>NC_081416.1:196229818-196829818 GCF_949786415.1 Peromyscus eremicus
CTTCCACTTCCCAGAATTCTTCTCCTTGTCCTGCCTATACTTCCTCCTGCCTGACTACTGGCCAATCAGTGTTTTATTTACTAACCAATCAGAGCAACACATTTGCCATACAGATCATCCCACAGCACCAGACTAAATGTATTTTGGCACAGACATGCTCTCTTAAGGATTCTACCACCAATTGGTGCATGGTAAATTGGAATAACCATTATCCGTATGAGCTAGGTTAAAGAAGATTGGCAAAGCTTCCCTTTGGATTCTGAGAGTTTGTGAATAAATGCCTGTGTGTGAGAAAATTGACAAGTAGATTTCCTCAGCTCAGGCTGTTAATATCAAGTAGATATCTACTTGATATTAACAGCCTGACTGCTCACATACAGACAACTTTATGGAGAAAAGTCACATTTTGCCATGGGTTGTAGTTAGTGAATATGATGAGGTTCCAGGCTGCAGTGGTAGCTGGACAAGAGGACACCACTCTATCTAAAATTCATTGTATGTGTGTCTGTGAGTCTGTCCTTTCTTCATTCCTTTACCCACTTAGCCAGGATTCTAGGACACAAGCTTCATGAGACCTGACAAAGGGCTCAGAGCAAAAGCTAGCTTTTCAGCAGGCTTCAAATAAGAGCAAAATAAAACACCTGGCATGTTGTTCTTTCAGGTATTTTGTCCCCAGCTTTAGAAGAGTAACTTGTGCAGACATAATATACCAACATTACTGAGAAGTATAAGCATTATTTAATAAGCTAACAACATAATCTGTTTAAGGTGTTATACTTCTATATAATTTAATCAAAAATTTGTAGAAAGCAACTTAAAGAGCAGAGCCAAATTATCAATAATGATCAACAGATAAAAGCATACCCAATATATAGTTTAAAATTGTGAATCCTGCTCCTTTAGCTCACCTACCATGAAAATCAAACATTCATCCAAACATTTATTATACAATCAAAAGAGAAGAACATCCTCTATACACTGAATGATTAATATCTCTACAAACTCAAATTGCATTGACTTAGCATTCCATGTCCTGACCCAAACCATTCTTCACCAGAAGTTGAGCCCATTTAAACTTCCTCTTTCTCACATGAAGGGAATACTAATAATGAGTTATTCCCATCATAAGGGGAAAACAGAAAATATTTCCCAGGAAAGGATCTTTAATATTGAGTAATTCCCACTCTGAGGGAAAAATAAAAAACATTTAAACCAAAGTTAAGCAACCAGACAATAGAAGTCTATACTCTGGGCTTGCTGTTCAGGCTGCTGCAGTGAGCCCACCTGTTAATTCTTTGTAATTCAGATGCCAGCATTCTGTGCTCCCAGGTAGAAAGAGCTCAGAATTTTAGCTATCCTGAAATTTTTATATAGGAAAGAGCCTTTTCTTCCTCTATTACAACTGGGAAGAGGCTTTTTTCTTTCCTTCTTTTTCTTTTACAGGGCCTATAATCTTAAAGCCTAGTTTTAATATTTTTACCCTTTTTCCAGAAAAATCCTTTTTTCTTGATTAAAATTTTCTCCTTTTTCTATTTGGAAATTTACTTTTATTTCCTCTTCTTCTCTCTTCCCTATTGGGAGAATTCTTTTTTTAAATTTTTTCCTTTCCCTTTTATCTATTGAGAAAGGTCTTTTTCTTGACTTATTTCCTATTTCAGGAACCATTGTATTTCTATTTTAAAAATTGTGCAGTTATCACTTATTATTTTGACAAACATTAACAACTGTACATTTTGTTGCTCCTGAGATGGGGAGTTTAAATTCCCTATGATCCTGCCAATCCTAGAGTCTTCTTACCCTGAGAATGCACCCTCCAGTTCTTAAGACGGCCAGCTCCTCTGTCCTTCTTCAGATTCTTTGTCCTTCTTCAAGCCCCACATTGGGTGCCAAATGTCACTGTGTGTTGTTACATGGGTGTGTGGGTCCACGTAAAAGACTCAGAGGAATCTTAAGGATGAATCTAGCCTTTCATGGCTGTAAGGGGGTCTAGCCTCAAAGAACTGAGGCATTTCTTCCCTTTGCCTCGGGCATTTCTATTTCTATCCATTACAGTTTAGCCAGATAATTTTCCTATGCTCAAAATAACCTTAAAAGGAGCTCCCAACAATACAATGCCAAGTGCAAATTCCTCAATTTCTCAGGTACCATGGTTTTCCAAATTTCCTGAACAGAGTTTTACATAGACCTTTGTATCCTTGGGAGACTCTGAGACAAGATTCTCATAGAGGATAAGAGAAACAAAAGATTTCTGCTAAACAAAAGATGGACTAGGGCTAGGTGCTACTCTCTGGAGCCAGGCCAGGTGCAGCTCAGCAGGAATGCAACTACATTTCTTATTATATCTTATTGTGTTAAGTTTTTTTTTTAGTTATCTCTCTGAAGCCTCATTTTTCTAATGAGAAACCAAAAGGGAATAGATTTATATGGGAGAGGGTGTGAGTGTAACTAAGAAGAGTAAGGTGAGAGGAAACTGTAATTAGGTAATATAGTATGAGAAAAAAATCTATATGTAATAAAAGATAAAAAGGAAAGAACGGTATCTAACAAAATTAAAGATTATCTCATAAGCATCATTCATTTTTAATTTGTTTTGGTACAAAGTGAAAGATAGTAGTCACAGTTTTTGTTCTATGTGGCTCAAGAAGATGCTCATCTTCACAGACTTTGTTGAGGAGTGTAGCTATAAGGTTAAGAACAGCCAAACAGTTTTTTGTTTGTTTGTTTGTTTTCTGGTGCAGCTGAAATCAACGTATCTGAGAAATGATCACTGAAGAAGATTTCTGGTCCTGGAGCATGCTAGAGCAGCTGTCATGGGACAAGGTCCACCAGGACCACAATATATGGCCCACCACGGTTTCAGTATGCCTTGCAGTTAGAGTGCAGTATATACAAGTGTCTGTACAGCAGCAAACAGGCAGTCAAGATTCCATGAGAGGAAGAGAGCCACAAGAAACTTAGCTCTATTGGCAACAACTTACTGGCTTCTTTGTGCATCATCTGGGCAAAGGAAAAACTCTACTATCTGAAAGATTACAGTGTGCTAAACACAGTATCATGAGCTGATGTAGGCTTCTATTTCAACCATCTGACAAAATTCCCGTACTCATTTTTAGCAGTCTTAGTAAGATTAGATGCTAAAACCTTAACTTTCTTTGTTGAATTCATAAGGTAATAATTGAGTAAAATGTGGAAGATAAGAAAAACTTATATTTTACATTGTTATGATAAAATTATGAGAACATTTTTTTCTTAACCATACAAAACTGAATATGGACAAAACCGAGTAATGTCTCATAAAAACAAAGGGTCCAAAACATGGAAAACAAAGAGAAGTGAGGCGAGAAATGTACACCAGCCACCAACTGGGATTATACAATAGAGCAATGCAGCCTCGGAAGATGGTGGAGAGAGTATAAAAAGCCAGAAAGGTAGACACCAGGACCAGGATGTTCTGTGTTGCTCTGGACTCAGGGGAGTTTCTACTAGAACCATGACAGCTACGGATATTTTCAACCCTCTGCTTGTGTCTGTAGAGAATGACAATCATTGAGGCACTGGACCAGGTGATGAGCACAGCAAAAAATAATTCAGGGCACATCACCAATGTTGCATAGAGTGAGTCAATGATTTCATCATGTCCTGTAGTAGAGCAATATCCAAAATCTCAATTTCTTGTCATGTTTTTGCTATTCATTTTGATAAATGTGTACATAAGAAAAATGAAACGTATCACCATGTAGAATACCCAAAGTAGGGAAATAGAGCAGTCAATGTACTTTGAAGCTTTGACTTTGTTATCATTCCAACAGGATTTCCTAGAACTGATGGTCATGGCCTGGAAGACACTCAAGAGGCAGGTGGTGCCAATGGACACACTTCGAGCAAATCCTTGAATGTACAGTAGGAGCTGACATCCAAAATCATTCAAGAACTGCTTTAATCCCCAAACTACCATTGTTTGGGGTACTCCTGCAGAGAGAATAACCAAGGCATTGGCTGCCATTAGGTGCATGAGAATCAAATCTGTGGGCTTTAATGTGTGTTCTCTGTAGTAAGAGTCTAGATAGTAGAACATAAGAGAGAGATTTCCCAGATTTCCCAGGATTGTTAATGATAAGAAAATGATTCTGATAGCCAGATTCCAGATATTCATTCTGTGATTCAGTACAATATCCTTAAGAATATGGCCACACTATTTCTCAGCTCAAATGAATAATGGCAAATGATAGTAGCCAGAAGTGAAGGAAGATGCCATTAATCCATGGAGCTACATAGAGGTCAAAATTGAGGGTCCTTTAAATTCATAAGTTCAAGGCCAGCATAGAACACACAAAAATACCTTATTCCCAAAATTTTAACATGAGTAGTTACTTTCCATGTTTGTTACTTTGAAATGTCTCAGTTCTTCAGAATGCAAGTGTTGATGGAAGAATAGACATCAACTTTCCTAGAAAATGCAACAATCGGGATGATGAGATGTTGGTCCATTTGAAAAAGGAATGTTACAGGGAGTGAAAACAAACTTAAAGTAAATCTTTCAGAATATACTCATATTTGCTAATCATGTTGTAAAAGAAATCAACTTTAAGAACAGACACACACCAGCTGGCTGTACTGTGCAGCCCCAGGTAGATCACTCTTGTCCCTCACACTTATCACACACGAGGGCACAGTCAGCTGTCAATCAAGAGCTGGGGTATAATTGACATTGTAGTCTATTCTAGAAGAATTTTATACTATTCTGAAGAAGTTTATACAGAATGGGGAGATGAGCTGAGACCTTAGGAACTACTAAATATAAGCTCTACTTCCCTGTGCACTTTCATGTAGAACACACTGGGAAATGGCTGCAGAAGACATAGAAAATACTCTGTTAACTGATGCAATACAGGCTAGGAGAAGCAGATACCACTGTCATGAATATGACTTCACAGCCTCTAATTTTTAAGAAATGTGTGTTAATGTGGGAGTGAATGTGGATTGCATCCCGGAAACTTGAAAGGGGCCCATAAGAGTATGTCAAAGTGTAATCAGGATGGTAAAACAACACATGTGTTTTGAAAGTGAAGGAAGGAATTGTGTACACTGGACTTTAAAAGCTGGGATGACAGAAGATAAATGGGGGAAGCAAAGGGGTTGGGTCTATCAAAATAGTAAGTATGAAAATACCTTAAGGAAACTTGCTACTTTGTAACCTAGCAAAACATAAAAAATAAAAAATAAATCCAAACAAAATAAAAATATAATCAATGTAAAGAAGAAAATGTTAACAGTACCAAATTTGGGGATTTTTATAGAGAAACCAGGAATCTCAGGCCTTGCAAATGTCTGTGAATGCTAGTACAAACATTGATGTAAGGGACACATTTGCTTAAGTGGGACAAACATAGCTTTACCCACCAATAATCACACTTTAAATTTTTTTCCAACATTCTATTCTGTATGTAACTATTTTGAGAAGATGCAATGTGTAGAATTATAATTTAATCTGTGTTATAGAAGGTAAATAATTTTTATAAGTTATAGTTGCATCTCTTTAATTTTTGAAATAAAAATATCATTGCATCATTGTGCCTTTCTTCCCTCCAACTACTACCCAGTACCTACATAAACCCAAACTCTTAAATTCTTGGCCAGTGGCCTCTTTTTCTTTAATTATTGTTACATGTAAATGTATATATGTCTATGTTTTTGTACACACACACATACATATATATATTATAGATATATATAAAATCAGCTCATTCTATCTAATGTTACTTGTACATACATGATTTCAGTGTTCACAATTTGGTGCTAGATAAAAATGTAGGGCCTATTTTCTTGTGTTCAAAGCAATTCCTTCATTACTTGTAGCTCAAATCACTAAAGGAAAAAAAAAACTTCTCAATGCAATAGTTCACTACAAAGAAAATACAGCTAATCCAAAGGTAAAAAACAGAAAAAGCACGAGTGATCAAAAACAGACAACAACTAATGGTGTTGTTGTGTTGTGTCAAGTCCCAGTGATACACCCACAATACAACTCCTGCATTCAAGACTCAAGGAACATTGAGATAGCAGAGGCAGAAAGATTTTTAAGAGCCATAGAAAGATGTATCTGTTGTGAGATTGCATCTTCTAAAATGTTGGGAAAGCTATGCCTATGACATCTCAAGATGACTGCATAAAAAAATCTCAATAATGACACGAACACACATGCTCACATGGAAGGGGAAAGTAACACAAGGCTCCAATCATCCCACTTTAAAGAATAATCACATAAATTTTTACATCATCCAGTAACAATCATGGAAACTTTTACCTGCAGATTACCTAGAAATGCCCAATAGCAGCCCATGATCAATTAACTTATGAGCACAAAATATAATTCTACAGGTCAATTTCAACCTTGGGAGATCCCCTATCATCTCAGAAAATCAGGAGAATCAGGTAATTTAGGTTGAGATGAGGCATTCAGGAGAAGGCAAATGAGGATATAGTGTATCTTTTGTGAAAAAAAAAGTAGAGGACTGTTATAGGCACAGCAAAAAGAATAAGCACATTCCAGACTTTTCTGGAGGCAATTGTTACTATGGAGAGGATGGAAGTACGGAACCAAGAGTGATGAAAGAAGTTGTCTCTACTCCAACTCATGTGATCCACAGGGATTAGGAAAGGTATGATACTGAAACTGCCCAGAAATTGAAAATAAAAAAAAAAAACTTCTGGAAATTGATCACTAAAGAGAAGAAAGATTGCAAGAAAACCAAAGAGTCATCTTTGAACAAAATAAAACATAATCCTGAGTGCAAGCAAATGCAAGTAGGTCAACACACTAAAAGTCCAAGGACAGGGCTGAACACAGTATTCTAAGAGCAGGCCGTCCCAAACACTTCCACTAACAACAATGGACCACTGCCATTTTACAAACTAGCACAGGGCCACTTGTCATTTCTCAAAATCTGAGTCCTCTAATAAAGGATTCCATAATAAGTAGTAATAAAAAATCTGTCTCAAAAATGGTCTTATTGTAGTAAATAGGAGTAACTGATACAAAATGCAACCCACACTGGTTGTTTTCCTACAATTTGGCCTTCTGAGGAGTTACTCTCAAGTGTTTTTCTAGATATCAAAATTTTTAGATCATTTCAAAAAATTTTTTTCATGCCAATTGTTAGGAAGACAATAATACATTCCTAAAGTCATATGCACTAAGATAAGCATCAATAATCAATATGTACAACCACAACCAAGGAAAATGTGTGCTGACCTCTTAAATGCTACCAATAATTATGTTCCCTCAAAGAATCAACAGAGGTTTGATTTTGCTAAAGTAGTTCAAGAAAACTGTTGAGAACCTTACTGAATAGTTTTTGCTGTACCTATTGTATTCTAAGTTGTATTTTATTTGTAAAAAATCCTCTAAGATATAGGATTATGCTTTTTTGCTTCATTCATAGGAAAAGTATTTATGGACAAATATGAAAAAAAGAAGGAAGGAAGGAAGGATAGAAGATAAGAAAGGAAGAAAGGAACAAACAGATAAAGAGAGAGAGAGAGAGAGAGAGAGAGAGAGAGAGAGAGAGAGAGAGAGAGAATGACGTTTGGGTTCAGTTTTTTGAATGAATGAAGCTGGTGTCTACACAAAACTCATGGAATCACAGTTTGAGACCATGATCCCAACAAACACCATCCAATATTTGTGAGCACTGATGTTGACTGATATGTGAGTTCACTGAGTAGCTGTCAGAGCACTATCACAAACATATTCTTTATTTATATTTTTGCTGCTCCATCTGACAAACATTCTCATAGGAAATATGACATCAAGGATTCACACTTTCAAAAAAGAACAGGTGAAAATGTAATGTCCTTGGAAGTTTTTTTTTAATTGTGTCTTTGTTTTGTTTCATTTTGTTTTGTTTATTGAGATATGGTCTCTCAATATAGTTCTGGCACTTGCTATATAGATCATGCTAACCATGAAATCACAGAGTTCCTTTACCTCAGCCTCCTCAGTGCTGGGACTAAAAACATGCCGCAAGACAACAGACTCCTTGGGAACTTTTTTAAGTTCTCCATATAATTATCATATATATATATATATATATATATATATATATATATATATATATATATATATACATATATATACACACATATATATAGGATATGAATTGATTGGGACACACAGTGACAAACATTGGGCAAGTAAAAACACAACATCACTGGAAGCTTTTTAAAGTCCTACCTACCTCGAGTTGTGCTTACCAACAGGCCAGACACATTCCCAGGAAGATGAAGCCAGTGAATCTATCCCAACACATCTGTGAGGATAAAAAGGTCCATTTACAATTTTTTACCATGTTGTTCATTAATTTTAATCTTAGCTATATTACCCAACATAAATACACACATATACACACCCAAACAGATGTGCTTATAATTAATAACAGCATTATTTCCATTATCTTCAATCAAAACCTTGGATTTTTTTTCCATGTAAAGTTAAGTATTGTTTCCAAGTCTGTGAAGAATTGTGTTGGTCTAATCAGCTGCTCCAGTTACAATTATTGACAAGACACTTCATGCTAAAAGTGCTGTGTGTATTGAGACTCCTTGAACGTCAATGATCAAGAAGTATGTGTGCAATGTGCTTGAGAATTGAGCATTTGTGTATCCATTTGCATTCAGTAGAATGAGGAAAGAAGCAATGTTTATGAAAAGAAACAGTGATTGAGTGTTGATTGAGAGATTTGCTGGGTATAATAGTCTGGGCTGGCATCCATGGTCTCTTAGTGTCTGCATAATGTTTGCATAAAAACCTTCTGGCTTTTAGAGTCTCCATTGAGAAGTCAGGTGTTATTCTCATGGGTCTGCCTTAATATGTTACTTGGCCTTTTTTTTTTTTTTTTTTTTTTTTTTTTTTTTTTTTTTTGGTTTTTCGAGACAGGGTTTCTCTGTGTAGCTTTGTGCCTTTCCTGGATCTCGCTCTGTAGACCAGGCTGGCCTCAAACTCACAGAGATCCGCCTGGCTCTGCCTCCCGAGTGCTGGGATTAAAGGCATGCGCCACCACCGCCTGGCCGTTACTTGGCATTTTTCCTTTGCAGCTCTTAATATTTTTTCTTTATTCTGTATGTTTAGTTGTTTGATTATTATGTGGTGAGAGGACTTTTTTTGGATCAAGTCTATTTGATGTTCTGTAACCTTCTTGTATCTTTATAGGCATTTCCTTCTTTAGGTTGGGAAAGTTTTCTTCTATGATTTTGTTGAAAATATTTTCTGTGCCTTTGAGTTGTTATTCTTCCCCTTCTTCTATCCCTATTATTCTTAGGTTTGGTCTTTTCATGGTATCCCAAATTTCTTAGACATTTTGAGTCATGATTTTGTTGGCTTTAGTGTTTTCTTTGACTGATGAATCTATTTTCTCTATCTTATCTTCAATGCCAGAGATCTTATCTTCCATCTCTTGCATTCTGTTGGTTATGCTTGCATCTATAGTTCCTGTTCATTTACTCAGATTTTCCACTTCCAGCATTCCCTCAGTTTGTGTCTTTTTTATTGTCTTGATTTCAGTTTTCAGGTCTTGAACTGTCCCTCACCTGTTTAATTGTTCTCTCTTGGCTTTCTTTAAGGGATTTACTGATTTCTTCCAATTTTTTGTTTGGCTTTTCCTTGAATTCTTTAGGGAATTTTTCCTCTTTAAAGATCTCTATCATTTTCTTAAGGTCATTTTTAAGGTTAATTTCTTCTGTTTCCACTGTGATGGGATGTTCAGGTCTTGCTGATATAGGTTCTGATGGAGCCATATTGGTTTTTATGTTGTTGACTGTATTTTTGCACTGACATCTACCCATATCTTTCTCCCCTTGGTGCAAGTGGTATCTGTGTCTGAGGGAGGCTCTCTTGGTCTGATCAATACTCTTGGTCCAGTGAGAGCTCTTGATCTAGTCGGTGCTAATGGACTCTTTGTCCAATTGGTGTTCATGAGCTCTGTCTCATGGAGTAGTAGCAATCTTGGCATGTGGGTGGGTTGGAAGTGGTGGGGCTTGTGTGTTATAGGGTCTGATGGAAGATCGTGGTAGTCTGACCTGTCTGCAGGAGGTCTGCCTGCTGACTGGCCTGAAACTGGGACTGCAATGGGTGGTGGTGTAGGGGTTCAGGTTGGTCCCCCTGGGCCCAAAACCTAGGGGCTGGGGTGCTTGGGTATGAGGATAAAGACTCACCTCTTAGTCCAATTGGGTGCTGGCAGGCTCTGTCTCAGGGAACAGTTGCAGTCTTGGAGGGTGGGTGGCATTTGGGGGAGTTGGGGCTTGTGGGTTACAGGGTCTGGTAGGGGATGGTGGTAGTCTGACCTGTCTGCAGGAGGCCTGTCTATAGGCTTGAGACTGGGACTGCAATGGGTGGTGGTGTGAGGGTGCAGAGTTGTGACCCTGGGCCCCACCTAGACAAAGCATCACCTCTTAGTCCAATTGGTCACTGGCAAGCTCTGTCTCAGGGAACAGTTGCAGTTTCTGAGGGTGGGTGAGATTTGGGAGAGGTGTGACTTGGCTCAAAGGGTCTAATGGGGGATGGTGGTAGTCTGACCTGTGGGAGGTCTACCTGCAGACTGGCCTGAAACAGGGACTGCAATGGGTGGTGGTGTAGGGGTGCAGGGTTGTGCCCCTGGGCCCGAAGCCTAGGGTCTAGGGTGTTCAGGTGTGAGGATAAAGACTCACCTCTTGGTCCAATTGGCTGCTCCAGTTACAATTATTGACAAAATACTTCATGCTAAAAGGTGTTGTGTGTATTGAGACACCTTGAATGTCAATGGCCAAGAAGTATGTGTGCAATATGCTTGAGAACTGAGCATTTGTGTATCCATTTGCATTTAGTGGAATGAGGTAAGAAGCAGTGTTTATGAAAAGAAACAGTGACCAATATCCATCACAGAGTGAGATTGCTCTTGTACTCAGATCTGTGAAGTCACTCTGCCTAATCCAGAAATGAGTGCTTGACTTCACAGCCAGAGGATTCTGCACACAAAGATTCAGTGTAGTCAAATCCACTGAAATCCAACCCTCATTGGTAAATATTACCTTTGTTTTATTGTTTAAGAGTTACATATATAATGGCAAATATAATTTTTAACAAGATTTATTGCTGGTGTATGTATATCAATCTGTATAACTCAAATTCTACAGCCTTTCTTCCAGATCATGTCTCCTAGTGTCATCAACACAGACATAAAGTTCAATACTAGTGCAGAGGTCACTTGACTTGATTCCTACATTAATAGAGAACAGAGTCCTATTCTACTCAGTGAATAAATGCTCCCTCTCATTTGTCCAGCTTCCTCAATCATGCCTGACCATCTTCTGTGATATTTCAGTTCCTTATGCTCACTGACATATCAGCCAGAATTAGCAACTTGTACTTAGTAAATCATAAAAGCCACTCAGTCAGGGATTTATTTATCTTGGAAAGACTCACATGTGCACACTTGTTCTTAAAGAGAGGGGTTAAGTTGCATTCTACAATTTCTGTGGTTGCAAAGTTCTCACACTGACCATATAAGACCTATATTTCAATTGTCATGGGATTCATAATATGAGAGACACCATGCTTCCTTGTTCTGAAGAATCTCCAATGTAGGCAGTTCGGACACAATGTTTAGCCTAATTATTTTTTGCATCCTAAAGATTACAAGAAATGGCAGGTATGATTTTTTAGTAACTAATTGTATAAGCAACAAACAGTTGTAACAATTTATGAGACAATATTCATTTTTTAAATTTCACTTTCAAAATTAAACAACTAAACGTACAGAATAAAGAAAGAACATTAAGAGCAGCAAAGGAAAAAGGCCAAGTGACTTATAAAGGCAAACCCATCTGAATAAGAAACGATTTCTCAATGGAGACTTTGAAAGCCAGAAGGACCTAGACAGATGTAATGCAGACACTAAGAGACCATGGATGTCAGCCTAGACTAATATACCAAGCAAAACTTTCAATCACCATAGACAGAGTGAACAAGACATTCCAAGACAAAGCCAGATTTAAACAATACCTATTCAAAAACCCAGCCCTACAGAAAGCACTAGAAGGAAAATTCCCACCTAAGGAAGTCAGATACACCCTCGAAAATACAGACAATAGATAATGCCACAGCAGTAAACCCCAAAGAAGAGAAGTACACACACACTACCACCGAAAAATAACAGGAATTAACAATCATTGGTCATTAATATCCCTTAATATCAATGGACTTAATTCACCTATAAAAAGACACAGGATTACAGAATGGATATGAAAGCAGGACCCATCTTTCTGCTGCATACAAGAAACACAATTCAAATTCAAAGATAGACACTACCTAAGAATAAAAGACTAGGAAGAGACTTTCCAATCAAATGGTCTTAAGAAACAAGCTTGTGTAGCCATCCTAATATCCAGCAAAATAGATTTCAAACTAAAATCTATCAAAAGAGATCAAGAAGGGCATTGCATACTCATCACAGGAAACATCCACCAACATGAAGTTTCAATTCTGAACATTTATGCCCCAAACACAAGGGCACCCACATATGTAAAAGAAACATTACAAAAGCTTAAACCACATATAAAACCCCACACATTATAGTGAGAGACTTCAACACCTCACTTTCACCACTGGACAGATCTCCCAAAACAAAACTTAACAGAGAAATAAAGGACTTAACTGATGTTACGACAAAAATGGACATAATCAATATCTACAGAACATTCCATTCTAACAAAAAAGAATATACCTTCTTCTCAGCAACCCATGGAACCTTCTCTAAAATCGATCACATACTTGGCCACAAAGCCAATCTCAACAGGCACAAAACAATTGGAATAACCTCCTGTGTTCTATGAGACCACCATAGTTTAAAGTTAGATTTTATCAACAACAAAAACTACAGAAAACCTACAATCTCATGGAAACTGAATAATGCCCAACTGAATCAACAATGGTTTAAGGAAGAAATAAAGAATGAAATTAAAGACTTCCTAGAGATAAACGAAAATGAAGACACCATATACCCAAACTTATGGAACACTATAAAAGCAGTGCTAAGAGGGAAATTAAAAGCACTAAAAGCCCACATAAAGAAGTTGGATAAATCTCACATTAGTGACTTAAAAGCACACCTGAAAGCTCTAGAACAAGAAGAAGCAAAGTCTCCCAGGAAGAATAGATGCTAGTAAATTATCAAGTTGAGAGCTGAAATCAATAAAATAGAAACAAAGAGAACAATACAAAAAATTAATGAAACAAAGAGTTGGTTCTTTGAGAAAATCAACAAGATAAACAAGCCCTTATCCATACTAAGCAAAAGACAGACAGAGAGCATCCAAATCATCAAAATCAGAAAGGAAAAGGAGGACATAACAACAGACAATGTGGAAATCCAGAGAATCACCAGGTCATACTTCAAAAAACTCTACTCTACAAAACTGGAAAATCTAAAAGAAATGGATAATTTTCTGGATAGGTACAACATACCTAAGTTCAATCAAGACCAGATAAACTATTTAAATAGTCCAATAAACCCTGTGGAAATAGAATCAGTCATTAAAAGTCTCCCAAGAACAAAAACCCAGGACCAGATGGTTGCAGCACAGAATTCTACTAGATCTTCAAAGAAGAGTTAATACCAGTACTCTTCAAATTGTTACACACAATAGAAAGAGAAGGAACATTACCAAACTCCTTCTATGAGGCTACAATTACCCTGATTCTTAAACCAAACAAGGATGCAACAAAGAGAACTACAGACTGATCTCCCTCATGAACATTGATGCAAAAATACTCAATAAAATACTGGCAAACAGACTCTAAGAACACATCAAAACAATTATCCACTATGATCAAGTAGGCTTCATTCCACGGATGCAAGGGTGGTTCAACATATGAAAGTCCATCAATGTAATACACCATATAAACAAACTCAAAGAAAAAAACCAAATGATCATCTCACTAGATGCAGAAAAGGCATTTGACAAAACCCAACACCCCATCATGATAAAGGTCTTGGAGCAATCAGGAATACAGGGAACATATCTAAACATAATAAAGGCAATTTATAGCAAGCCAACAGCCAACATCAAATTAAATGGAGAGAAACTCAAAGCCATTTCACTAAAATCAGGAATGAGACAAGGCTGTCTGCTCTCCCCATACTTATTCAATATAGTACTTGAAGTCCAGAGCAATAAGACAACATAAGGAGATTAAGGGGATACAAACTGGAAAGGAAGAAGTCAAGCTTTCCCTATTTGCAGATGACATGATAGTATACTTGAGTGACCCCAAAGATTCAATCAAGGAACTTATACAGCTTATAAACACCTTCAGCAACATAGCAGGATACAAGATCAACTCAAAAAAATCAGTAGCCCTCCTATATACAATTGACAAATTGGCTGAGAAGGAAATAAGAGATACATCACCCTTTACAATACCCACAAATGATATGAAATACCTTGTTGTAACACTAACCAAGCAAGTGAAGGACCTATATGACAATAACTTTAAGTCCCTGAAAAAAAATTGAAGATGTCACAAAATGGAAAGATCTCCCATGCTCATGGATAGACAGGATTAATATAGTAAAAATGGTAATCTTGCCAAAAGCAATCTACATATTCAATGCAATCCCCATCAAAATACCAACACAATTCTTCACAGACCTGGAAAGAATAATACTCAACTTCATATGGAAAAACAAAAAAAAAAAACCCAGGATAGCCAAAAGAATCCTGTACAATAAAACAACCTCTGGAGGCATCACAATCCCTGACCTCGAGCTCTACTATAGAGCTACAGTAAAAAAAAAGCTTGGTACTGGCATAAAAACCCTCATGTGGACCAATGGAGTCGCACTGAAGACCCTGACATTAATCTGCACACCTATGAACATACAATTTTTGACAAAGAAGCCAAAACTATACAATGGAAAAAAGAAAGCATCTTCAACAAATGGTGCTGGCATAACTGGATATCAACATGTAGAAGGCTGCAAATAGATCCATATTTGTCACCGTGCACAAAACATAAGTCCAAGTGGATCAAAGACCTCAAAATAAATCCAGCTACTCTGAATCTGATAGAAGAGAAAGTAGAAAGTAGTCTTGAATGCATTGGCATAGGAGATCACTTCCTAAATATAACACCAGTAGCACAGACACTGAGAGAAACATCAATCAATGAGACCTCTTGAAACTGAGAAGCTATTGTAGAGCAAAGGACATGGTCAACAAGACAAAGCAACAGCCTACAGAATGGGAAAAGATCTTCACCAAGCCCACATCTGACAGAGGGCTGATATCCAGAATATATAAAGAACTCAAGAAATTAGACATCAAAATGCCCAACACTCCAATTAAGAAATGGGCTATAGAACTACACAGAGAATTCTCAATAGAGGAAGCTCAAATGGCTGAAAGACATTTAAGAAATTGCTCAACATCCCTAATCATCAGGGAAATGCAAATCAAAAGGACTCTGAGATAACACCTTACACCTGTCAGAATGGCTAAGATCAAAAACACTGAAGACAGCTTATGCTGGAGAGGATGTGGAGCTAGGGGAACTCTCCTCCACTGCTGGTAGGAATGCAAGCTTGTACAACCACTTTGGCACTTTCTTAGAAAATTGGGAATCAATCTCCACCAAGACCCAGCTATACCACTCTTGGGCATATACCCAAGGAAAGCTCAATCACACTACAAGAGCACTTGCTCAGCTATGTTCATATCAGCATTGTTTGTAATAGCCAGAACCTGGAAACAACCTAGATGCCCTTCAACTGAAGAATGGATAAATAAAATGTGGTACATATACACAATGGAATTCTACTCAGCAGAGAAAAACAATGAATCCTGAGGTTTGCAGGCAAATGGATGGATCTAGAGAAAAATCATCCTGAGTGAGGTAACTCAGACTCAGAAAGACTAACATGGTATGTACTCACTCATAGGAGGATACTAGATGTAAAACAAAGATGACTAGACTGCTACTCACAACTCCAGGGAGGCTACCTAGAAAACAGGACCCCAAGAAAGACACAGGGATCACCAAATGACAGAAAAATGGATGATATCTACATGAACAACCTGGACGTGAGTGGGGGTAATGAAGGGCAAGGGTTAAGGGAAAGAGAGCTTAGCGGAGCGGGAGATCCCAGCTGGATCAAGAACAGAGAGGGAGAACAAGGAATAAGAGACCATGATAAATGATGACCATATGAGAATAGAAAGAAGCAAAGTGGTATAGAGGTCCCCAGAAATCCACAAAGATACCTCCACAATAGACTACTGACCTACTCTGGTGATAGGATGGCCAAACACCCTAGTTGTCATGCTAGAAACCTCATCAAATGACTGAGGGAACCAGATGCAGAGATCCATGGCCAGGCCCCAAGTGGAGCTCCAGGAGTCCAGTTGGCAAGAAAGAGGAGGGTTTGTATGAGCGAGAATTGTTGAGACCGAGTTTGGAAAAAGCACAGGGACAAATAGCCAAACGAATGGAAACACATGAACTATGAAGCAATAGCTGAGGAGGCCTCAACTGGATCAGGCCCTCTGGATAAGTGAGACAGTTGATTAGCTTGATCTGTTTGGGAGGCATCCAGGCAGTGGGACCTGGACCTGTGCTCAGTGCATGTGCTGGCTGTTTGGAACCTGGGGCTTACACAGGGACACTTGACTCAGCCTGGGAGGAGGGGACTGTACCTGCCTGGACTGAATCTACCAGGTTGAACTCAATCCCCAGGGGAGTCTTTGCCCTGGAGGAAATGAGAATGGGGGGTGAGCTGGGGGCAATGGGGTGGAGGGGGAGAATAAGGTAATCTATGGCTGATATGTAAAATTAAGTTAAATTATAAAATAAAATAAAAAATTCCTCTTTCAAGACCAGAACAAAGAAACGCATGGCTAAGTGACTCTTTAAATCCAAATGCTGTTTGTGTCAAGTAGACTCTGACAGGACCTGAACATCACTAGTGTGGTGCAAAGACAGTCACCAAAGTCCCTGATCATAAAGGAATGGGACATGTTCTCAAACCCACTCCAGTCTATATGCAGCTTGTGTTCCATACTTGATGTTTTATGTACTTCATTGGTTGTATGTTGTGTGATTTTGCCTGTAGAAAGTTTTCATTTGTGGAGACTAGAGAGATGACTCTGTGGTAAAGAACACTTGATTCTGTTTCCCAACACATAAATGGTAGCTCAAAACTGCCTCTAAAACCAGATCCAAGGGGTTCACATACCTACTTTTGTCCTCTGTAGTCAACACATTCTCATAGTGTATATATACATGCAGGCAAAACATTCATGCACATGAAAGTAAAATAGATTGTAAAGTCTTTTAAACATAACTTTTCATTTTTATAATAAATGCTTATTTCAACAGCCAAATGAAAAGTACAAATAAAATTTTCAAAATTTACTAAAATGCAGTGTCTAAGTGTGTTATTATATGACATTAAATTTTTGCACCTCCCAGTTCCTTTTCATATGCACAATATGGACCAGATGTTCATGATACCTCCAAAAATATACATTGTTATCATTGAGAGGTAAAGGCTAGAGTATTAACTACAGATGAATTACTAAAACCATTTATTTGTACAAGCATCAACATGAAATACATGTGCATAGGAAAAAAACTAAGTTACTAAAATATTTTCATTTAAATTTTTGAGTATACTTGCCACTTCTTATATTGGTGAACCAATTATAATAACATTGATAATGCACTCAAAGAGAGTAGATGTATGTAAAATACCTAAAAAGGAATCTGAAAACTGGGAAAACTTAACCATTGTCCAAACTGAAATAAGAACTAAGTGAGGTGATGGGTAGAGCATTGAACCTCCATGCAAAAGGCCCTGTGCTCCATTAGCAACAATGATAAATAGTGGGAAGGCATGCCATCAGGATATGTTTAAAATTTGAGTATGACTAAACCGGGGGAGAAAATTCAAGATAGATTTGGACCTGTATTTAATTGTCTGATAATCATACTGAGACTGTTCCCTTCAGTGTTATTTTACCAATTCACAGGGAAGATTCAAACAGTCATTGTACCAGGGTTCATTCAATGCAGACACAGTTACTGCCTCTGTAGCTCATAATTGCACTCTTAAATAAGAATATATTTCACTCCAGAGTGAGATTCATATTGTGCACCTTCCCATGTGTGTGTGTGCTTCTAATAGTTTCATTCTAATGATTACTATAGCTGTGAATCCAGGAAGTTTACCTATAATAATAATACCTGCACAGTGAGTATACACTACACGTCATGTGAGGTAAGATGAGTTATCTCATTGACTTATTACCACATTCCTTCTGCATCTTCACAGATGGGCTGTATTACCCTGGTGTTAACCAGTCACCCTCAGTAGGACACCTATGTTATGGTAGGAAACAACACTGACTAGCACAAGGTTAGAAACACTTTGTTCTTTCTCACTCACCTCTTAACTATGCAATAATTCTTGTGCCTTCCCTCTTTGTTACACAGATCTATTTCTACCCAGAATTCCCATCATCAGACATGAGCACTTACACAGGCCTCTTCATTGCTGGCTCAGCAGCACACTGCAATATCATGTACTTACCTGGATTCTTACCTCCGCAATGTGGTGGGCTCAATGTACAGATCCTGACTTCATAATAACCAGCACTGTGAGAGAGGAAGGGAGCTCAAACTCAAGCCGGAGATAAAGGTTTGAGACTCTGTGACCTCACCTCCCTTCAGAATGACAATTTTCATGTTACCTTCCCTGACAATGACAGTGTGGCTTTGGGAGACAAAATCATTTATAAAACTTTTTCCAGTTGCTAATTGAAAAGACACTTAAGAGTTTCTCATGTATATCTCCAATGATACAAAGTGTTTTGAAGAGCTATTCAGTTTTTCTGATCCCTAACGCATGACAAGAAACTTTGAGGTCAAATTCAGGACATATTTACAGAAGTCTCTATGCTTCATTGGATATAGGATTCTCTGACTTCCTCTCATACAAATAAACTTAGTTCTTTTGAAAAGATTTAGAAAATTTCCTACTTAATATCTCCTTGAGTATTTCATAGGTTGATATGCCTTTTAGTCAAGTTCTTGCACCATTATCTCCTTCCATGTTATTTATTTTCTCCCATCCCTATGCCCTCCAAATTTCATGTGTTTCTAAAAATAAAACAATACGAAACAAAGCAAAAACAATTACTTAGTGTACTTATTGATGGTAGTACATTCCTAGCACAGGGGCATTGATGGAAACATGGGTGGCATTTCAAAGTTTAAATTCTGAAAATAATGTGACAAATCCTATCCAGAAGTCAACATTTGTAACACCTCTTCAGCTAGGAGTGGGACATCCTGACAACCTCCAATCTTCTGGAATTTTGTCTAACTTGATCATTTTCAGGTTTTGTGCATATTGCCATAACAAGTGAATTCACAATTGCAAGTACCCTGTTCTGTCTGTTCAAAACCTGTTTGTTTAAAATCATCTACTAGCAGAATGATTCTAACACATTTTCTGCCTCTTCTTCCATGATGATTCCTAGTTTTTGGGAGGAAGAGGTGTGATAGAGACATCCTAATTTTAGTTAGGCTTTCCAGAGTCTCTTATTTTCAGCACTTTGAATGATTGTGAACCTCTGTACTAATCACCATATAGTTCAGAAAGAAGCTTCTTTGATGAGGGTTGAGAGATGTACTGGTCAATTAGCATAAAGACAAGAGCTTATGGGACAGGTTGTTACTATGTCCATTTAGCAGAATAATAGTAATAAGTTCTTCAAGAAGGACTGGGTACTCTCTACCCACATATTATTGTACCTGATTTGGTTCCAGGCATGTGTTCCATTTTGGGAAGTGGACTTTCAACCCAGTCATAAAGTGGTTCATTACTCCCATGATGCTCATGACATTATTTCACAATGATTATTGTTGTTATATTTCTCAGGTGTACCTCTAAGTAAGATTTATGATTACATCTAGCACTATGAAAACTATCCAGTAGGGATGAACCATCCATGTAACCACTCAGTTTTTTTCTCCATGGTCTATGGCTCAAGTATATGGTATCTTTAGAAATTGGGTCTTATCTATTGGTAAGACAAAAATTTCAGATTTTTGACACTATTCTTGATTGTGTTCAATTCATTTCTTAATATTCAAATATGTAATCTGCCTCATTTTAGTGTTATCAGCAGAGGAACAGATTCATTCAAATGTGAGAAGAAGTTCTAATGAAATGGGAGTCAAAGAAAAAGCAAGTTATCACAATTAGCAAGTAAATTATTAGAGTACATAGTATAATGCAATACAATACATTTTATAATGTTGGCATTACAACATTCTAAGAAACATGAAGAATTTTTCACCTTGTGATGAAACAAACATTTCAGTTTTTTTTTAATGTTTGAATTTTAACTATACTTACATCGTTTCCCTCATTCTCTGTACTCCCTCCAACACTTCTCAAATACACCTCACAATTTTTCTCGCTTTCATGACCTCTGTTTTTTAATTGTTTTTACATACATACACACACTCACACATACACACACATGCATACACACAAAGAGAGATATAGGAAAAGAGAGAGAGAGAATAAGAGAGAGAGAATGTATTAGGAAGTATAAGGACAATGTACAAGGACAATGAGAACTAGCCGAGGATGTTCCCTCCGAGCTTGCTATTGACAGGAATTTGTTGCTGTCTTCTGTGTGTATAGACCCTCACAGACAGAAAAGAGGGAGTTGTAGAACCTCAGGAGGACCAAAGGGGAGCTTTTGTTCACTGTGATTTACAGTTAATGCACTTAAAAATGTCGGTTCAGTTTCATAACATTTAAAGTTTTAATTACTATGGTTAAGATGTATATGTAGAACAAAAATGCGCCTATATTGTAAACACCGTACCCTACCAGCCTGTTCCCATTTTCCAGACGTGAATATCCATTCTTGAAATTGAATGATCTTGTAAAATTTGTTTTTCGTGAAAGATAGATCATAAGACTAACAACAATTTCTGCATTTGTAATCAAACTTCCTTATTCTGCTCTCAAAAAAGCCTGCAAGACACATATATTAAAATAAATTTTTGTGAACACATAGGCAGAAAACATTTAATCTTGTGGGTTTGGCTTTTATAATCCCTGAGAGGAAAGGGCTAGATCCCACATTTTGGGAGTGCTCTTGGCTGCAGACCTGGGCCATATCAATCAAGGAGTCAGGACCTATATAAAAAGCTTCTTAATAAAATGTGTTCATGGTCATGGTGAATGTCTGAGTAACACCAGACCCACAACAAAAATAAACTCTGCTGTGTGATTTTCATTTTCATACTGCATAATCATTCCTCTGTTCCTAAACTAAAATAACAATATTCCTGAAGATTTTACAGAAAATCTAGAAATTGCCTTTTATTAATATATGTATTGTTCCTGCTAAAATATTTCTATAAATGGAGTTTGGCTTCTTGGAAAAACATTCGCACTCAGTAATCTCTGTCTCTGTCTCTGTCTCTCTCTCTTTCTCTCCCTCTATATGTCTCTCTCTCTCTCTCTCTCTCTCTCTCTCTCTCTCTCTCTCTCTCTCTGTGTGTGTGTGTGTGTGTGTGTGTGTGTGTGTGTGTGTGTTATGGTCATTTTCATTTGGTTCACTCAGGAAATTTTGAGGAGAATGACTCCAGAATTCAAATCCATTCACAGCTTATGTTTTTCCACCACTGAGTATTCCTCAAAGTCCAACCCTCTCTTTCCATCGCTCTTTCTCTATTTCTAAAGTATAATGAATAGTCTTTACAGTCTCATCACTGGAACCCCAGGAATAAGGCTATAACAAATTCAAATTTAGTATTGATTATGAGGCACTGTGCAAAATGCCTACTCAAAGTGAAAGACACTGTAAAGATGACCTTTCACCACCTGCAGGACACTTTCAAACTTAGGAAATCTCTTATGAAATTGACAAACTTTGTAAGTCCTCAATAATGGAATGTACTATTGGTTGGAATACACAATATTTAGCATGGCATAAAAACAGTAGTCCTACATGTTTATGAAGAGTTCTCTGGATCTCACATTAAGTGACAGTCACAGAAGTATAGCAAAATGTCATCCACAGAACTGGCCATGGGGGTCCTCTTTCTGTCCCAGATTGCACTAGGAATATTGGGTAACTGAGCCTTGCTTGGCTGTTTTATTATTGATCAATTCTCTGGGATCAGTGCCAGGCCTACAGACATAATTGTCAAACACCTGACAGGAGCTAACTTCATGATTAGTCTCTGTATTCATCAGACAATAACTGCCTTTGGTCATACATATTTCCTAGGTAACATTGTATCTAACCTTGATTTTTTTCATAGAGTTTCCAGAAAGCATCCCTTGGTTATACATCTCTCTTAAATGTCTTCCAGACCATCATGATCACCATAAGGAATGCCAAATACAAACATGACAGAGCCCCCAAGATCACTGGATCTTCTGTCATCCAGTGCTGGTCCCTGCAACTGTTGGTTAATGGATTCATTCCTGTGCTCACAAAAGACAAATGAGATACAAGAATCTGCGCTTGGATTAAATATTTACTATACTATGCCATGGCCAAGCCTCAAAATCTAATCTCTGCCTTATGTAATCTTATTATGTTCTTCTGATGTCATGTGTATTGGAATCCTGATGTGAGCCAGTGGTGCTTTTCTTGATGAAACACAAGCAGAGGGTCCAAAACCTTCAGAGAGTTCTGTGTCGTAGGTCATATCCTGAGACCAGAGCCACCCAAACCATCTTTGTCCTGGTGAGTTTGTGTTCTTTTATATAACTCCTGGAATCTTAACTATGTGTTTAAGATTTGTAAATGGAACCACCAGGTGGCTAGTCAATGCCAGCGTGGCAACAGCTCCATGTTTTCCAGCATTTTGCCCCTTTCTTCTCATCAGACACTAAGCCTCAGTTGACAGGCTCTGTTGTACTCGCTAATATCAAAAGCAAATGTTAGAATTCAGAGAGTCCTAATATTTATACTGCCTACCCTCTTGCTATTCTTTTTAGTCCATTATATTCTATCATTTTATCATGCGTATGAGCTCAGATATACTAAAATTGTATCTTTAATAAGTACAATACATAAAGATGGATAAAAATATTAAAACTGTCATCAAATCTTTCCAATAATATCATTACCAATAGGGATATGTCAACGTTGGGACTGTATGCATTATAACAATTAAAAGATTTTATGTGAGTGCATGTTAATCAGTGTACATTGTGTGTGTGTGTGTGTGTGTGTGTGTGTAATTTTATTCAGGTGTGAATAAAAAATTAAAATACAGAATTTGTTGAAAAATGTATGGATCTGAAAAATAGCATATTTTCTCTCATATATACATCATTGCCTGTGACATATATACATATAAATAGATATAGATATACATACATACATACATAGACAGACAGACAGATAGATAGATAGATAGATAGATAGATAGATAGATAGATAGAAATGTGAGAGGAGCAAATAAAGGAAATATACAGGAAGGTAGAAAGGGGCCTGTATGCACTACTTCCTTGGTATATGGAGAGGACCTAATCTCCCAGCAGATGTCCTGGTCCTCGGGATTTTCTAGCATTTCCAGTCCTTCCTCCTTGTTGTTCTGTGAGCCTTAGTTGTAGAGCTTGTGTTGTAGATGTATCAACTGTGGTTTCACACCCTATATTTGGTTATTCTCTTCATTTTGACAACTTGTTGTCAGTCTCTATCTTCTAAAAAGAGAAACCTCTCTGCTGATTATAGCTGAGACCTACTCCTACCAGTGGGTATCAGGATAAGTGTATAGAATGTAGTTTTATATTATATTGGTTTGCAAAGGTGGAAATAATTGGTCCTCTTCTAGGTTTATGGCCTTGAAGCCATGGATAGTAGGCTAAGTTTATTGTGTCAGTCATGATTCCTTTCCTATTGAACTTAATCAGTTGATTATTGAAATTTCAAGAACATGACCTTCTGAACAAGACCTAAACTGTAGCAGTATCATTTGACATGACAACATGAATGGAAAATTTAACAAGCCTCTACCTCTGCATTAAAAGCTACAAGTAATTAATGAGTGCTGAGAAAGGGAGAATCAACCTTCTATAAGGATAAGCCTCTTAATTGGTTATCCAATAACATGTGGTTACCCTAAAATATATACATGTGGTCAACACTAAACAGACTTGCAGATTTAAAGTGCACATATGTAAAGTAAAAGTTGCTTTTGACAGGCAACAGGGGGAACAAGGGAAAAGTTGGAGTAGGGAGTGGGAGGAGATGGACTAATGTCAATACAGTACTCATACGTGAAAATCTCAATAAAAGGTGTTGCCTGTGAGACTAGAAAAAAGATGAGAAATTAGAGGAAATAACAGAAAAGAATGGAAGTAGGAGTTTATTATAATAGGATATAGCAGAGAAGTGGTAACAGAGAGATAGATTGGTGAAAGAATCAATCAAAATGAAAAAGGCACAAAGATATTACTTGAAAATTGATCACATTGAGAACTAATTAAAACATAAGAATGTATATTTCAAAAAAATCTCTTGTGCAAAGATTAACCTCTGTAGTTCTGCCAACCAGGATGACCCAAGGAGAGAACTGTGTGTCAAGACCATTGATCTAAAGGCCCAATAGCAGAGGATGCCCGAGATTACTACATTTTGCAAATGTTGGTCTCTCTAGGGGATTCATGATCAGATTAGAAGTTGTGATGCTGTGGAGCACAAAGTAAACTTACTTTATGTCCAGAATATCATATATGACTAAATAAACATGGTCAAAGTGAAAGGGAAAATTGTAAAGAATAATTAGGAGACAATAAGTCTATATTATTCAAATGAATGAAGGGAACTGTACAATGTAGTGAGATGAATGGACTATGGGTTTTCAGAAGTTGAGCCTGTCTGAGGTTGGGCGTATTGGATTTTAGAATCTCTAAGAAAAAGAGTAAGTTGAAGTGATATAAATGTTCTCCCCCCAGGGGGAATCTAGTCATTAATGATAATCTAGGTTCCCCGGCCCTTGTATCCCAGGGCATCAGTCAATTTAGTGGGAAAAATAAAGATTCACTTAATTTTTTTCAATTGTATTATTACTACATATATTCCCTTTCCTACTTCTCATTCTTTCCACCAAACCTTCCACATATCCCTCCTTACTTTCAAATTCATGGCCTCATTTCACATTAATGTCTTACACAAATGTGTGAGTGTTCTTATGCTACATGTAATCATAAAACTGATCACACTTGAAAGGAGAATAGAGCAATTACAATTACCACGATATATAGTAATGGGAACTGTGTAGACACCTCATTAATAAATGCTAATAAAACAGTTAGCATGTCACATCCTTTAGTGCTTAGAAAAATTAAACATCACCCACTGGAGCATGTTTTGAATGTCTGGTCCTCAGGTGATGGAGGAAGGTGTTAGAATATATAGGAGATGCAGCTGCCTCCTGGCTTAAATAGAACAATGTCAGTGTGACTTTGGATGTTGTGCCTGGTGCCCAGTGCTTCTTATAATCTCCATCTACAAAGAGTTGAGGAAACTCCTTCACCACACATACCTACTGTCCTGGTAGTCTCCGCAAGGACAGTAGGTCAAGGAAATTTGTACTGAATCCCCTGAAAGCAAGAATGAAAATAAACCTTGCATCAAGTTGTTCTTTCAGGAATTTTTGTCACAGGTATAGAAAATTAACTAATATAAGTGCTAGAGATGTGGCTCAGTAGTTAAGAGCACTGGCTGCTCTCAAAAATGATTTGTGTTTGATTCCCAGCACCCACACTGTGGCTCAAAGTAATCTCTAACTTCAGTTTCAGGGAATATGATACCCTTTCTGGCCTATGTGAGCACCAGGCACACAGACTTACATCAACAAAAACAGCCAAACACATAAAAATAAATTAATTAAATAAAAATATATGTAACTAATATAAATTTAATATATAATCATTACTTAGATGTATAATGCAGGAAACAATACATGCTAGATATATCTAGAAAATTGAACATGGAAATATATATTCTTAATATTGATATTGAATATAAATATTCTTTATATTCAATAAACTTGAACTGATCAGTGAATGAAGGAACATTAGATTATATTAAATAACTATGTATAGGTCTGGAGAGATGTGTTTTTGCCTAAGAGCAATTGCTGCTCTTGCAGAAGACCCAATTATCATTGTCAGCACCAACCACCTATAATACTACTTCCAGGGAATCGAATTCCCTCTTCTGTCTGTCATTGGAATTGCATGTACTGTACACAATACACATATGTACTATACCTACTTAAATATACACATAAAGTCATAATAAATATATCTAAAATAATTGTATGCATATATGGGGCAGACACTCTGTAGGCCTAACCCCTCACTGATGAGATAGTGGCAGTTGACAGCTGCTGAAGCAGGGGAATCATTCTATTTGGAATCTGAAGTCACTGGTAGTTTTCCCACACTAAGTGAATGACCCTACACTCATATTGTTTAGGAAGTACTAATTACAATTATTGGGTTATCAAACATAATTATAGGAAATCAGGCAGAAACAATTATAAATAATATAAAAAGAGAATTGGAGTGAGTAAATATATGGTATATATATTTACACACTATATATATGTGTGTATATACATATATACATATGTGTGTGTATATATATACATATATATGTGTGCATAATATATATATATGGTCGTATTTCATTGTATACATGTAAGAACTTTCCAAAACATAAAAAAATCAACTAAAATTCACTATGGATAATGATACAACAATTGCACATAGTAGTTTAAAAAAAATGATGAGATGTATGTTATTTTCTTTTGTGCACATTTGTTTCAGTATATGTGTGAACTTTCCTGTATGCTCCTATGTAAACTGGACCAGCAAGTCACTCTTCAGTGTCAGAGTCTTGAGAGACAGGACCAAGGGTTCAGAAGATAAGGAGACAGAAGGACAAGGAAGGTAAAATTTGGGCTCAGGCGGTTTTACGAAAGCTATGTCTCACTCCAAACAAGTTTAATAAGAAGTACAGCATCTGACTTACAGTTTTCTGATAGGAGAAATGAAGACAACGGTAGTAAGAAAAAAAGGAGAGACTGTCATACAGTGAGAGAAAGTCAATGTGGAGCCTGAATCAAGCAATGTTGCACAAGGGGATCACTGGCTAGCTTAAGAAATCAGAGATCAAGCACACAGTGGACTTGGGACTGATTACCATTGCCCCTTAGGGTGCTAAGACTGTGATCTCATAAACAGAAGATGGAGCTCCCCTGAGATCCTGCCCAAGTCCACTATCAATTCTGCTAAACATATTCCTGATTGTAGGTAAGAAGCTTTGCCCCCTCTGTACACATTAGGTATGCCCTCAGGGCATACCTCTGTCAATATGGCTCTCCATACCTGTGCACATGTCTAAGTGGGTATGCATGCAAAGTCATCACTGTGATTAAAATCTAACACAGTTTTGGTGGTTATTCATGTTCATCAACCTAATGGGCTTAAGACTCCCTGTAATATATTTTATTTGTTATATATGTTACAAATCACAACTGTATCATATATATATATATATATATATATATATATATATATATATATATATAAATAATCAATAAAAAGAAAAATATTGCTTTGCTTAATTCTTTAGCAAACGCAGTCATATTAGAAAAATGTTACAATTACAGTTGTGATTTACTAGATTGTTTTACACAACATAGGCTTTGCCAATCTAACAATTTTTTTTGTAAAACTGGACAGAATTAAGAACCAGTAACTAGTCATTCTCTGAGGATGAATACCTCAGCAGTACCAGAATGGCATTAACATCCTGAAGGTTTCTTGGTGAGGTGCTTGTCTCTAAATGACATTAAACTGAGGAACTGTTGGTTGGTGGAAAACTTTTTGGTTTATTAAGGTATCAGGCCAGAGAGCAAACAGAATAAACAAAATCATATGCATATGAATATATATGTCTGTATGTATATGTCTGTATGCATCTATGATATGTGTATATATACACATAAAATTATCAAAAAATAATTTTTGTCAATAAAAAGAAAAATACTGTTTTTTATATTGTTTTATGTTTCAGATTTCACATTGAATCTTTGATCCATTTGGAGTTAGTTTTGTGCAAAGTGATAGGTATAGGTCTTATCTCACTTTTCACATGGGGAAATTCAATTTTCCAGCACCTTTTATTGAAGATGTTTTCTTTTCTCCACCATATGCCTTTGGCATACTGTTTAATATTAAGTGATTGAGTTATATGTCCTCATGTTTGGGTCTTCAATTTTGTCCCATTGTTCTACATGTGTGTATTTATGTAAACAACATATTTTTATTGTCTCTGTAATATTTCTTAAGATTGGAATGATAGTTCCTCCAGCATTATTTGGTCTGTAAAGAATTGTTATTTTTCTATCTAGGTCTGTTGTGGTTCCACATGAATTTTATAACTGATTGTTTTCTATTTTTATGAACAATGAGATAGAGGTTTTCATTGGGGTTGTATTGAATCTGTAAGTAGATTTTGGTGTAGTGGACAGATCATAACAACAGGTTTATGGCTTCTGTCCATCTGAACAGTCAGTCACTATCTCCAAGATAGGGATATTTCAGCATAGCATGGACCCCTATGATGTTAGATCTCCTTTATTATAGCATAGTAACTGCAAAAAAAAATGACTCTTATCACATATGGCCTCTTACAAGGACAGGCTCAGACATTACATCACAGCTCTAAATCCAACATCTCAACATCTGGAAGACACTGAGGCATGTTGACAGCTGTTACTTTGTCTAAACCTGGGCATGCATGGAACCTGAATACAGAGAAAATGATATTTGTGTCATATACTCCTAAGGCATGATGAGTGGTTTGAACTAACATATATCTTGGGTCAGAGAAGTGTTTAAAGGCTTCATGGGTCATTGTGGAAGCACTGTTTCTATCCACAATCTTTCTATCACTGCGAATTTTAGAAATCTACTACACATCAGCATACCTCACTAGTGTCTATTAGATATGATCTGCAAATGATGGAAAATGTATGATTAGTTTTATTTTCCTTATGAGTTGTGTAACCTGAAAATTATCCATTTCTTTTAGATTTTCCAGTTTTGTGGAGTACAGGTTTTTGAAGTTTGACTTGATGGTTCTCTGGATTTCCTCAATGTTAGTTGTTATGTCTCCATTTTCATTTCAGATTTTATTAATTTAGATGCTTTCTTTCTCTGGCTTTTGGTTAGATTTGACAAGGGCTTGTCTATTTGGTTGATTTTCTTAAAGAACCAACTCTTTGTTTCATTGATTCTTTGTATTATTCTCTTTGTTTCTATTTCATTGATTTCATCTCTCATTTTGATTATTTCCTGGTGTTTATTCCTCCTGGGTGACTCTGCTTCTTCTTGTTCTAAAGCATTTAGGTATGCTGTTAAGTCACTAGTGTGAGATTTCTCCAACTTCTTTATGTAAGCGTATAGTGCTATGAATCTTCCTCTTAACACTGATTTTATAGCATCCCATAAATTGGGGTATGTGGTATATTCATTTTCATTGAACTCTAAGAAGTCTGTAATTTCTTTCTTTCTTTCTTCCTTGACCCATTGGTGATACTTTGAGCATTATTCCATTTCCATGAGATTGTAGGGTTTCTGTAATTTTTGTTGTTTTTTAAATCTAACTTTAAACTGTGGTGGTCTGATAGAATATATGAGGTTACTCCAATTGTTTTGTATCTGTTGAGATTTGTTTTGTGGCCAAGTATGTGGTCGATTTTAGAGAAGGTTCCATGGGGTGCTGAGAAGAAGGTATATTCTTTTTTGTTAGGATGGAATGTTCTGTAGATATAGATTAAGTCCATTTGATTCATGACATCAATTAAGTCCTTTATTTCTCTCTTAAGCTTCGATTTTGGAGATCTGTCCAGTGGTGAAAGTGGGGTGTTAAAGTCTCCCACTATTAATGTGTGGGGTTTTATATGTGGTTTAAGCTTTAGTAATTTTTCTTTTACATATGTGGGTGCCCTTGTGTTTGGGGCATAAATGTTCAGAATTGAAACTTCATATTGGTGGATCTTTTCTATGATGAGTATGTAATGCCCTTCTTGATCTCTTTTGATTGATTTTAGTTTGAAGTCTATTTTGCTGGATATCAGGATGGCTACACTCTCTTGTTTCTTAAGACTATTTGATTGTAAAGCTTTTCCCAGACTTTTATTCTTAGGTAGTGCCTATCTTTGAAATTGAGGTGTGTTTCTTGTATGCAGCTAAAAGATGGGTCGTGCTTTCGTATCCATTCTGTAATCCTGTGTCTTTTTATAGGTGAATTAAGTCCATTGATATTAAGGGATATTAATGACCAGTGATTGTTAGTTCCTGTGGTCTATTTATGGTAATGTGTGTGTACTTCTCTTCTTTGGGGTTTACTGCTGTTGGGTTATCTATTGCCTGTGTTGTTGTGGGTGTATCTGACTTCCTTAGGTTGGAATTTTCCTTTTAGGGCTTTCTAGATTTGTGGTTAGGTATTGTTTAAATCTGATTTTTGTCTTGGAATGTCTTGTTCATTCCATCTATGATGACTGAAAGTTTTGGTGGGTATATTAGTCTAGGCTGGCATTCATTGTCTCTTAGTGTCTACATTACATCTGTCCAGGTTCTTCTGGCTTTCAAAGTGTCCATTGAGAAATCAGGTGTTATTCTGATAGGTTTGCCTTTATAAGTCACTTGGCATTTTTCCTTTGCTGCTCTTAATGTTCTTTCTTTATTCTGTATGTTTTGTTGTTTAATTACTATGTGGCATGGAGACTTTTTTGGGGGGGTCTAGTCTGTTTGGTGTTCTATAGACTTCTTGTATCTTCATAGGTATTCCCCTCTTTAAGTTGGGAAATTTATCTTCTATGACACTGTTGAATATATTTTCTGTGCCTTTGAGTTGGTATTCATCTCCTTCCTCTATCCCTATTATTTTTAGGTTCGGTCTTTTCATGGTGTCCTAGATTTCTTGGACATTTTGTGTTATGACTTTTTTGGCTTTGGTATTTTCTTTGACTGATGAATCTATTTCCTCTATTGTATCCTCTACACCAGAGATTCTCTCTTCCATTTCTTGTATTCTGTAGGTTATGCTTGCATCTGTGTTTTTTTGTTCATTCGCTCATATTTTCTATTTCCAGCATTCCCTCTGTTTGTGCCTTTTTCATTGTTTCTATTTCCCTTTTCAGGTTTTGAACAGTTCCCCTCACCTGTTTAATTGCTTTTTCATGATTTTCTTTGATGCATTTATTGATTTCTTCCACTTTTTATTTGTCTTTTCCTCTATTTCTTTATAGATTTCTTCCAAAACTTTGTTTGTCATTTTCTCAATTTCTTTATTGATTTCTTCCACTTTTTTTGTTTGTCTTTTCCTCAAATTCATTTGTCATTTTTTTCTTGAAAGGCATCTAGCATCTTCATGATGCTATTGTTAAGGTCACTTTCTTCTGCTTTTTCTACCTTGTGATGTTCAGGTCTTGCTGTTGGAGGAGGGCTAGGTTCTGGTGATGCTGTATTGTTCTTTATGTTGTTGTTTGTACTTCTGCCTTGACATCTGCCCATCTCCTCCTCTAATGGGTATAAGAGGAGCCTGTGTCTGAGCGAGTTGCTGCTGTGTTTGTTGTGTCTGTGTCTCAGGGTGCCTGTCTAAGTCCTATCTTAGCTCTTGGTCTAATTGGAACAGGCAGTTTCTATGTCTCAGGGAGCTTCTCTTAGGTTAACCCAAGCAAGTTGATTCTATGACTCCCTGATCCACTCTTGGTCTTATCGGGGCTCTGGGTCCAGTCAGAGCTCACAGATTCTGTGTTTCAGGAAGCCTCTCTTGGTCCAATGAGAGGTGGTAGATTCCCGGTCTCCTGAGGTAACTCTTGGTCCAATGACAGCTCTTTGTCCAATGAGAGCTTTCTGTCTAGTGTCAATGAGAGTTCTATGCCCAATGAGAGCTGCAGGCTGGTTTTCAAGCTTCAGGAAGTGGCTGGGGTATCCTGAAGATGGGTATGTGGGAAGGGCATGTAGATTTTAGGGTCTGCTGTGGGGTCTTGGTGAGGGAGGGGTCTTCATGTAGGAACCCTGCCTGCTGGCTGGCAACTGGGGCCAAGTTGGGGGGCATTCCCAGGGAATGACTGGGACCCAGGGATGGATACTAGGGGCAAGACTCACTGGATATGAACAGAGTCATTTACCTGTAGGTCCAAATAGAGCTGGGGGTTGGTTTCCAAGAATCAGGAAGAGGCTGGGGTCTCCTGCAGATGTGTATGAGGGCAGGGTATGTAGATTGCAGAGTCTACTGTGGGGTCTTGGTGAGGGAGGGGCCTTCCCACAGGAGCCCTGCCTGCTGGCTGGCAACTGTAGCCAAGTTGGGTGGGTGTTCCTGGGGAAATGGCTAGGGCCCAGGACTTGGTCCTAGAGGCATGGCTCATTGGGGATGAACAGAGTCACTCACCTCTAGACCTGATGAGAGCTGGGGATTGGTTTCCCAGCATTTTATTTATTAACCAATCAGAACAAAACATTCACAGCATACATAGCAATAGCCACAGCACATGATTCCCTAAGAGAATGAAACCACAAGGAGGACATTTTGGTTGTGAGTCTTATGCTGGCTCCTTTGCACATCAGGTAGCAAATAGAAGAGTCTCACAGCTTCAATTTGAAGACTACCATGGCCCTCACAGAATAGCATTGGCTCATGTAGGTTGCTGATTTAACCAGCTGACAAAATGCTCATATTCATTTCAGCTTGCTGTGGGATGGTCTGTATGTCAAGTGTGTTGCTGATTGGTCAGTAAATAAATCACTGATTGGCCATTGGCTAGGCAGGAAGTATAGGCAGGACAAGGAAAAGAATTCTGGGAAGTGGAAGGCGGAGGGAGAGACACTGCCATCCGCCATCAGGACAAGGAAGATGTAAGGTACCAGTAAGCCATGAGCCATATGGCAAAGTAAAGATTAATAGAAGTGGGCTAAATATAAGAGTAAGAGCTAGACAATAACAGGCCTGAGCTAATGGCCAAGCAGTTTAAATAATGTAAGAGTCTATATGTTTATTTTATAAATGGGCTCTGGGACTGGTGGGACTTGGTGGCGGGAGCTGGAGAGAAATTCTCCAGCTACAAATGGCGTCCAACGTGGTGGCAAGAGTTTCCACCTAAAAACTTAGAAAAAAGATTCTAAAACGGACCTAAAAACAGCTTCCTAATTGTCTCTCTCAAATAAGCGGCAGCTGCCGGTTTGAGCTACTGGCGGGTTCCTAGCGTGCGCTCTCGACCTGCAGTATGGTGGGAATGAGGCCTCTGCAAGTAGCACATTAAACTGTGTGGTGGATTTAGCCTTTGCTAGTACAAAACAAAAAAAAGAGGTTTCTGGGCTACACGCTACTTTGGTAAAAGTGTAGACCCACTATTTCTGAGAGTTACGGCTCCCAGAGCTGGCGGAAAGTGGACCACCGCCATGTTGGGAAGCTGAAGTGGGCGGAGCCAGCAGCCACTGTGCCATTTCAGGCTTAGAAGGCTGCAGTTTAAAAGGAATAGGCTCAAGCTAATATAAAAAAATAAGCCATGTAAAGATGACTACCACACAGAGAATCTGGATTATGTTCTCTTTGATATTCGTAACTGCAGAAAAACATTTGATTGTAAAAGCTGTTGAGTTATGCCAAAATGTATATTTTAAAGGTACCTTGACCTCAAAATTTGGATATAAGGATATGTTGCTTTGGAAAAGAGTCTCTGCTCTTGTTTCCACAGAAAGCGAGAGACTATGGATTTGTTCCAGATTAAGATACATCAGGTTTGACCAGCCAAGACCCCCTGAAAGGTCTCCAGTGACACCATGGCCCAGATGATTCAACATCCAGAATGGTTTCAAGGCAACTGGCTCAGACGATATAGCCTCATGGACTACTCCATGATCCTAAAATTTTCTTCGTGTCCCCATAAGATACAGCGCCCCCCTCCAGCAGGAAGTAGTAAGAGAAGCTACGCCCAAATTCCCAAATATACCAAGCTGGCTTTAGAGATGGAATTGGCTCACTCCCCCTCTAAACCCAGACATATTGCTCAAAAAAAATGGTTAAGAGATTCTTATGTCCCAAATCAGAAGAGCCCTCTGGTGTGGGACAGAGAAAAACCAATATTTTTATTTAAAGCAGGTTGATTATAAATACAATCTCTTTCTAAAGAAAAAAAGGGGATAGTTTAGATATGATAGGATGAAAGGGTAGATTAATGAACCTACTTTTAAAGAGTAACAACTTGTTTAAAATGTTTTACATCGCTATAGATTTTAGTTTATTGATATAAGTTTAAACTTAATTTTGTTATACTGTATATATATTTCTATTCTTGTTTGAGGTATTATGTTTATGTAACTCATTTAAAATTATAATGGATAATTAAAAAATAGATTAATACTTAGTCATCTATGATAATCATATTTGTAGCCATGTTAGTTAAGTCTTCTAGGTATACATAGTTATATTTCAGATAGATAGGTAGTCTTCAAACACTTCAAAGACCTACAGAATATGGCATTTAAAATGTTTTAAAAATTTAGACTTTCTGGACAGTGAGACATGTCTGCTCCTGACAGCACCGATTTACTTCAGAGAGGAGGATGGGCATCGAAGACACTCCATACGGAGTTTATCTTCACCTTGACAAAAATAGCCATTTGGGCAAGAAACTGTTCTTGCCTGGACTGCCTGATCAACTGGACATGCAGGACCCATAGAAAGGTGACCACTGAACTTTGCTTGACAAAATGGTCCTTCAGGTTCCTGCTTTGCAGAGAAAACTGCCAGACATTCTACAGGACACAGAGAAAAGTGAATAAGAGACTCTAGGCCTGTGGGCTGAAGACAGATGCCCCAACTTTACAAGAGAACTTTGAATGACTGTCCAGGCTGCCAGCTGTCTCTGTCTACCCTACAAGACTCCTAAAAGTTGCTTATATCCTTCTCCATTTCTCAGGTAGTAGTATATCCTTCTGAGGTCTTTGATGTGGTTAAAGACTAGATACTTACAATTTTCCTTAGTTATAATAAAAGATAAGTTAGATATAAAACCTTAAACTTACAAATAGAAGATAGATAGGATCTCTTCTTTAATATTGTAACTGTAATTCTTGCTTGATAATTGTTTTGTTATATGTAATTTTACTATGTTAAAGTTAAAACCTTCCTTTTTAAGAAAAGAAAAGGGGAAGTGCTGTGGGATGGTCTGTATGTCAAGTGTGTTGCTGATTGGTCAGTAAATAAATCACTGATTGGCCATTGGCTAGGCAGGAAGTATAGGCGGGACAAGGAAAAGAATTCTGGGAAGTGGAAGGCGGAGGGAGAGACACTGCCATCCGCCATCAGGACAAGGAAGATGTAAGGTACCAGTAAGCCATGAGCCATATGGCAAAATAAAGATTAATAGAAACGGGCTAAATATAAGAGTAAGAGCTAGACAATAACAGGCCTGAGCTAATGGCCAAGCAGTTTAAATAATGTAAGAGTCTATATTTTATAAATGGGCTCTGGGACTGGTGGGACTTGGTGGCGGGAGCTGGAGAGAAATTCTCCAGCTACATCAGCTACTCTTAAAAAACGTACTACCTACATAATTTTCTGCATTGACATTTTCAGTGTGACAGAGGAGAAAAACTGGATATTAAGCAAAACATATTGTTTCCCATCTTAAAATGAGATTAAATGATTTTTATTCCTATTCCGGAACAAACAAAGCTTGGATACAATAGAGTAATGATATAGGAGAAGAAAGGGTACAAAAGATGGAAAAAAGAGAGAAGTGAGGGCTTTGAAGTTCATTAGCCACCAATTTTGATTATACAAAGCAGCGATGTAGCCTCTTAAGATGGAGGAAAGAGTATAAAAAGCTAGAAAGGTAAACACCAGGATCAGAATGTTCTGGGTGACCCTAGATTCAGGGGAGTTTCTGATGGAACCATGAGTGCTGCGGATGTGTTTTACCCTCTGTTTATGTCTGTAAAGAATGACAATCATGGATCCACTGGACCAGGTCATGAGCACAGAAAAGAAAACCTCAGGGCACACCACCAATGCTGCATAAATTGAACCACCAATTTCACCCCTCACTATACTGCAGCAGTATTCAAAATCCCATATTCTGGTCACATTGTTTGTATACTTGTTGGCAAGTATGTATACAAAATGAATTAAATTTATGAACATGTACATGATCCAGAGGAGGAAAATGTAGTAGCCAATGTTCTTTTCAAATTTCAATTTATGATCCTTCCAACAGGAATTACTGGGGCTAATGGTCAAGACCTGAAAGACAAGCAGGAGGCTTGTGGTGCCAATGGAAACACTCCTACAAAATCCTTGCAAGTACAATAGGAGCTGGCATCCAAAACTATCCAAGAAATGCTTAAATCCAAAAACTGCCATTGTTTGGGGCACTCCATCAGAAAGAACAAACAAGGCATTGGCTGTCAATAGGTGCATGAGAATCAAATCTGTGGGTTTTAATATGCATTTTCTGCGGTAAAAGAACAGATAGTAGAAAATTAGAGAGACATTTCCCAGAATTCCAGTTGTAGTTTCTGATAAGAAAATAATTCTGAATGCCAGAATCTAGAAGTCCATTGTGTGATTTGGCATGATTTCCTTATGAAGATGGAACTGCTATTCTTCTGCTCAAATAAATACTGACAAGTATTTACAGTCTGCAGTGGAGGAAGAAGCTTTTTTTTTTCCATTAATACATTTCTTTATTTATTCAACAGACATTGTATTACGAATTAAAATATATGTTTGGAACATCATCATTTTCATCAATCTTAAGACATTACCATAGGGGTATTTCCAGAAAACTATTTCTTTAAATTTTCTTTTAATTTAAAATTATAATACAATCACATCATTTCTCACTTTCTTTTCCTCCCACCAAACTCTCCCACATCCCTCTCCTTCCTCTCTCTCAGTTCTTGGCCTCTTTTTACATCAATTGTTGTCACACACATGAATACATACATATATTTCTAAATACACAAATACAATCTGATTAGTCTATATAATATTATTGCATGTATGTTTTCAGAGATGACCAATTGGTATTGGATAACGAAATGATGTACTCTCCCTGAGAAATACTATTTCTCCCATTCTCAGCATTCTCTAGTTGCCTGTGGTTATTTGGGTCATGTTCAGGCCTCATGGGTTTTCTCCATCCGCATTAGCATGTCTATTGTTGTTGTCCTTACTCAGCTCATGTTTACGCAGTCATGTTGGTGAGAATTTAGGGAGGTTTCTAAGAAAGTAGCTTCTGACATTCTTAGAAGACACAATCTATGATCTTCTGGCACTTGCAATCTTTCTACTCCCTCTTCTGAATATTCCCTGGGCCTTAGGTATAGGAGTTGTTTTGTAGATGTATCCATCTGGAATGGGCTTCACAACTTTCCATTTTGATTAGTTGTGCTTTTCTGAAATGGTTCCCATATCTTGTAAAGTGAAATCTCTTTGATTAATGGTAATAAGTACACTTACCTGTGAATATAAGGATATATATTTAGAATGTAGTTAAGGATTATTCTAGTTTAATAAAGTGGCAGTTGTAAGTTCTTCTCCAAAATCCATGACTTCAGTAGCCCCAGGTAGCTGTCTAGGTTTTCACTACCAAGCATGATTTCCCTCTTCTTGAGTGGGCCTTAATTCCAATTAGAGAGATATTGGCTACTACCAGGGGGTATGTGCCACTTTTGCAACCCTTGGGGCTGCTGCAGTTCACAGGTGTCATGGCTAGATAAGGTTATTGGTTGCTTCTCTCCTTTGGAAAATTCCATGTGCCTTCTAATCCTCAGGGAGGAGGCTTTCATGTCAGATCCAGCTCCATCCAGTTCTCTGTCCTGTGTCTGAAAAGCATAGCAGGAGCCTGTAATGTTTTGAGAGTCTCTTGGACAGCCTTGACCAACAACTCAAAAGGAGGCTTCTCGTGCCTGATGTTAGGATCTTTGCTAGATAGTCTTTGGCCTTTGGGAGGAAGTATTTTCTCCTCGGATAGAAAAATTTCAGTGAAACTATATATGTATATTTTACACAGAATTACATCTATTATAGGTTTTTTTAGATAGCTAGTTAATAGTTTGATTCTTTATAATTTTTTCATATACCATACTATTATTTTATTCTTTTTCTCTTTATTTATCACACACATCCCTAACTAAAGGCCCCCCCCCCAGAACTAGAAAAGATCATATTGAGAGAGGTAACTCAGACCCCAAAAGATAAGCATTTCTTGTTGTATCTTGAGATTCATAGCTCCATATCTTCAGATGTCAGTATAGAGCCTGTAGTAACTACAGACCTAGGAAAGTAAAATGTGACCATTACCAGGATAGGAGTTTTGGGGCACTATACAGAGAAGAATAGCAAAGTGTAAGTGATCTTATCAGATAAATGGGAAAAGAAAGAGATCCTTAGGGAGGGAGATTAATACAGAATGGAGGTACAGGAGAGTAAAGGAAAATAGCAAGATATAATTGATCAGATTGGGAAAATGGGAAAAGGGGATACTACTTTGGAAAGGGTGAGGGAAATAAACACAGGAAAAGGGAACTGGGCAAAATAACAATGTATATAGCTGAAAAACCATGCAGACCATACTACTAACTGTTTACCTAAAGGAAAAGTTATAATGAACATAATTCAGTATATAAATATACATATACATATATATATATATTTTAATTTTTATTTTGCAATACAATTAAGTTCTACATATCAGCCACAGATTCCCTTGTTCTCCTCCCTCCCGCCCCCCTCACCTTCCCCCTAGCCTGCCCCCATTCCAATCTCCTCCAGGGCAAAGCCTTCCCCACAGACTGAGATCAACCTGGTGGACTCAGTCCAGGTAGGTCCAGTCCCCTCCTCCCAGGCCGAGCCAAGGGACCCTGAATAGGCCCCAGGTTTCAAACAGCCGACTCATGCAATGAGCACAGGACCCGGTCCCACTGCCTGGATGCCTCCCAAACAGATCAGGCCAATCAACTGTCTCACCCATTCAGAGGGCCTGATCCAGTTGGTGACCCCTCAGCCATTGGTTCATATTTCATGTGTTTCCTTTTGTTTGGCTATTTGTCTCTGTGCTTTATCTGACCTTGGTCTCAACAATTCTCTCTCATATAAACCCTCCTCATTCTCGCTAATTGGACTCCCAGAGATCCACCTGGGGCCTAGTCATGGATCTCTGCATCCAGATCCCTCAGTAGTTGGATGAGGTTTCTAGCATGACAATTAGGGTGTTTGGCCATGCCATCACCAGAGTAGGTCAGTTCGGACTGTCTCTCGACCATTGCCAGCAGTCTGTTGTGGGGGTATCTTTGTGGATTTCTGTGGGCCTCTCTAGCACTTTGTTTCTTCCTATTCTCATGTGGTCTTCATTTATCATGGTCTCCTATTCCTTGTTCTCCCTCTCTGTTGTTGATCCAGCTGGGATCTCCCACTCACCCAAGCTCTCTTTCCCTCGACCCTCGCCCTTCACTACCCCCACTCATGTCCAGGCTGTTCATGTAGATCTCATTCCATTTCTCTGTCATTGGGCAATCCCTGTGTCTTTCTTGGGGTCCTGTTTTCCAGGTAGCCTGCCTGGTGATGTGAGTAGCAGTCCAGTCATCCTTGTTCCACATCTAGTATCCTGTTATGAGTGAGTACATACCATGTTTGTCTTTCTGAGTCTGGGATACCTCACTCAGGATGATTTTTTCTAGATCCATCCATTTGTCTGCAAACCTCATGATGTCATTGTTTTTCTCTGCTGAGTAGTATTCCATTGTGTATATGTACCACATTTTGTTTATCCATTCTTCAGTTGAAGGGCATCTGGGTTGTTTCCATGTTCTGGCTATTACAAACAATGCTGATATGAACATAGCTGAACAAGTGCTCTTGTGGTGTGGTTGAGCATTCCTTGGGTATATGCCCAAGAGTGGTATAGCTGGATCTTGGGGGAGATGGATTCCCATTTTTCTAAGAAATCGCCATATTGATTTCCAAAGTGGTTGTACAAGCTTGCATTCCCACCAGCAGTGGAGGAGAGTTCCCCTAGCTCCACATCCTCTCCAGCATAAGGTGTCTTCAGTGTTTTTGATCTTAGCCATTCTGACAGGCGTAAGGTGGTATCTCAGAGTTGTTTTGATTTGCATTTCCCTGATGATTAGGGATGTTGAGCAATTCCTTAAATGTCTTTCAGCCATTTGAGTTTCCTCTGTTGAGAATTCTCTGTTTAGTTCTATAGCCCATTTCTTAATTGGACTGTTGGGCATTTTGATGTCTAATTTCTTGAGTTCCTTATATATTCTGGATATCAGTCCTCTGTCAGATGTGGGATTGGTGAAGATCTTTTCCCATTCTGTAGGCTGTCGCTTTGCTTTGTTGACCGTATCCTTTGCCCTACAAAAGCTTCTCAGTTTCAAGAGGTCCCATTGATTGATTGTTTCTCTCAGTGTCTGTGCTACTGGTGTTCTATTTAGAAAGTGGTCTCCTATGCCAATGCGTTCAAGACTACTTCCTACTTTCTCTTCTAGCAGGTTCAGAGTAGCTGGATTTATGTTGAGGTCCTTGATCCACTTGGACTTAAGTTTTGTGCACGGTGATAGATATGGATCTATTTGCAGCCTTCTACATGTTGATATCCAGTTTTGCCAGCACCATTTGTTGAAGATACTTTCTTTTTTCCATTGTGCACTTTTGGCTTCTTTGTCAAAAATTATTTGTTCATAGGTGTGCGGATTAATGTCAGGGTCTTCAATTCGATTCCATTGGTCCACATGTCAGTTTTTATGCCAGTACCAAGCTGTTTTTATTACTGTAGCTCTATAGTACAGCTTGAAGTCAGGGATCGTGATGCCTCCAGAGGTTGTTTTATTGTACAGGATTCTTTTGGCTATCCTGGGTTTTTTGTTTTTCCATATGATGTTGAGTATTATTCTTTCCAGGTCTGTGAAGAATTGTGTTGGTATTTTGATGGGGATTGCATTGAATCTGTAGATTGCTTTTGGTAAGATTGCCGTTTTTACTATGTTAGTTCTGCCTATCCATGAGCATGGGAGATCTTTCCATTTTCTGACATCTTCTTCAATTTCTTTTTATTTCTTTTTTTTTTAATTTTTATTTTGCAATACAATTCAGTTCTACATATCAGCCACAGATTCCCTTGTTCTCCCCCCTCCCGCCCCCCTCACCTTCCCCCCAGCCCGCCCCCCATTCCAATCTCCTCCAGGGCAAAGCCTTCCCCACAGACTGAGATCAACCTGGTGGACTCAGTCCAGGTAGGTCCAGTCCCCTCCTCCCATGCTGAGCCAAGGGACCCTGCATAGGCCCCAGGTTTCAAACAGCCAACTCATGCAATGAGCACAGGACCCGGTCCCACTGCCTGGATGCCTCCCAAACAGATCAGGCCAATCAACTGTCTCACCCACTCAGAGGGCCTGATCCAGTTGGTGACCCCTCAGCCATTGGTTCATATTTCATGTGTTTCCGTTTGTTTGGCTATTTGTCTCTGTGCTTTATCCGACCTTGGTCTCAACAATTCTCTCTCATATAAACCCTCCTCATTCTCGCTAATTGGACTCCCAGAGATCCACCTGGGGCCTAGTCATGGATCTCTGCCTCCAGATCCATTAGTAGTTGGATGAGGTTTCTAGCACGACAGTTAGGGTGTTTGGCCATCCCATCACCAGAGTAGGTCAGTTCGGATTGTCTCTCGACCATTGCCAGCAGTCTGTTGTGGGGGTATCTTTGTGGATTTCTGTGGGCCTCTCTAGCACTTTGTTTCTTCCTATTCTCATGTGGTCTTCATTTACCATGGTCTCCTATTCCTTGTTCTCCCTCTCTGTTTTTGATCCAGCTGGGATCTCCCACTCACCCAAGCTCTCTTTCCCTCGACCCTCGCCCTTCACTACCCCCACTCCTGTCCAGGCTGTTCATGTAGATCTCATTCCATTTCTCTGTCGTTGGGCGATCCCTGTGTCTTTCTTGGGGTCCTGTTTTCCAGGTAGCCTGCCTGGTGATGTGAGTAGCAGTCCAGTCATCCTTGTTCCACATCTAGTATCCTGTTATGAGTGAGTACATACCATGTTTGTCTTTCTGAGTCTGGGATACCTCACTCAGGATGATTTTTTCTAGATCCATCCATTTGTCTGCAAACCTCACGATGTCACTGTTTTTCTCTGCTGAGTAGTATTCCATTGTGTATATGTACCACATTTTGTTTATCCATTCTTCAGTTGAAGGGCATCTAGGTTGTTTCCATGTTCTGGCTATTACAAACAACGCTGATATGAACATAGCTGAACAAGTGCTCTTGTGGTGTGGTTGAGCATTCCTTGGGTATATGCCCAAGAGTGGTATAGCTGGATCTTGGGGGAGATGGATTCCCAATTTTCTAAGAAATAGCCATATTGATTTCCAAAGTGGTTGTACAAGCTTGCATTCCCACCAGCAGTGGAGGAGAGTTCCCCTAGCTCCACATCCTCTCCAGCATAAGGTGTCTTCAGTGTTTTTGATCTTAGCCATTCTGACAGGCGTAAGGTGGTATCTCAGAGTTGTTTTGATTTGCATTTCCCTGATGATTAGGGATGTTGAGCAATTCCTTAAATGTCTTTCAGCCATTTGAGTTTCCTCTGTTGAGAATTCTCTGTTTAGTTCTATAGCCCATTTCTTAATTGGACTGTTGGGCATTTTGATGTCTAATTTCTTGAGTTCCTTATATATTCTGGATATCAGTCCTCTGTCAGATGTGGGATTGGTGAAGATCTTTTCCCATTCTGTAGGCTGTCGCTTTGCTTTGTTGACCGTATCCTTTGCCCTACAAAAGCTTCTCAGTTTCAAGAGGTCCCATTGATTGATTGTTTCTCTCAGTGTCTGTGCTACTGGTGTTCTATTTAGAAAGTGGTCTCCTATGCCAATGTGTTCAAGACTACTTCCTACTTTCTCTTCTAGCAGGTTCAGAGTAGCTGGATTTATGTTGAGGTCCTTGATCCACTTGGACTTAAGTTTTGTGCACGGTGATAGATATGGATCTATTTGCAGCCTTCTACATGTTGATATCCAGTTTTGCCAGCACCATTTGTTGAAGATGCTTTCTTTTTTCCATTGTGCACTTTTGGCTTCTTTGTCAAAAATTATTTGTTCATAGGTGTGCGGATTAATGTCAGGGTCTTCAATTCGATTCCATTGGTCCACATGTCGGTTTTTATGCCAGTACCAAGCTGTTTTTATTACTGTAGCTCTATAGTACAGCTTGAAGTCAGGGATCGTGATGCCTCCAGAGGTTGTTTTATTGTATAGGATTCTTTTGGCTATCCTGGGTTTTTTGTTTTTCCATATGACGTTGAGTATTATTCTTTCCAGGTCTGTGAAGAATTGTGTTGGTATTTTGATGGGGATTGCATTGAATCTGTAGATTGCTTTTGGTAAGATTGCCATTTTTACTATGTTAGTTCTGCCTATCCATGAGCATGGGAGATCTTTCCATTTTCTGACATCTTCTTCAATTTCTTTTTTCAGGGACTTAAAGTTCTTGTCATATAGGTCCTTCACTTGCTTGGTTAGTATTACCCCAAGGTATTTTATGTCATTTGTGGCTATAGTAAAGGGTGATGTATCTCTGATTTCCTTCTCCGCTTTTTTGTCCATTGTATATATGAGGGCTACTGATTTTTTTGAGTTGATCTTGTATCCTGCTATGTTGCTGAAGGTGTTTATAAGTCGTATCAGTTCCTTGGTGGAATCTTTGGGGTTGCTCAAATATACTATCATGTCATCTGCAAATAGGGAAAGCTTGACTTCTTCCTTTCCAATTTGTATCCCCTTAATCTCCTTATGTTGTCTTATTGCTCTGGCTGGAATTTCAAGCACTATATTGAATAAGTATGGGGAGAGCGGACAGCCTTGCCTCATTCCTGATTTTAGTGGAATTGCTTTGAGTTTCTCTCCATTTAATTTGATGTTGGCTGTTGGCTTGCTGTAAATTGCCTTTATTATGTTTAGGTATGTTCCCTGTATTCCTGATTGCTCCAAGACCTTTATCATGAAGGGGTGTTGGATTTTGTCAAATACCTTTTCAGCATCTAGTGAGATGATCATGTGGTTTTTTTCTTTGAGTTTGTTTATATGGTGTATCACATTGACACACTTTCGTATGTTGAACCATCCTTGCATCCCTGGAATGAATCCTACTTGATCATAGTGGATAATTGTTTTGATGTGTTCTTGGAGTCTGTTTGTCAGTATTTTATTGAGTATTTTTGCATCAATGTTCATGAGGGAGATCAGTCTGTAGTTCTCTTTCTTTGTTGTATCCTTGTTTGGTTTGGGAATCAGGGTAATTGTAGCCTCATAGAAGGAATTTGGTAATGTTCCTTCTGTTTCTATTGTATGGAACAATTTAGAGAGTATTGGTATTAACTCTTCTTTGAAGATCTGGTAGAATTCTGCACTGAAACCATCTGGTCCTGGGCTTTTTTTGGTTGGGAGACTTTTAATGACTGTTTCTATTTTGTTAGGGGTTATTGGACTATTTAAATAGTTTATCTGGTCTTGATTTAATTTAGGTATGTGGTACCTATCCAGAAAATTATCCATTTCTTTTAGGTTTTCCAGTTTTGTGGAATAGAGGTTTTTGAAGTATGACCTGATGATTCTCTGGATTTCCTCAATGTCTGTTGTTATGTCCCCCTTTTCATTTCTGATTTTGTTGATTTGGATGCTCTCTCTCTGTCTTTTGGTTAGTTTGGATAAGGGCTTGTCTATCTTGTTGATTTTCTCAAAGAACCAACTCTTTGTTTCATTAATTTTTTGTATTGTTCTCTTTGTTTCTATTTTATTGATTTCAGCTCTCACTTTGATAATTTCCTGGCATCTATTTTTCCTGGGAGACTTTGCTTCTTCCTGTTCTAGAACTTTCAGGTGTGCTGTTAAGTCACTAGTGTGAGATTTCTCCAGCTTATTTATGTGGGCGTTTAGTGCTATGAATTTCCCTCTTAGTACTGCTTTCATAGTGTCCCATAGGTTTGGATATGTGGTGTCTTCATTTTCGTTGATCTCTAGGAAGTCTTTCATTTCTTTCTTTATTTCTTCCTTAACCCATTGGTGATTCAGTTGGGTATTGTTCAGTTTCCATGAGATTGTAGGTTTTCTGTAGTTTTTGTTGTTGTTGAAATCCAACTTTAGACCATGGTGGTCTGATAGAACACAGGAGGTTATTCCAATTGTTTTGTATCTGTTTAGATTTGTTTTGTGACCAAGTATGTGGTCGATTTTAGAGAAGGTTCCATGGGGTGCTGAGAAGAAGGTATATTCTTTTTTGTTAGGATGGAATGTTCTGTAGATGTCGATTAAGTCCATTTGAGTCATGACATCAATTAAGTCCTTTATTTCTCTGTTAAGTTTCGATTTGGGGTATCTGTCCAGTGGTGAAAGTGGGGTGTTGAGGTCTCCCACTATTAATGTGTGGGGTTTTATATGTGATTGAAGCTTTAATAATGTTTCTTTTACATATGTGGGTGCCCTTGTGTTTGGGGCATAAATGTTCAGAATTGAGACTTCATCTTGGTGGATCTTTCCTGTGATGAGTATGTAATGCCCTTCTTGATCTCTTTTGATAGATTTTAGTTTGAAGTCTATTTTGCTGGATATCAGGATGGCTACACCCGCTTGTTTCTTAAGACCGTTTGATTGGAAAGTCTTTTCCCAGCCTTTTATTTTTAGGTATTGTCTATCTTTGAATTTGAGATGTGTTTCTTGTATGCAGCAGAAAGATGGGTCCTGCTTTCGTATCCATTCTGTAAGCCTATGTCTTTTTATAGGTGAATTAAGTCCATTGATATTGAGGGATATTAATGTCCAGTGATTGTTCATTCCTGTTATTTTTTGGTGGTGATGTGTGTGTACTTTTCTTCGTTGGGGTTTACTGCTGTGGCTTTATCTATTGCCTGTGTTTTCGAGGTTGTATCTGACTTCCTTAGGTTGGAATTTTCCTTCTAGTGCTTTCTGTAGGGCTGGGTTTGTGGATAAGTATTGTTTAAATCTGGCTTTGTCATAGAATGTCTTGTTAACTCCATCTATGATGATTGAAAGTTTTGCTGGGTATATTAGTCTAGGCTGACATCCATGGTCTCTTAGTGTCTGCATTACATCTGTCCAGGACCTTCTGGCTTTCAAAGTCTCCATTGAGAAATCGGGTGTTATTCTGATAGGTTTGCCTTTATGTGTCACTTGGCCTTTTTCCTTTGCTGCTCTTAATATTCTTTCTTTATTCTGTATGTTTAATTGTTTAATTATTATGTGGCGAGGGGAATTTTTTGGGGGGTCTAGTCTGTTTGGTGTTCTATAGGCTTCCTGTATCTTCATAGGCATTTCCTTCTTTAAGTTGGGAAAGTTTTCTTCTATGATCTTGTTGAATATATTTTCTGTGCCCTTGAGTTGGTATTCTTCTCCTTCTTCTACCCCTATTATTCATAGGTTTGGTCTTTTCATGGTGTCCCAAATTTCTTGGACATTTTGGTTCATGACTTTGTTGACTTTAGTGTTTTCTTTGACTGATGAATCTATTTCTTCTATTGTATCTTCAACGCTAGAGATTCTCTCTTCCATCTCTTGCATTCTGTTGATTATACTTGCATCTGAAGTTCCCAATCGTTTTCTCAGATTTTCTATTTCCAGCATTCCCTCTGTTTGTGTCTTCTTCATTTTTTCTATTTCCCTTTTCAGGTCTTGGACTGTTTCCTTCATTTGTTTCATTGATTTTTCTTGATTTTCTTTCAGTATTTTATTGTTCTCTTCCAGAACTTTTTTGATTTCTTCTAATTTGTTTGCCCTTTCCTCTAGTTGTTTACAGCATTCTTCACATTTTTTTGTCTTTTCCTCTACACGAGCTTCTTCATGATGACATTCATAAGGCTATTTTCTTCTGCTTCTTCCAATTTCTGATGTTCAGGTCTAGGTGTTGGAGGAGGGCTAGGGCCTGGTGATGGTGTATTGCTATTCATTTTGTTGTACGTGTTTCTGCCTTGACGTCTGCCCATCTCCTTGTGGTTCTTTCTTGGCCTTATCCGCACACTTGCTTCAGACAGAGCTGACAGATTCAGGAAGTCTCTCTCTCTTGTCCAGATGGGAGCTCTCTTGTCCAAATTGGAAGTCCGGGGCAGGATGGGAGCTCTTGTTCAGAAGGGAAGTCCAGGGGAGGATGGGTGCTCTCCCCTCTCTCTCTCTCTCTCTCTCTCTCTCTCTCTCTCTCTCTCTCCTCCAAACGGGAAATCCGGGCAAGATGGGAGCTGGGGGCCAGCCTCTAAGTCTCAAGAAGAGGCTTGGGGCTCAGGCGGATGGGCGTGGGGGCAGGGCGTGGAGACTGCAGGGTCTGCCAGGGGTCTTGGAGAAGGGGATCCTTCCCAGTGGGGCTAGAAGGGAACTTGCCCAGTGACCAGAACCTGAGGCCAAGTTGGACAGGTCTTCCCGGGAGTGGCTGGTGCCCAGGGATGGGGTTGGGGGCAAGTTAGGGGACTCATCTGTGCTTCAGAAGGGAAGTCTGGGGCAAGATGGGAGCTGGGGGCCGGCCTCTAAATCTCAAGAAGAGGCTTGGGGCTCAGGCAGATGGCGTGGGGGCAGGGCGTGGAAACTGCAGGGTCTGCCAGGGGTCTTGGAGAAGGGGATCCTTCCCAGTGGGGCTAGAAGGGAACTTGCCCAGTGACCAGAACCTGAGGCCAAGTTGGACAGGTCTTCCAGGGAGTGGCTGGTGCCCAGGGATGGGGTCGGGGGCAAGCTAGGGCACTCACCTGTGCTTCAGAAGGGAAGTCCCAGTTTTGAAATCTTGAACTGGTTCCCTCATTTGTTTAATTGCTTTCTCTTGGCTTTCAAGGGATTTACTGATTTCTTCCCATTTTTTGTTCGACTTTTCCTCGACTTCTTTTTTTATTTCCTCTTTTAAGATCTCTAATATCTTCTTAAAGTCATTTTTATGGTAGATATTTTCCGTTTCTTCTGTGTTGGGATGTTCAGGTCTTGCTGATGTAGGTTCAGATGGAACCATAATGGTTTTTACGGTTTTGATTGTATTTTTGCACTGGCATCTACCCATCTCTTTCTCCACTTGGTGCAAGTGGTGTCTGTATCTGAGAGAGCCTCTCTTGGTCTGATTAATACTCTTGATCCAGTGGGAGCTCTTGGTCTAGTCAATGCTGATGAACTTTTTGTCTCACGATCAGCTTAGTCCAACTGGCACTAGTGGGCTCTGTCTCAGGGAGCAGCTGCAGTCTTACCATGTGGTAGATGGTGGTAGTGTGACCTGTGTGCAGGATGTCTGCCTGTCTACTGGACTCTTAGCCCAGTTGGGTGCTGGCAGGCTCTATCTCAGAAAACAGTTGCAGTCTCAGAGGGTGGGTGGGTTTGAGGAGCTGGGGCTTTGGTTACAGGGTCTGATGGGGGATGGGAGTAGTCTGACCTGTGTGTAGGAGGTCTGCCTGCCAACTGGCCTGAAACTGGAACTCCAATGGGTGAGGGTGTAGGGGCATAGGGTTGTGCCCCTTGACCCAAAGCCTAAGGGGTGGGACGTGTTTTCGAGTATGAGGATAAAGACTCACCTCTTAGTCCAGCCAGGTGCTGGCAGGCTCTGTCTCAGGGAACAGTTGCAGTCTCAGAGGGTGTGTCCTGACTGTTTTCTTAAGGTGACCCTTTTCCACCCATATTTCCACAACATTGTCAGACCAGACATGTCACTTGAATTGTAGTGTCTACATATGAGAGGTAATAAACTACACCTTGCTCTCTGAGATTCAATGGAATTTCATCAATATTTGATACTTCATGTCTCTGAGATTTAACATTTTCTTACAGAATGTAGAACAAGTCTTCCTTCTGAATCCCAGTTTGTGGAATCAGCATGGTTTTTGTGATATACTTTATGTTACAAAGAAGTTCTTGTGTGATTTGTCCTTAAAAATTTTTACATATGTATCCCTGTAAATGGTCTTATGATTACAAGAACTTATGGAAGAAAAATGTGGCCAGATTAATGAGTTTGATTTTTCACCCTAAAAAGGTCTTTCTGAGATAGCCTTATTGTCCACCTGTATATTTCTTGACAAACATTATTGTTGGTTTGATTACACAGGATTAGGGCATGTGTCCCCACTAGCACTGTGATTTGGATTCTTCTGCCTCAACTGCTTGAACACTGATTCTCTATCTTACTCATAATACACTAACTTGCTATTGCAATTACTCATGTTGTGGGGACAGCCAAACATAAAATTATTTTTGTTGCATCTTCATTATTGTAATTTTGATACTTTGATGAATTGTAATATATAGCTTATTGCAGGATATAGGATGCCTGTGTATGGGCCACTTGGCCTCCAAAGCAGTTGAGACCCACAGGTTGAGAACAAGTGCATTTTAATGTTGGATTACACACATAAGCCACAATGGGCATCAAAAACTGAACCTTTGATTTTACTTGGTGTGTGTGATTTTTTCATTTTGTTGTCTTTAGAAAAGCTCTCATGTAGGCAAGGGTGGCATGGAACACACTATCTACCAAAGAAGGACTGAACTTATAATCCTCCTGACCACATCTCCCAGGTGCTATGATGCAGGAATGCTCCATGCCATCAGGATATCTCATTGTTATTAGCTGAATTCTATTTTCTGACACTCACATGTACAGGTCTTAACCCCCAAACCTAGGATATGACCTTGTTTAGAAACATATGGAAAACTGTGGTTCTATTCCAAAATTCTCTAATCCCACAAAGGCTACAATCTCTAAAGATGAAAAGGCTAAGAAATCCCCACCATCACAATTCAGGAATCTTCAATACTAAAATCTTGAGAGACTAAATCCCCCCAATGTACAAGTCTCATGAGAAAAATAAAAAGACTGGGGAACATATCATAAGGAAAGGGATCAGAAAGCCAAATGCTGGGGAAAGGATCAGCCACAAGGTATTCCAACAAAAAGAACTTCAAAGTGGCCAGGTGGAGATGGCATACCCCTTTAATCCCAGCACAGTGGGAGGCAGTCCAGGCAAATCCCTTTGAGTTTGAGTCCAGCCTGGTCTACAGAGCAAGATCCAGGACAGGCACTAAAACTACATGGAGAAACCCTGTCTTGAAAAAATAAAAACAAAAAAAAAGAACTTCAATAACAAAATGTATAAATTGTATTGGTATTCATGTCAGCTCATTCTGTATTTTAATAAATTGAAGGCTCCTGGTGGCTAGCTGTGAGGCTGTACTACGTACATCAGGGAGATATCATGGTTTGCCACAACACGTCTACAGGTTACTTGAACTCAGCTAGGCTTCCACCTGGAAATCACCAACACATACACAGATGCCAACATCTCAATCAGCCTATGCTTGTCTTCAATGCTGCACAGAATCCTGTTTTACAATATACATATTAGTCCTTTTTCCTTTCTGTAAGGTATTTTTTAGAGTTCATTCGTTGAAAACATTTGCCAATTGCCTTCTATTTGTCATTACTCGTGGTCAGCATCCATACAGCCCCCTCTATTCCATAAGTTTCTAGGGACCTGTTGATAGAACTTTGAAGATTACAGTGGGACTATAATGGAACTGATAAAGATGGCTCGTTTGAGCTACTGTGAGCAACTGAAGGTTTTTTACTCTACATCAGGACCCTGTCCAACCTGTGGGGGCACATTCTTGAACATTAAGCAGTAATCACTCATAGCATGGGAGATGGCTGAGAGGGCAATGCATTTATATTGCAAGCCTGAGACTTGGGATTGAAACTTTAATGGGGTACCAAAGTCAGAGGCAATGGCAGGGCACTGACATGAACCTGTAGAGATAAGGGCTGCAGAGCAGAGAATGTTTGGAATCTGTAGTACCAGACATACTTATGTACAAAGCTCCTAACAAGAAAGACACTGTCTCAAACAAGGCAAAAATAAAGAACTGACAACACAGTCCTCTATTGTCCATTCATGCTGTGGAACTGAGGCCAAAATAAAAGCAGACAAAAACTCACAAAATCACAAGCACAGGCCACACAAAATATACATGAGAGGCAATCGTATTACATTTCCATTCATTTATTTAATATGTATCAGGCAAAATTTATAAGCTATTTAAGGCTTTAGAAAAATATTACTTAACATAAAACAGACTCATCTTCTTTGTCCACACAGACAGATGGAAAAATCGAGAAGTTACAAATCATGTCTTTAAAGGATACATACTGTTTAGAAGCTACATGCTTCTTCATCTACAGATGAAACAGTAAGCTGGAGCCCTGCTATCATCTGGTGAGGAAGGTACACATTTCAGTCTGCTTTGTGGCAATTCCTCCGGTGACGGTGGTATGTGGATGACTGACGGAAGCTACGGTTACACAGGGAGCAGGTGTAGGGCTTCTCTCCTGTGTGAATCCTCTCATGAGCTTTCAAATTGGTTTGATTGCTGAAAGACTTTCCACATGTACTACATTCGAAAGGTTTATTTTCCTGGTGTATGACCTTATGTACTCTCAGGTCTGAGCGAGTATAGAAGCCCTTATGACATGTTTTACAGGCAAATGACTTTTGCTTCTTGTGTATTCTCTGGTGGGCCACAAGTCTACTAGGATATTTAAAGGTTCTGTGGCATTCCTCACATTTGTATGTCTTTGGGTCTCTGAGGGGTCTCTTTTGGCCACCCCCACGTGTGGAGCTTGCATCAGGATTCTGGCAGTCTTCTATCTGCTCTGGACTGGAGGTCATCTCTGGTTGTACCTCCATAGGGACATCTTCAGAAGAAGTTCCTCTATGAAATTCTTCCTGGTACCTAGAGGTGACTTGACTTGTTCTGCTTAAATCCAGAGGATTTCCATCAGAAACACTTCTGTCTTTAGGTTCATTAAACTCAAAATGTTGGATAAGGGACAGGGAGTCCATCTCTTTTCTAGGACATCTATCCCCGTCATTTACATCACTATTAATCCAGCCATTGTTTTGGCTATCTTCCCAGTCCTCATGTCCTGTGGAAATAAGACAGTCTATGAAACTGTGCCCAGGAAAAGATCCCGACAAAACACCTTTCCTCTGTGCAGTTTCCTGACACTTACCTGTTGTCAATAACATGTCTTGGGGGATTGGCAAGGGTATCCTTGCACTCTCTTGTATTGAACTTCTTGCTGATTGCTGCTCTTTCAGAAGGTTTATGGTTTCTTCTAAAGACATGTTCTTAGAAAAGAAGGCTTCCTGCCTCTGCATGGAGGTGAGAACCTATAAACAAAGCCAGAGGACCATTGCCAATGAATCTGTGGATTTGTGCATGAGTGAAAACCTGTCCTCTAACTGATTGCACGGGATCACTGAACTATTAGTTAGGTTATTTGTCTATCTCTCATCTCTTATGGTGTTATTCAGTCATTCACAAGTTATGTTTTCTAAAGTCCTTATTCACAATGTATTTGCAAGTGTTGAGTCACTGTACCAAGGGAAAAGGTAAGGTTAGGTTTCTGCAATGTCTAGCCACAACATTTTCTTCACCTGGTCAATGCATTGAACAAGGAAAGGTATTCTTGTTCCAATTCAGAAAATAGAGACTTACTCCATCAAAAAAGGCTTCTCATTTTTTTTCCAAGGACTGTCCCCATTCCACCCAATCTAGGGCAACTATAATGAAATAGCTGGTTTACTGAGAAGACACCAAGGCTAGGTAGGACATATCAAGGAGGGAGGTAGTCTGGAGATCGAGAAGACCCAAAGGAGCCTGTAAAAATTCTGACATAGACTTGCCTGTGGGCCTTGCACCTCTAGGGCCTCCTCTGTTAATTGATGGGTGTTATCTGTTCTAATAATTTTTTTCTGTTTAACAAAGAATTGTATGGCTATTGTTTCTCTGTATCTCCTTAATTTGTACCTCCTTATTTTTCCTCCTTCTCTTGCACCCAGGATCTATAGTTATTAATCAGTGCCCAGAACCCTTAATATTTCTGTAGTCTTTGTCTGACAGATGGCTGCTATGCTAGAAGCTCCTTATTCAGCCTTTGATTAGTAATAGTTAGTTTTTTTATGAAATTCTTAGGATGTCTACAGTAACTGTGTAATTGATGTCCTTTTGGTGTCCTGGTATCATATTGGCAATTGTAACTTTCTGCTTTCATGCGTATGACTCTGACATTTTCATTCCCAGATAGCTGAGGATTTCCCATCCCCCACTTATGGCCATTAGTCTGTCAGTGGTCCCTATCTCTTCCACTGTCACTTCACTTTGCTGTGGGAGTGGGTTGTATTTCCAATACCTATATTTTTGGTTGCTAAATTTAAATACTAACTCTAGATAAAAACCCTTGGTTGATGATGCCCCTAGTAGCATAGCTCTATTTCTAAGGGGTGTTGTTTTCTATTATTAAGTCCTTAATACAACTTACATCTGACTGAAACCCTTCTAACACATATATTGTCTCCACCTAAACATGCTGTCTCTGCTGTTAGGAACATGACAGCACTTTATTTGGAATTCAGTTTCAATCATGAAATGATCAGTTTAAAACAAAATCAAAGGAGTGAAATGTGGAATAAAACAAATTGAAATGACAACATGTGCTTAGAGTAAAAACCTGAAATAAACATCAGGGTGTGGTGGTGGACAGCTTTAATCCAGTACTTGAAGTGCTGGGAAAATATAGTTCCTCTGAATCCTACTCAAGCCAGTTGAACAAAAGTCAGTCCCAAATGGGAAAAAAAAAAACCCTAAAGAAGCAATGAAACAAGCCAACTAATATCCAAATTTAAAGTTTAAGGCAATAAGAAGTTATTTCAACCATGACATTTAGAAATGGATGTATGGAATGATTGAAAAATGTCACCACCTTGACCATTTCGGAGAGTAACTGAGAATTATGCAAACCTAGAAATTTAAAGAAGTTTCAATGTAGTTTCATCCAAATTAAGAATTTCAGTTCTAAAACTTTGAATTGCAGCCCTTTATTATTCATCAGGACTTTTCTTAGGGGTGTGTTGGTGTTGAATGCTCATTTAATAGCCACATTTCAGCATCAGAAATCATATTCTACATTCCTGCACAATGAGTTTTTTACATAGGAACTTAATGGCATGTTATAATGACAATTTAGAAAACCATTAAGTCAATTAGATCCCCAGTTTCCACAGCCCAGGTCCTGGAATAACAGACTAGGTCTGAGAGCCAGAATTTTAAGTGTGTGCTGCAATTCCAACTAAACACTCATAATTACAATATAAAATCACCTACCTAAATTAGCCATCTTCCAATCCCAGCCAGGGTCTCTATTCTAAACCCTTACAAACTTTGCTCAAATATCATCTCCCAGTCTCCCTATCACCATGTAAAGAATCTAAATATAATTGTATCAGTCAAAAGAGCTAGGAGCTTCTTAAACTTATAATCCCATTAAATTTGTATCACATTTACAGTAGTAAATAATCTCCATTGTAAATAATTGTTGGAGTGGGACAGCCTCACATATAAAATAACTACATCTTCTTACTTTTCCCCAAATATAAATGACTGTCTTGATTGATAACTTAACCATCTCTCAACCAAGGTACTCACCATGATGGGAGGCTTCAAGCACTCATCAGTCAGATCCTCCATGAATCTCCCCAGGTTTCTGCCATTTGAAACCCACTTCTCTTTCAAGACAGACTTGTCCTTGTAGTGCCCAGTTTTGAGAAACTCAGCCAAGACCAGCTGAGAAATCATCTGCTCCTTGCTACGCTTTTCTGGCTTCAACCAGGAGGTAAACCACTTCCACATTGCTTGCAGTTCCTGCTTTGCACAGTAACCATTGTCATTTGTGGGAAAGTTGAGCTGAGCAGTTGAGAAGTTACAGATATCTTCTTCCCACTGTAGAGAAGTATCCTGGCTTGGAAGGAAGTTCCTGTTGTCTAATACAAGGCCACTTTCTGGTGACTGGGGTTTAAAGGAGTTGTTTTGCTGTGAAGCCATTCTGTTGAGACTCCTCAAAAATTCAACTTTCTCAGTCAAGTATCTCTCTTGTGACTTGATGATCTATTTAAGAAAGTTGTAAATATGTTAAAGCTATAAATTAAACTTGACATAATTAAATAAAAACAACTAAGAGTCTTATCACAGATGGTTTCTAACATATTGAGGATTTACTATTGTTGTGAAAGACACCATAACCACAGCAACTCTAATAAAGGAAACATTTCATTTTGGTGGCTCACTTACAGTTCAGAGGTTCAGTCACTCATTTTGGGGAGCATGGCCTCAGAAAGTCAGAGGTGGTGCTAGAGCTGAGACTGATACACAGTACATCAACAGATATACTCTTACCCATTGATTGAAGCTTGAGAAAAAGACCTCAAATCCAACCTCAATAGTGACTCAATTACTCCAGATGGTGTGGTCCACACTAAAGGTGTGCCCTCCACGTCAAGGTCTGGATTAAAGGCATGTTTCATTCAGTCTTCTACAACAAGGCCACACCTATTCATAGTGCCACTCCCTATGAGTTTATGGGTCCCAGATACATTCCAATAACCACAGTTTCATTATTTCTTGACACTAAATACTTCAACAAAGTCCTACACAATTTATTCTAGAGACCAGAACAAAGAGATGTGAGTGTAACAGTCCATGACTCATCAGAGAGGAACAACCTGGGTTGAAGATGGTATGACCTGAAGGAAGAGAATAGCAAGGTGTTCAGTAGCACAGGGCTATCTGTTCCTTCCCTATAAAAGGTGAAGTTGTAGTTGCTGAACCTCAAATACTAAGATTCACCCTTGTCTCCCATTCTAAAGAGCCACAAAGCTAAACATTCATAAGAAAAACTTTGAAACTGAATGACCAACAACCTTTAACTCACAGCACAGCCAAGATAAGTTTATAAAAAAAAGAATATTGCTATCCTTCAGAATTTTAATGCTTAAATCCTTGATCAGAAAGGTTGAAAGGACCACACTATATCTTTGAGATCTCCCAAAATTGTGAAGCAGCATCTCCCAAACCCCACAAATATTCACAAAACACACATACTCAAGCAACAAAGAAGTCAAATGTTCCTATTCTACAGTTACTTGTCTCTACAGTGAATTTCTCCAGTGATTCCAGCTGGCACTAGGAGCCGATGCGTCTCCAGGTCACTGTTCTTCTTCATCTGAGGTTCTGTTCAAGTTGACTTCCTTTTATAGTGCCTGGCTTCAGTGATTCAATCTGAGATGCCAATCATTTGATAATAAGATTGGACCACACCTCCTGCTTGTGGGTGTGGCAGTCAACACTTTCATCCTAGCATTCAGTAAGTGGACTGAAGGGTCTCCTGTCCCAGAACAGCCTGGTAGTGTAGGAAGACCAGTGAAAAGCCTTACTAGAGCAGAAAAAAACAAGCTAACCAAATGGGAAAGATACTTGCCCCTCTGATTGAATTACACATGGAATCCTCCCTCAGCCCCAGCTCTGCATCTCTATGCAATCCTGGATTATGCCATGGAAGGAGAACACATCCAAAGCAAGCATAGTCAGTCACTGCAGTGAAAGGGGACAGTAACACAATGAAAGGAATTACAAAGATTGTCATTCACCTACTATGACTTCTGACATACAACTCATTCCAAACTGGTTAAAAATTTCTGATATCCAGAGGGTTTGGAATTCAAATGGTGTAGTGAACAAGGTAAAGCCTTGGCAGTAGAATGAGACACACAGAGAGAAGAGCCTAGGAGGTGTCTGAAGCACAACATAGAAAAGCCAGCCTTTCCTGGGCTCATCTCTAGGAACAAAGTGGAGATGTTTGACTTGTTTTACATGATGTACGATAGATATGTGAGGAGGATTGTAGTTTAGGGTGGAATTAAAATGTATATACAAAATGAATATTTTCGTATGGTGATATTTTAATTGTGCTGAAAAGTGATTTTATTTGTATGTTAATAGATAAAGTTTGCATGGAGATCAGAGGTTATAGGGAGCCTGGAACAGAAATCAGGCAGTAGTAGACCAAGCCTTTAATCCAATGACATGGCAGGCAGAGTCTTTGTGTGGTCAAGGACACAGTCAAGCCTGGTGACACAAGCCTTTAATCCCAGTACCAACCATACAGACCTGGATGTCTGTATAGACAGGCAGTGACTAGGAAGACATGTGGCTGGTCTTAGCGTCAACGAGAAGGCAGAACAGGAAAGTAATAAAAGTGCAGGTTAGGGAGGATGAAGCTCTCTGGTGTAGGAAACTACAACTTGATGGTGAACTAAAGGGTAGTCACTGGCTCTTCACTAATTCTCTGATCTGTTCGGCTATTACTCCTATATTTGGCTCTGTGTTTCTTTTTTATTAAGACTGTTTAGAAATTTGTCTACATTTTACTGTCTTTTTTTCTTTGCTTTTCTAATTTTTTGGTGTTTGCTTGTTTTTTCAAATGGCTGCCTTGTTAGCCAGGTCTACTCACAAACTCATTAGGTTGTAGACAATGATCTTGCACTACAATTCTATGGCTTCATAGCACTCAGTGCTGGGGGCCCAGAGCTGTCTCACTACTTCAAGAATCCATTTTGGTTTTCTGTCTGTTCTTTACTGTCTTGTTGTTGCTGCTGTTCTGTTTTTTAAAACATTGTCTCACTACGTATCCCTGACTGGACTGTAACTCTTATGTAGTCCAGTTTAATTTCAAACTGGCAAATGCTTGCTCTGGAATTAAAGTACAGGGATTAAAGGCTTGTGTCATTATGAATGAATTTCTCCATGCATGCTGATTGTTAGGTTGAATTGTTTCCTCTGATATCGACATGTTCAGATCTTATGCCCAAAGACTATGGTCTTATATCAAAATGTGCTGAATCCCAACAAATTGAAAGAACCCCAAATGCTATCATCCCAAAGAAGCCTTAAAGCTCAGTGACTAATATTTCTGAAGTCTGAAAACCATAACACTAAAATTGTGAATGTTTAAACCTCAAGCCGCAGTTCTTCTGGGAGAATGAAAAAATCCACATAATAGGAAAAAATGATCAAAGTTTGCAAATGGATTAACCAAAAGGTGTGAAAATGATTGAATCTTCAGTTTGTTGATAATATTCTGGGTTTTAGGTAATTAAAGCAATGTTGGCCAGAAGAAGCACTCCTATGAAAACATTTGTTCCCAGAGAATCATAAACATACCCCTGTGTTTCACTATTCATGAGAATTGCAGGGGACACAATTCAGCCTTACAATTCCAATGCTTGGAGAAAGTCAGGTTCCTTTAATCCCTACACACACCTTTAGTCCCAGCACTAAATAAACACAAGCAGGTGCATGTCTGAGTTGAGACCATCTCAGACTACGGAGTGAATTCCAGCTGGGGTTTCAGAGACAGAAAGTCTCTCAAACCAGAATTAAAGAGAAAAACAAACAAAAAGGATGCCTGAAGGAGGGAGGCAATCTTCAACCCCACATCCGAGGAGTAGAAGCCACAGAATTGTAGTGAAAGGCCACCCACAATGACTTTGTGAATTTATAAGAAGAATGGACTCAAAGTAAACATATTGTAACAACAAAATTAAAGATAGAGAAGTAAACAAAGGAAAAAAAAAGTAATCAAAGGAAAAATGAAGAGAGACCAAAAATCACCTTGCTCTTTTGGGCCACCCAATTTTAATTCCTCCGCAGATCACAGTCTTCATCTCATGTCTATCAAACCTCATGTTTTCCAAAGAGAAATACATGCCACTCTCTGTCCCAACAAAAATGAACATGCTTCAGCCTGTAGTTTTCCTATGTTGTATCTCAGACTCTCCTGGTTGCCTCCTGCCCTCTGTCTCATTCCAGTGCCAATGGTCCACTAGATTGAAGACTATTGATTTGACCTCTCCTGGCAACAATCAATCATAAATAGCTCCTTGGTTACTGATGGAAATTTAACAACTCTTATCAAAAGTACATTGAAAATGGAAGGAAGAATGAAGGATTAAATAAATAAAAAAGGAAAGAAAGAAGAAATGAAGAGAAGATTAGAAGATTGTACTTTAAGGTGCAAAGGTATTAAGCATTACTTTTGGGATCTGGAGGAAATAATTAGATTTTCATCAAAAAGGATGGATACAGTTCATTCTATGTCTAGTAGTAAATACCCAACAGTTCCTGTTAAAATATTTTTAAACTCAATTCTAGTCACAGCAATATAGTCAATTCACCCTACCCTGGAAAATCTCAAGTTTATCTTTATCTATATGTACATATGAAAGTCATTCTCACCTGCATACTGTGGGATGCCACAGTAGCAATTGCTGAGCTGAACCGCTGAGTCTGTCCTGTGTTGAGATGACACTCTTGCCCCGATTTATTGCTTTCTTATACCCTGGTCCCCTTTCCTACTACAGAAGTGGATTTCAACTCAACTCTCAATCTATAATATCATGTACATAAAGAAATGAAGAAATTTTAAATGACTCTCCACCAATTAGGTGTCAGCTCAAATGTGTACAAATCAAAAGAGCAAATCCAATGAATCAATCAGGAGGACTTCAGGAGAAAACATCTCTGTGAGTCAGCAGTTTCTCAAGGGATGCACAACATGCAAAGAGCCTGTGTTAAGAATATGAAGTTGCTGAATGTAGTGTTGTACCCAGAATCCCCAAAGATCACCAAGAGCCCAAATCTGATAAAAAATAAAAAAGAAAGCAAAGTCTTTTTACTGTTGTTGGGTATACCCTGGTGTCACTGTCTATCTGATGCAGCAGAGCAGGAGAGACCCAGAGTAGCAATGGGGCAGGGTTTTCATAGGGGTAAAGCAAGGGGTTCTTCTGGTCTTCAGACTACACAGGAACAGACTTGGGATTGATTTATGTGAGTGACAGTTATACTAGTAACTTTAGTTGGCTAGGGTTATTTTGGGGTTAGAGTTACCCATTTCTGGGCAGACATGGACCAGTCCCATGTTTTGTCCCTGAGCTGCTGTGGAGACTGGCTGGCCTAGCAAGTGCTGACTGTAGGGACTGGCTCAGTGGCACAGACTTGGTGTGTCCTATCTCCTGGTCCTGCTGGCAGGGGCCTCAGTGATTAACTGTCTTTTTTCATGGCCCTCCCAGAAACTAATAGCTCAGTTCATGAAACTGACATTGAGGCCTGATCTCTGAGAGAAGACTATGGTGGTATTGTGTTCCCCAAAATATTGTGTACCCTAATAAACATATCTGGGTTCAGAGAACAGAAAAGCCACTAGATACTTAGGATAGGCAGTGTTAGCACACACCTTTAATCCTAGCATTCCAGAGACAGAAATCCATGTGTTCAAGGATACAGCCAAGCATGCTGACACATGCCTTTAATCCCAGAAAGTGAACTTTTAATCCCAGGGAGTAATGGCAGAAAGCAGAAATGTATATAAGGTGTGAGGACCAGAAACTAGAAGCATTGGGCTGGTTAAGCTTTCAGGTTTCAGAGCAGCACAGTTCAACTAAGAGCCATTCGGATATGAGGACTCAGATGCTTCCAGTCTGAGGAAACAGGATCAGCAAATGAACTGGCAAGAACTTTTAAGTTTCCTGCTACATGTGGTGGCCAATGTTTGTGCTTCAAATTCACAAACACGCCGCTTGTCTGTGGCCTTGTAGGCCCCAGCTCAGACGCGAGTTGTACTTGGCCGGTTGTGGGGGCGCATGCTGGTAAGATTTACTGAAGAAGGCAGAGGGAGGAGGATCCTGAGTGTGAGGCCAACCTAGGAGAAGCTTTGGCTGGGGCCAAGCCACAAACAGTGGTGGGACCATGGAGGCAGTGGCTGCTGCTCCGAGTTGCTGGCTCCTTCTCATCTTATTGGTGACTGTGGTGATGCTTCTACCTGGGACAAAGGGTTTACTGATGCTTGTTCAGAGAATTGCCAGGACCATCGTGTTACAAGAAAACAGCGACAAGGTCAGTTTGGAAAAGATTGTCAAGACAGTTGCTGTGAAGATTTTCTCTTCTTGGGAAGAATGTTCATGGTTCCTGGAAACAGACATTTATGAGACTGTGTTTGCTCCAAACCACAGAGGAGGGACAAAAAAAAATTCTAAGGGGAACCATGACCACACCTAACAGCGACTTTGGAATCTTCAAAGGATGATAGGATCCCACAATGATGATTCCACATGGACTATGGTAAAGCCATTAAGGTGATTAACACCAAGGAAAGATCGGCTTTGGACTACAAACTGATCAGGACAATTTTGAGATGGCTAGCTGAGATGATTCAGCCTGACAGACTACTCAAGCAAGGACTTGAGACAAGCCCTGAACTTTCCCACTATGCAGGGACTGGACAAATGATACAGGACTTGACAATTAACCCAAAAAATTTTCTTTTCAGGATTCCCTACAGATATCTTCACACCTAGAAAGCAGGAAGTAATTGTGCTGCTGGGGCTGGTTGTGATTGCCTGAAAGCAGCTGAGGAGACACGTGGTGCACAGGGAAACACCTTGTGATACTAGATTAAAGTACACAACAAGTTTACATATAAAGTCATCCAGGAAAGATTTCAAACCAAATTCTGACACTGTTTGTGGAATCCTTCTTGAGATAATAACCAAAAAGTTAGCAAAGATTAGGTGTTTTATAATCAGGTCCTTCAGCATCGAACACTTTTCAGTAAATATCTTAATGAAATAATGAAGCAGAAGTGATCAGTTGCCCAGGATTCCTATGGCTGTCTGGGAGAAGAGGATCCCTCCCCAATGCTACATTCTCAGGAGTCATTCTTTCTCTATCGAGAAAAAGAAAAAAGATATGGATAAATTACTGATATTAAAGAATCAAGGGGAGGAAACTTGATACCTTATGTTAAGGAATATTTTCTGTGGAGATAAATAATATAAATTTTAAACACTGAAGGCTTGAAACTATCCTGCATTCTCAACTTTGGAAACTGCTATTTATCAATCAAAAGCCTTTCCTTGTGTAGGCCAAACATTCCTCTTTGTGTTGGTATTGCTCAGTCTCCTTTTTCATTTTCTAATCTTTTAAAAAATATTTAAATTTATTTATGTGTATGTGTGTGAGCATGTGTGTATGTAACCATGTTTTTTAGTTCCTACAGAGATCAGAAGTGCCAGGCATTACAGGCTGTTGTGAGCCATCTGACACAGATGTTGTGACCCAATAGAAGTCTTCTACAAAACCAGCCAGTTATGAACTGCTGAGCCATCACTTCAGTTCCCTAGCACCTGGTATCTCCCTAGCCACATGATATCTCTTTCTATCATGATATCTCTTTCGTTGTTCTCCCACTCTGTCCCTGTTCCAGCTTGACCATCCCATTCCCTTATGTTCTCATCCCCCATCACCTACCCTCCATTGTCCCCCATCCCCATTTTACTCATGGAGGTCTCATCTATTTCCCCTTCCTGTGGCGATCCATGTGTCCAGCTTAGAGTCCTCCTTGTTACCTAGCTTCTTTGGAGCTGTGGGTTGTAGTCTGGTTTTACTTTGCCTTACATTTGGTATCCACTTATGAATGAGTACATACCATGTTTATATGTACTTCTGAGTCTGGGTTACCTCATTCAGGATAATATTTTCTAGTTCCATCCATTTGCCTGCAAATTTTATGATGTCACTGTTGTTACTGCTGAGTAGTACTCCATTGTGTATATGTACTACATTATCTTTATCCATTCTTCAGTTGAGGGATATCAAGGTGGCTTTCAGGTTCTGACTATTACAAATAATGCTGCTATGAACATGATTGAGCATGTGTCCTTGTGGTAAGATTGAGCATTCCTTGGGTATATGCCCAAGAGTGGTATAGTTGGGTCTTGCGGTAGATTGATTCCCAATTTTCTGAGAAACTGCCATACTGATTCCCAATTGGCTATACAAATTTACACTTGCACCAACAGTGGAGGAGTGTTCCCCTTGCTCCATATCCTCTCCAACATAAACTGTCTGCAGTGCTTTTCATTAGCCATTCTGACAGGTATAAGATGGTATCTCAGGGTGGTTTTGATTTGCATCTCCTAGATGACTAAAGATCCTGAGCAATTCCTTAAATGTCTTTCAGCCATTTGAAATTTGTCCTTTAAGAATTCTCTGTTTAGCTCTATAGATCATTTTTTAATTGGACTGTTCATTATCTTGATGTCTAGTTTCTTGAGTTCTTTACATATTTTGGAGATCAGCCCTCTGTCAGATGTGGGGTTGGTGAAGATCTTTTCCCATTCTGTAGGCTGTCATTTGGTCTTATTGACGGTGTACTTTGCTCTACAAAAGCTTCTCAGTTTCAGGAGGTCCCATTCATTAACTGTTGCTCTCAGTGTCTGTGCTACTGGTGTTATATTTAGGAAGTGTCTCCTGTACCAGTGTGTTCAAGGATACTTCGTAGTTTCTCTTGTATCAGGTTCAGTGTACCTGTTTTTTTTTTTTCTATAAAATTTAAACCATTTATCTTTTTTTTTATTTTGCAATACATTTCACTTCTACATATCAGCCACAGATTCCCTTCTTCTCCCCCCTCTAACCCCCTCAACTTCCCCCCAGCCCACCCCCCATTTCCACCTCTTCCAAGGCAAAGCCTCCCCCACGGACTGAGATCAACCTGGTAGACTCAGTGCAGGCAGGTTCAGTCCCCTCCTCCCAGGCCGAGACAAGCAACCCTGCATAGGCCCCAGGTTTCAAACAGCCAACTCAAGCAATGAGCACAGGACCCGGTCCCACTGCCTAGATGCCTCGCAAACAGATCAAGCCAATCAACTGTCTCACCCATTCAGAGGGCCTGATCCAGTTGGGGACCCCTCAGCCATTGGTTTTATATTGAGGTCTTGGATCGCCTGAAACTTGAGTTTTTTATTATTTTTTTAAAATTTTTTTTATTTAATTTTTTAAATTTTTATTTTGCAATACAATTCAGTTCTACATATCAGCCACTGATTCCCATGTTCTCCCCCCTCCGGCCCCCCTCACCTTCCCCACAACCCTCCCCCCATTCCCACCTCCTCCAGGGCAAAGCCTTCCCCACGGACTGAGATCAACCTGGTAGACTCAGTCCAGGCAGGTCCAGTCCCCTCCTCCCAGGCCGAGCCAAGCGATCCTGCATAGGCCCCAGGTTTCAAACAGCCAACTCATGCAATGAGCACAGGACCAGGTCCCACTGCCTGGATGCCTCCCAAACAGATCAAGCCAATCAACTGTCTCACCCATTCAGAGGGCCTGATCCAGTTGGAGACCCCTCAGCCATTGGTTCATAGTTCATGTGTTTCCATTCATTTGGCTATTTGTCCCTGTGCTTTATTCATCCTTGGTCTCAACAATTCTCGCTCATATAAACCCTCCTCATTCTCGCTAATTGGACTCCCAGAGATCCACCCGGGGCCTAGCCATGGATCTCTGCATCCAGATCCCTCAGCAGTTGGATGAGGTTTCTAGCACAACAATTAGGGTGTTTGGACATCCCATCACCAGAGTAGGTCAGTTCGGGCTATATCTCGACCATTGCCAGCAGTCTGTTGTGGGGGTATCTTTGTGGATTTCTGTGGGCCTCTCTAGCACTTTGCTTCTTCCTATTCTCATGTGGTCTTCATTTACCATGGTCTCCTATTCCTTGTTCTCCCTCTCAAAATGCAGTACATATACACAATGGAATACTACTCAACAGAGAAAAACAATGACATCATGAGGTTTGCAGACAAATGGATGGATCTAGAAAAAATCATCCTGAGTGAGGTAACCCAGACTCAGAAAGACAAACTTGGTATGTACTCACTCATAGGAGGATACTAGATGTGGAACAAGGATGACTGGACTGCTACTCACCAGGGAGGCTACCTGGAAAACAGGACCCCAAGAAAGACACGGGGATTACCCAATGACAGAGAAATGGAATGAGATCTACATGAACAGCCTGGATATGAGTGGGGGATAGTGAAGGGCAAGGTGGAGGGAAAGAGAGCTTGGGGGAGCGAAAAATCCCAGCTGGATCAACAACAGAGAGGGGGACTTGAGTTTTGTGCATGGTGATAGATATTGATCTATTTGCAATCTTCTGCAAGTTGACATTCAGTTATGCCAGCACCATTTGTTGAAGATGCTTTCTTTTTTCCATTGTACAGTTTTGGCTTCTTTGTCAAAAATGAGATAGATGTGCATACATGTGTGGATTAATATCAGAGTCTTTATTTCTATTTCATTGGTCCATATGTCTGTTTCTATGTCAATACCAAGCTGTTTTCATTACTATAGCTCTATAGTAGAGCTTGATGTCAGAGATGGTAATGCCTCCAGAGGTGGTTTTGTTGTATAGTATTGTTTTAGCTATCCTGTGTTTCTTGTTTTTACAAATGAAGTTGAGTATTGTTCTTTCCAGGTCTGTGAAGAATTGTGTTGGGATTTTGATGGGGATTGCATTGAGTCTGTAGATTGCTTTTGGTATGACTGCCATTTTTACTATGTTGGTTTTACTATGACCATGGGAGATCTTTCCATTTTCTGATGTCTTCTTCAGTTTCTTTCTTCAGAACCTTAAAGTTCTTGTCATACAGGTCCTTCACTTGCTTAGTTAGGATTACCCCAAGGTATTTTATATTATTCGTAGCTATTGTAAAGGGTAGTGTTTCTCTGATTTCTTTCTCAACCTGGTAATCATTTTTATACAGGAGAGCTACTGATTTTTTTGAGTTAATCTTGAATCTTGCCACATTACTGAATGTGTTTGTCAGCTGTAGGAATTCTCTTGTAGAATTTTTGGGGTCACTTATGCATACTATCATATCTTCTGCAAGTAGAAAAATTTTGACTTCTTCTTTTCCAATTTGTATAACCTTGATCACTTTTTGTTGTCTTATTGCTCCTGAAAGAACTTTGAGTACTATTTTGAATAGATATTGGTAGAGTGGACAGCCTTGTCTTGTTCCTGATTTTAGTGGAATCACTTTGAGTTTCTCTCCATTTAATTTTATAGTGGCTGTCTGAATGCTGTAAATTGCCTTTATTATGTTTAGGTATGTTCCTTGTATTCCTGATGTCACCAAGATTTTTATCATGAAGGAGTATTGGATTTTGTCAAAGACTTTTTCAGCATCTAATGAGATGATCATGTGTTTTTTCTTTCAGTTTGTTTACATGGTGTGTTATATTGACAGATTTTCATATGTTGAATCATCCTTGCATCTCTGGGATGAAGCTCACTTGGTCATGGTGGATAATTTTTTGATGTGTTCTTGGATTTAGTTTGCCAGTATTTAATTCAGTATTTTTGCTTCAATGTTTATGAGGGAGAAGATTGGTCTCTAATTCTCTTTCTTTGTTGCATCTTTGTGTGGTATGGGTATCAGTGTAACTGTAGACTCATAAAAAAGAGTTTGGTAATGTTCCTTCTGTTTCTATTGTGTTGAATAATTTGAGGAGTATTGGTATTAGTTCTTCTTTGAAATTCTGGCAGAATTCTGCACTGAAACCATCTGGCCCTGGACTTGTTTTGACTGGGTGTCTTTTAATGACTGTTTCTATTTCCTTAGGGTTTGTAGGTCTATTTAAATTGTTTATCTGATCTTGATTTAATTTTGGTATGTAGCACCTATCCAGAAACATGACCATTTCTTTTAGATTTTCAATTTTGTGGAGTACAGGTTTTGAAGCATGACATGATGATTCTCTGGATATCCTCATTGTCTGTTGTTATTTTTGCTTGGTTTCTTTATTATTAGAAACATGGTTTTACTGTGTAACCTTGAGTGGCCAGAAACACAGGGAAATTATACATCCTCTGCTTCCAAAATGCTCAATTAATGATGCTAACAACTACAGAGTACTATTTATTTGAGTTTCTTAATCTGTACTCAAGTTCTCATTTCACAATTTTTTTATTCCACAATTACACTCTTTTGAGCTTTGTTTTAAATTGAGAATTTCATGACTGAAACCAATTCCAAGTACACTGCTGCCATAATGGCCAGTCATGTTCCTAAGAGCAGAGGTAGTGTGCATCCCTGGAGAAATTGTATGTGAGTGAGGATCAGATGAAGTTAGGCCCATGTGGTAAACAAAGGCTGGTCCCTTAAAGAAAGGCTGATTCTCTTTTAATGGCTTGAAGACTGGAAGACAACATTGTGGCCAGAGTTCATAAGAAACTAACATTTTTTTCTCTAGCAACAGTGACTCAACATTGGAAACACTGTAAATAGTGACTTTAGAGAAAATAACCTGGGAATGCCAGGATGACATCACTAGAGATAAGGGATAGAGAGATGAACCAACCTTTAGTCTTGGTACCCTGTGCAAGCAGGTTGAGGGCAGGTTATCTGTCTTCTGAAGATTCATTGATAATGGTCATTTGATCTTCTCTAGAGGTCCATTTCTCCAACAGGGACAGGAAGCCTGTAATTGGTTTTTTCTTTACTTTTTGGGGAACCAGCACCCACCTCCCATATAAATACACGGAGAATCATTGTTACTTATGATTGCTCAGCCTTAGTGTGGCTTATTTCAAGACAGGTTTTCTAACTGAAATTATCCCATTTCTTTTTAACTACATTTTTGATTCTGGGCTTTTTACTTTCCTTTATTCAATATATATTTCTTTTCTTCTTACACCCTGGCTGTCTGTGTAGCTGGCCTCTGGATTCCACCTCTCCATCTCCTTTTCTTGCTCCTCCTTCTTCTATAGAGCCTAGAAATCTCCTCCTATTTATTCTCTCTGCCTGGCAGCCATGCCTATCCCTCTTTACTGCTTAGCTGCCTTCCATTCAGCTCTTTATTAAAACAATCAGGTATTTTAGACAGGCCAAGCAATACAGCTTCACAGAGTAAAACAAATGCAGCATAAAAGAATGCAACACATCTTTGCATCAATAAACAGATATTTCACAGCATAAACAAATGGAACACATCTTAAACTAACGTTCCACAGCAAAAGCCCTCTACTCTCAGAACATGTCCTCAAACAAGTCAAGAGGCCTTTGAAAAAAAGGAAATCAGCAACAACTCTAGCACAAGAGAATGCAAGGATACTTTTGCAGATCCCACAAGATACATTCTTGGCAACATTCAGTAGGGAAGCTGGACAGCAGAGGGGTGTCTTGTGGGGTTCCCTTCCCAAGCACAGTTTCATAGGCTCTCTTATTTCCACAGGGCATGAAAACAGCTCCCATCTTGCCCCGGATTTCCCATCTGGAGGAGAGAGAGAAAGAGAGAGAGAGAGAGAGAGAGAGAGAGAGAGAGAGAGAGAGAGAGAGAGAAGAGCACCCATCCTCCCCCGGACTTCCCTTCTGAACAAGAGCTCCCATCCTGCCCCGGACATGGAACACACTATATAGCAGAGAAGAACTGAACTTAGGATCCTCCTGACCACATCTCCTAGGTGCTATGATGCAGGAATGCTCCATGCCATCAGGATATCTCATTGTTATCAGCTGAATTCTGTTTTCTGACACTCACGTGTACAGGTCTTAACCCCCAAACCTAGGATATGACCTCATTTAGAAACATATGGAATACTGTGTTTCTATTCCAAAATTCTCTAATCCCACAAAGGCTACAATCTCTAAAGATGAAAAGGCTAAGAAATCCCCACCATCACCATCCAGGAATCTTTAATACCGAAATCCTGAGAGACTAAATCCCGCCAATCTACAAGTCTCATGAGGAAAAAAAAAAAAAAAAAAAAGACCGGAGAACATATCACAAGGAAAGGGATCAGAAAGCCAAACGCTGGGGAAAGGATCAGCCACAAGGTATGCCAACAATAAGAACCTCAAAGTGGCCAGGTGGAGGTGACATACCCCTTTAATGCCAGCACAGCGGGAGGCAGAGCCAGGCAAATCCCTTTGAGTTTGAGTCCAGCCTGGTCTACAGAGCAAGATCCAGGACAGGCACTAAAACTACATGGAGAAAACCTGTCTTGAAGAAACAAAAACAAAAAAAAAGAACTTCAATAACAAAATGTATAAATTGTATTGGTATTCATGTCAGCTCATTCTGTATTTTAATAAATTGAAGGCTCCTGGGGGCTAGCTGTAAGGCTGTACTACGTACATCAGGGGGATATCATGGTTTGCCACAACTTGTATACAGGTTACTTGAACTCAGCTAGGCTTCAACCTGGAAATCACCAACACATACACAGATGCCAACATCTCAATCAGCCTATGCTTGGCTTCAACTCTGCACAGAATCCTGTTTTGCAATATACATATTAGTCCTTTTTCCTTTCTGTAAGATACTTTTTAGAGTTCATTTGTAGAAAACATTTGCCAATTGCCTTCTATTTGTCATTACGTGAGGTCAGCATCCACACAGCCCCCTCTGTTCCATAAGTTTCTAGGGACCTGTGGATAGAGCTATGAAGATTACAGTGGGATTATAATGGAACTGATAAAGTTGGCTTGTTTGAGCCACTGTGAGAAAATGAAGCTTTTTACTCTACATCAGGACCCTGTCCAACCTGTGGGGTCACATTCTTGAATGTTAAGCAGTAGTCACTCATAGCATGGGAGATGGCTGAGAGGGCAATGCATTTACATTGCAAGCCTGAGACTTGGGATTGAAACTTTAATGGGGTACCAAAAGTCAGAGGGAATGGCAGGGCACTGACATGAACCTGTAAAGATAAGGGCTGCAGAGCAGAGAATGTTTGGAATCTGTAGTACCAGACATACTTATGTACAAAGCTCCTAACAAGAAAGACACTGTCTCAAACAAGGCAAAAATAAAAAAACTGACAACACAGTCCTCTAATGTTCACTCATGTTGTGGAACTGAGGCCAAAAAAAAAAAAAAACAGCAGACAAAAACTCACAAAATCACAAGCACAGGCCACACAAAATACACATGAGAGGCAATTGTATTACAGTTCCATTCATTTATTTAATATATATCAGGCAGAAATTATAAGCTATTTAAGCCTTTAGAAAAATATTACTTAACATAAAACAGACTCATCTTCTTTATCCGCACAGACAGATGGAACAATCCAGAAGTTACAAATCATGTCTTCAATGGTTACTTGCTGTTTAGAAGCTACATGCTTCCTCATCTACAGATGAAAAAGTAAGCTGGAGCCCTGCTATTATCGGGTGAGGAAGGTACACAGTTCAGTCTGTTTTGTGGCAATTCCTCCGGTGACGGTGGTATGTGGATGACTGGCGGAAGCTACGGTTACACAGGGAGCAGGTGTAGGGCTTCTCTCCTGTGTGAATCCTCTCATGAGCCTTCAGATTTGTTTGATTGCTGAAAGACTTTCCACAAGTACTACATTCGAAAGGTTTATTTTCCTGGTGTATGACCTTATGTACTCTCAGGTCTGAGCGAGTATAGAAGCCCTTATGACATGTTTTACAGACAAATAACTTTTGCTTCTTGTGTATTCTCTGGTTGGCGGCAAGTCTACTGGGATATTTAAAGGTTCTGTGGCATTCCTCACATTTGTATGTCTTTGGGTCTCTGAGGGGTCTCTTTTGGCAACCCCCACGTGTGGAGCTTGCATCAGTATTCTGGCAGTCTTCTATCTGCTCTGGACTGGAGGTAATCTCTGGTTGTACCTCCATAGGGACATCTTCAGAAGAAGTTCCTCTATGAAATTCTTCCTGGTACCTAGAGGTGACTTGACTTATTCTGCTTAAATCCAGAGGATTTCCATCAGAAATACTTCTGTCTTTAGGTTCATTAAACTGGCCTTGTTGGATAAGGGAAAAGGAGTCCATCTCATTTCCAGGACGGCTATCCCTATCATTTACATCATTAGGGCTCCAGTCATTGTTTTGGCCATCTTCCCAGTCTTCCTGTCCTGTGGAAATAAGACAGTCTATGAAACTGTGCCCAGAAAAGATCCCGACACAACCCCCTTCCTCTGTGCAGCTTCCTGACACTTACCTGTTGTCAATAACATGTCTTGGGGGATTGGCAAGGGTGTCCTTGCACTCTCTTGTATTGAACTTCTTGCTGATTGCTGGTCTTTCAGAACGTTGAAGGTTTCTTCTAAGGACATGTTCTTAGAAAAGAGGGCTTCCTGCCCCTGCATGGAGACGTGAACCTGTAAACAAAGCCAAAGGGCCATTGCCAATGAATCTGTGAATTTGTGGATGAGTGAAAACCTGTCCTCTAACTGATTTCATGGGATCACTGAACTATTAGTTAGGTCATTTGTCTATCTCTCATCTCTAATGGTGTTATTTTGTCATTCACAAGTTATGTTTTCTAAAGTCCTTATTCACAATGTATTTGCAAGTGTTGAGTCACTGTACCAAGGGAAAAGGTAAGGTTAGGTTTCTGCAATGTCTAGCCACAACATTTTCTTCACCTGGTCAATGCATTGAACAAGGAAAGGTATTCTTGTTCCAATTCAGAAAATAGAGACTTACTCCATCAAAAAGGCTTCAAATTTTTTCCCAAGAACTGTCCCCATTCCACCCAATCTAGGGCAACTATAATGAAATAGGTGGTTTACTGAGAAGACACCAAGGCTAGGTAGTTCATATCAAGGAGGGAGGTAGTCTGGAGATCGAGAAGACCCAAAGGAGCCTGTAAAAATTCTGACATAGACTTGCCTGTGGGCCTTACACCTCTGAGGCCTCTTCTGTTAATTGATGGGTGTTATCTGTTCTAATAATTTTTTTTCTGTTTAACAAAGAGTTGTATGGCTAGTTTTTCTCTGTATCTTCTTAATTTGTAGCTCCTTATTTTCCTCCTTCTCTTGCACCCAGGATCTATAGTTATTACTCAGTGCCCAGCAACCTTAATATTTCTATATTCTTTGTCTGACAGATGGCTGCTATGCTAGAAGCTCCTTATTCACCCTTTGATTAGTAATAGTTAGTTTTTTTCTGAAATTCTTAGGATGTCTACAGTAACTGTGTAATTGATGTCCTTTTGGTGTCCTGGTGTCATATTGGCAATTGTAACTTTCTGTTTTCATGCGCATGACTCTGATATTTTCATTCCCAGATAGCTGAGGATTTCCCATCCCCCACTTCCGGCCATTAGTCTGTCAGTGGTCCCTATCTCTTCCACGGTCAATTCACTTTGCTGTGGGAGTGGGTTGTATTTCCAATACCTATATTTTTGGTTGCTAAATTTAAATACTAACTCTAGATAAAAACCCTTGGTTGATGATGCCCCTAGCATCATAGCTCTATTTCTAAGGGATGTTGTTTTCTATTATTAAGTCCTTAGTACAACTCACATCTGACTGAAACACTTCTAACACCTATATTGTCTCCACCTAAACATGCTGTCTCTGCTGTTAGGAACATGACAGCATTTTATTTGGAATTCAGTTTCAATCATGAAATGATTAGTTTAAAACAAAATCAAAGGAGTGAAATGTGGGATAAAACAAATTAAAATGACAATGTGTGCATAGAATAAAAACATGAAATAAACATCAGGGTGTGGTGGTGGACAGCTTTAATCCAGTACTTGAAGTGCTAGGAAAGTATAATTCCTCTGAATCCTACTCAAGCCAGTTGAACAAAAGTCAGTCCCAAATGGGAAAAAAAACCCTAACCAAGCAACCAAACAAGCCAACTAATATCCAAATTTAAAGTTTAAGGCAATAAGAAGTTATTTCAACCATGACATTTAGAAATGGACGTATGGGGTGTTTGAAAAATGTCACCACCTTGACCATTTCTGAGAGTAACTGAGAATTATGCAAACCTAGACATTTAAAGAAGTTTCAATGTAGTTACATCCAAATTAAGAATTTCAGTTCTAAAACTTTGAATTGCAGCCCTTTATTATTCATCAGGACTTTTCTTAGGGGTGTGTTGGTGTTGAATGTGCATTTAATAGCACATTTCAGCATCAGAAATCATATTCTACATTCCTGCACATTGATTTTTATACATAGGAACTTAATGACATGTAGTAGACAATTTAGAAAACCATTAAGTCAATTAGATCTCCAGTTTCCACAGCCCAGGTCCTGGAATAACAAACTAGGTCTGAGAGCAAGAATTTTAAGTGTGTGCTGCAGTTCCAACTAAATACTCATAATTACAATATAAAATCACCTACCTAAATGAGCCATCTTCCAATCCCAGCCAGGGTCTCTATTCTAAACCCTTACAAGCTTTGCTCAAATATCATCTCCCAGTCTCCCTATCACCATGTAAAGAATTTAAATATAATTGTATCAGTCAAAAGAGCCATGCCTTCTTGCACTTTTAAGCCCATTAAATTTATATCACATTTATAGTAGTAGATAATCTCTATTGTAAATATTTTGATGGAGTGGGACAGCCTCACATATAAAATAACTACATCTTCTTACTTTTCCCCAAATATAAATGACTGTCTTGATTGCTAACTTAACCATCTCTCAACCAAGGTACTCACCATGATGGGAGGCTTCAAGCACTCATCAGTCAGACTCTCCATGAATCTCCCCATGTTTCTACCATTTGATTCCCACTTCTCTTTCAAGACAGACTTGTCCTTGTAGTGCCCAGTTTTGAGAAACTGAGCCAAAACCAGCTGAGAAATCATCTGCTCCTTGCTATGCTTTTCTGGCTTCAACCAGGAGGTAAATGACTTCAAGATTGCTTGCAGCTCATGCTTTGCACAGGAACCATTGTTATTTGTGGGAAAGTTGAGCTGAGCAATTGAGGAGTTACAGATATCTTCTTCCCACTGTAGAGAAGTATCCTGGCTTGGAATAAAGTTCATGTTGTCTAATACAAGGCCACTTTCTGGTGACTGGGGTTTAAAGGAGTTGTTGTGCTGTGAATCCATTCTGTTGAGACTCCTCAAAAAATTCAACTTTCTCAGTCAAGTATCTCTCTTGTGACTTGAAGATCTATTTAAGAAATTTATGAATATGTTAAAGCTATAAATTAAAATGGACATAATGAAATAATAACAACTAAGAGTCTTATCACAGATGGTTTCTAACGTATTGAGGATTTACTATTGCTGTGAAAGTCACCATAATCACAGCAATTTTAATAAAGGAAACATTTCATTTTGGTGGCTCACTTACAGTTCAGAGGTTCAGTCCCTCATTTTGGGGAGCATGGCCTCAGAAAGGCATAGGTGGTGCTAGTGCTGAGACTGATACATGGTACATCAACAGACATAATCTTACACATTGATTGAAGCTTGAGAAAAAGACCTCAAATTCCACCCCAATAGTGAGTCAATTACTGGAGTTGGTGTGGCCCACACTAAAAGTGTGCCCTCCACATCAAGGTCTGGATTAAAGGTATGTTTCATTCAGTCTTCTTCAACAAGGCCACACCTCCTAAGAGTGCCACTCCCTATGAGTTTATGGATCCCAGATACATTTCAATAAACAGGTTCCATTTTTTCTTGACACTAAATAATTCAACAGAGTCCTACACAATTTATTCTAGAGACCAGAACAAAGAGATGTGAGTGTAACAGTACATGACTCATCAGAGAGAAACATCGTAGGTTGAGGATGTGAAGACCTGAAGGAAGAGAACAGCAAGGTGTTCAGTAGCACAGGACCATCTGTTCCTTCCCTATAAAAGGTGAAGTTGTAGATGCTGATCCTCAAATATTAAGATTCACCCTTGTCTCCCATTCTAAAGAGCCACAAAGCTAAACTTTCATAAGAAAAACTTTGAAACTGAATGACCAACAACCTTTAACTCACAGCACAGCCAAGATAAGTTTATAAAAAAAAGAATATTGCTATCCTTCAGAATTTTAATGTTTAAAGCCTTGATCAGAAAGTTCCAAAGGACCACACTACATCTTTGAGATCTCCAAAAATTGTGAAGCAGCATCTCCCAAACCCCACAAATATTCACAAAACACACATACTCAAGCAACAAAGAAGTCAAATGTTCCTATTCTACAGTTACTTGTCTCTACAGTGAATTTCTCCAGTGATTCCAGCTGGCACTAGGAGCCTATGTGTCTCCAGGTCACTGTTCTTCTTCATCTGAGGTTCTGTTCAAGTTGACTTCCTTTTATAGTGCCTGGCTTCAGTGATTCAATCTGAGATGCCAATCACTTGATAATAAGATTGGACCACACCTCCTGAGTGTGGGTGTGGCAGTGAACACTTTCATCCTATCAATCATTAAGTAGACTAGAGGGTCTCCAGTCCCAGAACAGCCTTGTAGTGTAGGAAGACCAGTGAAAAGCCTCACTAGAGCAGAAAAAAAACAAGCTAACCAAACGGGAAAGATACTTGCCCCTCTGATTGAATTCCACATGAAATCCTCCCTCAGCCCCCAGCTCTGCATCTCTATGCAATCCTGGATTATGCCATGGAAGGAGAACACATCCAAAGCAAGCATAGTCAGTCACTGCAGTGAAAGGGGACAGTAACATGCTGAAAGGAATATAAAGATTGTCATTCACCTACTATGACTTCTGACGTGTAGCTCATTCCAAACTGGTTAAAAATTTCTGATATCCAGAGGGTTTGGAATTCAAATGCTGCAGTGAACAAGGTAAAGCCTTGGCAGTGGAATGAAACACAGAGAGAGAAGAGTCCAGGAGGTGTCTGAAGCACAACATAGAAAAGCCAGCCTTTCCTGGGCTCATCTCTAGGGACAAAGTGAAGCTGTTTGACTTGTTTTACATGATGTATGATAGATATGTGAGGAGGATTGTAGTTTAGGGTGGAATTAAAATGTATATACAACGTGTGGATTTCCCTGAGGTGATATTTTAATTGTGCTGGAAAGTGATTTTATTTGTAGGTTAATAGATAAAGTTTCCATGGAGATCAGAGGTCATAGAGAGCCTAGAACAGAAATCAGGCAGTAGTAGTCCAAGCCTTTAATCCAATGACCTCTCAGGCAGAGTCTTTGTGTGATCAAGGACACAGTCAATCCTGGTGACACAAGCCTTTAATACCAGTACCAACCATAGAGACCTGGATGTCTGTATAGACAGGCAGTGACTAGGAAGACATTAATCTGGTCTTAGAGTCAATGAGAAGGCAGAACAGGAAAGTAATAAAAGCTCAGGTTAGGCAGGATGAAGGTCTCTGGTGTAGGAAACTACAACTTGATGGTGAACTAAAGGGTAGTCAGTGGCTCTTCACTAATTCTCTGATCTCTTCGGCTATTACCCCTATATTTGTCTCTGTGTTTCTTATTTATTAAGACTGTTTAGAAATTTGTCTACATTTTCCTGTCTTTTATTCTTTGCTTTTCTAATTTTTTGGTGTTTGCTTGTTTTTACAAATGATTGCCTTGTTAGCCAGGTCTACTCACAAACTCATTAGGTTGTAGACAATGATCTTGCACTACAATTCTATGGCTTCATAGTACTCAGTGCTGGGAGCCCAGAGCTGTCTCACTACTTCAAGAATCCATTTTGGTTTTCTGTCTGTTCTTTACTGTCTTGTTGTTGCTGCTGTTCTGTTTTTTAAAACATTGTCTCACTATGTATCCCTGGCTGCACTGTAACTATTATGTAGTCCAGTTTAATTTCAAACTCACAAATGCTTACTCTGGGATTAAAGTGCAGGGATTAAAGGCTTGTGTCATTATGAATGAATTTCTCCAAGCATGCTGATTGTTAGGTTGAATTGTTTTCCCTGATAGCCACATGTTGAGGTCTTATGCCCAAAGACTGTGGTTTTATCAAAATGTGCTGAATCCCAACAAATTGACAGAACCCCAAATGCAATCATCCCAAAGAAGCCTTAAAGCTCAGTGACTAATATTTCTGAAGTCTGAAGTCCTTTAAAACCATAATACTATAATTTTAAATTTTGATACCTCAAGCCTCAGTTCTTCTGGGAGAATAAAAAAATCCACATAATAGGAAAAATGATCAAAGTTTGCAAATGGATTAACAAGAAGTTGTGAATATGATTGAATCTTCAGTTTGTTGATGATATTCTGGGTTTTAAGTAATTAAAGCAATGTTGTCCAGAAGAAACATTCCTATGAAAACTCTTGTTCGCAGAGAATCATAAACATACCCCTGTGTTTCACTATTCACTTTCTTCATGAGAATTTCAGGGGACACAATTCAGCCTTACAATTCCAATGCTTGGAGAAAGTCAGGTGCCTTTAATCCCTACACACACCTTTAATCCCAGCACTAAATAAACACAAGCAAGAGCATATCTGAGTTGAGGCCATCCCACACTACAGAGTGAATTCCAGCTGGGGTTTCAGAGATAGAAATTCTCCCAAACCAGAATTAAAGAGAAAAACAAACAAAAAGAATGCCTGAAGGAGGGAGGCAATCTTCAACCCCAGGTCCGAGGAGTAGAAGCCACAGAATTGTAGTGCATGGCCATCCACAATGACTTTGTGAATTTATAAGAAGAATGGACTGAAAGTAAACACATTGCAACAACAAAATCAAAGATAGAAAAGAAAACAAAGGAAAGAAAAAAGTAATCAAAGGAATAATGAAGAGAGACCGAAAATCACCTTGCTCTTTTGGGCCACCCAATTTTAATTCCTCCGCAGATCACAGTCTTCATCTCTTGTCTATCAAACCTCATGTTTTCCAAAGAGAAAATACATGCCACTCTCTCTGCCAACAGAAATGAACCTGCTTCAGCCTCTGGTTTTTCTATGTTGTGTCTCAGACTCTCCTGGTTGCCTCTGGCCCTCTGTCCCATTCCAGTGCCAATTGTCCATTAGACTGAAGACAATTGATTTGACCTCTCCTGGCAACAATCACTCACAAATAGCTCCTTGGTTACTGATGGAAATTTAACAACTCTTATCAAAATATATTGAAAACGGAAGGAAGAATGAAGGATTAAATAAATGAAAAGGAAACAAAGAAGAAATGAAGAGAAGATTAGAAGATTGTACTTTAAGGTGCAAAGGTATTAAAGATTACTTTTGGGATCTGGTGGAAATAATTAGATTTTCACCAGAAGGGATGAATACATTTCATTCTACACCTAGTAGTAAATATCTGAGTGTTCTTAAAATATTTAAACTCAATTCTAGTCACAGCAATATAGTCAATTCACCCTTCCCTGGAAAATCTCAAGTATATCTTTATCTATATGTACATATTAAAGTAATTCTCACCTGCATACTGTGGTATGCCACAGTAGCAATTGCTGTGCTGAACCGGTGAGTCTGTCCTGTGTTGAGATGACACTCTTGCCCCGATTTATTGCTTTCTTATTCCCTGGTCCCCTTTCCTACTACAGATGTGGATTTCAACTCAACTCTCAATCCATAATATCATTTACATAAAGAAATGAGGAAATTTTAAATGACTCTCCACCAATTAGGTGTCAGTTCAAATGTGTACAAATCAAAAGAGCAAATCCAGGGAAGCAATTAGGAGGACTTCGGGAGAAAACATCTCTGTGAGTCAGCAGTTTCTCAAGGGATGCAGAACATGCAAAGAGCCTATGTGAAGAATATGAAGTTGCTGAATGTAGTGTTGTAACCAGAATCCCCAAAGACCACCAAGAGACCAAATCTGATTAAAAAAAAATTTAAAAAAGCAAAATCTTTTTACTGTTGTTGGGTATACCCTGGCCTCTATGTCTATCTGATGCAGCAGAGCAGGAGAGACCCAGAGTAGCAATGGGGCAGGGTTTTCATAGGGGTAAACAAGGGGTTCTTCTGGTCTTCAGACTACATAGGAACAGACTTGGGATTGATTTATGTTAGTGACAGTTATGCTAGTAACTTTAATTGGCTAGGGTTAGTTTGGGGTTACAGTTACACATTTCTTGGCAGGCATGGACCAGTCTCATGTTTTGTCCCTGAGCTGCTGTGGAGACTGGCTGGCCTATCAAGTGCTGACTGTAGGGGCTGGCTCAGTGGCACAGACTTGGTGTGTCCTATCTCCTGGTCCTGCTGGCAGGGGCATCAGTGATTAACTGTCTTTTTTCATGGCCCTCCCAGAATCTAATAGCTCAGTTCATGAAACTGACATTGAAGCCTGATCTCTGAGAGAAGACTATGGTGGTATTGTGTTCCCCCAAATATTGTGTACCCTAATAAACATATCTGGGATCAGAGAACAGAAAAGCCACTAGATACTTAGGATAGGCAGTGATAGCACACACCTTCAATCCTAGCATTCCAGACACAGAAATCCATGTGTTCAAGGATACAACCAAGCTTGTTGACACACGCCTTTAATCCCAGGGAGTAATGGCAGAAAGCAGAGAGGTATATAAGGTGTGAGGACCAGAAACTAGAAGCATTGGGCTGGTTAAGCTTTCAGGTTTTGGAGCAGGACAGTTCAACTGAGAGCCATTCGGATATGAGGACTCAGAGTCTTCCAGTCTGAGGAAACAGGATCAGCAAAGGAACTGGCAAAAACTTTTAAGATTCCTGCTACATGTGGCGGCCAACGTTTGTGCTACGAATTCACAAAAATGCCGCTTGCCTGTGGCCTTGTGGGCCCCAGCTCAGACCCGAGCTATACTCGGCCGGTTGTGGTAGCAGATGCAGGTAAGATTTACTGAAGAAGGCAGAGGGAGGAGAATCCTGAGTTTGAGGCCAACCTAGGAGAAGCTTTGGCTGGGGCTGAGCCACAAACAGTGGTGGGACCATGGAGGCAGTGGCCGCTGCTCCGAGTTGCCTGCTCCTTCTCATCTTATTGGTGATGACCGTGATGCCTCTACCTGGCATGAAGGGTTTACTGATGCTTGTTCAGAGAACATCCAGGACCATGGCGTTACAAAAAAACATCGAAAAAGGTCAGTTTGGGAGAGTTTGACAAGACAATTGCTGTGAAGATTTTCTCTTCTTGGGAAGAACGTTCACGGTTCCCGGAAACAGACATTTATGAGACTTGTGTTTGCTCCAAACCACAGAAGAGGGTCAAAAAAAAAAATTCTAAAGGGAACCATGACCACACCTAACAGCGACTTTGGAATCTTCAAAGGATGATAGGATCCCACAATGATGATTCCACATGGACTATGATAAAGCCATTAAGCTGATTAACACCAAGGAAAGATCGACTTTGGACTACAAACTGCTCAGGACAATTTTGAGATGGCTAGCTGAGATGATTCAGCCTGACAGAATACTCAAGCAAGGAGTTGAGACAAGCCCTGAACTTTCCCACTATGCGGTGACTGGACAAATGACACAAGACTTGACAATTAACCCAAAAATTTTCTTTTCAGAATTCCCTACAGATATCTTCACCCCTAGAAAGCAGGAAGTAATTTTAAGAAAACAACGCTCTCATTCCCAAGCGGTGGAATGGGAGGTTTTTGATTTTTTATGAGTTATGAATATTGTCATTGTTTATGATGGTTGGTTACAAGTTGTTGATTGTTAATGGTCAGGAAAAAAGCTGATCATGGAGTTTAGATTCAGAGGTTTTGTTTAAAAAAAAGGAAAAATAAAGAAGAGAATATAGATATGAGGTAGATCACTGAATCTACCCTGAGAAAAACAGATAAAGAAGTAATAAGATAAGTGGGTAGATAATTGAATGCACTCTAAAAAGAGAAAGGGGAATATATAAAAATGACAAAAGGTAGAATCTATTATGAAAAGAAAAATACTTTTAAAAAGGAACTACTTGTTTTACATAGGATAAATAATAAAAATTTTTTTTTCTGAGTTTATCAAATATTACTGGACTGGACATTGTTAATATATATAATGGAGTTTTTACTGTATGTATTGTATATACTTATTAGATAGTTATTCTTGTATTAGTTATAAGCTTTTTTAATTTTAGACAAAAAGAAAAGAAATGTGGTAGAATTGTGTTCCCCACAATACTGTGTACTCTGATAAACTTCTCTGGGGTCAGAGAACAGAAAAGCCACTAGATGCTTAAAATAGGCAGTGGTAGGTAGCTCACGCCTTTAATCCTAGCATTCCAGAGGCAGAAATCCATGTCTTCAAGGATACAGCCAAGCATGATGACTCACGCCTTTAATCCCAGAAAGCAAGCTTTTAATCCCTGGGAGTGATGGCAGAAAGCAGAAAGGTATATAGGGCGTGAGGACCAGAAACTAGAAGCATTTGGCTGGTTAAGCTTTCAGGCTTTGGAGCATCAGTTCAGCTTAGAGCCATTCAGATATGAGGACTAGATACTTAGGATAGGCAGTGGTAGCACATGCCTTTAATCCTAGCGTTCCAGGGACAGAAATCCATCTGTTCAAGGTTATAGGCAGGCATGATGACACACACCTTTAATCCCAAGAAGTGAGCCTTTAATCCCAGGGAGTGATGGCAGATAGCAGAAAGGTATATAAGGTGTGAAGACCAGGAACTGGAAGCATTTGGCTGGTTAATCTTTTAGGTTTTGAGCAGCACAGTTCAGCTGAGAGCCATTCGGATATGAGGACAAAGAGGCTTCCAGTCTGAGGAAACAGGACCAGCTGAGGAACTGGCGAGGTGAGGTGGCTGTGGCTTGTTCTGTCTCTCTGATCTTCCAGTGTTTACCACAATACTTGACTCCAGGTCTCTTTTATTAAATAAGACCATTTAAGATTTTTGCTACAGCACTCTTTTATGTTGCATTGGTTTAACTCTGTAATGCTGTTTTGCTTTGCCTGTCTAAAACACTCACTTAGTCTAATAAGGAGCTGAACAGAAGGTAGCTAAGTGGGAGAGGGGTAAGCACAGCTGCCAGGCAGAGAGAATAAATAGGAGGGGAAATATAGACTGGATAGAAGAGAAGAATGAGGAGCAAGAAAAGGAAATGGAGAAGAGGATTCCAGGGGTCAGCCACACAGTCACACAGCCAGCCAGGGAGTAAGAAGAAAAGCAAGATATATAGAATAAAGAAAAGTAAAATTCCCAGAAGCAAAACGTTTTGGGTCACATGCTACTGCCTCAAGCCATATTTTAAGAGTGTGCTGAGGTTCCACCTCAGACCTCAAGATTACATTGTAAGCACCTCCCTGACTCCCTGACTGAGCCATCTCTAGTACCAGGGTGTCACCTCTAAAGCTTAAATTTCCCAAAGATTAATTCCCCAATCTCTCTGTCACCATGTAAATAAATTACATTCAATTGTGTCCCTCAAACCACCAATGGGTTTATTTTGCTTTATTCATGCTAATTTAGGGCACTGGATATCCTCCCTGGTAACAGTTTTGTTGGGGGTAGTACATTCTCATTAATATAAAAAAAACTACAACACCTTCTCAGTACTTCTTCTCAAAATGCCTGTCTTCCTGAGTTAGCCATCTTTCACCCCAGCAACTCACCTTGACTTGACAGGAAGCTCTAACACTCATCAAAGAGACCTTCCTTGAAACTCCCAGGGTTCCTGCTTCTTGATCACCCAGCAATGGTTAAATGGATGAGATCTACATGAGCAAACTGGGGGTAAGGAGGGTAATGGAAGGCAAGAGTTGGGAAAATAGATCTTAGGGGAGCAGGAGGTCATAGCTGGATCAGGAACACAGTGGGAGAACAATGAAAGAGATACCATGATAAATGAAGACACCATGGGAATAGGAAGAAGCAGAGTGCTAGAGTGGTCCCCAGGAATCCACAAAAATGACTCCACTATAAACTACTGGTAATGGTTGAGAGGTTGCCTGAGCTGACCTACACTGGTGATCCAATGGCAGAACACCCTAACTGTCATCAAAGAACCCTCATCCAGTGACCGAAGGAAGCAGATGCAGAGATCCATGGCCAGGTCCCAGGTGTAGCTCCAGGAGTACAGTCGATGGGGGAGAGGAGGGATTCTGTGAACAAGAGATACGGAGACCATGATTGGAAAAAGTACAGCAACAACTAGCCAAACTAGTGGGAACACAGGAACTGTGGACCAGTTGCTGAAATAGCCCCCATGGAACTGGACTAGGTCCTCTGGATAAGTGAGACAATTGTTTAGATTCAACTGTTTATGGGGTTCCCAGGGAGTGGGACCAGGACCTGTACCTAGCTGCTGAGCCAGGTTTTTGGAACATAGTGCCTATGGTGAAACACTTTGTGCAGCCTTGGGCCAAGAATGAGGGGCTTGGACCTGACTCAACTGAATTACCAGGCTCTGCTGACTCCCCACGGGAGACCTTGCCTCGAAGGAAGTGGGAATGGGTGGGTAGATTCGGGGAAAATTTTGGGGGGTGTGAGGAGAGAGGACAGGGGAATCTGTGGTTGATTTGTAAAATGAGTAGAAAATCTCTTAATTTAAAAAAGGAGGAAAAAAAGAAATCCCTCCACAAGTCTAAGATAAAGTTTTCAGTGAAAATGAGAAGCACAATAAAATCAAATGCTTGTCTTTTCTCAGACCATCTAAAAAAAAAGTCATGGTTTAATCATAGTGATCTCTATATTTTTTTTAGTTTGTAATAGTTCTCTGAGAGTTTGGTATAAGCTGTTTTAACATATTCACTCCTCCCCCAACTCTTCCCAAAGCCACTCTCTCTCCCCTACCCACTAACTTTCTGTGTTTTAATAACAGACCTATCAAGCAAGACCAATGGGTGCTGCCCAAATATTCTAGCATGCATGATCTTCCACTGGAGTATAGTCTGATTACCAGGAACTAGGCTAATAGAGAAAACAGTGTCTTTTCTTATCTCAATAGCTGACAATTGCCATTAGCCCCCAGCTAGGGAAGAATTTACTGCCAATTCCATTTTGTATGATGGGATTTGGTATGGCTTGCACTTGTACAGGTCTTGTGCATGCTGTCACAACCATTGTGAATTCACATGTGCAGTGCCCTGCTGTGATAAGAAGATATTGTTTCTGTATAGTCATCAACCACCTGCAGCTCTTACAGTCTTTCCATGTTCTTTTCTGCAATGATTCTTGAGTCTTTTGAGGAGAGGATGTGATAGAGACATCCTGTTTAGTGATAAGCACTGTCATACAGTCTCTTATTCTCTGCACCTAGACAGTTATGCATTTCTAAGTTAATCATTATTTACTGCAAATAGGAACTTACCTGATGAGGACTGAGGGATGTAGTAATCTATGGGTATGACAAGTCATTAGGAGTCACTCTAATACTATGTTCATTTAGAAGATTAGAAGCAATAGGTTGTCTCCTAGAGCCTATGACCTGTCTAGCCATGGATTCTTGGTCCAATAATGGTGCCAGGCATGGTTTTCAGCTTGTGGAGCAGGACTGATGTTTGTGTCACTATTACACCAGTGAGCATGTCTTTCAAAGTTATTCATTGTCATGGTGCACAGTGTCAAAGCTGGGTATAATTGATGATAAGTTTTCAACTCCAGCAATGTAATAGAAATCCCCGGCACTTTGAAGATTACTCAGAAGCAATGCAGTTTCTAGGTCTATACCAGACTGCTTTCTCTGTCACTTTCTGGGGGGTAAATAAGAGCAATGGCCATACTAAGTCCTATTTTTTTAAACTAAGGCAACTTTTAGTTCTCAGTCTTCAAATGTTTTTGGTGGTGGTGCTGGTAGTGGTGATAGTGTTTTTTTAAAGTTTTGATTTGAATTGCTTGGGTCTCAAAAGGTAGGGTGGGCTAGCCTCAGACTTTCTATCTTGTTTAAACTCACCTCAGATTCATAACCATCCTCCTGTCTCAGCCTACAGAGTGGTAGAATTATTGTACTAAAACACTATGACAGACAGTACACATGTTTTCAACAGATTATCTTTAAATGATATTCACCTTATATAGATGTCTACTATCTTGGAAATCATGGAACTGAATAATCTCTTATAACCTATGCCATTTTTCATATAGTCCAACTATTCAGACAAAAACACAGGCTTCAATACCCCCACCCTAGAAATATAAATTAGTAAAAAGAAGTGGATGAAGGAAAAAGTGTTTTAACAGAATTAGATAATATTAGATTAGAAATACATAAATCTTAAAAATCATGATAGGAAAACTTCCAGTTTTTTTTTTTTTTTTTTTTTTTTTGGTTTTCCGAGACAGGGTTTCTCTGTGTAGCTTTGCGCCTTTTCTGGAACTCACTTGGTAGCCCAGGCTGGCCTCGAACTCACAGAGATCCGCCTGGCTCTGCCTCCCGAGTGCTGGGATTAAAGGCGTGCGCCACCACCGCCCGGCCTCAGTTTTATAATAAATAAAATTATGTATTTTTTATTTGTTAGCATTGATTGAAATGAACTTGGTCCTTGTTTAAATTCTTATTCCTGTTATTTCATAGGAAGAGGAAAAAATAGTTGTTGTCTTCTCTAGGGTATGTATTTTTTTCTCTTGTATATACAAAGCTGAAATTCTAAGCATTTTCTAATCAGATAAGTTGGAAAAATATAGACCTCATTCTACATAATGTTGTAAGCCTGGAGGATCAACTTGAGTTGACAGCCTCCCAAAAGTTGCAGTATTTGCTATCTTCTGCCAGCAGGCATTGAGATGTCCATTTTACAGCAATGTGAAAAGTAAAAAAAAAAGCCTCAGAATTTAACTCCATTTAAATATGCTGTATCCACCACAATGACTCATAAGATTTTATCAGTACAATTTAGAATGCTATTGAGTTATTTAGTTAATTTTCTCAATGTTTTGACTAAAAAAATGACAAAAACAATTTAAAGTAGAAATGGTTTATTTCAGCTTGCAGTTTGAGTACACAGTCCATCATGGGAAGGAATCATGGTATCAGGAGGTTGACACAGCTGAACACATGGTATCTGTAGACAGATAGCAAAGAGAGATGCATGCCAGTTCTCAAATTGTTTTCCCCAGTTTATTCAGTCCAGGAATCTAACCAAAGAATCAATGGCTGTGCCGAATTAGACTGGGTCCTCTACCTCCATTAACCCAGCTTTAAACTCCCTGAAAGATGTATCGAGATTTTGTTTGCTGGTGATTCTAGATCCTATCAAGTGGACTATCAATATTAACCATCATGTTACCTAATGTTAGACTTGCACAAATAATAAAGAACACATGTATATATTCATGAACAGAAATCAACAACTTGTGACAAATTGAGAGATGAGAAAAATATTATCTTTTCCCATGGCAGGGAAAAGTGAGTATGGAGACTAAGTTGGGAACACTGATGAATACAGTAGGACAACGTATGGAGAATGCTTGTAGAAATGTAGAGGTTAACCTCCACAGCCTTGGATTGTCACAGACTGTCAAACAGAATGTCAGGGTGCTAGCAACTGAGTAGGAGGAAACAACGGCTCACAGCAGAATTGGGATGACTAGGAAAGTCTCTGTCTTCCCAGGGAAGTCTGAGGAAACAATGGGCACAGCAAATAGACAGCATTTGTCATTTCTTCCCATAGAGGAACCTGGAAGTGGAGCCGCAAACCCACATCATAAGATCAGATGCAGAACATCGGTGAAGTCAAAACGTGAATGAATAAAATGGAATTGATCACATAAACATGTTATTCTCACATGCCAAAGATTCTGGATTTTTCTTTGCTCTTTTTTTCTACAATTCAGTTGCAGCAGTGGGACCAGAGTCCAGGCTGTGCTTGAAGAGAAACACATACCTCAACAGCTGATTAGATATCTTTAAGCATATAATATTCTTTTTTTTCTTTTTTTAAAATTTTATATAAGCAATTTCCTAATCATTTTACATATCAGCCAATGATTCCCCTGTCCTCCCTTCTTCCACCCTCCAGCCTTCTCCCGCAATCTACCCCCGATTCCCACCTCCTCCAAGGCAAGGTCTCCCATGGGGAGTCAGCCCAGCCTGGTACATTCAGTTGAGGCAGGTCCAATCCCCTCCTCCCTGCACCAAGACTGAGCAAAGTGTCTCAGCATAGGCCGGGGGTTCCAAAAAGTTGGCTCATGCACCAAGGACAGGTCCCAGTCCCACTGCCTGGGGGCCTCCTAAACAGTTCAAGCTAATCAACTGTCTCACTTATCCAGAGGGCCTAGCCCAGTTCCATGGGGGCTCCTCAGCTATTGGTTCACAGTTCATGAGTTTCTGCTAGTTTGGCACTTTGTTCCTGTGCTTTTCCAAATCATGGTCTCGATATCTCTTGCTCATATCACAGTTCCTCTCTCTCATCGATTGGACTCCTGGAGCTCCACCTAGTACATGATGATCTGTAGCTAGAGTTTTCCTGCCTGGCCCACGGTCAGGGCAAATCTCTCTCAGGCTGGAGAATTTCTCTCCAGCTCCCACCACCAAGTCCCGCCAGTCCCAGAGCCCACTTATAAAATAAACACACAGACTCTTACATTATTTAAACTGCTTGGCCATTAGCTCAGGCCTGTTATTGTCTAGCTCTTACTCTTATATTTAGCCCATTTCTATTAATCTTTACTTTGCCACATGGCTCATGGCTTACTGGTACCTTACATCTTCCTTGTCCTGATGGCGGCTCGCAGTGTCTCTCCCTCGGCCTTCCACTTCCCAGAATTCTTTTCCTTGTCCCGCCTATACTTCCTGCCTAGCCAATGGCCAATCAGTGATTTATTTACTGACCAATCAGCAACACACTTGACATACAGACCATCCCACAGTAATGATCCCCAATCTCTTAGCTTTTAGAACAAAAACAAAGGGATATCTTCATGTCATGGAACTCCTTAGGCAGCATTATGACTGCAGTAACAACTGGCAATGGGTGAGTCTAATGATCAGTAATAGATGAAAGAATATTTAAATTTGTCATAACACACAAATCACCATGTTACATTACCTTCTCCTACAGCAGGGAAAATGATTCTTGGGAACAGATTTGTTATTAAGGATGAGGATGAAAGGGCAAAATGTGGGGAAGCATGTGTCTAGGAATGTAAATATGTTGATTATCAACAGACTTGGATTGTCAAATGCCACAGTATAGATAACTAATATGAAGGACATTGAATAGGAGAGGACAAAGGTACAGACAAGGGTCAAGATGGTTTTTGTGGCTCTGTCCTCAGGAGAGACTCTGGGGGTGTGTTGTGCACTGTGGATGTGCTGTAACTGACTCTTGTGCCTACAGAGGATGCTCACCATGAAGACACTGGCCCAGATCATGAGACCCAAACAGAGACCATCAGTGAAACAAAGCAATGACAGGTTTAGTAAAGTTACAGTATTGTCAAAAACAAATGCTGAGCAGTACCCTAACTTGATTTTCTTGGTGAAGTTTTTGCTAGTATCAGGTCCCATCACATCTATAGCTGTTTTGCTGTTTAGAAGCAGATGCACAAGCCAGCTGAGTGAGCAGGACCGACCCATGTATTTGGAGACTCTGTGTTTATGCTTCATCCACCTGGAGTTGCTGGGGCTGATTGTGATTGCTTGGAAGCTACTCAAGAGGCAGGTGCAGTGAAGGGAAATAGCCCGGGCCACTCGATTACTGTAGAGAGTGAGTTTACATAAAAGGTCACCCAGGAGATATTGCAAGCCCAGCTGTACCATTATGTGAGGAATTACTCTTGAGATAATAACCAAGGAATTGGCTAAAGTCAGATGCCTTAAAATCTGGTCTTTGGGCATCAGACTTTTTCCAGTGAATACAGACATGATATAAGGAAGAAGAACTGACCAATTGCCAAGAATTCCAACAGCTGTTTGAGAAAAGAAAAGAATCCCCACTGGCAAGTTCTCAGGAACCATATTCTTTTCACCTGAGATAAATAAATTTAATCACATCAGTACAACCAGGAAGAAGACATTTAAATGTGTATTAATTTTTAGGAGCTCAAATTGTTTTATTGTCTCATCAGGCCAATAGTCTGTCTTAGCTCAAGTTACCCAATAAATAGGATACAATGCTATGATCAAACACATTGTGGGTTATCAAATGTGCGAGTAAAAAAAAGATGGAAATTGGACTCACAGTTTTCATAATTCCTCTAATGCTTCACATTCTTCTCAGTTCCACTGATGCCTTTTTTCTAAATTAATATCCATTATATACTTCTAACATCCTGAAAGAATTGAGTGTATTAATGTCAACATTAGACTTCATTGCTTCCTGTAATGCATCTCTAATAGACAAAAGTGGAAATTTCACACTATTCCCAGAGACACAGAAACAGGTGAGAAGAAGAGTGAAAAGGGTAAATACACGTCAACACACAGGCTGAGAGAAACCAGAAAAAAATGGTAAGAAATTCTGAAAATTTGAATCTGGTGAAAATTATTACTAGCATTGTTTTATTTTAAAAAATACAACCATTTATGTTCATATATCCCTAATTTAAAAGAGAGAGAAAAGGTTTTCTTCCTATGGGTCTCTGATTTTATTTTCAAAACACAAAGAATATGAAGTTTATAAGTAATTCGAGAATACCCAACTAGAAAACATTAACCATCCCTCTATAGGCAGAGTTATTAGCATGACTCTGTTACATATATTAAAATTTCAGTGCCTCAGCAATGTGAAGAAACAACATTAAATGTTATCAAGACAGATCTAACAGTCAGTTAAACAGACTGAGTCAGAAATTGTACTACAAATGTTAGCGTTCAAAACTATCAATGCTTGCACAGCACACTAGCGTGAAATTAGACAAGGAAAAGGGATAAGACAAAATACATTGGTTCACCGGGTAAAAACAGTCAGGCTATTAAACAGTGTTGGAAAATCAGGCAATGTAAGAGATACTGTGTTCAAACAAGACAGCTCCAATGAGTCAGATTTTGTGATACATGCCATATTTGGGTTAGTCATTTCATCAGTCTATAATGAATAATAAGCAGTTCATCCATAATAATAGGAAGTAGAAGACGTAAAGAGATAATGGAACATCTAGAAAGGAAAGACTTTGTAGATAGATAGCTAAATATGAAATTTCTTCAGCAATATGGAAGAAAAGCAATACAAGGTCCAAACAAGAAAATGACTGCTAGTCATCTCTCTGTTGTAATTCCAAGGAGAATTCTCCATAAATTCATTTGAAAAAGCCAGAAATGTACCTTTCAGCCTGGGAATCAAGGGAGTTGGAGAAGCTGTGTCTGAAATCATAGAGAATTCACATACAGAGGGAAGCACTCAGAAGCAACAGTTCCCAGAATGCCCCCTTGCCCTGCTCCCCTTGCACTGTTCTTTTCTTGAGTCTGGCCCTGTCCAGCCCGTGATGCTCTTTGTGTGATTCTGGAAGTCAAAGGACTCTCCATTACCTTTTAACTTGAACCCTGGGCTCTTGTCATAAATGTCTCCTGAGTTTCTGACTGCATCAGGAACAGTCAAAAACACACCAGTCAACAGTTAGCTTTCCCCTTTGGGTTTTCAATCAAGAAAAGTTCTAACAGTTCTAATCATGAGATGCTGAGGATAATAGTAACTGTGTATTCTGTACATCCTTTAAACTTTTGCAGAAAGGTATGTATTGTCCTAAACTTTTGTAAAACTAACTGAAAGAATTCTCTGTTGAAACACAGGAATTCTGATAGAGTCTGCAAAGAGAAGGGAAGGGCCAGTCACACTGCGTGTGCGATGATGCTCAATATTCACACTGTCCATTTAGTCACAGAAAAGCTGTGGTTTAAAGTAACTATTTCTTTAAGAAAATAAACTATCTTTTAGTTACTTAAAAGATTTTAGGAAGTCATTAATAGATTACACACCTGTGATTTTAAGATTGGTAACATTGGGGGCTGGAGAGATGGATTAGCATTTAAGAGCACTTGCTATTCTTTCAAAGAATCTGGGTTCTGTTTGCAGCACCCACACAGAGTGCCTCACCACTGCCTGCAACTCCGGCTCCAGGAAGAATCTGATACCTCTGGGCTCTACTGGCTCTTGCACACGTGTATGCACATACCCACAAACAGATAGAAACACAAATACCTGTATCTAAAATAATAGAAATAAATCTTAAAAGGAACATTTCTCTGAAAGGAGAGAAGAACAAGAGCAAAATTCAACTCTTAAAATGGGCTGAATAGATGGGGTAACAGGTAAGAACATTTGCTGCAAGTTTTAGGACCTGAGATAAGATCACACTGCCTATAAGATATTGCTGAGGGTTGTTGGCTGCCAGCTTAGAAGAAAACAACACACAAGCTCCAGATTCAGCCAGAGATCTTGTTAAAATAAATAAGGCACAGAGGAATATGGAAGGATATCCAACCATTCCTCTGGCAGCCATACACATGTACTACATTCTCTATCATATATCTACCTATCTATCTCTCTGGATCTATCTCTCTATATGTATCTATCTACCTACCTATCCATCAACTGTCTGTCTGTCTATCTATCTATCTACCTGTTTATTATCTATCATCTATCTATCCCTATCTATCTGTCTGTCTGTCTATCTGGATATTTTCATTTGCATGTATGTTCATATTACATACAGGAGTGAGTGGTGTCAATGTATTACAAGACAGGAAGGGACCCTTTGGAGCTTGTGGAAGTCACAGAGAGGGAAAGACAGGAGACTGTCCATTCTTTGCCAGCAGGAAATAGCTTCCATTTCATGTGAAATCCTTTTCATCAGCTTACTTCAATATTTAGCAATAGTAATTTCTCCATATTCCCTCTACTCATAGATTGTCCAGTCACCTGTGACTTGCTATAAAGAGAAAATGTACTTACAGTGTGTTCTGTGAAACACAGAAGTTGTTGTAGTGAGTGTTGTACTGGGCGATTGAGTCTGTTTTGTTGAGATGAGACTCTGGTCCCTCCCTTAGCTTATAATTCCCTGGTCTTTTCCCTCACAGGACCTGTGATTTTCAACTCTAGATCCATAACCACATCTACATGGGGAATTAAGAATATCTTTTCAACAGCCTTGCTCCACTTACCTGTAAATGAAAAAGTCCAGATTAAGACAGCAAATCCACAGAAGCAATTATAAAGAGTTGGGAAAAACTTTTCTGTGAGTCCTTAGAGTTCTCGGGGTGTCACAAGGAGAGCCACACAAGTCCCATGCCTAGGGCAGGGGAGAGGGCACAAGGGAAATACGTGGCTCGGTCTGGATTTGAGCAGACCTGCCAGCTTTAACTCACCACCTAATGATGTCAGAAGTTAATAACCAGCACTAAGGGGCATTAAAACTGGAGATCCAGGAATCTTTTACATCTCACTTCTTTAAAGCTGCATTTTCTAAGAGCTTATTGTTTGATTGCTGTGCTGCTGGAGTACATTCATTTTCATGTCTGAGGAACCTCTAGTGCAGGTATTTACAGTTATGTATTTGAACAGTTGATGTGTGGATTCCAATTTTGAGCTTGCCTAAATGAGGATTCTCTGAACTTCCTAGCAAAGGGATTCTATTTGCAATGTGCATGTATTTTGATGGCATATATTTAAGAAAGAATCATCAGTTTGGGGGGGTCTATGTTTATTTTAAACTACTTTTATGATTTTAAAACTTCATATATATGTAAGTTTTTACACACACACACACACACACACACACACACACACACACACAGTGTAGCCTGGTCATACGTATTCCCCCACTTCTTTTCCAATATATCCTCTCCAGAATATCTCACTCTCAACTTCACAGCCTTTCTACTTTTGTTTCTCTTTTTTCATGTGACCCACCAAGGCCAATTAGTACTTCTGATAGCTCATGGGTGTGGGTAATCACTGTTGTTTGGACAACTTAGTTCTCAAACACCCAAGGAAAAGTCACTCTCCTGCTCTTAGAACCGATCACTTGCCAATGGTGCCATATATAGGATTGGGGCCTTAGTAACCCTTCCTCCATCCATGCTGGAATCTTCACTGGCTGAACATTGTGTAGATCTCATGCCTGTAACCACACTGGCTGTGAGTTCATATGGGAAGTGGGCATGTCATATATGGAAGACAGAATTTCATACCTCTCCTCTGTATCTTCTAGTTTGTAATTTTCTTCCTGTTTCTTCTTATATGCCGTGTCCCCTGCACCTGGAGTAATGGATGTCTGTGGCTGAGTACTCACAACTCATTCTCAGCACTTGACTAGTTATGAGTTCACGCATTAACTGCTACAAAAAAGAAGCTTCTCTGACCAAGGTTTAGTGCAACACAAATCTATGAGTACAAACATAAATATTTAAAAGGCAGCAGTTGGACAATATGACTACTTAACAAAACAGCTGTTGTAGGTTGCCCTGTAGGGTCTAAGATCTCCCATGATTTGGAGATTTGACCAGATTTGCAGGAATAGGCATGATTTCCTCTTGAGACATTGGCCCCAGATAAAATCAGAAAGCAACTGGTTATCTGAGTAACAACCATGGCACTAATGTACTATTTGCACATCTTGCTTGGGTAGGTCATTATTGTAGCCTGCAGGGTCCAGTGCTGAATAAGACCATTAATGTCTCTTCTCTCCCACAAGCTGATGTAGCACCTCCAGTACTATGCCACATAGCCATCAGGAAACGAGTTTTCTGGTCAGTTCAAGACTGATTTTTCTATGTTTTGCAACTAATCTGTATGGTGTACTCAGCAGGAGAGTCTTACTATCCAGTTCAAGTAAGCAACCAAGAACAATAGCCATACCTCAATGGTTTGGGAGTCTCAGGAGTGTAGCACACTTTCTTGTTGGACTATCTTTGTACCCCCAGCCCACAAATAATGACCCAGAGATTTATTATTAATTATGAAGCTTCCCCTTAGCTTATGCTTTTTCACAACCAGCTCTTTTAACTTAATTAACCTATGTATTTTCTAATCTATATTTTTCCATGTGGCTCTGTTAGCCCCTCTTAGTTGGGCACATCTGACTTGTTCTGAGTCTGCTGGCAAAATCCCAGTTTCCTGCTTCCTCTGCCTGGAAGTCCTGCCTACTCTCTACAGTCTAGCTATTGTCCATTTAGCTCTATATTAAACCAATCAGAGAAACACATCTTTATGCAGTGTACCAATATTCTGCAACACAGGAGTCTCTCCAAATAATAAATAAAGAAATATGTATCTCATCTAGAAACAGGATTTTTGTTTGAAAACCTATTGCTTCTGGTAAATCATGCTGAATATCTCTGTTAAAATTCCTTTTTAAATTGTATTTTCCAATCAGATTATACACTGGTAAATTATTACATGAGTTTCCCAAACATCATTAGTTTTGGTTGAGTCACATCTCTCCCAAATAGCTCCCCTTCCTCTTCTACCACCTCACTGGCACAAATGATTTAGAAGTACGACTTTACAACGTTGGGTTTAGTGTTCACCTAGGCTACTATTTCCAGGAGTTATTGCTTCTGCTCTATTCTATTCAGTTCAGTTTCTCAACATGAGTTGATCTTCAGCCCATCTCAGCACATCCCTCAAACCCCAAATGCTCTATTTCCCAGCAACAACCCTTCATATAAACCCCAAATCTACTGATAAGACTCTCACCAACCTTCTGCACTTAGAGGAATACAATAAAATACTCACTTCAAGATTAAAACAGACAGCCAGGGAATCTGACTGAACATTCAGGAGAGGTTAGTCCATCTGATATATTTTCTCAGGGTCACCATTACTTCACCAAAAAGTAATAAAAAATTTTCAAGTTATGTATAATTTGTACATATATGTATTAAATGCTGGGCACTGCCTAACACTGCACACATTTCACAGAGAATTAAGAGTGGTGAATGCTGTCACAGGATAGATTATCAATGGGTTTATATAGCCAGGAGCCAGTTCTATCAAGATGCTATTTCAAATGACTGAAATTCCTAGATACTTTGCAGTGTCTCCTACTTTCAAGAGTAGTTATATATAGTCCCCGTAGGAAGCTCAATATAAGAAAGGAAAAAAAAAGAAAGGAATGAAGGTATCCTTGTTTTCTTTCTGTTGCTGTAGTAAAACACTGACTGTAGGCAGAAGTTTCTCTGTCTGGCCAGCAACTCCCAAATACCTGGCAGCTACTTCCCAAATAATTGACTTGGAGGCTTAAAACTGCTTATGAATGCTTTGCTGGTAGCTCAGGCTTATTACTAACTAGTTCTTACACTTAAATTAACCCATAATATTCATCAATGTTTAGCCATGTGGCTCTTTTCTAAGTATGATATTCTCTTCTTGCTTCCTCTGCATCTCAATGGTGACTCTGACACCACCTTTCCTCTTCCCAGCCTTCTGCTAGTCTGATCACCCCACCTCCACTACCTCCCTGGCTACTGACCAATCAGCATTTTATTAAACCAATAGGAGTGAAAAATCTTTACAGTGTACAAGAGCATTATCCCACAACATTTCCCCCATTTTCTTTCTTTTTCTTTTTATTATTGAAAATTTTTCTATTAATTTTACATACCAACCACAGATTCCCCTTCTCCTTCCTCCTCCTGCCTCCAGCCTTTCTCCCCAACCAACTCCCAATTCCCACCTCCTCCAAGGCAAGGTCTCCCATGGGGAGTCAGCAGGGCCTGGTACATACAGTTGAGGCATGAATAATGGTCAATAGTAAAGCTAAACAAAGGACATTAGATTCAGGGTTTTTATTTTAAAAAGAAAAAGACTTAAGCCATTATCCATAACAATTTGTAACCAACATTCTAAACAAAGAAAAACATCCATAATTCATTTTTTTGGGGGGGTGGAATGTAGGTGTAGTTTTCTAGGCTATTTCCTGCTGATTGTGGGTCCTGTTACTCTTATGGGGGCCCTGAGAAAATTTAGGATTATGGTCAAGTACTGACTGGAGTAGTCTGTGTAGATATAATTCTAAATGGTCTTCTTAAATAAGAAACAAAGAGCCAAATAAAGAGTTAAAAGCCCAGAGGTCGAGCAGTAGCCAAGAGCTAAGATCACCTTATCTTACCAGTCCTTCCCCTGAGAGAGAGACCTTCTTCTTGTGTCTTGTCTTTTTATTGCCTTTCTGTTCTGACTACTTATTGGCTGTAACCCAACCACATGACTTCCTCGTCACTGCCTGTCTACACAGACCTCCAGGTCTCATTGGTTGGTACTGAGATTAAAGGTTTGGTCACCGCTTGGCTGTGTCCTTGAACACACAGAGACTCTGCCTAACATGTGATCAGATTAAGGGCATGTGCTACCACTACCAGACTTCTGCTTAATGGCTTGCTCTTAGCGCTGATCCCCAGGCAACTTTATTAACATACAAATAATATCACATTTCAGCACAAATGATATATCACCATAAGTCTGTTGGCTGCATTATCTCAGCCAGCATCCTTGAATCCTTTCTGGATGCAGAACTCAAAGGAAACAACAGAGGTTTCCTGAAACATTAGATCATCTAGGCCATCTGTTCCCATCAGAGATTTTTCAGGGGGTCTTCCTCTATCAAATTTAATCTTTATAAACCAATGGTAGCGACACATATTCACAGTGGACAGAAAGAGCATCCCACAGCACACTGACCAAACAAACATGGGAAGAAAGGGTTTATATGGCTTACAGAGTCCAGTCTATCATCTGGGAAAAAAAAGAAAGAACTCAAGGCAGGAGCTTGAAACATAAGCCACATAAGAGTGCTGCTTACTAGCTTTGTTATTTATATAGCCCTGACCCACATGCATAATGATGCCGCTGCCCATAGTGGGCTTGGCCCTCTTATATCAATTAGAAGAGTCAAGAAAATGCCCCATAGTCACGCCCAAAGGCCAACTTTATGGAGGTGATTCTTCAATTGATATTCCATTTTCCTAGGTGTGTCATACAGACATCCAAATTTAGTCATCACAGAAGGGGGCATATTCATAATTCAAAAAGTCAGGTTCATGTCCCAGGATGTCAAAAAGTCAGGCTGATGTCTGAGGAAGTTTTAGTGATAAGTTCTCCAAAATCTAGCTAGAGTTGTCCTAAATGGTACAGTACATTTTATTCACAACAAAAGGGAAAATAATTGTCAGTGAATTATATTTTTATTTTTATTTTTGTAATCAGGAGGCTGCCAGATGCAAATGGGATCCTAAGACTGAGTTCTGTAAGATGTTTGTCTAGGTGTACTTCTCTGATAGGAACTACGCACTGGTACAAAGTCAACAGTTGAAGATAGGAACTCAGAGGAGACACATTAAACTCAGTACCAAACAACCCCCTTACAACCACACAATAAAATAATTCCAAATTCATTTATAATATGTCTTGTAACATTTTAATAAGGTAACCAGAGACCTTTAGAAATAATTAACAACCAACCAGCTGTGAATACCTAATAACTATTCATCACAACTTGCTACAGCAAGGGAGACAATCAGGACCATTTGCATTTCAGGAATTCCTTAAAAGCAGACAGAAGAAGTAGGAAAGCTGGTTAGTGTTAGGAAAAAGGGGAAGGTTTAGACATTCTCTCACTGGGTTTCTGCTGGTAGGCTGGCTAGATGTAGAACAATGTATGTGATTGGTTAGGTTACATATTTGGTCTTTTGGGACGGGTGATAGGATCAAAATTAGTACAGCATCTTGGAAGCTGTGCATTATTAGTAGTGTCCAGGATACTGGGGCTCATTTAAAAAAATTACTGCATGTCTTCCCAGGTTTTAATTATATACAGTAGTCTTTTACGCTTTCTTCTTGATATGTTTGTCTGTCTCGTTTGTTAATGGCTTTATATAGATAATAAATAGATTTTGTTGTATGTTATTTTGTTTATATTCTGACAAATAACGCTTGCTTGGAGATCAGAGAAACAGAGCAGCAGCCAATAGATATTTCTTACCTCTACAAAATCTCAGATTGAATCGGGGATGAGATCCTATCTCCACCTCCTAGTGCGGTCATTAAAACTACCCAGCTCTGTTCTGTTTTAGACTGGTTCAATCTACTGTAGCTCAGGGTGGCCTTGAACTCCTGATCTTCCTGCTTTCTCCCCACAAATGCTGTAATTAAAGGCGTGTGCTACCACTGCCTGGCCTCTATGTTTAACTAGTGGCTAGCTCTGTCTTCTGATCTCCAGGCAAGCTTTATTTGTCAGAACACAAACAAAACAACACACAACAAGATTTGCTTGTGTGAATTGTATAGATTATTGTTCAGATTCCTCTTAATATATAGCTTATCAATTTATGTTCATACATATGTTTTTTAATCTATCTTTTGGTTGTTCGTTGGTTCACAGAGAGAGAACAATCAAGAATAATCTTGCTATTTTTATCCTCACCATTCATCCATTGCCTGCTTCTTGTACAATCACAATAAGTTTAATTCAAATGAATTAATTACAGGGTTTTGACTTTGCTCATTTTTTTTAAATTAAAATTTAGTTTTGCACTAAATTTTCATAAACTCTCTAGAACTCTGGAAATAACCAATAGTCAAATGAAATCACCTCATATATATTCATAAGAACCATCATTTACATGTGGCAAAGCCTCAAAGCAGGCAGAGCATAGGAAAGCTTGACAGCATAGGAAAAAGTCAAGACTTCAAGGATACTCCTTTAGAAGTTGTAAATAGGTGAAACTGAATTGAAACACTGCATTTGACCAGGAGTGTGTGCTGGGCTGTCTCTCAGAGGTTCTAAAATGGACATGAGGCAGACAATTAGGTGCCACCGGTGCCTGTCCCTGTGATATCCTGTGCACTCTGAGGGACCACAAAAAAGTTCTCGGAATCTTGCTAATCACTTCTTTGGATTTGCTCATGTAAACTGGGTTTGTTTTACCTGAAAGGTAATTGGAATAGAGTGTTTAAAACTTATTATCAATCCCTAATGAAATTGTTGTCATGGATCTAGAGTTGAGCTAAAAATTAGTGGTCATGAGGGGAAAGGGATCAGGGAATAAAAAACTGTAAGTCACTGACCAGAGTCCAATCAGAAGACAGACTCAGCATCTCACTCTAACACGCACAACACAGGTGAGTCAATTTTCCTTTCAACCCAAGACAGAGGTGACCAGAGAATCTAGATGTAGCTGAAAGAGAAGGGAAAATAGCCTTGTTGCTATCTTTGGAAGTGAGACTCTGAAAGGGGCTTCATGGGAAACTGGACCTCTCCCCTGTGAGGCGTGGGGATGGACTGTCTTGGGTCTTCCTTACTTTGCACGAAGCAGGTTCCTCTTTCAGATGCAGAAATTCTTTATGTCACCCATTTTGAGGGGTGAATTTCTCTTCTTTTCATTCTCTCTTCTCTTTTGTTAATTTCAACTTATTAATTTGAAAATGACACAATATATGAATATTACATAACTACTCAAAATAATTTTAATTAATTGTACAAGCTAAAATTCAAAGAAAGGGATACGTCTGCAATGAAAGCTTTTATATAACTAAATGGAAAATATGTATATTTTGCTACCACCTAATGATTGTGATTGGGAGTTCTGTCTTTTTGAAGTCTGCACTAGAGTTCCATTGTAAAAATAATGTTGCAATGGAGACATTTCTCAGTTAGTTTTGCAATAAGCTTCCAGAGAATAAATATCTCCGTTGACCAACAGTTTCTCTTAACCCTAAAACCTCAGTAAACTGAAATACAGATTGAAGTCCAAGTTGAGAAAAAGATGTGTTGACTAATGCTGACTTCTAGTGAAGGCTAGAACGAACAAAAGAGTTTTTTTTTGGGAAGTGTCTCTACGTGGAAAAGGAGTAAGGGTCTTGTCTTGTTTAGATGCACAGAGCAAGCCCTGGCATATATTCTGTCCAGCAGCATACTCTCCTAGATTCCTAAGGGTGGGAGCCATGAGAGAGGAAGGACCAGGCTTGGAGCATGGAGCATGACACGGCCTGGCACTGAGTGGGGACAACTCCCAAGGTGCCCTGGAACTGCAGCTTCAGAGGGTGTTTCCCTCTCTCTGTGAATTCCCTCCCATTTATGAGACTCTCTGCACTGTGGCCAAGCAACACCCTAGCCTTTTCTAGCTTCATGAAGTGAACTTTTATGAAAATCATTTTACAGTGGCTCTACTTTGAATGTCACCTCGTTCCAATTATGTCAAATACATTCCTCATGTTCAATTTCTATCCTTGAATTTCGTCACTTTTCTTCCATATTGTCATAGACTTTTCATAGTGAATCGATTGTCTAAAAATGTTGTCCTTTGGTTTCAGATTCTTAGTTTCTCTTTAAAGCATCTGTCCCCCATTCTTTTAGGTGAACTGTTTCCCAGACTATTTATTGAGGAAAAATTGACTTAAGTTTTGTTTCTGTAATGAGATTGTACTACTTATGCTTTTCCATATTTGAACACCACACCTATAACATTGCCATCTCATTTGCCAACACTGTGCCAAGGACTGATAATTTTTACCTCGGAACCATCGTTCACATTTGGTCTTTCTCTCTGTCTCACTTCACGATGGTATGCTCTGTTAGTCTGTCCTGACTTACAATATCTACTTGTTCATTATCTCCCTAGCTCACAATAATGTTTAACCATATACTGCCTAGTAAATGAGTGTGTGACTTTGTAGTCAATTTTCAGGAATGGGAGGAGAGTAGAAAAAGGAGCTATCAGGGGTGCCTTCCTATACTTGAAGCATCAGAAATCTCTTCCTCTACAAAAATCTTGTTTATGTGGATGTATACATGGCAAGATGATGAGATAATGTTCCTCAGTTAATTCAGAAGCTCCTGGATAGATCCTCTATCTGCAAAGACATTCACATTGCACAGGTGGATCCTCACATTCTTTCTCTCATCATACTTCTCTCTCCCCTTTTCTATGTTTCTATGTCATGCTATATAGCTGAATTCTCAAGAATAGAGATGTGCAAAACTTGATAAAATTTTGAAACCTAACCTTCACAGTATAACTATTGAGTCTCTCAAACTGGCTGATTTATCTTGTTAACATTTCATGTAGTTTCTTCACATTGTAGAGACGTACATTATAATGCAAACTAGATTGCACAGGTAACAACACTGTATGTGGGAGGCTCTGCATTCAGATGAACACTTGAAGTTGGATTGCATGGTGTGGGTTATAATTAATGTTCCTCTAGTGAGTTCATCTGATTATTCCCATAAACTTCACATTATGTCTCTACTGAAAAAATAATTTAGCTGAACATGTTGGTGCATTCGTTTAATCCATGCAGTTTAAAGGTGGAGGCAGGCAGATTTCTGCAAGTTCCAGGCCAGTCTGATCTGCAGAGTGAGTATCAGGCTGGAAAGAATAACACAATGAGACACCGTCTCAAGATGGTAAATGAATGATGTGCATTAGCTCCTACCATTTTGTGGTTTCTTAGACCTTGTTTTTTTTTTTTTTTTTGGTTTTTCGAGACAGGGTTTCTCTGTGTAGCTTTGCGCCTTTCCTGGAACTCGCTTTGGAGACCAGGCTGGCCTCGAACTCACAGAGATCCGCCTGGCTCTGCCTCCCGAGTGCTGGGATTAAAGGCATGCGCCACCACCGCCCGGCTAGACCTTGTTTTGATAACTGTCCTGGTATTGTTTCTTTTACCCCTCTGGCCACTTCATGTCATTTTCCTTTAATGGGGAGCATTCCTTCTAGGATCCTCTGAATAGCTGACTTGGTAATCACAATTTTTAAAAATGTAGTTTTACCATGGAAAGTTTTATTTTTTTTTTAATTCTGTTGTATAGTTTTGCTGGCATAATAGTTTTATTCAGAAAATTCTTACCTGAGCCTATATCCTCAAATATACTACTCCCTACTCTTTCTTCTAGTATCTCCAGAGTTTAGGCCTAACAATGTTTGATCTGTTTGGAATTTATCTGTGTACCGGTTCAGATCTAAGGATCAATTTCATTCTTCCATAAGTAGACATCCAGTTTCCCCGAAGACATTTGTTAAAGATGCTCTCTTTTCTCCAACATACGTTTTTGGGAACTTTGAAAAAAAAATCAAGTGGTTGTGTGTCATCTTATATATGGGATCTCAGTGTATTTCACTGAATAATGTGTCTGTTTTTGTGCCAGCACCATACTGTTTTATCATTATCTCTTTGTAGTATAACTTGAAATCTGATATGGTGATTCTTCAGGCAGAGTTTTTATTATTCAGGATTGTTTTTGGCTATTTTGAGTCTTTTGTGTTAACATATAAAATTTTAAATTGCTTTTTCAACTTGTGTGAAGAATTATGTTGGACTTTTGATGGGGATTGTGTGGAATCTGTATATTGTTTTTGGTGGGATAGTCATTTTTACAATATTAATTCTACGAATCCATGAGAACAGGAGGTCTTTAAGTCTTTCACTTCCTTAGTGATATTTATTCCCAGTTATTTTTGGAGCTATTATGAATGATCTTGTTTTCTTTCTTGGTGTGTCTATTGTTTGTTGGGAGGCCATTGGTTTTCAGTGTTAAATTTGTATCTTGCTTCTTGTTCAATGTGTTTATCAGCTATAGGAGTTTGCTAGAAGATTGTCTTTAGGTCTTTTATGTATAGAATGATATCACCTGCAAATAAGATACTTTCCTATTTATATCCCCTTCATCTCCTTCTCTTGTCTTCACTTAGATCTAGTTAAGACTTCAAGCATCATGTTGAACAGGAGTGGGGACAGTGGATATGCTTATCTTATTCTTTATTTTCTTGGGCATACTTCAAGCCTTTCTTAGCATGAAAATGGCTTGCTGTATAGTGACTTTGTTATGTTGATGTGTGTGGTGGTATTGTGTTCCCCAAAATTTTGCGTCCACCCCCCCCATTCCCACCTCCTCCAGGGCAAAGCCTCCCCCGAGGACTGAGATCAACCTGGTAGACTCAGTCCAGGCAGGTACAGTCCCCTCCTACCACACCGAGCCGAGCGACCCTGCATAGGCCCCAGGTTTCAAACAGGCAACTCATGCAATAAGCGCAGGACCTGGTTGCCTCCCAAACAGATGAAGCCAATCAACTGTCTCACCCATTCAGAGGGCCTGATCCAGTTGGGGGCCACTGCAGGCATTGGTTCATAGTTCGTGTGTTTCCATTTGTTTGGCTATTTGTCCCTGTGCTTTATCCAAACAAGGTCTCAACAATTCTCGCTCATATAAACCCTCCTCTTTCTCGCTAATTGGACTCCTAGAGCTCCACCCAGGGCCTAGCCATGGATCTCTGCATCCAGATCCCTCAGCCTTTGGATGGGGTTTCTAGCAAGACAATTAGGGTGTTTGGCCATCCCACCACCAGAATAGGTCAGTTTGGGCTGTCTCTCGACCATTGCCAGCAGTCTGTTTTGGGGGTATCTTTGTGGATTTCTGTGGGCCTCTCTAGCACTTTGCTTCTTCCTATTCTCATGTGTTCTTCATTTACCATGGTCTCCTATTCTTTGTTCTCCCTCTCTGTTCTTGATCCAGCTGGGATCTCCCGCTCCCCCAAGCTCTCTTTCCCTCGCCCCTTGCCCTTCATTACCCCACTCATGTCCAGGCTGATCATGTAGATCTCTTCCATTTCTCCCTCATTGGGCGATCCCCGTGTCTTTCTTTTCATCCTGTTTTCCAGGTATCCTCCCTGGTGATGTGAGTAGCAGTCCAGTCATCCTTGTTCCACATCTAGTATCCTCCTATGAATGAGTACATACCATGTTTGTCTTTCTGAGTCTGGGTTACCTCAGACTCAGATGATTTTTTTCTAGATCCATCCATTTGCCTGCAAACCTCATGATGTCATTGTTTTCTCTGCTGAGTAGTATTCCATTGTGTATATGTACCACATTTTGTTTATCCATTCTTCAGTTGAAGGGCATCTAGGTTGAAGGACCTTAACATAAATCCAGCTACTCTGAACCTGCTAGAGAGAAATTAGGAAGTAGTCTTGTTTAATCTCTTTTGATTTATATATTTCCCACTGTCTTCCTTACCAATAGTCACACCTGATCACAGAACAGGTATTAAAGAAACAACTGACCCTGTGTTAAATTTTTAGGCAGAGAAAAACAGGAAGCTGTGAAGCCATTTAGGTATTATTCCTAGTCTTTATTCATTTTCACATGGATTTATCAGGCTAAGATGATTAAAATGTTCCTTTGTTGAATTCAGTAGAATATCTGTATTCAAGCATTCTTTCACCAACCTCTTGTATTTCTCTCCCTCTCCCTCTCCCTCTTTACCTCTCCCCACATACTGGCTCTTCAATAATGGAGTTTCACAAGCTTTAATATAGCTTGAAATCTGAATTCTCATGATGCCACTACTGACTCTTCTGTCTTCCTTTCCAGGTTCACATGCCTTATAACTGTTTCATGTTCTCTGTTCACATTACAGACACCATAGTGTGATCCAGTGCATGATTCAAGTAATTCAGTGTATCAGAGATGCTCCTTACAGATGGGTTCTGTAACTTTCAAGACAATATGTAGAATGTGGTTTGTGTTTCTCTAACTCAGTTAACACCACACAAAATCAATGGCATTTAGTACAGGGACAACAGATACTTTTTCTCTTCAAGGAAAAAGAGTTTTAGGACACCCTACTCCCTCTGCACAGACTGAGGATGAGAATAAAAGAGATTTTATCCGTTTAAAATGTTGAGATTTCCTATCGTGATTTTTCTACATGCTGAAGATTTAATTTATCTCATGTGAAGTCTCTTAACATGCTTTTACTGTTTTTCACTATGTAGCGATAGCTGGCCTGGAACATGTATGCAGATCAGGCTAGCCTAGAACATAGTATAGAGACTTGCTTGTTTCTGCCTCCAGAGTAGCAGGATTAAAGCCGATGCTGGGCCTCCAGTTTACAAGATTATGAGCTATTGGAGGCTCTTTTAGTTTCTCATTTTGTGTTTGTTTGAGTGGTTTGATTACAGGAAGTACTTACATTGATGATTGCCATTAGGGCCTCAAATTGCATGTATCAATGTAGAAATTAATACATTGGAAGGAAACTTGATGACACTGAGTACTGCATTGTGCAATATTAGGTCAGACAGGCCTTTGATCTCATATTTCTGTTTTAAATCTGTTTGATTATTATTGTACACAATTTAATGTGTGAAAGGAAAGACTCATAGGTATCAACAGTGGTGTACAAATTTTTCTCTTGAAGTTTCTAAAACAAAGAAAACCAACCAAAACCCAAATTTGTAAATTTCTTGGGTTTTCTCTACTCCTAATGTCTTGGCTTTGAGCAATGATTCTCAACCCTCCTAATGCTGTGCCCCTTTCACACCGTTCCTTGTGTTGTGGTGACATCCTACTATAAAATGATTTATGTCGCTACTTCACAACTGTAATTTTGCTACTGTTAGGAATAGTGATGAGTATATCTATGTATTCCAATGGTCTTAGGTGACCCTTGTGAAAGGGTCTTTCAGCTCTCAAAAAGGTCATGACCCAAAGGTTGAGAACCACTGATTTAGATCCTTGATAGTTACGACAGTGCAACAGCAGGCAATGCTGTCACTAAATGAATCTTAAAACATAAACATTCCACATTTTCCTCTGGTCTAATACCTTTATGTCTTTTTTTTTGTCTTGCAGATAAAATGCAAGTTCATCATCAGGACTCTTCCCTTTTTACCACTGATTTGTGTACCCAAGCAAAGGCCGTTTCTAAGTAGCAATCTTTCTTCATCTCTATACCAACACAACAAAGCAGAAACCCATCATTTCTTGTCCAAATATCTTTTTTTATTTTATAAAAAATACCTTTATTTAATTCTTTGAAGATTCCATGCATATTCACAATGGCTCTTGTTCATCTCCAAACGAATTTTCTCCTCCCATTCCTCTTGGATCTCCTACCTAACATGTCCCTCTGGCACTATTTTGTTCTATTTTTCCTGTGTAGTTTTTGAAAAACACACACAGCAGACCATTTATCATGGCATTCATTTTAGTTGTACCGATCAACAATTTGAGGAACAATCTGATTGCTCTTTGGCAAACCACCTGAAGCTTTCCATTGCAAACTGGGAAACTTTACTTATTTAAAGAAAAAAAAAAAAACAACCCAAAACAAAAACAAAACAAAAAACCCATTAGCTTCATCAATGTAGTTTCTGTTGAGGGCCTGAGTACCTAGGTTGAATGATACAGTATTTATAGCTGCTTTCATGCACTTGAAGACTTATTTACACAGGAAAAGAATATCTACTTTATGGCTGGATACTATTCCATTTTGTTACTCCACCATATTATGTCCATGCACTCTTTTTTGGTGAACATGAAAGAGACTTTCCCCTGCTGGATGTTTTGGAAGATACCACTACAGAAAAGTATTTAGAGGCATTTTTGGTACTCTATTTTCTTTTTTCCTTTTTATTGAAAATGGTGTATTGTTCCTCCCCTTTCTCTACTTCTCTCAGTTCCCCATTCCCTCCCCTCCCATTTGGATACACTCCCTTCCCATAAAATGAAGTATAAGATTAAAACAAAAAGCAACACACTGAAGTTGGACAACACAAACACAAGGAAACGAGCCCATAAGAAGGCACAAGATGACCTATCTACTCATCCACATACTCAGGAATCTCATAAAAACACTAAACTGGAAGCCAAAATATATACACAGAGGATCTGGTGCAGATGTGTGGAGATCCTGAGCATGCTACTTCATTTAATTTGAGCTTTGATATTTTCTTGGTGCCTTCCATCCCTCTTGGCTCTTACACTCTTCCCGCACCCTCTTCTGAGGCCTTCTCTGAGACCTGAGAGAGGGGGGATTTGATAAAGACATCCAGTTTATGGTTGAGTGTTCCAAGGTCTCTCACTCTCTGTGTAATATCCTCTGTATTTGTTCCTGTCTCCTATAGAAGTAAGATTTTCTGATAATGACAGAGCAAGGCACTGATATATGAGTATAGCAGAATGCCATTAGGAGTTATTTTATTACTACATTTTTTTTTGTATTTGGAGACCTTAGGTCCCTGGGGTATCTAGTCTCATGTTTTTGGTCTGCCAATGCTGGTAATGGGTTCTGTTACGTGGAGTGGACTTCAAGTAAAATCAGATATTTGTTGGTTACCTTCACAAGCTTTGTGCCACTTTGGCAAAACACCTTTGTAGATAAAACATTTGGAGATAGGGGGATGATTATGTTTCTATTTTGGTGGGATACAGAGTACATTCTTGTACCAAAGACATTAGATCATAGAGGTGGTAAAGGCTCCATCTATGTAGGCATCAGCTGACTTCTTCACCTTCAATAAGTTATGTAGGTGTTGTCTTCAGCAATAGAGCCTTGCTGTCAGTTTGAGGGGAGTAGCCTATAAACTTGGAAACAGCCTGGGTTGTTTGGGGATTCCCATAGGACACCTTTGCCCACTTATTAATTGTTGATTTTAGTGTTTTTTTATTACTATAGCTATGTAGTACAAATGGAAATTTGGGATAGTGGAACCTCCCACAGTTCATTTATTATTCAGTATTTTCCTACCTTGGATTTTTCTGTGTTTCTATATAAAACTGAATATTGTTTTTTAAAGATCTGTAAAGAAATGTGTTGGCAATTTTTCACAGACCTGGAAAAAATAATACTCAACTTCATATGGGAAAACAAAAACACAGGATAGCTAAAACAATCATGTACAATAAAGCCACCTCTGGAGGCATCATCATGCTTGACCTCAAGCTTTACTTTAGAACTATAGTAATAAAACAGCTTGGTATTGGCATACAAACCAACATGTGGACCAATGTAATCAAACTGAAGTCCCTGACATGAATCCACACACACATGAACATCTGATTTTTGACAAAGAAGCCAAAACCGTACCATGGAAAAAAGAAAGTATCTTCAACAAATGGTGTTGGCATAATTGGATGTCAACAGGTAGAAAATTGCAACTAGATCCATATCTATTGCCATGTACAAAACTCAAGTCCAAGTGGATCAAAGATCTCAACATGAAACCAGTTACACTGAACCTGATTGAAGAGAAAGTAGAAAGTAGTCTTGAATGCATTGGCACGGGAGAGCACTTCCTAAATATATCACTAGTAGCACAGGCACTGAGAGAAACAATAAATGGTACCTCCTGAAATTGAGAAGCTTCTGTAAGGCAAAGGACACAGTAAATAAAGCAAAATGGCAGCCTACAGAATGGAAAAAGATCTTCACCAACCCCACATCTGACAGAGGGCTGATCTCCAAAATATATAAAGATTCAAGAAAATAGACATCAAAACTCTGCCCATGATCATCTAGAGTGTCCCTGCATTTGACCCTGGCTACTGAGGACTCTGGCTCTGGGTGACAGATCTACTCCAGCCACTGGGGCACAAAGCCTCTACCACTGCTTGAATGCCTTCTCTTGCCCTGCTCGTTAAGGCCACAGAGCACAGCCTCCAGCCATGTCTGTGTGGTGCTTGCAAGCAAGTCCTGGCTGACTGTTCTCTCCTTACCAAAGCTCCTTCATAGCAGAAAATGCACAGACTCTCACTGCTTGAGCTGGCTCTCTTGGCCTCTACTACCTGAGATGCTCAATAATGCCCTGAGGGTCTCAGCAATGCAGATGCTAAGTCAGCCACTGCTCCTGCTGCTCCTGCTTATGGAGGGGTCTTCTGAAGTCACTGCTTGTTCTTGTACTGCTAAATCTACAGTGGACGCTTGGTCTAGCTGTGGCTGCTCAGTCCCAGACACTGATTTCTGCATACTGGCTCCCACACTGGGGAAAATCTATTCTATCCTAAATAACTTTTTTTTATACCTAGGTCTACAATTTTCAGACCTAACTTATCAGAGAGAGAGAGAGAGAGAGAGAGAGAGAGAGAGAGAGAGAGAGAGAGAGAGAGAGAATTGCTGCAGCCTAACCTTAGTTCCCCCAGTTTTCAAGTTATCTACAAGCAAAGTACAAACAAGTGTATACTATTGCTCTGTTCTATATTTACAATTTTACTCCTGAAAAAGAGAATCGCCTCCCCCTAATTAATTATCTGAACACGCTCCCTTAACGTGTGATGTTCCTTCTTTTTATCCTCCTTCCACAAAGTCCCACCATTGGGCACCATATGTAGAAAACCTATCCCAGGGATCTTGGGGGGAGGAGAGAGGAATGAGGAAGTATTAGAAATATAGGTGAAGAAAAATGATAGAGACACAGGACAGCTTCGGGAGGACTCTAGGTCAATACTCAGCTGCCCAGAGTTTAATCATGATGGGCTTTTTTACACATCAGCAAGAAGAGGAGGAAAAGACCTCCCATTTTCATGATCAAAGCATAATGTACACCAAGTGTAGACCCTTCAAAACACCTGGTAACCATGCATTTGGCCAAATCATCCTATTATGCAGCCCTGGCCCTGCTGGGTAAAGCAAGCTCAGACTTTCTGACCTTGAGTAAGGCCTTACTAGGAAGTCTCTGTGGGTCCCCATACACCACCAACCAGGGTTCTTTCTCTCTGACTAATGTTTGGCTTTGGGTCTCTGCATCATTTCCCAAAAGCTGTCAGAGATAGCCTCCCTGATGAGGGCTGGACTAGGCACCAATCCTAGTCTCTGGACAATTCAGGCTCCATGTCTGGTCATCCAGGCAGTGTTGACTTGGACTCCCTCTTGTGATGTGGGCCTCAAATTAAACCATTGCTTTGCCACTCCCCTAAGTTCTGTGCAACCATTGCCCCAGCACAACTTGCAGTCAAGGCAGATTGTAGGTTGAGGGTTATGTGGCTGGGTTGGTGTCCCAGTTCCAGGACTACAAGTCTTGCCTAGATACAGAAGATGATTCAGGCTCCATATCCTTCATTAATAGGAGTACTTACTAGGGTCACCCTTGTAGATTCCAGGCAGTTTCCACTCTACTAGGTTTCCACATCACCCCTGCCCCCAAAACTGTCTAATTTTTGTCTTCTCCCCCCATACTCTTTCCTTCCTTCCTTCCACCCAAATCTGATCCCACCCATTCCCATCCCTACCTACCCCTAGTCCACCTGTAAAATCTATTCGATTTCCTCTTCCAAAGGAGATCCATGTGTCTCCACTTGAGCCCTCTTTGTTACTTAGCCACTCTGGGTCTGTGGGTTGTAGCGTGATTATCCTTTACTTTACAGCTAATATCCAATTACAAGTGAGCACATACCTGGTTGTCTTTCAGGGTATGTGTTACTGGGGTTGTCATTGGCTTTGGGCCACTAACCAGTTCCCAAATAAGGACAAACAGATTTATTATTAATTATGAATGCTCAGCCTTAGCTTAAGCTTGTCCCTTACATTAAGTCTTTTAACTTAGTTTAACCTATTCCTATTCAGCTGTGTTTCACTTTGGGGCTTTTTACCTTTCTTCCATTCTGTATGTTCTACTATCCTGTTTCCTCTGTGTGTGGCTGGCTGGCCCCTGATGTCTCCTTTTCTTTCTTCTCTTTTTCCTTTCCCTCTGGAGCCTCAATTCCTCCTCCTATTTACATTTCCTGCATGGAAGTCATGCCTATACCTCCTCCCTCAATATTTACAGTTCATCTTTTTATTAGACCAATAGGGTACCTTAGGCAGGCAAAGTAAAACAGCAAAACATCTTTACATAGTTAAACAAATGTTCCACAGCACAAATAAATGCAACATATCTTTACATAGTTAAACAAATTCAACACATCTATACAAAGTTAAACAAATGCAGCACATCTTTGAGTAGCTAAACAAATATTCTGCAACAGGTTATTTCACTCACAATTACTTTTTAAAGTCCCATCTATTCACCTGAAAATTTCATTATCCCATTTTTTTAACTACTGATACTACTCCATTATGTGAATGTATCACATTTTCTTTACCCATTCTACAATTGGGGGCCATATAAGTTGCTTCCAGTTTCTGACTGTTATAGTTAAAGATACTATGAATATATTTAGTAAAGTATCTTTTTGGTAGAATGGAGGATCCTTTAGGTATATGCATAAGAGTGGAAAACTTCATCTTGAGGTAGATCCATTGCAGGAAGATGCTTGATATTTCTAATCTGGAGTCTTGGCATTCTACAACAGATAAAAGAATATGCCAATATATAAACAAAGGGAGATAAGAGGGGTCATGTCAAACTTGGGAGAAGCTTTCTCTTACCACAGCAGGGTAAAAATATGCTGGAACTAGACTTGATATTGCTGATGAGAACAAAGGGGCAAACTATGGGAAAGCATATTTCTAGAAATAGAAATACACTTACTCCCCATGGCACAGAACCTTTGGAGTAGGTTGTGAAGATGACCACAATGGATGAGAATGAGTAAGAGATGATGAATATGCACACTAGGGTGAGAATAGTTTGGGTGGCTCTGTCCTCAGGTGAGACTTTCAGAAAGTGTTGAGAACTGTGAATATGCTTGACTTGTCTTTTATGACTGTAGAGGAGACTCACCATGGAGACACTTGAACAGGTCATGAGACCCAGACACAGGCCATCAGAGAAGCACAGTAAGAACATATAAAGTGCTGTAGCCACATTGCCAGAAGCAAACCATGAGCAGTACCCATAATTCATCCTGATAGTTGCATTTTTGTTGTAAATAGGGCTGACACTCTAGTTGGAGTCAAGAAGTTTAGAAGCAGGTGCACAAGCCAGCCTAGTGAGCAGGAGGGACCAATATACTTTGTGGCTCTGTGTTTAAGAGTGATCCACCAGGAGTTGCTGGGGTTTATTGTGATCACTTGGAAGCAACTTAGTAGGCACATGGCATACAGGGATATCCCCCTTGTTATGCGGTAAATATACACTATCAATTTACATCCAACATCATCTAGAAAATACTTAAATCCAAAATCTGACATTGTCCGTGGAATGCCTCTTAAGATGATAGACAAGCAGTTGGCGAAAGTCAAGTGCTGTATAATCAGATCTTTTGGCATTAAATGCTTTCCAGTGACTATCAAAATGAGATAATAAAATAGTATTGAGGAATTTCCAAGCACTCCTACTGTAATCTGGGAAAAGAGAAAAATTCCTATTGCCAAGTTGTCAGAAGCCATTTTCATTCCTATTAAAATTGTAAATAAGTTTATTATGGTCTGATAAATGAAGGCACCATGGGAATAGGGAGAAACAGAGTACTAGGGAGGTCCCCAGGAATCCACAAAGATGACTCCACCATAGACTGCTGGCAATGGTGGAGAGGGTGCCTCAGCTGACCTACTCTGATGATCAGATGGCTGAATACCCTAACTGTCATCATGGAACCCTCACCCAGTGAGTGATGGAAGCAGATGCAGAGATCCATGGCCAGGTCACAGGAGGAGCTCCAGCAATCCAATCAATGAGAGAGAGGAGGGATTCTATGAGCAAGAGATATCGAGACCATAATTGGAAAAAGTACAGAGACAACTAGCCAAACTAGTGGAAACACATGAACTATGGACCAATAGCTGAGGAGCCCCCATGGTACTGTACTGGGCCCTCTGGATGACCGAGACAGTTGTTTAGCTTAAACTGTTCAGGGGTTCCCCAGAGAGTGGGAACGGGATCTGTCCCTAGTTCATGAGCTGGCTTTTTGGAACCTAGGGCCTATGCTGAGACACATAGTGCAGCCTTGGTGCAGGGATGAGGGGCTTGGACCTGCTTCAACTGAATGTACCAGGCACTGCTGACTCCCCATGGGAGACATTACCTTAGAGGAGGTGGGAATTGGGGGTGGGTTGCAGGAGAAGGTTGGGCGTGGGAGGAAGGATTACAGGGGAATCTGTGGTTGATATGTAAAATGAATAGAAAATCTCTTAATTAAAAAAAAGGAGAAAAGAAAAAAATATTATGGTCAATAGAACCTGGAAATACATTATGAATGTGAATTATTTCAAGATGTTAGCTAAAATAATATATGTATCCATTTACTGTATTTACATAGCTCTCTCACTGAAGAAGAATTTCTAAAACTTTGTTCTTTATTGAAGGACATATCTGCACTCTTTAAACGGAAAGTTTTGATATGTTTACTAAAGATTAGTGTTTTCACTGGATGATGTACCACATAACTTTCAAAATAGTAATAAAGAGATTGAGGCAGACATACATATAAATTTGGGGCTCACCTGGTCTACAGAGTTAGTTCCAGGACAGCAAGTGCTACACAAAGTGAAACTTTGTCTCAAAAATCCCACCCCCAAAGTCTAATGTTTTCATTGCTTTTGACCAAACACAGTGATTTAGGGTCAATTTTCAAAGATAGAATTTTTAAAACATGCCATAATTTCTGAAATTCACATGACCAAAACTAAAAATTCATCAAGAAATACATGAGAAAATAAGGAAAATCATTCTGAGAATGAGGGGTTAAATATTCAGAATATAAAGAATATTTTATTTTAAGATATATTTTAGTGTTAATTGTGTGTGTGTGTGTGTGTGTGTGTGTGTGTGTGTGTGTGTGTGTGTGCTGGTGGTGGTGGTTGCATATGAAAGTGAATCCTAGCAGGGGCCAGAAGCATGGGGCCAGAAGCATGGGTTCTCCCACAGCTGGATTTGTAGATGGTTATGAGCCACCAGTAGGAGCTAGTAACTGGACTCAGATTCAAAGTAAGAGCAGTATGCACTCTGAAACACTGACTCATCTCTCTACCCTAAAAAGAGTATTTAAAACTAAGTTTGAAAAATCTTAAATATAAAACAAATAAGAGATGGATTTCATCCCCAGATAAATTTCCTATGAACAATTAAAAAATGTCCATAATGTGTGCAAAATGAGGCTCAACACCACCATTAATTAAGGGAATACAATGAGGTGATGCAAATCCAAATTGCAATGAGCTATCATCACATGCAGTACAAACAGGTATTAAGCAAAAAAAATAAACATAAACAAAAACAGGAGTTAAAGCTGCCGAGCACACGGTGAAATAAGATCCCTGTGTCTACTTGTAATTCATTTAATTTTTAACTCTTCAGGCTTCCAAAAAATTCATCTTTCCTAGTAAAAAACTGTCCTATAATTCTATCATAGATAAAAATTTTAATTACCAGTATCAATGTTCTATTCCACCCATTCCTAAATCAAGCTATTTAGACACAAAAATAGAATATAGCATTTTCCAGAAGTATATAAAATGATTCATAATAGGAATGAAAATATTAAAAGTACTTCAAGCTATTTAGGATGAGATGGGGATGCAGCTCATGGCTTTTCCTGTTGGTGCAAGGCCCTGGTTGTGATTCCCAGTATCATTAGTAAACAAAAAGAAGAATCCAACTAAATCTTCCCTTTAAAATCTAAAACTTAGGAAGAGACATGTAGAAAGCGATAGAGAGAAGGTGAGAAAGATGGAGATGGAGCCAGAGACATAGAGGAGAGATAGAGACAAAGGCGACCAAGTGAAGCTAGACAGATGAAAATGAGGTGATATCACTAGGAGATATTTTACTAAGATATTTCTACTATGAGAGACTCAGTACCAGCTCATGGGAACAGCAAGGTTCATGCACTTTGGGGAGGACTGGCGACAGCTGACTCTGCCCTGAGTTATAAGTAGCCCCAGTTTCATCCAAAAACCCATTCAAATTCCCTGTTCCTGACCCAATACAAGAGTTTCCCCTACCCCACCTATTTCCTTATATTCATTCCTACCTTCTGTCTTTTTTCTTCCTTCTTTCCTTTCTTCCCTCCTTCCTTCCTTCCTTTCTTTCTGTCTTCTTTCCTTCCTCACCTCCTTCTCTCTTTTCTTTTAGCAGAGCTGTTGAAAGAATTTTTTAATATTTTTAAGTACAAGTATGATTAAGAGAGGCACTTAGCTGGAAAATAAAACTTATCCAATAACAAGCATGGCTTCTCCAAGGCGTGTTTTCTAATGTCTTTAGTTCTTGGTGTGCCTATGCTCTGGTCACTCACCTTAGTGCTCGGTGACACCATGATGGTAGGTGTTGCCATGAGAAGTGAGACTCTGCTATAACTGGGATGGGACACTTTCCCTGACTTAAAGGTTCATGATCTCTTGGTACTCTTTCCCAGAAGATTGGTGATTTTCAAATCACTTCTAGACCCATGATGATAGCATTTCCACAAGGGTCTGAAGTAACTTTTAAATACCTTCGTCATGTCACAAAAGAAAATAAAATGAGCAACTCCAAGGAAGCAATTAGAAATTAGAATGGGAACTTTTCTGCCAGTCTTTTGGGCACAAAGCATATGGCAGAGAGGCATGCAGAAGGAACAGAGCCCCATTGTTATTAAAATAGAGGCAAGCTGCATGGCCTTGCCTCAAGAGGGACTTTCCCTATCACCTTGTATCCTAGATACTATCAACATCTCCAAACTATGAGGTCCCAAAGACAGTCAGGAAAAATGCCTACCTGAATTGGCTATTAACACATCAAAGCAGAATCATTCAAGACATAGGACAATATTTCAGTAGATAAATATGTTTGATGTAGAAATCTGATGACCAAAGTTTGTATCAATGAACAACATTAGAACACAGTACCAAGGATTGGAGTGAAGGCTCAGTGGGTAAGAACCTTTCTTACTTTTGTAGATGACCAAGGTTCAGTTTCAAGCTCAGATATGACAGCTCAGAAGAGCTTGTGATTCCAGATCCTGAGGATCTGTGACCCTTCTGATATGCAAGGGATTATTCACAAATGTAAACATATATACACTTAGGCACACACACACAAAATAAAATGAAATAAAATAAAGTGAAACAAAAAATTTGAAGGGCAGATCCAGTGGCAGAGACATCTGTCCTATGAGCTCCTAAGAGGTGTGAAGAATGAGGACAAGAGGATCTCTAAGAATCTGATCTCTACTGGGATTCAAATTGTAGAACAAAACAGTCTCTCTTAAGTAAGGTAGAACATAAGGCCCCAAAACCCTATAGTACAGAGGCCCACTAACACATAGGACACATGCATACTCACGTGAAACATAATACACAGGAGTTACACAGAAACCTCACAATTTATTTACTAATGAGAATTAAGATAAGAGCCAATATTTAGGCATTTGGTAATCTTTAGTGACCAAACTGTCAAATCTCTCATCTTCTTTACCCTCACATGCCACTTGGAAGTGACAACAGAGGAAGGAACAATCCAGAAGTTAAAGGCACATCTTCATTGACTAAGTACTAGTTAGAAGCTACATGCTTCTTCATCTGCAGATGAGAAACTGAGCTGGAGCCCTGATAACCTCAGGGGAGGGGGTACACAATTCAGGCTGATTTGTGGCACTTCCTCAGGTGATGGTGTATGTGGCTGACTGGTGGAAGCTACAGTTACACAGGGAGCAGGTGTAGGGCTTCTCTCCTGTGTGAATCATCTCATGAGCTTTCAGGGTGGTCTTGTGGCTTCTGTGGGTTATGTCAGACCTCATGAGCTAGGAAGTCTGAGACTGGATAGAAGTCTTTCTGACAAATGGGACAGCAAAATGGCCTCTCATTGCCGTGTCTTCTGTGGTGGGCTGAAAGTTTACAGGGATATTTGAAGATTTTGGGACATTATTCAAATTTGTAGTTTTGAGGTTTTGCTGGATTCTTGAGCTTTGATCTGCATATGTGGAGATTATCGCATGATTTTGGTATACAGGGTCCCAGAGTAATTCTTCTAAGAGCTAGAGGTATTTTGACTTGCTCTTCTGACATCCTGAGGGATTCCAAAAGAAACACCCACATTTTCTGGCTTAGGATAATGCCATCTCTGGATAACAAGAAGGGAATCCATCTCATTTATGAGACTACTAACACAGCCATTTCTTTCAACATTGCAGAGGAGTTGTAGCCATAGTCTCTGTTTTCATGCCCTGTGGAAATAAGAGAGCCTATGAAACTGTGTTTGGGAAGAGAACCCCACAAGACACCCCTCTGCCTTCCAGCTTCCCTACTGAATGTTGCCAAGAATGTATCTTGTGGGATCTGCAAAAGTATCCTTGCATTCTCTTGTGCTAGAGTTGTTGCTGATTTCCTTTGTTTCAAAGGCCTCTTGACTTGTTTGAGGACATGTTCTGAGAAAAGAGGGCTTTTGTTGTGGAATATTAGTTTAAGATATGTTCCATTTGTTTATGCTGTGAAATATTTGTTTATTGATACAAAAATGTGTTGCATTCTTTTATGCTGCATTTGTTTAACTCTGTGAAGCTGTGTTGCTTGACCTGTCTAAAATACCTGATTGGTTTAATAAAGAGCTGAATGGAAGGCAGCTAAGCAGTAAAGAGGGATAGGCATGGCTGCCAGGCAGAGAGAATAAATAGGAGGAGATTTCTAGGCTCTATAGAAGAAGGAGGAGCAAGAAAAGGAGATGGAGAGGTGGAATCCAGGGGCCAGCTACACAGACAGCCAGTGTGTAAGAAGAAAAGAAAGATATATAGAATAAAGAAAAGTAAAAAGCCCAGAAGCAAAATGTAGTTAAAAAGAAATGGGATAATTTCAGTTAGAAAAGCTGTCTTGAAATAAGCCACACTAAGGCTGAGCAATCATAAGTAACAATGATTCTCCGTGTATTTATATGGGAGGTGGGTGCTGGTCCCCCAAAATGTAAAGAAAAAACCAATTACAGGCTTCCTGTCCCTGTTGGAGAAATGGACCTCTAGAGAAGATCAGATGACCATTATCAATGAATCTTCAGAAGACAGATAACCTGCCCTCAACCTGCTTGCACAGGGTACCCAGACTAAAGGTTGGTTCATTTCTCTATCCCTCATCTCTAATGATGCCATGCTGGCATTCCCAGGTTATTTTCTCTAAAGTCACTATTTACAGTGTTTCCAATGTTTAGTCCCTGTTGCTAGAGAAAAAAAAGTTAGTTTCTTATGAGCTCTGGCCACAATGTTGTCTTGCAGTCTTCAAGCCATTAAAGGAGAATCAGCCTTTCTTTAAGGGACCAGCCTTTGTTTACCACATGGGCCTAACTTCATCTGATCCTCCCTCACATACATTTTCTCCACAGATGCACACTGCCTCTGCTCTTAGGAACATGACTGGCCATTATGGCAGCAGTGTACTTGGAATTGGTTTCAGTCATGAAATTCTCAATTTAAAACAAAGCTCAAAAGAGTGTGAATGTGGAATAAAAGAAATTGTGAAATGAGAACTTGTGTACAGATTAAGAAACTCAAAGCCGGGCGGTGGTGGCGCACGCCTTTAATCCCAGCACTCGGGAGGCAGAGCCAGGCGGATCTCTGTGAGTTCGAGGCCAGCCTGGGCTACCAAGTGAGTCCCAGGAAAGGCGCAAAGCTACACAGAGAAACCCTGTCTCGAAAAACCAAAAAAAAAAAAAAAAAAAAAACTCAAATAAATAGTACTCTGTAGTTGTCAGCATCATTAATTGAGCATTTTGGAAGCAGAGGATATATAATTTCCCTGTGTTCCTGGCCATTCAAGGTTACCCAGTAAAACCATGTTTCTAATAATAAAGAAACCAAACAAACATAACAACAGACAATGAGGATATCCAGAGAATCATCATGTCATGCTTCAAAACCTGTACTCCACAAAATTGAAAATCTAAAAGAAATGGCCATGTTTCTCGATAGGTGCCACATACCAAAATTAAATCAAGATCAGATAAACAATTTAAATAGACCTACAAACCCTAAGGGAATAGAAACAGTCATTAAAAGACACCCAGTCAAAAAAAGTCCATGGCCAGATGGTTTCAGTGCAGAATTCTACAAGAATTTCAAAGAAGAACTAATATCAATACTCCTCAAATTGTTCAACACAATAGAAACAGAAAGAACTTTACTAAACTCTTTTTTTATGAGTCTATAGTTACACTGATACCCATACCACACAAAGATGCAACAAAGAAAGAGAATTACAGACCAATCTCCCTCATAAACATTGAAGCAAAAATACTTAATAAAATACTGGCAAACTAAATCCAAGAACACATCAAAAAATTATCCACTATGACCAAGTTAGCTTCATCCCAGAGATGCAAGGATGATTCAACATATGAAAATCTGTCAATATATAACACCATGTAAACAAAATGAAAGAAAAAACCACATGATCATCTCATTAGATGCTGGAAAAGTCTTTGACAAAACCCAATACTCCTTCATGATAAAAATCTTGGAGAGATCAGGAATACAAGAAACATACCTAAACATAATAAAGGCAATTTACAACATGCAGACAGCCACTATAAAATTAAATGGAGAGAAACTCAATGCGATTCCACTAAAATCAGGAACAAGACAAGGCTGTCCACTCTCCCAATATCTATTCAAAATAGTACTCAAAGTTTTTCTAGAGCAATAAGACAACAAAAGGTGATCAAGGTTATACAAATTGGAAAAGAAGAAGTCAAAATTTTTCTACTTGCAGAAGATATGATAGTATGCATAAATGATCCAAAAATTCTATGAGAGAACTCCTACAGCTGACAAACACATTCAGTAATGTGGCAGGATACAAGATTAACTCAAAAAAATCAGTAGCTCTCCTATATACAAATGATTACCAGGTTGAGAAAGAAATCAGAGAAACACTACCCTTTACAAATCTACGAATAATATAAAATACCTTGGGGGTAATCCTAACTAAGCAAGGACCTGTATAACAAGAACTTTAAGGTTCTGAAGAAAGAAACTGAAGAAGACATCAGAAAATGGAAAGATCTCCAATGGTCATAGTAAAACCAACATAGTAAAAATGGCAGTCATACCAAAAGCAATCTACAGACTCAATGCAATCCCCATCAAAATCCCAACACAATTCTTCACAGACTTGGAAAGAACAATACTCAACTTCATTTGTAAAAACTTGAAACCCAGGATAGCTAAAACAATACTGCACAACAAAACCACCTCTGGAGGCATTACTATCCCTGACATCAAGCTCTACTATAGAGCTATAGTAATAAAAAAAACAGCTTGGTATTGACATAGAAACAGATATATGGACCAATGAAATAGAACTAAAGGCCCTGATATTAATCCAAACACATATGCACATCTCATTTTTGAAAAAGAAGCCAAAACTGTACAATGGAAAAAAGAAAGCATCTTCAACAAATGGTGCTGGCATAACTGAATGTCAACTTGCAGAAGATTGCAAATAGATCAATATCTATCACCATGCACAAAACTCAAGTCCCAGTCTATCCAAGACCTCAATATAAAAACAATGGCTGAGGGGTTCCCAACTGGATCAGGCCCTCTGAGTGGGTGAGACAGTTGATTGGCTTGATCTGTTTGGGATGCATCCAGGCAGTGGGACTGGGTCCTGTGCTCATTGCATGAATTGGCTGTTTGAAACCTGGAGCCTATGCAGGGTCACTTGGCTTGGCCTGGGAGGAGAGGACTGGACCTGCCTGGACTGAGTCTACCAGGTTGATCTCAGTCCACAGGGGAGGCTTTGCCCTGGAGGAGGTGGGAAGGGGGGATGGGCTAGGGGGAAGGTGAGGATGGCTTGAGGGGAGAGAGCAAGGGAATCTGTGGCTGAAATGTAGAACTGAATTGTATTGCAAAATTAAAAAAAGATAAATGGTTTATATTTTATAGAAAAAAAAAGCCAGTTACACTGAACCTGATACAAGAGAAACTATGAAGTATCCTTGAACACACTGGTACAGGAGACCACTTCCTAAATATAACACCAGTAGCATAGACATTGAGAGCAACATTTAATAAATGGGACCTCCGGAAACTGAGAAGCTTTTGTAGAGCAAAGTACACTGTCAATAAGACCAAATGACAGCCTACAGAATGGGAAAAGATCATCACCAACCCCACATCTTACAGAGGGCTGATCTCCAAAATATATAAAGAACTCAAGAAACTAGACATCAAGATAACGAACAATCCAATTAAAAAAATGGGCTATAGAGCTTAAACAGAGAATTCTCGATGGACGAATTTCAAATGGCTGAAAGACATTTAAGGAATTGCTCAGCATCTTTAGTCATCAGGGAGATGCAAATAAAAACCACCCTGAGATACCATCTTATACCTGTCAGAATGGCTAATGAAAGCACTGCAGACAGTTTATGTTGGAGAGGATGTGGAGCAAGGGGAACACTCCTCCACTGTTGGTGCAAGTGTAAATTTGTATAGCCAGTTTGGAATCAGTATGGCAATTTCTCAGAAAATTGGGAATCAATCTACTGCAAGACCCAACTATACCACTCTTGGGCATATACCCAAGGAATGCTCAATCTTACCACAAGGATACATGCTCAGTTATATTCATAGCAGCATTATTTGTAATAGTCAGAACCTGAAAGCCACCTTGATAACCCTCAACTGAAGAATGGATAAAGATAATGTAGTGCATATACACAATGGAGTACTACTCAGCAGCAACAACAATGACATCATAAAATTTGCAGGCAAATGGATAGAACTAGAAAATATCATCCTGAATGAGGTAACCCAGACTCAGAAGTACATATAAACATGGTATGTACTCATTCATAAGTGGATACTAAATGTAAGGCAAAGTAAAACCAGACTACAACCCACAGCTCCAAAGAAGCTAACTAACAAGGAGGACTCTAAGCTGGACACATGGATCACCATAGGAAAGGGAAATAGATGAGACATCCATGAGTAAAATGGGGATGGGGGGCAATGGAAGGCAGGTGATGGGGGATGAGAACATAAGGGAATGGGATGGTCAAGCTGGAACAGGGACAGAGTGGGAGAACAACGAAAGAGATATCATGATAGAAAGAGATATCATGTGGCTAGGGAGATACCAGGTGCTAGGGGACTGAAGTGATGGCTCAGCAGTTCATAACTGGCTGGTTTTGTAGAAGACTTCTTTTGGTTCACAACATCTGTTTCAGATGGCTCACAACAGCCTGTAATGCCTGGCACTTCTCATCTCTGTAGGAACTAAAAAACACGGTTACATACACACATGCCCACACACATGCACACAAATAAATTTAAATATTTTTTTAAAAGATTAGAAAATGAAAAAAAAAAAGACTGAGCAATACCAACACAAAGAGGAATATTTGGCCTACACAAGGAAAGGCTTTTGATTGATGAATAGAAGTTTCCAAAGTTGAGAATGCAGGATAGTTTCAAGCCTTCAGTGTTTAAAATTTATATTGTTTATCTCAACAGAAAATATTCCTTAACATAAGGTATCAAGTTTCCTCCCCTTGATTCTTTAATATCAGTAATTTATCCATATTCTTTTTTTTTCTCGATAGAGAAAGAATGACTCCTGAGAATGTAGCAGTAGGGATCCTCTTCTCCCAGACAGCCATAGGAATCCTGGGCAACTGGTCACTTCTGCTTCATTATTTCATTTTGATATGTACTGAAAAGTGTTTGATGCTGAAAGACCTGATTATAAAACACCTAATCTTTGCTAACTTTTTGGTTATTATCTCAAGAAGGATTCCACAAATAGTGTCAGAATTTGGATTGAAATCTTTCCTGGATGACTTTATATGTGAACTTGTTGTGTACTTTATTCTAGTGCCCCAAGGTGTTTCCCTGTGCACCACGTACGTGTCTCCTCAGCTGCTTTCAAGCAATCACAACCAGCCCCAGCAGCACGAGATGGATTAAGCTTGAACACAGAGCCATCAAGTACATTGGTTCCTCATGCTCATTTAGCTGGTTTGTGCATCTGATCCTCAACATCACAACTGCTGTGAGAGTAACAGATCCTCATAAGAGCAGGAATGGCACCAACAGATTCAGTTTTGGATACTGTGCTGGGTTTGTTTCTGGAACCATTACAGATTCACTGTATTTGTTTCTGTTCTGCTTCAGTGATGGTCTGTATTTGGGTCTCAAGGTCTGAACTAGTGTCACCATGGTGTGCATTCTCCACCGGCACAAGAAAGAAGGGACAGCATATTCACAGTGCCCAGGACTGCCCTAGAGTCTCCCCTGTATCCAGAGACATTCAATCCATTCTGATCTTTATGTGGACCCTTGTCACCTGCTACTCCATCTTTTCCATCCGGGTTGTTTATATGGTGTTCTTTGATAATTCAGGTTGATCAGTCCTAAAAATATTTGCAATTCTACAAACAAGTTTTTCCACATCCAGCCCTTTCGTTCTCCTCAGAAATAAAATTCTCCCTCCAGGTTGTACTTTCTTCATTGTAGAAAATGTAAAATTTTAAACTATTTTTACATGTTCTAGTAGCTTATTTTCTCTAATATATTCATGTGTTCCTTCATCAATCATGACTCTGTCTCCTTAGACCTGATCAAGCAGAATGTTTTATATGAATTTCACAACAGGAACAGCCTTGACTGTAGTCTTAGGCCTTCAACTGAATGACTTACATGAAAGTAGGAGACACTGCAAAGTATCTAGGAATTTCAGTCATTTGAAATAGCATCTTTATAGAACTGGCTCCTGGCTTTATAATCCCATTGATAATCTATCCTGTGACAGCATTCACACTCAAAATTGTCTGTGAAATGTGTGCAGTGTTAGGCAGTGCCCAGCATTTAACACATATATGTACAAATTATACATAACTTGAAAATTTTTGATTACTTTTTGGTGAAGTAATTGTGATCCTGAGAAAATACATCAGATGGACTAACCTTTCCTGAATGTTCAGTCAGAGTTCCCTGGCTGTCTTTTTAAATCTTGAAATGAGTATTTTATTGTATTCCTCTAGGAGCATGAGGTTGAAGATAGTTTTATCAGTAGAATTGGGGTTTATATGAAGGGTTGGTGCTGGGAAATAGAGCATTTGGGGTTTGTGGGATGTGCTGAGATGGGCTGAAAATCAACTCATGTTGAGAAACTGAACTGAATAGAATAGATCAGAAGTAATAACTTCTGGAAATAGTAGCCTAGGTGAAACCTAAACCCAATGTTGTAAAGTCGTACTTCTGAATCATTTGTGCCAGTGAGGTGGTAGAAGAGGAATGGGAGCTATTTGGGAGAGGTGTGATTCAACCAAAACTAATGATGTTTGGGAAACTCATGTAATAATTTACCAGTGTATAACCTGACTGGAAAATACAATTTAATAAGGAATTTTAACGGAGATATTCAGCATGATTTAGCAGAAACCATGGGTTTTCAAACAAAAATTCTGCTTCTGAATGAGATATATATTTCTTTATTTATTATTTGGAGAGTCTCCTGTGTTGCAGAATATTGGTATCCTGCATAGAGATGTGTTGCTCTGACTGGTTTAATAAAGAGCTAAATGGATAATAGGTAGACAGTAGAGAATAGACAGGACTTCCAGGCAGAGAGAGAGAAACTGGGAGGAGGAAGCAGGAAACTGGGATTTTGCCAGCAGATTCAGAACAAGTCAGATGTGTCCAACTAAGAGAGGCTAACAGAGCTACATGGAAAAATGTAGATTAGAAAATACACAGGTTAATTAAGTTAAAAGAGCTGGTTGTGATAAAGCATAAGCTAAGGTGAAGCTTCATAGTTAATAATAAATCTCTGGGTCATTATTTGTGGGCTGGTGGTACAAAGATAGTCCAACAAGAATGTGTGCTGCAACCCCCAGACTCCCAAACCATTGAGGTATGGCTATTGTTCTTGGTTGCTTACTTGAACTGGGTGGTAAGACTCTCTTTCTGAGTACACCATACAGACTAGTTGCAGAACATTGAAAAATCAATCTTGAACTGACCAGAAAACTCTTTTCCTGGTGGCTAGGTGGCATAGTACTGGAGGTGCTACATCAGCTTGTGGGAGAGAAGAGACATTAATGGTCTTATTCAGCACTGGACCCTGCAGGCTACAATAATGACCTACCCAAGCAAGATATGCAAATGGTACATTAGTGACATGGTTGTTACTCAGATAACCAGTTGCTTTCTTATTTTATCTGGGGCTAATAACACAAGAGGGAATTCATGCCTATTCCTGCAAATCTGGTCAAATCTCCAAATCTTGGGAGATCATAGACCCTATAGGGCAACCTACCACAGCTGTTTCCTTAAGTAGTCATATTGTCCAAATGCTGCCTTTTAAATATTTATGTTTGTACTCATAGATTTGTGTTATACTAAACCTTGGTCAGAGAAGCTTCTTTTTTGTAGCAGTTAATGCATGAACTCATAACAAGTCAAGTGCTGAGAATGAGTTGTGAGTACTCAGCCATAGACATCCATTACTCCAGGTGCAGGGGACACGGCATATAAGAAGAAACAGAAAGAAAATTACAATATAGAAGATACAGAGGACAGCTATGAAATTCTGTCTTCTGTATATGACATGCCTGCTTCCCATCTGGACTCACAGCCACTGTGGTTACGGGCATTAGATCTACACAATGTTCAGCCAGTGAAGATTCCAGAATGGATGGGGGAAGGGTTACTAATGCCCCACTCCTATATATGGCACCATTGGCAAGTGGTCGGTACTGAGAGCAGGAGAGTGACTTTTCCTTGGGTGTTTGAGAACTAAGTTGACCAAACAACAGTGATGACCCACACCCATGAGCTATTAGTAGTACTAATTGGACTCAGTGGGGCACACAAAAAAGAGAAACAAAAAAAAAAGAAAGGATGTGAAATTGAGAGGTAGATATACTGGAGAGGAGATATTGGAAAAGAGGTGGGGGAATAGGTATGACCAGGCTACACTGTGTGTGTGTGTGTGTGTGTGTGTGTGTGTGTGTGTGTGTGTGTGTGTGTGTTAAAATCATAAAGAAACGTATTTTAAAATAAACGTAAACCCCCCTAACCAATGATTCTTTCTTAAATTTATGCCATCAAAATACATGCACATTGCAAATAGAATCCCTTTGCTAGGAAGTTCAGAGAATCCTCATTTATACAAGCTCAAAATTCTCATTTATGCAATCTCAAAACTGGAATCCACACATCAGCTGTTCAGATATATAACTGTAAACACATGCACTAGTGTTTCTTCAGACATGAAAATGAATGGACTCCAGCTGCACAGAAATGAAATGAGAAGCTCTTAGAAAATGCTGCTTCAAAGAAGTGAGATGTAAAATTTTCCTGGAATCTCCCATTTCAAGGCCCCTTGGTGCTGGTTATTAACTTCTGACATCACCTAAGATATTAGGTGGTGAGTTAAAGCTGACAAGTCTGCTCAAATCCAGAGAAAGCCACATATTTCCCTTGTTCCCTCTCCTCCGCTCTAGGCATGGGACTTGTGTGGCTCTCCTTGTGACACCCCGAGTACTCTAAGGACTCACAGAAAAGTTTTTCCCAACTCTTTATAATGCCTTCTTGGATTTGCTGTCTTAATCTGGACTTTTTTCTTTTACAGGTAATTGGAGCATGGCTGTTGAAAAGGTATTCTTAATTCCCCATGTAGATGCTGTTATGGATCTAGAGCTGAAAATCACAGGTCCTGTGAGGGAAAAGACCAGGGAACTATACGCCTGTAAGTAAGGGACCAGAGTCTCATCTCAACAAGACAGACTCAGTTGCTTACTCCAACTTCTGTGTTAAACAGAACACACGGTAAGTACATTTTCTCTTTATACCAAGCCACAAGTGACTGGAGAATCTATATTTAGAGGGAATAAGGGAAAGTTACTGTTGCTAAGTACTGAAGTAAGATGATAAAAAGGATTTCACATGAAATGGAAGCTATTTTTTGCTGGCAAAGGATGATGGACAGTTTCCTGCCTTTCCCTCTCTGTGCATTCAGGAAGCTCCAAAGGGTCCCTTCTTATCTTATGATACATTGACTCCACTCATTTCTATATGTGTTATGAATATACATGCAAATGAAAACATCCAGTTAGACAGACAGACAGATAGATAGATAATAAATAGATGATAAATAGGTAGGTAAGTAGGTAGGTAGGTAGATACATAGATACATGTTGCATAGGGAGGTAGGTAGATAGATACATACATACATAGATACATAGAGATACACAGAGATAGATAGATATGTAGATAGATAATAGATAATGTAGTATATGTGTATGGCTAGCAGAGGAGTGGTTGGATATTCTTCCATTTTCCTCTCTACCGTTTTTATTTAAACAAGATCTCTGGCTGAATCTAGAGCTTGTGTTTTGTTTTTTTTTTCTAAGTTGATGACCAACAACCCCAAGCAATATCGTGTAGGCAGTGTGATCTTATCTCAGGTCTTGATACTTGTAGTAAGTGCTCTTACCTTTTACCCCATCTATTCTGCCCATGTATTATCCATTTTAGGGGTTGAATTCTGCTCTTATTTTTCCCTCCTTTTGGAGAAAAGTTACTTTTAAGATTTATTTCTATTATTTTAGATTACAGGTATTTGTGTTTCTATCTGTTTGTGGGTATGTTCATATATGTGTACAGGAGCCAGTAGAGCCCAGAGGTATCATATTCTTCCTAGAGCCGGAGTTGCAGGCAGTGGTGAGGCACTCTGTGGGTGTCACAAACAGAACCCAGGTTCTTTGAAAGAACAGCAAGTGCTTTTAACTACTAACCCATCTCCCAGCCCCCAAAGTTACCAATCTTAAAATCAGAGGTGTGTAAGCCATTAATGACTTCCTAAAAAAAGATGATTTATTTTCTTAAAGAAATAGGTACTTTAAACCACAGCTTTTGTGTGACTGAATGGACAGTGTGCATATTGAGCAACAATGCACACACAGTATGATTGGCTCCTCCTCATTGCAGACTCATTTAGAATTCCTGTGTTTCAACTGAGAATTCTTCCAGTTAGTTTTGCAAAAGTTTGGGACAATAGATACCCTTCTACATCAGCTTAAGGGATGTACAGAAAACACAGTTACTATTATCCTCAGCACTTTATCATGAGAATTATGAATACTAGTCTTGATTGAAAACCCGATGGGGAAAGCTAACTGTTGACTGGTGTGGTTTTGACCATTCCTGGTACAATCTGAAGTTCAGCAGACATTTAGGACATGAGCCCAGGGTTCAAGTGAAAAGGTGATGGAGAGTGCTGGCACTTCCAGGAACCCAGAAAGAGCATCACAGGCTGGACAGGGCTGGACTCAAGCAAAGAACACTGCAAGGAGAGCAGGGCGGGGTGGGGGGGCATTCTGGGAACTGTTGCTTCTGAGCACTTCCCTCTGTATGTGAATCCACTACAAATTCAGACACAGCTTCTCCAGCTCCCTTGATGCCCAGCCTGAAAGACACTTTTCTAGTTTTTCAAAATGAATTTATGGAAAATTCTCCTTTGAAGTGCATCAGAGAGATGACTAGCATTCATTTTCTGGTTTAGACCTTTTATCACTTTTCCTCCACGTTGTTGAAGAAATTTCATATTGAGCTATCTGTGTACTGACAAAGTCTTTCCTTTCTAGATGTTCTATTATCTCTTTACATCTTCCACTTCCCATTATTTTGGAAGAACTGCTTATTATTCATTATAGACTGATGAAATGACTGAACCCAAATACGGCATCTATCACAAAATCTGACTCATTGGAGCTGTCTTCTTTGAACACAGTATCACATACATTGCCTGATTTTCCACATTGTTTAATAGCCTGACACTTTTCACCCTGTGAACCAATGAATTTTGTCTTATCCCCTTCTCCCGTCTAATTTCAGGCTAGTGTGCTGTTAAGTCTCTTGTTCTACACAAGGTATTTGATTGCTCTCTTCCTACCTCACTACATCACTTAACCACAGAAGCTTTATTAAGCAAGTATGTGACTTAGTATAAACTTCTATGAGTAGAAATTTTCTATTCACTTTACATGCCAACCACAAATCTCCCTCTCTTCCCTCTTCCCACCACCAGACTTCCACCCAACCCACCCCCTAATCCCCACATTTTCCAAATTGAGGTTTCCCATGGGGAGTCAGCAGAGCCTGGCACGCTCAGCTGAGGCAGGTACAAGCCCCTCCCCCCTGCACCAAGGCTGTGCAAGGTGTCACACCCTAGGCACTGGTCCCCAAAAAGCCGCCCATGCACCAGGGACAGATCCTGATCCTCCTACCTGCTGCCCCCCCAAACAGTTCAAGCTAAACAACTGTCTCCCATATTCAGAGGAACTAGTATAGTCCTACTGGAGATCTACAGCTATTAGTCCACAGTTCATGGGCTTTACTGGCATGGCTGGCCATCTCTGTATGTTTTCCCATCATGATCTCCACTTCCCCTGCCCACAGAATCCCTCCTCTCTCTCATCAATTAGATTCCCGAAGCTCAGCCTGGTGCTCAGCTGTGGATCTCTGCATCTGCTTCCATAAGTCAATAGATAAAAGTTCTATGATAACAGTTAAGGTATTCACTAGTCTGTTCACCAGAGTACATCAGTCCAGGCATCCTTTCGACCATTGCAGAGTCCAAGGTGGGGTCATCCTGTGGATTCCTGAGAACTTCCCCAGCACCCTGCCTCTTCCTATTCCCATGATGTCTTCATTTTTATGGTATCTCTTTCCTTACTCTCCCACCCTGTCCCTGTTCCAGCTTGACCCTCCCATTTCCTTATGTTCTCATCCCCATTCTTTGCCTTCCATCACCCCCGACACACACACACTCCCAGTTTGCTAATGTAGACCTCTTCTCTTTCTCCTTCACTCGGCTATCTATGTGTCCTTCTTAGGGTCCTTGTTAGCTAGCTTCTCTGGAGCTGTGGGTTGTAGTCTGGTTGTCCTTTGCCTTATATCTAGTATCCACTTATGAGTGAGTACATACCATGTTTGTCCTTCTGAGTCTGGGTTAGCTCACTCAAGATGATATTTTCTAGTTCTATCCATTTGCCTGCAAATTTCATGATATCGACAATGATGTAATTTGAGCTACAAATAATTAATACACATTTACATGTCTTCTTCCTGGTTGTATTGATGCTGTTAAATTTGTTTATCTCAGGTGAAAAGAACATGGTTCCTGAGAACTTGCCAATGGGGATTCTTTTTGTTTTCTCTAACAGCTATTGGGATTCTTGGCAACTGGTCAGTTCTTCTTCCATATATCATGTCTGTATTCACTGGAAAAAGTCTGATGCCCAAAGACCAGATTTTAAGTCATTTGATTCTAGCCAATTCCTTGGTCATTATCTCAAGAGTAAATCCTCACATAATGGTACAGCTGGGCTTGCGATATCTCCTGGGTGACCTTTTATGTAAACTCACTCTCTACAGTAATCGAGTGGCCTGGGCCATTTCCCTGCACTGCACCTGCCTCTTGAGTTGCTTCCAAGCAATCACAATCAGCCCCAGCAACTCCAGGTGGATGAAGCTTAAACACAGAGTCTCCAAGTACATGGCTCGGTCCTGCTCACTGAGCTGGCTTGTGCATCTGCTCCTAAACAGCAAAACAGCTATAGATGTGATTGGACCTGATACGAACAAAAACTTCACCAAGAAAGTCAAGTTGGGGTACTGCTCGGCGTTTGTTGCTAGCAATCTTGTAACTGTGCTACGTCTGTTATTGCATTGTTTCATTGATGGTCTGTATTTGGGTCTCATGGTTTGGACCAGTGACTTCATGATGCGCATCCTCTACAGGCACAAGATTCAGCTACAACATATTCACAGTGCCCAGCATTCTCTCAGAGTCTCCCCTGAAGACAGAGCCACAAAAACCATCTTGACCCTTGTCTGTACCTTTGTCCTCTCCTATTCAATGTCCTTCATATTAGTTATCTATAATGTGGCATTTGACAATCCAAGTCTGTGGATAATCAACATATTTACATTCCTAGACACATTTTTTCCCACATTTTGCCCCTTCATCCTCATCTGTAATAACAAATCTGGTACAAAGAATCATTTTCCCTTCTGTAGGAGAAGGTAATTTAACATGATGATGTGTGTGTTATGATAAATTTAAATATTCTTTCATCTATTATTGAACATTAGACTCACCCATGACCGGTGTTGTTTAGCAAGTTAATGGCTCTCTAAATTAAGCATTGCCAGTTGTTACTGCAGTCATAATGCTGCCTAAGCAGTTCCATGACATGAAGATATCCCTTTGTTTTTATTCTAAAAGCTAAGAGATTGGGGATCATCATGTACTAGGTGGAGCTCCAGGAGTCCAATTGATGAGAGAGAGGAAGTGTGATATGAGCAAGAAATATTGACACCATGATTGGAAAAAGCACAGGAACAAATAGCCAAACTAGTGGAAACAAATGAACCGAGGAGCCGCCATGGAACTGGTCTAGGCCCTCTGGATAAGTGAGACAATTAATTAGCTTGAACTGTTTAGGAGGTCCCCCAGGCAGTGGGACTGGGACCTGTCCTTGGTGCATGAGCCAGCCTTTTGGAACCCAGGGCCTATGCTGAGACACTTTGCTCAGCCTTGGTGCAGGGAGGAGGGGATTGGACCTGCCTCAACTGAATGTACCAGGCTGGGCTGACTCCCCAGGGGAGACTTTGCCTTGGAGGAGGTGGGAATCGGGGGTAGATTGTGGGAGAAGGCTGGAGGGTGGAAGAAGGGAGGACAGGGGAATCTGTGGCTGATATGTAAAATGACTAGAAAATCGCTCATAGAAAATTAAAAAAAATATGATACGCTTAAAGATATCTAATTAGCTGTTTAGGTATGTGTTTTTCTTCAAGCACAGCCTGGACTCTGGTCCCACTGCTGCAACTGAATTATAGAAAAAAAGAGCAAAGAAAAATCCAGAATCTTTGGCACGTGAGAATAACATGTTTATGTGATCAATTCCATTTTATTCATTCACGTTTTGACTTCACCGATGTTCTGCATCTGATCTTATGATGTGGGTTTGTGGCTCCACTTCCAGGTTCCTCTATGGGAAGAAATGACAAATGCTGTCTATTTGCTGTGCCCGTTGTTTCCTCAGACTTCCCTGGGAAGACAGAGACTTTCCTAGTCATTCCAATTCTGCTGTGGGCCGTTGTTACCTCCTACTCAGTTGCTTGCACCCTGGCATTCTGTTTGACAGTCTGTGACAATCCAAGGCTGTGGAGGTCAACCTCTACATTTCTACAGGCATTCTCCATACGTTGTCCTACTGTACTCATCAGTCTTCCCAACTTAGTGTCCAAATTCTCTTTTCCCTGCCATAGAAAAGATAATATTATTTTAATATCTCAATGTGTCACAGTTGTTGATTTCTGTTCATGAATATATACATATGTTCTCTATTATTTGTGCAAGTCTAACATTAGGTAACATGATGGTTAATATTGATAGTCCAATTGACAGGATCTAGAATCACCCAGCAAACAAAATCTGGATACATCTTTGAGGGAGTTTAAAGCTGGGTTAATGGAGGTAGAGGACCCAGTCTAATTCGGTACAGCCATTGATTCTCTGGTTAGATTCCTGGACTGAATAAACTGGAGAAAACAAGTTGAGAACTGGCATGCATCTCTCTTTGCTGTTTGTCTACAGATACCATGTAATCAGCTGCGTCAACCTCCTGATACCATGATTCTTTCCCATGATGAACTGTGTACTCAAACTGCAAGCTGAAATAAACCATTTCTACTTTAAATGGTTTTAGTCATTTTTTAGTCAAAACATTGAAGAAATTAACTAAATAACTCAATAGCATTCTAAATTGTACTGATAAAATCTTATGAGTCATTGTGGTGGCTACAGCATATTTAAATGGAGTTAAATTCTGAGGCTTTTTTTTTTGTCTTTTTCATTCCTGTAAAATGGACATCTCAATGCCTGCTGGCAGAAGATAGCAAATACTGCAACTTTTGGAAGGCTGTCAACTCAAGTTGATCCTCCAGGACTTACAACATTATGTAGAATGGGGTCTATATTTTTCCAACTTATATGATTAATACATGCTTAGAACTTCAGCTTTGTATATACAAGAGAAATAAATACATACCCTAGAGAAGACAACAACTATTTTTCCTCTTCCTATGAAATAACAGGAATAAGAATTCAAACAAGGACCAAGTTCATTTAAATCAATGGTTATAAATAAAAAAATACATAATTTTATTCATTATAAAACTGGAAGTTTTCCTATCATGATTTTTAAGATTTATGTATTTCTAATCTAATATTATCTAATTCTGTTAAAGCACTTTTTCCTTCATCCACTTCTTTTTACTAATTTATATTTCGAGGGTTGGGGTATTGAAGTCTGTGTTTTTGTCTGAATAGTTGGACTATATGAAAAATGGGATAGGTTATAAGAGATTATTCAGTTCCATGATTTCCAAGATAGTAGACATCTACATAAGGTGAATATCATTTAAAGATAATCTGTTGAAAACATGTGTACTGTCTGTTATAGTGTTTTAGTACAATAATTCTACCACTCTATAGGCTGAGACAGGAGGATGGTTATGAATCTGAGGTGAGTTTAAACAAGATAGAAAGTCTGAGGCTAGCCCACCCTACCTTTTGAGACCCAAGCAATTCAAATCAAAACTTTAAAAAAACACTATCACCACTACCAGCACCACCACCAAAAACATTTGAAGACTGAGAACTAAAAGTTGTCTTAGTTTAAAAAAAATAGGACTTAGTATGGCCATTGCTCTTATTTACCCCCCAGAAAGTGACAGAGAAAGCAGTCTGGTATAGACCTAGAAACTTCATCCCTACTGGGTAATCTTCACAGTGCCAGGGATTTCTATTACATTACTGAACTTGAAAAGTTATCATCAATTATACCCAGCTTTGCCACTGTGCACCGTGACAATGAATAACTTTGAAAGACATGCTCACTGGTGTAATAGTGACACAAACATCAGTCCTGCTCCACAAGCTGAAAACCATGCCTGGCACCATTATTGGACCAAGAATCCATGGCTAGACAGATCATAGGCTCTAGGAGAGAACCTATTGCTTCTAATCTTCTAAATGAACATAGTGTTAGTGTGACTCCTAATGACTTGTCATACCCATAGATTACTACATCTCTCAATCCTCATCAGGTAAGTTCCTATTTGCAGTAGATAATAATTAACTTAGAAATGAATAAGTGTCTAGGTGCAGAGAATAAGAGACTGTAGGACAATGCTTATCCCTAAACAGGATGTCTCTATCACATCCTCTCCTCAAAAGACTCAAGAATCCTTGCAGAAAACATGGAAAGACTGTAAGAGCTGGAGGTGGTTGATGACTATACAGAAACAATGTCTTCTTTGCACAGCAGGGCACTGCACATGTGAATTCACAGTGGTTGTGACAGCATGCTCAAGACCTGTACACATCCAAGCCATACCATATCCCATCATACAAAATGGAATTGGCACTAAATTCTTCCCTAGCTGGGGGCTAATGGCAATTGTCAGCTGTTGAGATAAGAAAAGACACTGTTTTCTCTAATAGCATAGTTCCTGGTAATCAGAATATGCTCCAGTGGAAGATCATGCATGCAAGAATATTTGGGCAGCACCCATTGGTCTTGCTTGATAGGAATGTTTTTAAAACACAGAAAGTTAGTGGGTAGGGGAGGGAGAGTGGCTTTGGGAAGAGTTGGGGGAGGGGTGAATATGTTAAAACAGCTTATACCAAACTCTCAGAGAACTATTACAAACTAAAAAATATAGAGATCAATATGATTAAACCATGACTTTTTTTTGAGATGGTCTGAGAAAAGACAAATTTTCGTTTTAAAGTGTTTCTCAATTTCATTGAAAACTTTATCTTAGACTTGTGGAGTGATTTCTTTTTTTTCTCCATTTTTAAATTAAGAGAGTTTCTACTCATTTTACATATCAACCGCAGATTTCCCTGTCTTCCCTCCTCCTACCTCCCAAAATTTTCTTCCAATCCATCCTCCTATTCCCACTTCCTTCGAGACATGGTCTCCCTTGGGGAGTCAGCAGAGCCTGGTAATTCAGTTGAGTCAGGTCTAAGCCCCTCATCCTTGCCCCAAGGCTGCACAAAGTGTCTCACCATAGGCACTATGTTCCAAAAACCTGGCTCATGCACTAGGGACAGGTCCTGGTCCCACTGCCTGGAGTCCCCCTAAACAGTTGAATCTAAAAAATTGTCTCACTTATCCAGAGGGCCTATTCCAATACTATGGGGGCTCCTCAGCTATTAGTCCACAGATCATGTGTTCCCACTAGTTTGGATAGTTTTTGCTGTACTTTTTCCAATCATGGTCTCCATATCTCTTGCTAATAGAATCTCTCCTCTCCCCCATCGACTGTACTCCTGGCGCTACACCTGGGACCTGGCCATGGATCTCTGCATCTGCTTCCATCAGTCACTGGATGAGGGTTCTTTGATGACAGTTAGGGTGTTCTGCCATCCGATCACCAGAGTAGGTCAGCTCAAGCACCCTCTCAACCATTACAGGTAGTTTATAGTGGAGTCATTTTGTGGATTCCTGGGGACCACGCTAGCACTCTGCTTCTTCCTATTCCCATGGTGTCTTCATTTATCATGGTATCTCTTTCATTGTTCTCCCACTCTGTTCCTGATCCAGCTATGACCTCCTGCTCCCCTAAGATCTATTTTCCTAACTCTTGCCCTCCATTACCCCTCCTCACCCCCAGTTTGCTCATGTAGATCTCATCCATTTGTCTATTGCTGGGTGATCAAGTGGCAGGAACCCTGGGAGTTACACGGAAGGTCTCTTTGATGAGTGTTAGAGCCTTCTGTCATGTCAAGGGGAGTTCCTGGGGTGAGAGATGGCTAACTCAGGAAGACAGTCATTTTGAGAAGAAGTACTGAGAAGGTGTTGTAGTTTTTTTATATTCATGAGAAAGTACTGCCCCCAACAAAACCGTTACCGGGGAGGATATCCAGTGCCCTAAATTGGCATGAATAAAGCAAAATAAACCGATTGCTAGTTTGAGGGACACACTTGAATGTAAATTATTTACATGGAGACAGAGAGACTGGGGAATTAATATTTGGGAACTAAAGGCTTTAGAGGAGATACCCTGGTCTTAGAGATGGCTCAGTCAGGGAGTCAGGGAGGTGCTTACAATGTAATCTTGAGGTCTGAGGTGGAACCTCAGCACACACTTAAAATATGGCTTGAGACAGTAGCATGTGACCTAAAACGATTTGCTTCTGGGATTTTTACTTTTCTTTATTCTATATATCTTGCTTTTCTTCTTACTCCCTGGCTGGCTGTGTGGTTGTGTGGCTGACCCCTGGAACCTCCTCTTCATTTCCTCTCTTGCTCCTCATTCTTCTCTTCTATCCAGTCTAGATTTCCTCTCCTATTTATTCTCTCTGCCTGGCAGCTATGCTTACCCCTCTCCTGCTTAGCTACCTTCTGTTCAGCTCCTTATTAGACTAAGTGAGTGTTTTAGGCAGGCAAAGCAAAACAGCTTTACAGAGTTAAACAAATGCAACATAAAAGAGTGCTGTAGCAAAAATCTTAAATGGTCTTATTTAATAAAACAAACCCGGAGTCAAGTATTGGGGTAAACACTGGAAGATCAGAGAGACAGAACAAGCCACAGCCACCTCACTTCGCCAGTTCCTCAACTGGTCCTGTTTCCTCAGACTGGAAGCCTCTTCGTCCTCATATCCAAATGGCTCTCAGCTGAACTGTGCTGCTCAAAACCTAAAAGATTAACCAGCCAAATGCTTCCAGTTCCTGGTCTTCACACCTTATATACCTTTCTGCTATCTGCCATCACTCCCTGGGATTAAAGGCTCACTTCTTGGGATTAAAGGTGTGTGTCATCATGCCTGCATATAACCTTGAACAGATGGATTTCTGTCCCTGGATCGCTAGGATTAAAGGCGTGTGCTACCACTGCCTATCCTAAGTATCTAGTCCTCATATCTGAATGGCTCTAAGCTGAACTGATGCTAAAAAGCCTGAAAGCTTAACCAGCCAAAAGCTTCTAGTTTCTGGTCCTCACCCCCTATATACCTTTCTGCTTTCTGCCATCACTCCCTGAGATTGAAAGCTTGCTTTCTGGGATTAAAGGCATGAGTCATCATGCTTGGCTGTATCCTTGAACACATGGATTTCTGCTTCTGGAATGCTAGGATTAAAGGTGTGTGCTACCTACCACTGTCTATTTTAGGCATCTAGTGGCTTTTCTGTTCTCTGAACCCAGATAAGTTTATCAGGGTACACAATATTGTGGGGAACACAATACTACCACATTTCTTCTATTTTGTCTAAAATTAAAAAAGCTTATAAATAATACAAGAATAACTATCTAATAAGTATATACAATATGTACAGTAAAAAACTCCATTATATATATTAACAATGTCCAGTCCAGTAACATTTGATAAACTCAGACAAAACAATTTTCATTACTTATCCTATGTAAAACAAGAAGTTCCTTTTTAAAAGTATTTTTCTTTTCATAATATATTCAGTAATCTACCTTTTGTCATTTTTATATCTTCCCCTTTTTCTTTTTAGAGTGCATTCAATTATCTACCCATTCATCTTATTACTTCTTTATCTGTTTTTCTCAGGGTAGATTCAGTGATCTACCTCATATCTATATTCTCTTCTTTATTTTTCCTTGTTTTTTTAAACAAAACCTCTGAATCTAAACTCCATGATCAGCTTTTTTCCTGACCATTAACAATCAACAACTTGTAACCAACCATCATAAAGAATGACAATATTCATAACTCATGAAACAACCAAAAACCTCCCATTCTAACGCTTGGGAATGTGGGCGTTGTTTTCTTAAAATTACTTCCTGCTTTCTAAGTGTGAAGGTATCTGTAGGGAATCCTGAAAAGAAAATTCTTGGGTTAATTGTCAAGTCCTGTATTATTTGTCCAGGCCCTGCATAGTGGGAAAGTTCAGGGCTTGTCTCAAGTCCTTGCTTGAGTAGTCTGTCAGCCTGAATCATCTCAGCTACCCATCTCAAAATTGTCCTGAGCAGTTTGTAGTCCAAAGCCGATCTTTTTTTGGTGTGAATCAGCTTAATGGCTTTACCATAGTCCATGTGGAATCATCATTGTGGGATCCTATCATTCTTTGAAGATTCCAAAGTCGCTGTTAGGTGTGGTCATGGTTCCCTTTAGAATTTTTTTTGTCCCTCCTCTGTGGTTTGGAGCAAACACAGTATCATAAATGTCTGTTTCCGGGAACCGTGAACGTTCTTCCCTAGAAGAGAAAATGTTCACAGCAATAGTCTTGTCAAACTTTCCCAAACTGACCTTTTTCGATGTTTTTTTGTAACATGATGGTCCTGGTAATTCTCTGAACAATCATCAGTAAACCCTTCATCCCAGGTAGAGGCATCACCGTCATCACCAATAAGATGAGAAGGAGCCAGCAACTCGGAGCGGCAGAAACTGCCTCCATGGTCCCACCACTGTTTGTGGCTTGGCCCCAGCTAAAGCTTCTCCTAGGTTGGCCTCAAACTCAGGATCCTCCTCCCTTTGCCTTCCCCAGTAAATCTTACTGGCATGTGACACCACAACCGGCAGAGTGTAGTTTGGGTCAGAGCTGGGGCCCACAAGGCCACAGACAAGCAGCTTTTTCCTGAATTTGTAGCACAAATGTTGGCAGCCAGATGTAGCAGGAATCTTAAAAGTTCTTGCCAGTTCCTTTGCTGATCCTGTTTCCTCAGACTGGAAGCCTAGGAGTCCTCATTTCTGAATGGTTCTCAGTTGAACTGTGCTGCTCTGAAACCTGAAAGATTAACCAGCCAAATGCTTCTAGTTTCTGGTCCTCACACCTTAAATACCTTTCTGCTTTCTGCCATTATTCCCTGGGATTAAAGGCTCACTTTCTGGGAATAAAGGCATGTGTCAACATGCTTGGCTGTATCCTTGAACACATGGATTTCTGTCTCTGGAATGCTAGGATTAAAGGTGTGTGCTACCACTGCCTATCCTAAGTATCTAGTGGCTTTTCTGTTCTCTGACCCTAGATATGTTTATTGGGGTACACAATATTTTGGGGAACACAATACCACCATAGTCTTCTCTCAGAGATCAGGCCTCAATGTCAGTTTCATGAACTGAGCTATTAGTTTCTGGGAGGGCCATGAAAAAAGACAGTAAATCACTGATGCCCCTGCCAGCAGGACCAGGAGATAGGACACACGAAGTCTGTGCCACTGAGCCAGACCCTACAGTCAGCACTTGATAGGCCAGCCAGTATCCACAGAAGCTCAGGAACAAAATATGGGACTGGTCCATGCCTGCCCAGAAATGGGTAACTGTAACCCCAAACTAAACCTAGCCAATTAAAGTTACTAGCATAACTGTCCCTCACATAAACCAATCCCAAGTCTGTTCCTATGTAGTCTGAAGACCAGAAGAACCCCTTGCTTTACCCCTATGAAAACCCTGCCCCATCGCTACTCTGGGTCTCTCTTGCTCTGCTGCATCAGACAGACAGTGATGCCAGGGTTTACCCAAGAACAGTAAAAAGACTTGGCTTTCTTTTTTTATTTTTTATCAGATTTGGTCTCTTGGTGGTCTTTGGGGATTCTGGGTACAACACTACATTCAGCAACTTCATATTCTTAACATAGGCTCTTTGCATGTTCTGTATCCCTTGAGAAACTGCTGCCTCACAGAGATGTTTTTTCCTGAAGTCCTCCTAATTGCTTCACTGGATTTGCTCTTTTGATTTGTACACATTTGAACTGACAACTAATTGGTGGAGAGTCATTTAAAATTTTCTCATTTCTTTATGTACATAATATTATAGATTGAGAGTTGAGTTCAAATCCACTTCTGTAGTAGGAAAGGGGACCAGGGAATAAGAAAGCAATAAATCGGGGCCAGAGTGTCATCTCAACACAGGACAGACTCAGCGGTTCAGCTCAGCAATTGCTACTGTGGCATCCCACAGTATGTAGGTGAGAATTACTTTCATATGTACATATAGATAAAGATAAACTTGAGATTTTCCAGGGTAGGGTGAATTGACTATATTGCTGTGACTAGAATTGAGTTTAAAAATATTTTAACAGGAACTGTCGGGTATTTAGTACTAGATGTAGAGTGAACTGTATCCATCCTTTCTGATAAAAATCTAATTATGTCCACCAGATACAAAAAGTAATTTTTAATACCTTTGCACCTTAAAGTACAATCTTCTAATCTTCTCTTCATTTCTTCCTTCTTTCCTTTTTTATTTATTTAATCCTTCATTCTTCCTTCCATTTTCAATGTAGTTTTGTTAAGAGTTGTTAAATTTCCATCAGTAACCAAGGAGCTATTTGTGATTGATTCCTGCCAGGAGGTCAAATCAATTGTCTTCAATCTAGTGGACCCTTGGCACTGGAATGAGACATAGCGCAGGAGGCAACCAGGAGAGTCTGAGATACAACATAGAAAAAACAGAGGCTGAACCAAGTTCATTTCTGTTGGCAGAGAGAGTGGCATGTATTTTCTTTGGAAAACATGAGGTTTGATAGACATGAGATGAAGACTGTGATCTGCGGAGGAATTAAAATTGGGTGGCCCAAAAGAGCAAGGTGATTTTTGGTCTCTCCTCATTTTTCCTTTGATTACTTTTTTCTTTCCTTTGTTTACTTTTCTAACTTTGATTTTGTTGTTGCAATATGTTTACTTTGAGTCCATTCTTCTCATAAATTCACAGAGTCATTGTGGGTGGCCATGCACTACAATTCTCTGGTTTCTACTCCTCTGATGTGGGTTGAAGATTGCCTCACTCCTTCAGGCATCCTTTTTGTTTGTTTTTCTCTTTAATTCTCGTTTGCAAGTCTTTCTATCTTTGAAACCCCAGCTGGAATTCACTCTGCAGTCTGAGATGGCCTCAACTCAGATATGCACCTGCTTGTGTTTATTTAGTGCTGGGATTAAAGGTGTGTGTAGAGATTAAAGGCACCTGACTTTCTCCAAGCATTGGAATTGTAAGGCTGAATTGTGTCCCCTGCAATTCTCATGAAGGAAGTGAATAGTGAAACACAGGGGTATGTTTATGATTCTCTGGGAACAAATGTTTTCATAGGAGTGTTTCTTCTGGCCAACATTGCTTTAATTACTTAAAACCCAGACTATCATCAATAAACTGAAGATTCAATCATTTTCACACATTTTGGTTAATCAATTTGCAAACTTTGATCATTTTTTCCTATTATGTAGATTTTTTTTATTCTCCCAGAAGAAGTGAGGCTTGAGGTTTAAACATTCACAATTTTAGTATTATGGTTTTCAGTCTTCAGAAATATTAGTCACTGAACTTTAAGGCTTCTTTGGGATGATTGCATTTGGGGTTCTGTCAATTTGTTGGGATTCAGCACATTTTGATATAAGACCACAGTCTTTTGGCATAAGGTCCCAACATGTGGATATCAGAGGAAATAATTCAACCTAACAATCAGCATGCTTGGAGAAATTCATTCATAATGACACAAGCCTTTAATCCCAGAGCAAGCACTTGCGAGTTTGAAATTAAACTGTACTACATAATAGTTACAATACAGCCAGGGATACATAGTGAGACAATGTTTTAAAAAACAGAACATCAGTAAAAACAAGACAGTAAAGAACAGACAGAAAACCAAAATAGTTTCTTGAAGTAGTGAGACAGCTCTTGGGCCCCAGAACTGAGGACTTTGAAGCCATAGAATTGTAGTGCAAGATCATTGTCTACAACCTAATGAGTTTGTGAGTAGACCTGGCTAACAAGGCAGCCATTTGCAAAAACAAGCAAACACCAACAAATTAGAAAAGCAAAAAAAAAAAAAAAAAAGGACAGGAAAATGTAGACAAATTTCTAAACAGCCTTAATAAAAAAGAAACACAGAGCCAAATATAGGGGTAATAGCCGAAGAGATCAGAGAATTAGTGAAAAGCCACTGGCTACCCTTTAGTTCACCATCAAGTTGTAGTTTCCTACACCAGAGAGCTTCATCCTGCCTAACCTGAGCTTTTATTACTTTCCTGTTCTGCCTTCTCATTGACTCTAAGAACAACCACATGTCTTCCTAGTCACTGCCTGTCTATACAGACATCCAGGTCTCTATGGTTGGTACTGGGATTAAAGGCTTGTGTCACCAGGCTTGACTGTTTCCTTGGCCACACAGAGACTCTGCCTGCCATGTCATTGGATTAAAGGCTTGGACTACTACTGCCTGATTTCTGTTCAAAGTTCCCTATGACCTCTGATCTCCATGCAAACTTTATCTATTAACATACAAATAAAATTACTTTTCAGCACAATTAAACTATCACCACAGGAAAATCCTCATTTTTTATATACATTTGAATTCCAACCTAAACTACAATCCTCCTCACATATCTATGGTACATCATGTAACACAAGTCAAACACCTTCACTTTGTCCCTAGAAATGAGCCCAGGAAAGGCTGTCTTTTCTATGTTGTGCTTCAGACAACTCCTAGGCTCTTCTCCCTGTGTGTCTCATTCTACTGCTAAGGCTTTACCTCGTTCACTGCAGCATTTGAATTCCAAATCCTGTGGATATCAGAAATTTTTAACCCGTTTGGAATGAGCTGTATGTCAGAAGTCATAGTAGGTGAATGACAATCTTTATATTCCTTTCAGCGCGTTACTGTCCTCTTTCACTGCAGTGACTGACTATGCTTGCTTTGGATGTGTTCTCCTTCCATGGCATATTCCAGGATTGCATAGAGATGCAGAGCTGGGGGCTGAGAGAGGATTCCATGTGTAATTCAATCAGAGGAGCAACTGTCTTTCACGTTTGGTTAGCTTGTTTTTTCTACTCTAGTGAGGCTTTTCACTGGTCTTCCTACACTACCAGGTTGTTCTGGGACTGGAGACCCTCCAGTCCACTAGTGAATCCTAGGATGAAAGTGTTGACTGCCACACCCACACACAGGAGGTGTGGTCCAATCTTATTATCAAATGATTGGCATCTCAGATTGAATCACTGAAGCCAGGCACTATAAAAGGAAGTCAACTTGAACAGAACCTCAGATGAAGAAGAGCCGTGACCTGGAGACACATCGGCTCCTAGTGCCAGCTGGAATCACTGGAGAAATTCACTGTAGAGACAAGTAACTGTAGAATAGGAACCTTTGACTTCTTTGTTGTTTGAGTATGTGTGTTTTGTGAATATTTGTGGGGTTTGGGAGATGCTGCTTCACAATTTTGGGAGATCTCAAAGATGTAGTGTGGTCCTTTGGACCTTTCTGATCAAGGGTTTAATCATTAAAATTCTGAAGGATAGCAATATGCTTTTTTTATAGACTTGTCTTGGCTGTCCTGTGAGTTAAAGGTTGTTGGTCATTCAGTTTCAAAGTTTTTCTTATGAAAGTTTAGCTTTGTGGCTCTTTAGAATGGGAGACAAGGGTGAATCTTAATATTGAGTTTCAGCAACTACAACTTCACCTTTTATAGGGAAGGAACAGATAGCCCTGTGCTACTGAACACCTTGCTTTTCTCTTCCTTCAGGTCATTCCATCCTCAATCCAGGTTGTTTCTCTCTGATGAGTCATGGACTGTTACACTCCCATCTCTTTGTTCTGGTCTCTAGAATAAATTGTGTAGGACCCTGTTGAAGTATTTACTGTCAAGAAATAATGGAACTGTGGTTATTGGAATGTATCTGGGACCCATAAACTCATAAGCAGTGGCACTCTTAGGAGGTGTGGCCTTGTTGTAGAAGACTGAATGAAACATGCCTTTAATCCAGACCTTGATGTGGAGGGCACACCTTTAGTGTGGACCACACCAACTGGAGTAATTGAGTCACTATTGGGGTGGGATTTGAGGTCTTTTTCTCAAGCTTCAATCAATGTGTAAGATTATATCTGTTGATGTACTGTGTATCAGTCTCAGCTCTAGCACCACCTCTGACTTTCTGAGGCCATGCTCCCCAAAATGAGGGACTGAACCTCTGAACTGTAAGTGAGCCACCAAAATGAAATGTTTCCTTTATTAGAGTTGCTGTGGTTATGGTGTCTTTCACAGCAATAGTAAATCCTCAATACGTTAGAAACCATCTGTGATAAGACTCTTAGTTGTTGTTATTTAATTATGTCAAGTTTAATTTATAGCTTTAACATATTCACAACTTTCTTAAATAGATCATCAAGTCACAAGAGAGATACTTGACTGAGAAAGTTGAATTTTTTGAGGAGTCTCAACAGAATGGCTTCACAGCACAACAACTTCTTTAAACTCCAGTCACCAGAAAGTGGCCTTGTGTTAGACAACAGGAACTTCTTTCCAAGCCAGGATACTTCCTTACAGTGGGAAGAAGATATCTGTAACTTCTCAACTGCTCAGCTCAACTTTCCCACAAATGACAATGGTTACTGTGCAAAGCAGGAACTGCAAGCAATGTGGAAATGGTTTAACTCCTGGTTGAAGCCAGAAAAGCGTAGCAAGGAGCAGATGATTTCTCAGCTGGTCTTGGCTGAGTTTCTCAAAACTGGACACTACAAGGTCAAGTCTGCCTTGAAAGAGAAGTGGGAATCAAATGGCAGAAACCTGGGGAGATTCATGGAGGATCTGACTGATGAGTCCTTGAAGCCTCCTATCATGGTGAGTACCTTGGTTGAGAGATGGTTAAGTTATCAATCAAGACAGTCATTTATATTTGGGGAAAAGTAAGAAGATGTAGTTATTTTATATGTGAGGCTGTGCCACTTCACAAAATATTTACAGTGGAGATTATTTACTACTGTAAATGTGATATAAATTTAATGGGATTATAAGTTTAAGAAGCTCATGGCTCTTTTGACAGATACAATTATATTTAGATTCTTTACACGATGATAGGGAGACTGGGAGATGATATTTGAGCAAAGCTTGTAAGGGTTTAGAATAGAGACCCTGGCTGGGATAGGAAGATGGCTCATTTAGGTAGGTGATTATATTGTAATTATGAGTATTTAGTTGGAATTGCAGCACACACTTAAAATTCTGGCTCTCAGACCTAGTCTGTTATTCCAGGACCTGGGCTGTGTAAACTGGGGATCTAATTGACTTAATGGTTTTCTAAATTGTCTACGACATGTCACTAAGATCCTATGTAAAAAATTCAATGTGCAGGAATGTAGAATATGATTTCTGATGCTGAAATGTGGCTATTAAATGAGCATTCAACACCAACACACCCTTAAGAAAAGTCCTGATGAATAATAGTGCTGCAATTCAAAGTTTTAGAACTGAAATTCTTAATTTGGATGAAACTACATTGAAACTTCTATAAATGTCTAGGTTTGCATAATTCTCAGTTACTCTCAGAAATGGTCAAGGTGGTGATATTTTTCAAACACCCCATACATACATTTCTAAATGTCATGGTTGAAATAAGTTCTTATTGCCTTAAACTTTTAAATTTGGATATTAGTTGGCCTGTTTCACTGCTTCTTTAGGGTTTTTCCCATTTGGGACTGACTTTTATTCAATTGGCTTGAGTAGGATTCAGAGGAATTATACTTTCCCAGCACTTCAAGTACTGGATTAAAGCTGTCCACCACCACACTCTGATGTTTATTTCAGGTTTTTACTCTATGCACACATTGTCATTTCAGTTTGTTTTATCCCACATTTCACTCCTTTGATTTTGTTTTAAACTGATCATTTCATGATTGAAACTGAGTTCCAAATAAAATGCTGTCAGCTTCCTAACAGCAGAGACAGCATGTTTAGGTGGAGACAATATATGTGTTAGAAGGGTTTCAGTCAGATGTGTGTTGTACTAAGGACTTAATAATACAAAACAACACCCCTTAGAAATAGAGCTATGATACTAGGGGCATCATCAACCAAGGGTTTTTATCTAGAGTTAGTAGTTAAATTTAGCAACCAAAAATATAGGTATTGGAAATACAACCCACTCCCACAGCAAAGTGAAGTGACAGTGGAAGAGATAGGGACCACTGACAGACTAATGGCCGTAAGTGGGGCATGGGAAATCCTCAGCTATCTGGGAATGAAAATGTCAGAGTCATGCGCATGAAAGCAGAAAGTTATAATTGCCAATATGACACCAGGACACCAAAAGGACATCAATTACACAGTTACTGTAGACATCCTAAGAATTTCAGAAAAAAACTAACTATTACTAATCAAAGGCTTAATAAGGAGCTTCTAGCATAGCAGCTATCTTTCAGACAAAGACTACAGAAATGTTAAGGGTTCTGGGCACTGATTAATAACTATAGATCCTGGGTGCGAGAGAAGGAAGAAAAATAAGGAGCTACAAATTAAGGAGACACAGAGAAACACTAGCCATACAACTCTTTGTTAAACAAAAAAATTATTAGAACAGATAACACCCATCAATTAACAGAAGAGGCCCTAGAGGTGCAAGGCCCACAGGCAAGTCTATGTCAGAATTTTTACAGGCTCCTTTGGGTCTTCTCGATCTCCAGACTACCTCCCTCCTTGATATGTCCTACCTAGCCTTGGTCTTCTCAGTAAACCAGCTATTTCATTATAGTTGCCCTAGATTGGGTGGAATGGGGACAGTCCTTGGAAAAAAATGGGAAGCCTTTTTTGATGGAGTAAGTCTCTATTTTCTGAATTGGAACAGGAATACATTTCCTTGTTCAATGCATTGACCAGGTGAAGAATATGTTGTGGCTAGACATTGCAGAAACCTAACCTTACCTTTTCCCTTGGTACAGTGACTCAACACTTGCAAATACATTGTGAATAAGGACTTTAGAGAACATAACTTGTGAATGACATAATAACACCATAAGAGATGAGAGATAGACAAATGACCTAACTCATAGTTCAGTGATCCCGTGCAATCAGTTAGAGGACAGGTTTTCACTCATCCACAAATCCACAGAATCATTGGCAATGGTCCTCTGGCTTTGTTTATAGGTTCACACCTCCATGCAGGGGCAGGAAGCCCTCTTTTCTAAGAACATGTCTTTAGAAGAAACCATCAACCTTCTGAAAGAACAGCAATCAGCAAGAAGTTCAATACAAGAGAGTACAAGGACATCCTTGCCAATCCCCCAAGACATGTTATTGACAACAGGTAAGTGTCAGGAAGCTGCACAGAGGAAGGGGGTTGTGTTGGGATCTTTTCTTGGGCAAAGTTTCATAGACTCTCTTATTTCCACAGGACATGAAGACTCGGAAGATAGCCAAAACAATGGCTGGAGCAATAGTGATGTAAATGATGGGGATAGTAGTCCTGGAAATGACATGGACTCCCTTTCCTTATCCAACAAGTTCAGTTTAATGAACCTAAAGACAGAAGTGTTTCTGATGGAAATCCTCTGGATTTAAGCAGAACAAGTCAAGTCACCTCTAGGTATCAGGAAGAATTTCATAGAGGAACTTCTTCTGAAGATGTCCCTATGGAAGTACAACCAGAGATGACCTCCAGTCCAGAGCAGACAGAAGACTGCCAGAATCCTGATGCAAGCTCCACACCTGGGCGTCGTCAAAAGAGACCCCTCAGAGACTCAAAGACATACAAATGTGAGGAATGTCCCAGAACCTTTAAATATCCCAGTAGACTTGCCGCCCACCAGAGAATACACAAGAAGCAAAAGTCATTTGTCTGTAAAACATGTCATAAGGGCTTCTATACTCGCTCAGACCTGAGAGTACATAAGGTCATACACCAGGAAAATAAACCTTTCGAATGTAGTACATGTGGAAAGTCTTTCAGCAATCAAACCAATCTGAAAGCTCATGAGAGGATTCACACAGGAGAGAAGCCCTACACCTGCTCCCTGTGTAACCGTAGCTTCCGCCAGTCATCCACATACCACCGTCACCGGAGGAATTGCCACAAAACAGACTGAACTGAGTACCTTCCTCACCAGATAATAGCAGGGCTACAGCTTACTGTTTCATCTGTAGATGAAGAAGCATGTAGCTTCTAAACAGCAAGTAACCATTGAAGACATGACTTGTAACTTCTGGATTGTTCCATCTGTCTTTGTGGATAAAGAAGATGAGTCTGTTTTATGTTAAGTAATATTTTTCCAAAGCCTTAAATAGCTTATAATTTCTGCCTGATATATATTAAATAAATGAATAGAATTGTAATACAATTGCCTCTCATGAATATTTTGTGTGGCCTGTGCTTGTGATTTTGTGAGTTTTTGTCTGCTTTTTTTGGTCTCAGTTCCACAGCACGAGTGGACAATAGAGGACTGTGTTGTCAGTTCTTTATTTTTGCCTTGTTTGAGACAGTGTCTTTCTTGTTAGGAGCTTTGTACATAAGTATGTCTGGTACTACAGATTCCAAACATTCTCTGCTCTGCAGCCCTTATCTCTACAGGTTCATGTCAGTGCCCTGCCATTTCCTCTGACTTTTGGTACCCCATTAAAGTTTCAATCCCAAGTCTCAGGCTTGCAATATAAATGCATTGCGCTCTCAGCCATCTCCCATGCTAGGAGTGATTACTGCTTAACGTTCAAGAATGTGCCCCCACAGGTTGGACAGGGTCCTGATGTAGAGTAAAAAACCTTCAGATGCTCACAGTGGCTCAAACGAGCCATCTTTATCGGTTCCCTTATAGTCCCACTGTAATCTTCATAGCTCTATCCAGAGGTCCCTAGAAACTTATGGAATAGAGGGAGCTGTGTGGATGCTGACCTCACATAATAACAAATAGAAGGCAATTGGCAAATGTTTTCAACGAATGAACTCTAAAAAGTATCTTACAGAAAAGAAAAAGGACTAATATGTATATTGTAAAACAGGATTCTGTGCAGCGTTGAAGACAAGCACAGGCTGATTGAGATGTTGGCATCTGTGTATGTGTTGGTGATTTCCAGGTTGAAGCCTAGCTGAGTTCAAGTAACCTGTAGACATGTTGTGGCAAACCATGATATTCCCCTGATGTATGTAGTGCAGCCTTACAGCTAGTCACCAGGAGCCTTCAATTTATTAAAAAACAAATGAGCTGACATGAATACCAATACAATTTATACATTTTGTTATTGAAGTTCTTTTTTTTGTTTTTATTTTTTCAAGACAGGGTTTCTCCATGTAGTTTTAGTGCCTGTCCTGGATCTTGCTCTGTAGACCAGGCTGGACTCAAACTCAAAGGGATTTGCCTGGTCTGCCTCCCACTGTGCTGGGATTAAAGGGGTATGCCATCTCCACCTGGCCACTTTGAAGTTCTTATTGTTGGCGTACCTTGAGGCTGATCCTTTCCCCAGCATTTGGCTTTCTGATCCCTTTCCTTATGATATGTTCCCCAGTCTTTTTATTTTCCTCATGAGACTTGTACATTGGGGGGATTTAGTCTCTCAAGATTTTAGTATTGAAGATTCCTGGATTGTGATGGTGGGGATTTCTTAGCCTTTTCATCTTTAGAGATTGTAGCCTTTGTGGGATTAGAGAATTTTGGAATAGAACCACAGTTTTCCATATGTTTCTAAACAAGGTCATATCCTAGGTTTGGGGGTTAAGACCTGTACATGTGAGTGTCAGAAAACAGAATTCAGCTAATAACAATGAGATATCCTGATGGCATGGTGCATTCCTGCATCATAGCACCTGGGAGATGTGGTCAGGAGGATCATAAGTTCAGTCCTTCTTTGCTACATAGTGTGTTCCATGCCACCCTTGCCTACATGAGAGCTTTTCTAAAGACAACAAAATGAAAAAATCACACACACCAAGTAAAATCAAAGGTTCAATTTTTGATGCCCATTGTGACATATGTGTGTAATCCAACATTAAAATGCACTTGTTCTCAACCTGTGGGTCTCAACTTCTTTGGAGGCCAAGTGACCGTACACAGGCATCCTATATCCTTCAATAAGCTATTTATATTACAATTCATCAAAGTATCAAAATTACAATAATGAAGATGCAACAAAAATAATTTTATGTTTGGCTGTCCCCACAACATGAGTAATTGCAATAGCAAGTTAGTGTATTATGAGTAAGATAGAGAATCAGTGTTCAAGCAGTTGAGGCAGAAGAATCCAAATCACAGTGCTAGTGGGGACACATGCCCTAATCCTGTGTAATTAAACCAACAATAATGTTTGTCAAGAAATATACAGGTGGACAATAAGGCTATCTCAGAAAGACCTTTTTAGGGTGAAAAATCAAACTCATTAATCTGGCCACGTTTTTCTTCCATAAGTTCTTGTAATCATAAGACCATTTACAGGGATACATATGTAAAAATTTTTAAGGACAAATCACACAAGAACTTCTTTGTAACATACAGTATATCAGAAAAACCATGCTGATTCCACAAACTGGGATTCAGAAGGAAGACTTGTTCTACATTCTGTAAGATAATGTTAAATCTCAGAGACATGAAGTATCAAACATTGATGAAATTCCATTGAATCTCAGAGAGCAAGGTGTAGTTTATTGCCTCTCATATGTAGACACTACAATTCAAGTGACATGTCTGGTCTGACAATGTTGTGGAAATATGGATGGAAAAGGGTCACCTTAAGAAAACAGTCAGGACACACCCTCTGAGACTGCAATTGTTCCCTGAGACAGAGCCTGCCAGCACCTGGCTGGACTAAGAGGTGAGTCTTTATCCTCATACCGAAAACATGTCCCACCCCTTAGGCTTTGGGTCAAGGGGCACAACCCTATGCCCCTACACACTCACCCATTGGAGTTCCAGTTTCAGGCCAGTTGGCAGGCAGACCTCCTGCACACAGGTCAGACTACTCCCATCCCCCATCACACCCTGTAACCCAAGCCCCAGCTCCTCAAACCCACCCACCCTCTGGGACTGCAACTGTTTTCTGAGATAGAGTCTGCCAGCACCCAACTGGGCTAAGAGTCCAGTAGACAGGCAGACATCCTGCACACAGGTCACACTACCACCATCTACCACATGGTAAGACTGCAGCTGCTCCCTGAGACAGAGCCCACTAGCGCCAGTTGGACTAAGCTGATCGTGAGACAAAAAGTTCATCAGCATTGACTAGACCAAGAGCTCCCACTGGATCAAGAGTATTAATCAGACCAAGAGAGGCTCTCTCAGATACAGACACCACTTGCACCAAGTGGAGAAAGAGATGGGTAGATGCCAGTGCAAAAATACAATCAAAACCATAAAAACCATTATGGCTCCATCTGAACCTACATCAGCAAGACCTGAACATCCCAACACAGAAGAAACGGAAGATATCTACCATAAAAATGACTTTAAGAAGATATTAGAGATCTTAAAAGAGGAAATAAAAAAAGAAGTCGAGGAAAAGTCGAACAAAAAAATGGGAAGAAATCAGTAAATCCCTTGAAAGCCAAAAGAAAGCAATTAAACAAATGAGGGAACCAGTTCAAGATTTCAAAACTGAAATAGAGTCAATAAAGAAGACACAAATTGAGGTAATGCTGGAAGTCGAAAATCTGAGTAAATGAACAGGAACTACACGTGCAAGAATAACCAACAGAATGCAAGAGATGGAAGAGCGGATCTCTGGCATTGAAGATACAATAGAAGTATTTCTTCTATTCTTTTCATCAAAGAAAACACTAAAACCAATAACGTCATGACCCAAAATGTTCAGGAAATTTGGGACACCATGAAAAGACCAAACCTAAGACTAATAGGGATAGAAGGAGAATACCAACTCAAAGGCACAGAAAATATATTTAACAAAATCATAGATGAAAATTTTCCCAACCTAAAAAAGGAAATGCCTATAAAAATACAAAAGGTTACAGAACACCAAATAGGCTGGATCAAAAAAAAAAAAAAAGACTCCCCTTGCCACATAATCATCAAACCACTAAACATACAGAGTAAAGAAAAACTATTAAGAGCTGCAAAAGAAAAAGGCCAAGTAACATATAAAGGCAGACCCATAAGTATAACACCTGACTTCTCAATGGAGACTCTAAAAGCCACAAGATCCTGGACAGATGTTATGCAGATACTAAGAGACCGTGGATGTCAGCCCAGACTATTATGCCCAGCAAAACTCTCAATCAACATAAAAGGAGTAAACAAAATATTCCATGACAAAACCAGATTTAAACAATATCTCTCCACAAATCCAGCCCTACAGAAAGTACTTGAAGGAAAAATCCAACCTAAGGAAGTTAGATATACCCATGAAAGCACAGGCAAGAGATAGTCCCATACCAACAAATACTAAAGAAGGGAAACATAAAACACTACCAACCAAAAAATAACAGGAATTAACAATCACTGGTCATTAGTATCCATCAATATCAATGGTCTCAATTCACCTATAAAAAGACACAGGCTAACAGAATGGATACAAAAACAAGATCCATCCATTTGCTGCATACAAGAAACACACCTCAACTTCAAAAACAGACACCACCTCAGAATAAAAGGCTGGGAAAAGGCAATCCAATCAAATGGATTACAGAAGCAAGCTGGTGTAGCTATCCTAATATCTAATAAAATAGACTTCAAACTAACATCAATTGAGATAGGGAAGGACACTACATATTTATCCCAGGGAAAATCCGACAAGATGAAGTCTCAATTCTGAATATTTATGCCCCAAATACAAGGGCACTGGCATTCGTAAAAGAAACATTACAAAAGCTTAAATCGCACATCAAACCCCATACACTAGTAATGGGAAACTTCAACACCCCACTCTCATCAATGGACAGGTCTGCCAGACAGAAACCTAACAGAGAAATAAGAGAACTAACAGACATTATGACTCAAATAGACTTAATAGATATTTACAGAATATTCTACCCTAACACAAAAGAATATACATTCTTTTCATCACCCCATGGAACCCTCTCCAAATTGACCACATGCTTGGTCACAAAGCAAATCTCAACAGATACAAAAAAGTTGAAATAACCTCCTGTGTCTTATCAGACCACCATGGCATAAAGTTAGACTTCAACAACAACAAAAATTACAGAAATCATACAATCTCATGGAAACTGAATAATGCCCAATTGAATCACCAATGGGTCAAGGAAGAAATAAAGAAAGAAATTAAAGATTTCCTAGAATTCAATGAAAATGAATGTACAACATTCTCAAACTTATGGGACACCTTGAAAGCAGTGCTAAGAGGAAAATTCATAGCACTAAATGCCCACATAAAGAAGTTGGAGAAATTTCAGCACAACTGAAAGCTCTAGAACAAGCAGAAGCAAACTCACCCAGGAGAAACAGACACCAGGAAATAAACAAATTGAGGGCTGAAATCAATAAAGTAGAAACAAAGAGAACAATACAAAGAATCAATGAAACAAAGAGTTGGTTCTTTGAGAAAATCAACAAGGTAGATAAGCCCTTATGCAAATTAACCAAAAAGCAGAGAGAGAGCATCCAAATTCACAAAATCAGAAGTGAAAAGGGGGACATAACAACAGACAATGAGGAAATCCAGAGAATCATCAGGTCACGCTTCAAAAACCTGTACTCTACAAAATTGGAAAATCTGAAAGAAATGGACGATTTTCTGGATAGGTACCCCATACCAAAGTTAACTCAAGACCAGATAAACTATTTAAATAGACCAATAACCCCTAAGGAAATAGAACAGGTCATTAAAAGTCTCCCAACCAAAAAATCCCAGGATCAGATGGTTTCAGTGCAGAATTCTACCAGATTTTCAAAGAAGAGCTAATACCAATACTCTTCAAATTGTTCCACACAATAGAAACAGAAGGAATATTACCAAATTCTTTTTATGAGGCTAGAGTGACCCTGATACCCAAACCACACAAAGATGCAACAAAGAAAGAGAACTATAGATCAATCTGCCTCATGAACATTGATGCAAAAATACTCAATAAAATACTGGCTCACTGAATCCAGGAACACATCAAAACAATTATCCACCATGACCAAGTAGGCTTCATCCTAAAGATGCAAAGATGGTTCAACATATGAAAATCTGTCAATGTAATACACCATATAAACAAACTCAAAGAAAAAAAACACATGATCATGTCACTAGATGCTTGTAGCTATAGTTTTCCTGCCTGGCCCACAGTCAGGGCAAATCTCTTTCACCTGCCAGTCCCACAGCCGCTCAGATCTGACCAAGTAAACACAGAGACTTATGTTGGTTACAAACTGTATGGCCGTGGCAGGCTTCTTGCTAACTGTTCTTATAGCTTAAATTAATCCATTTCCATTAATCTATACCTTGCCACATGGCTCGTGGCTTACCGGTATCTTCCCATGCTGTTTGTCATCGTGGCGGCTGGCAGTGTCTCTCTGACTCAGCCTTCCACTTCCCAGCTTTATTCTCCTCCTTGCCCCGCCTATACTTCCTGCCTAGCCAACGGCCAATCAGTGTTTTATTGATTAATTAGCAACACATTTGCCATACATCCCACAGCACTTCCCCCCTTTTTTTTTTTCAAAAAGGAAGGTTTTAACCTTAACAAAGTAAAATTACATATAATTTGGGAATTTGGGCGTAGCTTCTCTTACTACTTCCTGCTGGAGGGGGGCGCTGTATCTTATGGGGAAACAAAGAAAATTTTAGAATTATGGAACAGTCCATGAGGCTGTATCGTCTGAGCCAGATGCCTTCAAACCATTCTGGATGTTGGATCATCTGGGCCATGGTGTCATCGGAGATCTTTCAGGGGGTCTTGGCTGGTCAAACCTGATGTATCTTAATCTTAAACAAATCCATAGCCTCTGGCTTTCTGTGGAAATAAAAGCAGAGTCTCTTTTCCAAAGTAACATATCCTTACATTCAAATTTTGAAGTCAAGGTATCTTTAAAATATACATTTTGGTTTAACTCAGCTTCCTTTACAATCAAATATCTCTCTGCAGTTAAGAATCCCAAAGACAACACAATCCAGATTCTCTGTGTAATATCCATTTTTACGTGGCTTATTTTTTATATTACCTTTACTGTCTCTTTAAAGACTTTATTTTTAAAAACTATGTATTTCTTTATACAACTGTATATATTTCTTTTTCTCTCTCTTCCAAGCCTACGTACATTTTTACACACATTGTAAACTATTACATCTGAATCTGTCTTATTGTGAATCTATCACTTTAAACTGCAGCAGCTGTGGCTGCTGGCTCCGCCCACCTCAGCTTCCCAACACGGCTACGTTTACCACCAGCTCTGGGAGCTATCATGGGTCTATGCTTTTATCCAAGCAGTGTATAGCCCAAAAACCTCTTTTTTTGTTTTGTACCTGCAAAGGCTAAATCCACCATGCAGCTTAACGTGCCACTTGCAGAAGCCTCATTCCTGCCATACTGCAGGTCGTGTGCATATGCTAGGAACTGGCCAGTAGCTCAAACCGGCAGCTGCCGCTCATTTGAGAGAGACAATTAGGAACTGTTTTTAAGCTCGGTTTTAGAATCTTTTCTCAGGTTTTAGGTGGAAACTCTTGCCACCACGTTGGATGCCATTTCTAACTGGAGTTTTCCTGCCTGGCCCACAGTCAGGGCAAATCTCTTTCACCTGCCAGTCCCACAGCCGCTCAGACACGACCAAGTAAACACAGAGACTTATGTTGGTTACAAACTGTATGGCCGTGGCAGGCTTCTTGCAAACTGTTCTTACAGCTTAAATTAATCCATTTCCATTAATCTATACCTTGCCACATGGCTCGTGGCTTACCGGTATCTTCTCATGCTTTATTCTCCTCCTTGCCCCGCCTATACTTCCTGCCTAGCCAACAGCCAATCAGTGTTTTATTGATTAATTAGCAACACATTTGCCATACATCCCACAGCAGATGCTGAAAAGGCATTCAACAAAATCCAACACCCTTTCATGATAAAGATCTTGGAGATATCAGGAATACAGGGAACATACCTAAACATAATAAAGGCAATTACAGCAAGCCAACAGCCAACATCAGATTAAATGGAGAGAAATTCAAAGCGATTCCACTAAAATCAGGAACAAGGCAAGGCTGTCCACTCTCCCCATACGTATTCAATATAGTACTTGAAGTTCTAGCCAGAGCAATAAGACAACATAAAGAGATCAAGGGGATACAAATTGGAAAGGAAGAAGTCAAGCTTTTTCTATTTGCAGATGACATGATAGTATACACGAGAGACCCCAAAAATTTGACCAAGGAACTCATACAGCTTATAAACACCTTCAGCAATGTAGCAAGATACAAGATTAACTCAAAAAAATCAGTAGCCCTCCTATACACAATTGAAAAACAGGCTGAGGAGGAAATCAGAGATACATCACCCTTTACAATAGTCACAAATGACATAAAATAACTTGGGATAACTCTAACTAAACAAGTGAAGGACCTATATGACAAGAACTTTAAGTCCCTGAAAAAAGAAATTGAAGAAGATGTCAGAAAATGGGTAGGCAGGATTAACAAAGTAAAATGACAATCTTACCAAAAGCAATCTACAGATTCAATGCAATCCCCATCAAAATACTAACACAATTCTTCACAGACCTGGAAAGAACAATACTCAGCATCATATGGAAAAACTAAAAATCCAGAATAGCCAAAAGAATCCTGTACAGTAAAACAACCTCTGGAGGCATCATGATCCCTGACCTCAGCTCTAGTATTGAGTAATAAAAACAGCTTGATACTGGCATAAATCCAACACATGGACCAACGGAATCCAATTGATGACCCTGACATTAATCCACACACCTATGAACATATGATTTTCGACAAAGAAGCCAAAAATGTACCACGGGAAAAAAGAAAGCATCTTCAACAAATGGTGCTGGCATAACTGGATGTCAAATGCAGAAGATTGCAAATAGATCTGTATTTGTGGCTATGCACAAAACTCAATTCCAAATGGATTAAAGACCTCAGCATAAATCTAGTTACACTGAAATTGACAGAAAAAAAAGTAGGAAGTAGTCTTGAACCCATTGGACAGGAGACCACTTCCTAAATATAGCACCAGCAGCACAGACACTGAGATTAATAAATGGGACCAATTAATAAATGGGACCTCCTGAAACTGAGAAGCTTTTGTAGAGCAAAAATTTTACATATGTATCCCTGTAAATGTTCTGGACTGGTCTACTCTGGTGACCCGCCTAAGACAAAAGGGAAGTCTACAAATTGAGAAAAGATCTTCACCAATCCCACATCTGACAGAGGGATGATCTCCAAAATATAGAAAGAACTCAAATAGCTAGAATTCAAAGTACTGAACAATCCAATTACAAAACAGGCTAAAGGGCTTAACCGAGAATCTCATCAAAAGAATCTCAAATGGCTGAAAGACATTTAAAGTACTGCTCAACACCTCCTTAGTCATCAGGGAAATGCAAATCAAAACAATTCTGAGATACCATCTTACACCTGTCAGAATGGCTAAGATCAAAAACACTGAAGACAGCTTATGTTGGAGAGGATATGGAGCACTGTTGGTGGGAATGAAAACTTGTACAGCCACTGTGGAAATCAGTGTGGCAGTTTCTCAGAAAATTGGGAATAAGTCTTCCTCAAGACCCAGCTATACCACTCTTGGCATATACCCAAGGAATGCTCAATCTTACCACAAGGACACATGCTCAACTATGTTCATATCACCACTACTCATAATAGCAAGAACCTGGGAACACCCTAGATGCCCCTCAATTGAAGAATGGATAAAGAAAATGTGGCACATATACATAATGGAATACTACTCAGCCGTTACAAAAATGATATCAAGAAATTTGCAGTCAAGTGGATGGAACTAGAATATATTATCCTGAGTGAGGTAACCCAGATTCAGAAGGAAAAACATAGTATGTACTCACTCATAAGTAGATACCAGATGTGAGGAAAGGGATGGCCAGACTGCAACCCACAGTTGCAGAGAGGCTAGCTAACAGGGAAATACCCTAGGAGGGACACATGGATGACCCAGTGAAGGAGAAGTGGATGAGATCTACAGGAGCAGACTGGATGTGTGGGAGGGGGTGTCAGAGGGTGAGGTGTGGGGAATGAGAACATAGAGAAATGGGAGGGTTGAGCTGGAACAGGGACAGAGTTGGAGGGTAGGAATGGAGATACCATGATAGATGAGGACATCATGGCAAAAGGAAGAGGCAGTGTGCTTGGGAGGCTCTCAGGAACCCATAAGGATGACACCACCTTGGACTGCTGGCAGTGGTCCATAGGGTGCCTGGACTGGTCTACTCTGGTGACTCGCCTAGCGCATACCCTAACAATCATCATAGAGCCTTTTTGCAGTGATTGATGGAGGCAGATGCAGAGATCCACAGCCAGGCACCAGGCTGAGCTCTGGGAATCCAACTGATGAGAGAGAGGAGGGATTCTGCAGGCGGGAAACATCGAGATCACAACAGGAGAAGTGCAGAGATGACCAGCCACACTGGTGGAAGCCCATGAACTGTAGACTAGTGGCTGGGAAGCCCCCATGGGACTGGACTAGGCCCTCTGGATATAGAAGATGGTGGTTTGGCTCGAATTGTTTGGGGAACACCCAGGCAGGGGGATTGGTGTCCATCCCTGGTGCATGGACAGGCTTCTTGGAATTTGGTGCCTGTAGTGTGGTGCCCTGAGCAGCCTTGTTACAGTGGGAAGGAGCTTGGACCTGCCTAGGCTCAGTATGCTGGGTTTGCTGACCCCATTCGAGAACTTGATTTGAGGGATATGGGGATGTGGGGTGGCTTGGGAGGGAGAGCTGGGAGATTGGAAGAGGTAGGATCTGTGGGTGGTATGTAGAGTGAGTAGAAAATTTCTTAATAAAGAAAAATTGACAAAAAGGAACATAATATTACATAATACAGGTATTCTGATGAGCCATCTAGAAAGTGGATGACACAGAACATGGCATGTAGGATCTGGAGTCAAGAGACAGTCATGTAGTAAATGAAACAAATGGGCCACAGAGCTATGATTACAACTTTTAATTAATTTTTATTTAAAATTTATAATAATAGTGCATACTAAGGTGTTGCTTTGTAATACTTGATTTCAAGTGAAAGAACTTTCCTGTGTGGGGCTTTCCTTAAGGTGATCCTTTTCCATCCATATTTCCACAACATTGTCACACCAGACATGTCACTTGAGTGGCATATGAGAGGGAATAAACTACAGGATGGAACAATGAACACCTTGCTCTCTAAGATCCAATGGAATTTCATCAATATTTGATACTTCATGTCTCTGCGAGTTAAGATTTTCTTACAAAATGAAGAACTAAGTGTTCCTTCTGAATCCCAGTTTGTGGAATGAGCATGGCTTTTCTGATATACTTTATGTTACAAAGAAGTTCTTGTGTGATTTGTCCTTAAAAATTTTTACATATGTATCCTTGTAAATGTTCTTATGATTACATATGGAAAATTGTGGTTCTACTCCAAAATTCTCTAATCCCACAAAGGCTACAATCTCTAAAGATGAAAAGGGTAAGAAATCCCCACAAACTCAGTCCAGGAATCTTTAAACTGAAATCTCGAGAGACTAAATCTACAAGTCTCATGAGGAAAAAAAACTGGAGAACATATCATGAGGAAAGGGATCAGAAAGCCAAATGCTGGGGAAAGGATCAGCCAAAAGGTATGCCAACAATAAGAACTTCAAAGTGGCCAGGTGGAGATGGCATACCCCTAAAAATTAAAATCCCAGCACAGCGGGAGACAGAGCCAGGCAAATCCCTTTGAGTTTGAGTCCAGCCTGGTCTACAGAGCAAGATACAGGACAGGCACTAAAACTACAAGGGGAAACCCTGTCTTGAAAAAACAAAAACAAAAACAAAAAAAGAACTTCAACATCAAAATGTATAAATTGTATTGGTATTCATGTCAGCTCATTCTGTATTTTAATAAATTGAAGGCTCCTGGTGACTAGCTGTAAGGCTGCACTACATACATCAGGGGAATATCATGGTTTGCCACAACATGTCTACAGGTTACTTGAACTCAGCTAGGCTTCAACCTGGAAATCACCAACACATACACAGATGCCAACATCTCAATCAGCCTTTGCTTGTCTTCAACGCTGCACAGAATCCTGTTTTACAATATACATATTAGTCTTTTTTCTTTTCTGTAAGATACTTTTTAGAGTTCATTCGTTGAAAACATTTGCCAATTGCCTTCTATTTGTCATTATGTGAGGTAAGCATCCACACAGCTCCCTCTATTCCATAAGTTTCTAGGGACCTGTGGATAGAGCTATGAAGATTACAGTGGGACTATAAGGGAACTGATAAAGATGGCTCGTTTGAGCCACTGTGAGCAACTGAAGCTTTTTACTCTACATCAGGACCCTGTCCAACCTGTGGGGGCACATTCTTGAACATTAAGCAGTAATCACTCCTAGCATGGGAGATGGCTGAGAGGGCAATGCATTTATATTGCAAGCCTGAGACTTGGGATTGAAACTTTAATGGGGTACCAAAGTCAGAGGGAATGGCAAGGCACTGACATGAACCTGTAGAGATAAGGGCTGCAGAGCAGAGAATGTTTGGAATCTGTAGTATCAGACATACTTATGTACAAAGCTCCTAACAAGAAAGACACTGTCTCAAACAAGGCAAAAATAAAGAACTGACAACACAGTCCTCTATTGTCCATTCGTGCTGTGGAACTGAGGCCAAAAAAAGCAGACAAAAACTCACAAAATCACAAGCACAGGCCACACAAAATATTCATGAGAGGCAATTGTATGACAATTCTATTCATTTATTTAATATATATCAGGCAGAAATTATAAGCTATTTAAGGCTTTGGAAAAATATTACTTAACATAAAACAGACTCATCTTCTTTATCCACAAAGACAGATGGAACAATCCAGAAGTTACAAGTCATGTCTTCAATGGTTACTTGCTGTTTAGAAGCTACATGCTTCTTCATCTACAGATGAAACAGTAAGCTGTAGCCCTGCTATTATCTGGTGAGGAAGGTACACAGTTCAGTCTGCTTTGTGGCAATTCCTCCGGTGACGGTGGTATGTGGATGACTGGCGGAAGCTACGGTTACACAGGGAGCAGGTGTAGGGCTTCTCTCCTGTGTGAATCCTCTCATGAGCTTTCAGATTGGTTTGATTGCTGAAAGACTTTCCACATGTACTACATTTGAAAGGTTTATTTTCCTGGTGTATGACCTTATGTACTCTCAGGTCTGAGCGAGTATAGAAGCCCTTATGACATGTTTTACAGACAAATGACTTTTGCTTCTTGTGTATTCTCTGGTGGGCGGCAAGTCTACTGGGATATTTAAAGGTTCTGGGACATTCCTCACATTTGTATGTCTTTGAGTCTGTGAGGGGTGTCTTTTGGTGACCCCCACATGTGGAGCTTGCATCAGGATTCTGGCAGTCTTCTATCTGCTCTGGACTGGAGGTCATCTCTGGTTGTACCTCCATAGGGACATCTTCAGAAGAAGTTCCTCTATGAAATTCTTCCTGGTACCTAGAGGTGACTTGACTTGTTCTGCTTAAATCCAGAGGATTTCCATCAGAAACACTTCTGTCTTTAGGTTCATTAAACTGACCTTGTTGGATAAGGGAAAGGGAGTCCATCTCATTTCCAGGACTACTATCCCCATCATTTACATCACTATTACTCCAGCCATTGTTTTGGCTATCTTCCCAGTCTTCATGTCCTGTGGAAACAAGACAGTCTATGAAACTGTGCCCAAGAAAAGATCCTGACACAATACCCTTCCTCTGTGCAGCTTCCTGACACTTACCTGTTGTCAATAACATGTCTTGGGGGATTGGCAAGGGTGTCCTTGTACTCTCTTGTATTGAACTTCTTGCTGATTGCTGTTCTTTCAGAAGGTTGATGGTTTCTTCTAAAGACATGTTCTTAGAAAAGAGGGCTTCCTGCCCCTGCATGGAGGTGTGAACCTATAAACAAAGCCAGAGGACCATTGCCAATGAATCTGTGGATTTGTGGATGAGTGAAAACCTGTCCTCTAACTGATTGCACGGGATCACTGAACTATGAGTTAGGTCATTTGTCTATCTCTCATCTCTTATGGTGTTATTATGTCATTCACAAGTTATGTTTTCTAAAGTCCTTATTCACAATGTATTTGCAAGTGTTGAGTCACTGTACCAAGGGAAAAGGTAAGGTTAGGTTTCTGCAATGTCTAGCCACAACATTTTCTTCACCTGGTCAATGCATTGAACAAGGGAAGGTATTACTGTTCCAATTCAGAAAATAGAGACTTACTCCATCAAAAAATCTTCTCATTTTTTCCAAGGACTGTCCCCATTCCACCCAATCTAGGGCAACTATAATGAAATAGCTGGTTTACTGAGAAGATACCAAGGCTAGGTAGGACATATCAAGGACGGAGGTAGTCTGGAGATCGAGAAGACCCAAAGGAGCCTGTAAAAATTCTGACATAGACTTGCCTGTGGGTCTTGCACCTCTAGGGCTTCTTCTGTTAATTGATGGGTGTTATCTGTTCTAATAATTTTTTTCTGTTTAACAAAGAGTTGTATGGCTATTGTTTCTCTGTATCTCCTTAATTTGTAGCTCCTTATTTTTCCTCCTTCTCTTGCACCCAGGATCTATACTTATTACTCAGTGCTCAGAACCCTTAACATTTCTGTAGTCTTTGTCTGAGAGATGGCTGCTATGCTAGAAGCTCCTTATTCAGCCTTTGATTAGTAATAGTTAGTTTTTTTCTGAAATTCTTAGGATGTCTACAGTAACTGTGTAATTGATGTCCTTTTGGTGTCCTGGTGTCATATTGGCAATTGTAACTTTCTGCTTTCATGCGCATGACTCTGACATTTTCATTCCCAGATAGCTGAGGATTTCCCATCCCCCACTTATGGCCATTAGTCTGTCAGTGGTCCCTATCTCTTCCACTGTCACTTCACTTTGCTGTGGGAGTGGGTTGTATTTCCAATACCTATATTTTTGGTTGCTAAATTTAACTACTAACTCTAGATAAAAACCCTTGGTTGATGATGCCCCTAGTATCATAGCTCTATTTCTAAGGGGTGTTGTTTTCTATTATTAAGTCCTTAATACAACTTACATCTGACTGAAACCCTTCTAACACATATATTGTCTCCACCTAAACATGCTGTCTCTGCTGTTAGGAAGCTGACAGCATTTTATTTGGAATTCAGTTTCAATCATGAAATGATCAGTTTAAAACAAAATCAAAGGAGTGAAATGTGGGATAAAACAAACTGAAATGACAATGTGTGCTTAGAGTAAAAACCTGAAATAAACATCAGGGTGTGGTGGTGGACAGCTTTAATCCAGTACTTGAAGTGCTGGGAAAATATAATTCCTCTGAATCCTACTCAAGCCACTTGAACAAAAGTCAGTCCCAAATGGGAAAAAAAACCCTAAAGAAGCAATGAAACAAGCCAACTAATATCCAAATTTAAAGGTTAAGGCAATAAGAAGTTATTTCAACCACGACATTTAGAAATGGATGTATGGAATGATTCAAAAATGTCACCACCTTGACCATTTCTGAGAGTAACTGAGAATTATGCAAACCTAGACATTTAAAGAAGTTTCAATGCAGTTACATCCAAATTAAGAATTTCAGTTCTAAAACTTTGAACTGCAGCACTTTATTATTCATCAGGTCTTTTCTTAGGGGTGTGTTGGTGTTGAATGCTCATTTAATAGCCACATTTCATCATCAGAAATCATATTCTACATTCCTGCACATTGAGTTTTTTACATAGGAACTTAATGGCATGTTATAATGACAATTTAGAAAACCATTAACTCAATTAGATCCCCAGTTTACACAGCCCAGATCCTGGAATAATAGACTATGTCTGAGAGCCAGAATTTTAAGTGTGTGCTGCAATTCCAACTAAACACTCTTAATTACAATATAAAATCACCTACCTAAATGAGCCATCTTCCAATCCCAGCCAGGGTCTCTATTCTAAACCCTTACAAGCTTTGCTCAAATATCATCTCCCAGTTTCCCTATCACCATGTAAAGAATCTAAATATAATTGTATCAGCCAAAAGAGCGATGAGCTTCTTAAACTTATAATCCCATTAAATTTGTATCACATTTACAGTAGTAAATAATCTCCATTGTAAATAATTGTTGGAGTGAAAAAGACTCACATATAAAATCACTACATCTTCTTACTTTTCGCCAAATATAAATGACTGTCTTGATTGATAACTTAACCATCTCTCAACCAAGGTACTCACCATGATGGGAGGCTTCAAGCACTTATCAGTCAGATCCTCCATGAATCTCCCCAGGTTTCTGCCATTTGATTCCCACTTCTCTTTCAAGACAGACTTGTCCTTGTAGTGTCCAGTTTTGAGAAACTCAGCCAAGACCAGCTGAGAAATCATCTGCTCCTTGCTACGCTTTTCTGGCTTCAACCAGGAGTTAAACCACTTCCACATTGCTTGCAGTTCCTGCTTTGCACAGTAACCATTGTCATTTGTGGGAAAGTTGAGCTGAGCAGTTGAGAAGTTACAGATATCTTCTTCCCACTGTAGAGAAGTATCCTGGCTTGGAAGGAAGTTCCTGTTGTCTAATACAAGGCCACTTTCTGGTGACTGGGGTTTAAAGGAGTTGTTTTGCTGTGAAGTCATTCTGTTGAGACTCCTCAAAAAATTCAACTTTCTCAGTCAAGTATCTCTCTTGTGACTTGAAGATCTATTTAAGAAAGTTGTGAATATGTTAAAGCTATAAATTAAACTTGACATAATTAAATAACAACAGCTAAGAGTCTTATCACAGATGGTTTCTAACGTATTGAGGATTTACTATTGCTGTGAAAGACACCATAACCACAGCAACTCTAATAAAGGAAACATTTCATTTTGGTGGCTCACTTACAGTTCAGAGGTTCAGTCCCTCATTTTGGGGAGCATGGCCTCAGAAAGTCAGAGGTGGTGCTAGAGCTGAGACTGATACACAGTACATCAACAGATATACTCTTACACATTGATTGAAGCTTGAGAAAAAGACCTCAAATCCAACCTGAATAGTGACTCAATTACTCCAGATGGTGTGGTCCACACTAAAGGTGTGCCCTCCACATCAAGGTCTGGATTAAAGGCATGTTTCATTCAGTCTTCTACAACAAGGCCACACCTATTCATAGTGCCACTCCCTATGAGTTTATGGGTCCCAGATACATTCCAATAACCACAGTTCCATTATTTCTTTACACTAAATACTTCAAGAAAGTCCTACATAATTTATTCTAGAGACCAGAACAAAAAGATGTGAGTGTAACAGTCCATGACTCATCAGAGAGAAACAACCTGGGTTGAAGATGTTATGACCTGAAGGAAGAAAACAGCAAGGTGTTCAGTAGCACAGGGCTATCTGTTCCTTCTCTATAAAAGGTGAAGTTGTAGTTGCTGAACCACAAATATTAAGATTCACCCTTGTCTCCCATTCTAAAGAGCCACAAAGCTGAACACTCATAAGAAAAACTTTGAAACTGAATGACCAACAACCTTTAACTCACAGGACAGCCAAGACAAGTCTATAAAAAAAGCATATTGCTATCCTTCAGAATTTTAATGGTTAAACCCTTAATCAGAAAGGTCGAAAGGACCACACTATATCTTTGAGATCTCCCAAAATTGTGAAGCAGCATCTCCCAAACCCCACAAATATTCCCAAAACACACATACTCAAGCAACAAAGAAGTCAAAGGTTCCTATTCTACAGTTACTTGTCTCTACAGTGAATTTCTCCAGTGATTCCAGCTGGCACTAGGAGCCGATGTGTCTCCAGGTCACGGCTCTTCTTCATCTGAGGTTCTGTTCAAGTTGACTTCCTTTTATAGTACCTGGCTTCAGTGATTCAATCTGAGATGCCAATCATTTGATAATAAGATTGGACCACACCTCCTGCTTGTGGGTGTGGCAGTCAACACTTTCATCCTAGCATTCAGTAAGTGGACTGAAGGGTCTCCAGACCCAGAACAGCCTGGTATTGTAGGAAGACCAGTGAAAAGCCTTACTAGAGCAAAAAAAAACAAGCTAACCAAACGGGAAAGACACTTGCCCCTCTGATTGAATTACACATGGAATCCTCCCTCAGCCCCAGCTTTGCATCTCTATGCAATCCTGGATTATGCCATGGAAGGAGAACACATCCAAAGCAAGCATAGTCAGTCACTGCAGTGAAAGGGGACAGTAACAGGCTGAAAGGAATTATAAAGATTGTCAATCACCTACTATGACTTCTGACATACAACTCATTCCAAACTGGTTAAAAATTTCTGATATCCACAGGGTTTGGAATTCAAATGGTGTTGTGAACAAGGTAAAGCCTTGGCAGTAGAATGAGACACACAGAGAGAAGAGTCTAGGGGGTGTCTGAAGCACAACATAGAAAAGCCAGCCTTTCCTGGGCTCATCTCTAGGAACAAAGTGGAGATGTTTTACTTGTTTTACATGATGTACGATAGATATGTGAGGAGGATTGTAGTTTAGGGTGGAATTAAAATGTATATACAAAATGAATATTTTCCTATGGTGATATTTTAATTGTGCTGAAAAGTGATTTTATTTGTATGTTAATAGATAAAGTTTGCATGGAGATCAGAGGTTATAGGTAACCTGGAACAGAAATCAGGCAGTAGTAGACCAAGCCTTTAATCCGATGACATGGCAGGCAGAGTCTTTGTGTGGTCAAGGACACAGTCAAGCCTGGTGACACAAGCCTTTTATCCCAGTACAAACCATAGAGACCTGGATGTCTGTATAGACAGGCAGTGACTAGGAAGACATGTGGCTGGTCTTAGAGTCAATGAGAAGGCAGAACAGGAAAGTAATAAAAGCTCAGGTTAGGCAGGATAAAGCTCTCTGGTGTAGGAAACTACAACTTGATGGTGAACTAAAGGGTAGTCAGTGGCTCTTCACTAATTCTCTGATCTCTTCGGCTATTACCCCTATATTTGGCTATGTGTTTCTCATTTATTAAGACTGTTTAGAAATTTGTCTACATTTTCCTGTCTTTTTTTCTTTGCTTTTCTATTTTTTTTTTTGGTGTTTGCTTGTTTTTTCAAATGGCTGCCTTGTTAGCCAGGTCTACTCACAAACTCATTAGGTTGTAGATAATGATCTTGCACTACAATTCTATGGCTTCATAGTACTCAGTGCTGGGGGCCCAGAGCTGTCTCACTACTTCAAGAAACCATTTTGGTTTTCTGTCTGTTCTTTACTGTCTTGTTGTTGCTGCTGTTCTGTTTTTTAAAACATTGTCTCACTATGTATCCCTGGTGGACTGTAACTCTTATGTAGTCCAGTTTAATTTCAAACTCGCAAATGCTTACTCTGGAATTAAAGTACAGGGATTAAAGGCTTGTGTCATTATGAATGAATTTCTCCAAGCATGCTGATTGTTAGGTTGAATTGTTTCCTCTGATATCCACATGTTCGGGTCTTATGCCCAAAGACTATGGTCTTATATCAAAATGTGCTGAATCCCAACAAATTGAAAGAACCCCAAATGCTATCATCCCAAAGAAGCCTTAAAGCTCAGTGACTAATATTTCTGAAGTCTGAAAACCATAACACTAAAATTGTGAATGTTTAAACCTCAACCCTCAGTTTTCTGGGAGAATAAAAAAATCCACATAATAGGAAAAAATGATCAAAGTTTGCAAATGGATTAACCAAAAGGTGTGAAAATGATTGAATCTTCAGTTTGTTGATAATATTCTGGGTTTTAGGTAATTAAAACAATGTTGGCCAGAAGAAACACTCCTATGAAAACATTTGTTCCCAGAGAATCATAAACATACCCCTGTGTTTCACTATTCATGAGAATTGCAGGGGACACAATTCAGCCTTACAATTCCAATGCTTGGAGAAAGTCAGGTGCCTTTAATCCCTACACACACCTTTAGTCCTAGCACTAAATAAACACAAGCAGGTGCATGTCTGAGTTGAGACCATCTCAGACTACGGAGTGAATTCCAGCTGGGGTTTCAGAGATAGAAAGTCTCTCAAACCAGAATTAAAGAGAAAAACAAACAAAAAGGATGCCTGAAGGAGGGAGGCAATCTTCAACCCCAGATCCGAGGAGTAGAAGCCACAGAATTGTAGTGCAAGGCCACCCACAATGACTTTGTGAATTTATAAGAAGAATGGACTCAAAGTAAACATATTGCAACAACAAAATTAAAGATAGAGATGTAAACAAAGGAAAAAAAGTAAACAAAGGAAAAATGAAGAGAGACCAAAAATCACCTTGCTCTTTTGGGCCACCCAATTTTAATTCCTCCGCAGATCACAGTCTTCATGTCATGTCTATCAAACCTCATGTTTTCCAAAGAGAAATACATGCCACTCTCTCTGCCAACAAAAATGAACATGCTTCAGCCTGTGGTTTTACTATGTTGTATCTCAGACTCTCCTGGTTGCCTCCTGCCCTCTGTCTCATTCCAGTGCCAATGATCCACTAGATTGAAGACTATTGATTCGACCTCTCCTGGCAACAATCAATCATAAATAGCTCCTTGGTTACTAATGGAAATTTAACAACTCTTATCAAAAGTACATTGAAAATGGAAGGAAGAATGAAGGATTAAATAAATAAAAAAGGAAACAAAGAAGAAATGAAGAGAAGATTAGAAGATTGTACTTTAAGGTGCAAAGGTATTAAGCATTACTTTTGGGATCTTTTGGAAATAATTAGATTTTCATCAGAAAGGATGGATACAGTTCATTCTACATCTAGTAGTAAATACCTGACAGTTCCTGTTAAAATATTTTTAAACTCAATTCTAGTCACAGCAATATAGTCAATACACCCTACCCTGGAAAATCTCAAGTTTATCTTTATCTATATGTACATATTAAATTAATTCTCACCTGCATACTGTGGGATGCCACAGTAGCAATTGCTGAGCTGAACCGCTGAGTCTGTCCTGTGTTGAGATGACACTCTGGCCCCGATATATTGCTTTCTTATACCCTGGTCCCCTTTCCTACTACAGAAATGGATTTCAACTCAACTCTCAATCCATAATATCATGTACATAAAGAAATGAGAAAATTTTAAATGACTCTCCACCAATTAGTTGTCAGTTCAAATGTGTACAAATCAAAAGAGCAAATCCAATGAATCAATCAGGAGGACTTCGGGAGAAAACATCTCTGTGAGCCAGCAGTTTCTCAAGGGATGCAGAACATGCAAAGAGCCTATGTTAAGAACATGAAGTTTCTGAATGTAGTGTTGTACCCAGAATCCCCAAAGATCACCAAGAGACCAAATCTGATAAAAAATAAAAAAAGAAAGCAAAGTCTTTTTACTGTTGTTGGGTATACCCTGGCGTCACTGTCTATCTGATGCAGCAGAGCAGGAGAGACCCAGAGTAGCAATGGGGCAGGGTTTTCATAGGGGTAAAGCAAGGGGTTCTTCTGGTCTTCAGACTACATAGGAACAGACTTGGGATTGATTTATGTGAGTGACAGTTATACTAGTAACTTTAATTGGCTAGGGTTAGTTTGGGGTTACAGTTACCCATTTTTGGGCAGACATGGACCAGTCCCATATTTTGTCCCTGAGCTGCTGTGGAGACTGGCTGGCCTAGCAAGTGCTGACTGTAGGGTCTGGCTCAGTGGCACAGACTTGGTGTGTCCTATCTCCTGGTCCTGCTCGCAGGGGCATCAGTGATTAACTGTCTATTCATGGCCCTCCCAGAAACAAATAGCTCAGTTCATGAAACTGACATTGAGGCCTGATCTCTGAGAGAAGACTATGGTGGTATTGTGTTCCCCAAAATATTGTGTACCCTAATAAACATATCTGGGGTCAGGAACAGAAAAGCCACTAGATACTTAGGATACGCAGTGGTAGCACACACCTTTAATCCTAGCATTCCAGAGACAGAAATCCATGTGTTCAAGGATACAGCTAAGCATGGTGACACATGCCTTTAATCCCAAAAGTGAGCCTTTAATCCCAGGGACTAATGGCAGAAAGCAGAAAGGTATGTAAGGCATGAGGACCAGAAACTAGAAGCATTTGTCTGGTTAAGCTTTCAGGATTCGGAGCAGCACAGTTCAACTGAGAACCATTCAGATATGAGGACTCAAAGGCTTCCAGTCTGAGGAAACTGGATCAGCAAAGGAACTGGCAAGAACTTTTAAGATTCCTGCTACATCTGGCTGCCAACATTTGTGCTACAAATTCAGGAAAAAGCCGCTTGCCTGTGGCCTTGTGGGCCCCAGCTCAGACCCGAACTACACTCTGCTGGTTGTGGTGGCACATGCCGGTAAGATTTACTGAAGAAGGCAGAGGGAGGAGAATCCTGAGTTTGAGGCCAACCTAGGAGAAGCTTTGGCTGGGGCCGAGCCACAAACAGTGGTGGGACAATGGAGGCAGTGGCTGCTGCTCCGAGTTGCTGGCTCCTTCTTATCTTATTGGTGATGACGGTGATGCCTCTACCTGGGATGAAGGATTTTCTGATGCTTGTTCAGAGAATTGCCAGGACCATCGTGTTACAAGACAACATCGAAAAAGGTCAGTTTGGGAAAGTTTGGCAAGACTATTGCTGTGAAGATTTTCTCTTCTCGGGAAGAACGTTCACGGTTCCCAGAAACAGACGTTTATGAGACTGTGTTTGCTCCAAACCACAGAGGAGGGACAAAAAAAAATTCTAAGGGGAACTATGACCACACCTAACAGCGACTTTGGAATCTTCAAAGGATGATAGGATCTCACAATGATGATTCCACATGGACTATGGTAAAGCCATTAAGCTGATTAACACCAAGGAAAGATCGGCTTTGGACGACAAACTGCTCAGGACAATTTCGAGATGGCTAGCTGAGATGATTCAGCTTGACAGACTACTCGAGCAAGGAGTTGAGACAAGCCTTGAACTTTCACACTAAGCAGCGACTGGACAAATGATACAGGACTTGACAATTAACCGAAAAGTTTTCTTTTCAGGATTCCCTACAGATATCTTCACACCTAGAAAGCAGGAAGTAATTTTAAGAAAACATTGCCCACATTCCCAAGCGGTGGAATGGGAGGTTTTTGGTTGTTTTATGAGTTATGAATATTGTCATTGTTTATGATGGTTGGTTACAAGCTGTTAATTGTTAATGGTCAGGAAAAAAGGTGATCATGGAGATTAGATTCAGAGGTTTTGTTTTTTTAAAACAAGGAAAAATAAAGAAGAGAATATACATATGAGGTAGATCACTGAATCTACCCTGAGAAAAACAGATAAAGAAGTAATAAGATAAATGGGTAGATAATTGAATGCACTCTAAAAAGAAAAAGAGGAATATATAAAAATGACAAAAGGTAGATTACTGATTCTATTATGAAAAGAAAAATACTTTTAAAAAGGAACTACTTGTTTTACATAGGATAAGTAATGAAAATTAGTTTGTCTGAGTTTTTCAAATGTTACTGGAATGGACATTGTTAATATATATAATGGAGTTTTTTACTGTACATATTGTATATACTTATTAGATAGTTATTCTTGTATTAGTTATAAGCTTTTTTAATTTTAGACAAAAATAGAAGAAATGTGATGGTATTGTATTCCCCACAATACTGTGTACCCTGATAAACTTATCTGGGGTCAGAGTACAGAAAACCCACTAGATGCTTAAAATAGGCAGTGGTAGGTAGCACACGCCTTTAATCCTACCATTCCAGAGGCAGAAATCCATGTGTTCAAGGATAGAGTCAAGCATGGTGACTCACACCTTTAATCCCAGAAAGCAAGCTTTTAATCCCAGGGAGTGATGGCAGAAAGCGGAAAGGTATGTAAGGCGTTAGGACCAGCATTTGGCTGGTTAAGCTTTCAGGCTTTGGAGCATCAGTTCAGCTTAGAACCATTCAGATATGAGGACTAGATACTTAGGATAGGCAGTGGTAGCACACGCCTTTAATCCTAGCATTGCAGGCACAGAAATCCATCTGTTCAAGGTTATATGCAGGCATGATGACACACACCTTTAATCCCAAGAAGTGAGCCTTTAATCCCAGGGAGTGATGGCAGATAGCAGAAAGGTATATAAGGTGTGAAGACCAGGAACTGGAAGCATTTGGCTGATTAATCTTTTAGGTTTTGAGCAGCACAGTTCAGCTGAGAGCCATTCGGATATGAGGACGAAGAGGCTTCCAGTCTGAGGAAACAGGACCAGCTGAGGAACTGGCGAGGTGAGGTGGCTGTGGCTTGTTCTGTCTCTCTGATCTTCCAGTATTCACCCAAATACTTGGCTCTGGGTTTGTTTTATTAAAAAAGACCATTTAAGATTTCTGCTACAGCACTCTTTTATGTTGCATTTGTTTAACTCTGTAAAGCTGTTTTGCTTTGCCTGTCTAAAACACTCACTTAGTCTAATAAGGAGCTGAACAGAAGGTAGCTAAGTAGGAGAGGGGTAAGCATAGCTGCCAGGCAGAGGCAATAAATAGGAGGGGAAATCTAGGCTGCATAGAAGAGAAGAATGAGGAGCAAGAAAAGTAAATGGAGAAGAGGATTCCAGGGGTCAGCCACACAGTCACACTGCCAGCCAGGGAGTAAGAAGAAAAGCAAGATACATAGAATAAAGAAAAGTAAAAATCCCAGAAGCAAATCGTTTTGGGTCACATGCTACTGTCTCAAGCCATATTTTAAGGGTGTGCTGAGGTTCCACCTCAGACCTCATAATTACATTGTAAGCACCTCCCTGACTCCCTGACTGAGCCATCTCTAAGACCAGGGTATCTCCTCTAAAGCCTTAAGTTCCCAAATATTAATTCCCCAGTCTCTCTGTCACCATGTAAATAAATTACATTCAAGTATGTCCATCAAACCACCAATGGGTTTATTTTGCTTTATTCGTGCTAATTTAGGGCACTGGATATCCTCCCTGGTAACGGTTTTGTTGGGGGAAGTACTTTCTCATGAATAATAAAAACTACAATACCTTCTCAGTACTTCTTCTCAAAATGACTGTCTTCCTGAGTTAGCCATCTCTCACCCCAGGAACTCCCCTTGACTTGACAGGAGGCTCTAACACTCATCAAAGAGACCTTCCATGTAACTCCCAGGGTTCCTGCCACTTGATCACCCAGCAATGGACAAATGGATGAGATCTACATGAGCAAACTGGGAGTGAGGAAGGGTAATGGAGGGCAAGAATTGGGGAAATAGATATTAGGGGAGCAGGAGGTCATAGCTGGATCAGGAACACAGTGGGAGAACAATGAAAGAGATACCATGATAAATGAAGACACCATGGGGATAGGAAGAAGCAGAGTGCTAGAGAGGTCGCCAGGACACACCAAAAATGTGTACACTATAAACTACTGGTAATGGTTGAGAGGGTGCCTGAGCTGACCTACATTGGTGATCGGATGGCAGAACACTCTAACTGTCATCAAAGAACCCACATCCAGTGACTGATGGAAGCAGATGCAGAGATCCATGGCCAGGTCCCAGGTGTAGCTCCAGGAGTATAGTCAATGGGGGAGAGGAGGGATTCTATGAGCAAGAGATATGGAGACCATGATTGGAAAAAGTACAGCAACAACTAGCCAAACTAGTGGGAACACATGATCTGTGGACCAATAGCTGAGGAGCCCCCATGGTACTGGACTAGGCCCTCTGGATAAGTGAGACAATTGTTTAGATTCAACTCTTTAGGGGGACTCAAGGCAGTGGGACCAGGACCTATCCATAGTGCATGAGCCAGGTTTTTGGAACATAGTGCCTATGGTGAGACACTTTGTGCAGCCTTGGGGCAAGGATCAGGGGCTTGGACCTGACTCAACTGAATTACCAGGCTCTGCTGACTCCCCAGGGGAGACCTTGCCTCAAAGGAAGTGGGAATAGGAGGGTGGATTGGGGGAAATGTTTGGGGGGTGGGAGGAGGGAGGACAGGGGAATCTGTGGTTGATATGTAAAATGAGTAGAAAATCTCTTAATTTAAAAAAAGGAGGAAAAAAGAAATCACTCCACAAGTCTAAGATAAAGTTTTCAGTGAAAATGAGAAACACAATAAAACCAAAATTTGTCTTTTCTCAGACCATCTCAAAAAAAAAGTCATGGTTTAATCATATTGATCTCTATATTTTTTCAGTTTGTAATAGTTCTCTGAGAGTTTGGTATAAGCTGTTTTAACATATTCACCCCTCCTCCAACTCTTCCCAGAGCCACTCTCCCTCCCATACCCACTAACTTTCTGTGTTTTAAAAACAGACCTACCAAGCAAGACCAATTGGTGCTGCCCAAATATTCTTGCGTGCATGATCTTCCACTGGAGTATAGTCTTACTATAGTATTACCAGGAACTACGCTGTTAGAGAAAACAGTGTCTTTTCTTATCTCAACAGCTGACAATTGCCATTAGCCCCCAGCTAGGGAAGAATTTAGTGCCAATTCCATTTTGTATGATGGGATTTGGTATGGCTTGGACATGTACAGGTCTTGTGCATGCTGTCACAACCACTGTGAATTCACATGTGCAGTGCCCTGCTGTGCACAGAAGACATTGTTTCTGTATAGTCATCAACCACCTCCAGCTCTTACAGTCTTTCCATGTTCTTTTCTGCAAAGATTCTTGAGTCTTATGAGGAGGGGATGTGATCGAGACATCCTGTTTAGGGATAAGCATTGTCATACAGTCTCTTATTCTCTGCACCTAGACAGTTATGCATTTCTAAGTTAATTATTATCTACTGCAAATAGGAACTTACCTGATGAGGACTGGGAGATGTAGTAATCTATGGGTATGACAAACCATTAGGAGTCAGTCTAATACTATGTTCATTTAGAAGATTAGAAGCAATAGGTTCTCTCCTAGAGCCTATGACCTGTCTAGCCATGGATTCTTGGTCCCATAATGGTGCCAGGCATGGTTTTCAGCTTGTGGAGCAGGACTGATGCTTGTGTCACTATTACACCAGTGAGCATGTCTTTCAAAGTTATTCATAGTCATGGTGCACAGTGGCAAGCTGGGTATAATTGATGATAACTTTTCAACTCCAGCAATGTAATAGAAATCCCTGGCACTGTGAAAATTACCCAGTAGGGATGAAGTTTCTAGGTCTATACCAGACTGCTTTCTCTGTCACTTTCTGGGGGGTAAATAAGAGCAATGGACATACTAAGTCCTATTTTTTTAAACTAAGACAACTTTTAGTTCTCAGTCTTCAAATGTTTTTGGTGGTGGTGCTGGTAGTGGTGATAGTGTTTTTTTTTTTAAGTTTTGATTTGAATTGCTTGGGTCTAATAAGGTAGGGTGGGCTAGCCTCAGACTTTCTATCTTGTTTGAACTCACCTCAGATTCATAACCATACTCCTGTCTCAGCCTACAGAATGGTAGAATTATTGTACTAAAACACTATAACAGACAGTACACATGTTTTCAACAGATTATCTTTAAATGATATTCACCTTATATAGATGTCTACTATCTTGGAAATCATGGAACTGAATAATCTCTTATAACCTATCCCATTTTTCATATAGTGCAACTATTCAGACAAAAACACAGGCTTCAATAACCCCACCCTTGAAATATAAATTAGTAAAAAGAAGTGGATGAAGGAAAAAGTGCTTTAACAGAATTAGATAATATTAGATTAGAAGTACATAAATCTTAAAAATCATGGCAGGAAAACTTTCAGTTTTATAATGAAAAAAATTATGTATTTTTTTTATTTATTAGCATTGATTTAAATGAACTTGTTCCTTGTTTAAATTCTTATTCCTGTTATTTCATAGGTGTCAGGAGCCAAGTAGCCTAACTGATTCTCATGGGAAAAAGCAGTGTACCCAATCTTCCGTTAACAGTTTCAATAGCAACCATTTTTCAACAAAACCACAGTATGTACCTTTTGATCTACTCCCTGAAACATAATGGTTTGCTGTATGGTCCGTTGATCAGGCCCTGGAACAAAGAGACCTTTTCCTGAACCCTACCTTACCCTAACTTCCTCCTAGTAACTTTCCATACCCCTATCTACTTCTCCTAGCTCCTAGCATATATAAACCTGATTCCCCTTGCAATAAACGAGACCTTGACGCAACTCAGACTGACTTTGTCTTCCTTTACGCGCCTGGTCTCCTTTCTCTCTCACACCCATTGATCTTTCAGGAGGTGCCTCCTCGGGTCTCATCAAATAACGTGGCCCACGGGACGGGTCACATAGGAAGAGGAAAAATAGTTGTTGTCTTCTCTAGGGTATGTATTTTTTTTCTCTTGTATATACAAAGCTGAAATTCTAAGCATGTATTAATCACATAAGTTGGAAAAATATAGACCCCATTCTACATAATGTTGTAAGTCCTGGAGGATCAACTTGAGTTGACAGCCTCCCCAAAGTTGCAGTATTTGCTATCTTCTGCCAGCAGGCATTGAGATGTCCATTTTACAGCAATGTAAAAAGACAAAAAAAAAGCCTCAAAATTTAACTCCATTTAAATATGCTGTAGCCACCACAATGACTCATAGGATTTTATCAGTACAATTTAGAATACTATTGAATACTATTGAGTTATGTAGTTAATTTCTTCAATGTTTTGACTAAAAAAATGACTAAAACAATTTAGAGTGGAATTGGTTTATTTCAGCTTGCAGTTTGAGTACACAGTCCATCATGGGAAGGAATCATGGTATCAAGAGGTTGACGCAGCTGATCACATGGTATCTCTAGACAGATAGCAAAGAGAGATGCATGCCAGTTCTCAACTTGTTTTCCCCAATTTATTCAGTCCAGGAATCTAACCAGAGAACCAATGGCTGTGCCGAATTAGAGTGGGTCCTCTACCTCCATTAACCCAGCTTTAAACTCCCTCAAAGATGTATCCAGATTCTGTCTGTTGTGTGATTCTAGATCTTATAAAGTGGACTATCAATATTAACCATCATGTTACCTCATGTTAGACTTGCACAAATAATAAAGAACATATGTATATATTCATGAACAGAAATCAACAACTGTGACACATTGAGAGATTAGAAAAATACTATCTTTTCTATGGCAGGGAAAAGAGAGTGTGGAGATTAAGTTGGGAACACTGATGAATACAGTAGGACAACGTATGGAGAATGCTTGTAGAAATGTAGAGGTTAACCTCCACAGCCTTGGGTTGTCATAGACTGTCATACAGAATGCCAGGGTGCAAGCAACTGAGTAGGAGGTAACAACGGCCCACAGCAGAATTGGGATGACTAGGAAAGTCTCTGTCTTCCAGGGAAGTCTTAGGAAACAATGGGCACAGCAAATAGACAGCATTTGTCATTTCTTCCCATAGAGGAACCTGGAAGTGGAGCCACAAACCCACATCATAAGATCAGATGCAGAACATCGATGAAGTCAAAACGTGAATGAATAAAATGGAATTGATCACATAAACATGCCAAAGATTCTGGATTTCTCTTTGCTCTTCTTTTCTGTAATTCAGTTGCAGCAGTGGGATCAGAGTCCAGGCTGTGCTTGAAGAGAAACACATACCTCAACAGCTAATTAGATATCTTTAAGCGTATCATATTTTTTTTAATTTTCTATGAGCAATTTTCTAGTCATTTTACATATCAGCCACAGATTCCCCTGTCCTCCCTTCTTCCACCCTCCAGCCTTCTCCCGCAATCTACCCCCGATTCCCACCTCCTCCAAGGCAAGGTCTCCCCTGGGGAGTCAGCCCAGCCTGGTACATTCAGTTGAGGCAGGTCCAATCCCCTCCTCCCTGCACCAAGGGTGAGCAAAATGTCTCAGCATAGGCTCTGGGTTCCAAAAAGCTGGCTCATGCACCAAGGACAGGTCCCAGTCCCACCACCTGGGGGACCTCCTAAACAGTTCAAGCTAATTAATTGTCTCACTTATCCAGAGGGCCTAGACCAGTTCCATGGGGGCTCCTCAGTTCATTTGTTTCCGGGAGTTTGGCTATTTGTTCCTGTGCTTTTTCCAATCATGGTGTCAATATTTCTTGCTCATATCACACTTCCTCTCTCTCATCGATTGGACTCCTGGAGCTCCACCTAGTACATGATGATCCCCAATCTCTTAGCTTTTAGAATAAAAACAAAGGGATATCTTCATCTCATGGAACTGCTTAGGCAGCATTATGACTGCAGTAACAACTGGCAATGCTTAATTTAGAGAGCCATTAACTTGCTAAACAACACCTGGTCATGTGTGAGTCTAATGATCAGTAATAGATGAAAGAATATTTAAATTTATCATAACACACACATCATCATGTTAAATTACCTTCTCCTACAGCAGGAAAAATGATTCTTTGTACCAGATTTGTTATTACAGATGAGGATGAAGGGGCAAAATGTGGGAAAAAATGTGTCTAGGAATGTAAATATGTTGATTATCCACAGACTTGGATTGTCAAATGCCACATTATAGATAACTAATATGAAGGACATTGAATAGGAGAGGACAAAGGTACAGACAAGGGTCAAGATGGTTTTTGTGGCTCTGTCTTCAGGGGAGACTCTGAGAGAATGCTGGGCACTGTGAATATGTTGTAGCTGAATCTTGTGCCTGTAGAGGATGCGCATCATGAAGTCACTGGTCCAAACCATGAGACCCAAATACAGACCATCAATGAAACAATGCAATAACAGACGTAGTACAGTTACAAGGTTGCTAGCAACAAACGCCGAGCAGTACCCCAACTTGATTTTCTTGGTGAAGTTTTTGTTAGTATCAGGTCCAATCACATCTATAGCTGTTTTGCTGTTTAGGAGCAGATGCACAAGCCAGCTGAGTGAGCAGGACCGAGCCATGTACTTGGAGACTCTGTGTTTAAGCTTCATCCACCTGGAGTTGCTGGGGCTGATTGTGATTGCTTGGAAGCAACTCAAGAGGCAGGTGCAGTGCAGGGAAATGGCCCGGGCCACTCGATTATTGTAGAGAGTGAGTTTACATAAAAGGTCACCCAGGAGATATTGCAAGCCCAGCTGTACCATTATGTGAGGAATTGCTCTTGAGATAATGACCAAGGAATTGGCTAGAATCAAATGCCTTAAAATCTGGTCTTTGGGCATCAGACTTTTTCCAGTGAATACTGACATGATATATGGAAGAAGAACTGACCAGTTGCCAAGAATCCCAACAGCTGTTAGAGAAAAAAAAAGAATCCCCATTGGCAAGTTCTCAGGAACCATGTTCTGTTCACCTGAGATAAACAAATTTAACAGCATCAATACAACCAGGAAGAAGACATGTAAATGTGTATTAATTATTTGTAGCTCAAATTACATCATTATCAATATCATGAAATTTGCAGGCAAATGGATAGAACTAGAAAATATCATCTTGAGTGAGCTAACCCAGACTCAGACGGACAAACATGGTATGTACTCACTCATAAGTGGATACTAGATATAAGGCAAAGGACAACCAGACTACAACCCACAGCTCCAGAGAAGCTAGCTAACAAGGACCCTAAGAAGGACACATAGATAGCCGAGTGAAGGAGAAAGAGATGAGGTCTACATTAGCAAACTGGGAGTGTGTGTTTGTGTGGGGGGTGATGGAAGGCAAAGAATGGGGATGAGAACATAAGGAAATGGGAGGGTCAAGCTGGAACAGGGACAGGATGGGAGAGTAAGGAAAGAGATACCATAAAAATGAAGACATCATGGGAATAGGAAGAGGCAGGGTGCTGGGGAAGTTCTCAGGAATCCACAGGATGACCCCACCTTGGACTCTGGCAATGGTCGAAAGGATGCCTGGACTGATGTACTCTGGTGAACAGACTAGTGAATACCTTAACTGTCATCATAGAGCTTTTATCTAGTGACTTATGGAAGCAGATGCAAGATCCACAGCTGAGCACCAGGCTGAGCTTTGGGAATCTAATTGATGAGAGAGAGGAGGGATTCTGTGGGCAGGGGAAGTGGAGATCATGATGGGAAAACATACAGAGATGGCCAGCCATGCCAGTAAAGCCCATGAACTGTGGACTAATAGCTGTAGAGCCCCAGTAGGACTAGACTAGTTCCTCTGAATATGGGAGACAGTTGTTTAGCTTGAACTGTTTGGGGGTGGGCGGCAGGTAGGAGGATCAGGATCTGTCCCTGGTGCATGGGCAGCTTTTTGGGGACCAGTGCCTAGGGTGTGACACCTTGCACAGCCTTGGTGCAGGGGGAGGGGCTTGTACCTGCCTCAGCTGAGCGTGCCAGGCTCTGCTGACTCCCCATGGGAAACCTCAATTTGGAAAATGTGGGGATGAGGGGGTGGGTTGGGTGGAAGTCTGGTGGTGGGAAGAGGGAAGAGAGGGAGATTTGTGGTTGGCATGTAAAATGAATAGAAAATTTCTACTCATAGGAGTTTATACTAAGTCACATACTTGCTTAATAAAGCTTCTGTGGTTAAGTGATGTAGTGAGGTAGGAAGAGAGCAACAAATACATTGTGTAGAACAAGAGACTTAACAGCACACTAGCCTGAAATTAGACAGGGAGAAGATGATAAGACAAAATACATTGGTTCACAGGGTGAAAAGTGTCAGGCTATTAAACAGTGTGGAAAATCAGGCAATGTAGGAGATACTGTGTTCAAACAAGACAGCTCCAATGAGTCAGATTTTGTGATAGATGCCGTATTTGGGTTCAGTCATTTCATCAGTCTATAATGAATAATAAGCAGTTCTTCCAAAATAATGGGAAGTGGAAGATGTAAATAGATAATAGAACATCTAGAAAGGAAAGACTTTGTCAGTACACAGATAGCTCAATATGAAATTTCTTCAACAACACGGAGGAAAAGTGATAAAAGGTCTAAACCAGAAAATGAATGCTAGTCATCTCTCTGATGCAATTCAAAGGAGAATTTTCCATAAATTCATTTTGAAAAACTAGAAAAGTGTCTTTCAGGCTGGGCATCAAGGGAACTGGAGAAGCTGTGTCTGAATTTGTAGTGGATTCACATACAGAGGGAAGTGCTCAGAAGCAACAGTTCCCAGAATGCCCCCCACCCCGCCCTGCTCTCCTTGCAGTGTTCTTTGCTTGAGTCCAGGCCTGTCCAGCCTGTGATGCTCTTTCTGGGTTCCTGGAAGGGCCAGCACTCTCCATCACCTTTTCACTTGAACCCTGGGCTCATGTCCTACATGTCTGCTGAACTTCAGATTGTACCAGGAATGGTCAAAACCACACCAGTCAACAGTTAGCTTTCCCCATCGGGTTTTCAATCAAGAATAGTATTCATAAAACTCATGATAAAGTGCTGAGGATAATAGTAACTGTGTTTTCTGTACATCCCTTAAGCTGATGCAGAAGGGTATCTATTGTCCCAAACTTTTGCAAAACTAACTGGAAGAATTCTCAGTTGAAACACAGGAATTCTAAATGAGTCTGCAATGAGGAGGAGCCAATCATACTGTGTGTGCATTGTTGCTCAATATGCACACTGTCCATTCAGTCACACAAAAGCTGTGGTTTAAAGTACCTATTTCTTTAAGAAAATAAATCATCTTTTTTTAGGAAGTCATTAATGGCTTACACACCTGTGATTTTAAGATTGGTAACTTTGGGGGCTGGGGAGATGGGTTAGTAGTTAAAAGCACTTGCTATTCTTTCAAAGAACCTGGGTTCTGTTTGTGACACCCACAGAGTGCCTCACCACTGCCTGCAACTCTGGCTCTAGGAAGAATCTGATACCTCTGGGCTCTACTGGCTCCTGTACACATATATGAACATACCCACAAACAGATAGAAACACAAATACCTGTAATCTAAAATAATAGAAATAAATCTTAAAAGGAACTTTTCTCCAAAAGGAGGGAAAAATAAGAGCAGAATTCAACCCCTAAAATGGATAATACATGGGCAGAATAGATGGGGTAAAAGGTAAGAGCACTTACTACAAGTATCAAGACCTGAGTTAAGATCACACTGCCTACATGATATTGCTGGGGGTTGTTGGTCATCAACTTAGAAAAAAAAAACACAAGCTCTAGATTCAGCCAGAGATCTTGTTTAAATAAAAACGGTAGAGAGGAAAATGGAAGAATATCCAACCACTCCTCTGCTAGCCATACACATATACTACATTATCTATTATCTATCTACGTATCTATCTATCTCTGTGTATCTCTATGTATCTATGTATGTATGTATCTATCTATCTACCTACCTCCCTATGCAACATGTATGTATCTATGTATCTACCTACCTACCTACCTACCTATTTATCATCAACTTATTATCTATCTATCTATCTGTCTGTCTGTCTAACTGGATGTTTTCATTTGCATGTATATTCATAACACATATAGAAATGAGTGGAGTCAATGTATCATAAGATAGGAAGGGACCCTTTGGAGCTTGCTGAATGCACAGATAGGGAAAGGCAGGAAACTGTCCATCATCCTTTGCCAGCAAAAAATAGCTTCCATTTCATGTGAAATCCTTTTCATCATCTTACTTCAGTACTTAACAACAGTAACTTTCCCTTATTCCCTCTAAATATAGATTCTCCAGTCACTTGTGGCTTGGTATAAAGAGAAAATGTACTTACCGTGTGTTCTGTTTAACACAGAAGTTGGAGTAAGCAACTGAGTCTGTCTTGTTGAGATGAGACTCTGGTCCCTTACTTACAGGCTTATAATTCCCTGGTCTTTTCCCTCACAGGACCTGTGATTTTCAGCTCTAGATCCATAACAGCATCTACATGGGGAATTAAGAATACCTTTTCAACAGCCATGCTCCAATTACCTGTAAAAGAAAAAAGTCCAGATTAAGACAGCAAATCCAAGAAGACATTATAAAGAGTTGAGAAAAACTTTTCTGTGAGTCCTTAGAGTACTCAGGGTGTCACAAGGAGAGCCACACAAGTCCCATGCCTAGAGCAGAGGAGAGGGAACAAGGGAAATATGTGGCTTTGTCTGGATTTGAGCAGACTTGTCAGCTTTAACTCACCACCTAATATCTTAGGTGATGTCAGAAGTTAATAACCAGCACCAAGGGGCCTTGAAATGGGAGATTCCAGGAAAATTTTACATCTCACTTCTTTGAAGCAGCATTTTCTAAGAGCTTCTCATTTCATTTCTGTGCAGCTGGAGTCCATTCGTTTTCATGTCTGAAGAAACACTAGTGCATGTGTTTACAGTTATATATCTGAACAGCTGATGTGCGGATTCCAGTTTTGAGATTGCATAAATGAGAATTTTGAGCTTGTATAAATGAGGATTCTCTGAACTTCCTAGCAAAGGGATTCTATTTGCAATGTGCATGTATTTTGATGGCATAAATTTAAGAAAGAATCATTGGTTAGGGGGGTTTACGTTTATTTTAAAATACTTTTCTTTATGATTTTAAAACACACACACACACACACACACACACACACACACACACACACACACACACACACAGTGTAGCCTGGTCATACCTATTCCCCCACCTCTTTTCCAATATCTCCTCTCCAGTATATCTACCTCTCAATTTCACATCCTTTCTTTTTTTTGTTTCTCTTTTTTGTGTGCCCCACTGAGTCCAATTAATACTACTAATAGCTCATGGTTGTGGGTCATCACTGTTGTTTGGTCTACTTAGTTCTCAAACAGCCAAGGAAAAGTCACTCTCCTGCTCTCAGTACCGACCACTTGCCAATGGTCCATATATAGGAGTGGGGCATTAGTAACCCTTCCCCCATCCATTCTGGAATCTTCACTGGCTGAACATTGTATAGATCTAATGCCCGTAACCACAGTGGCTGTGAGTCCAGATGGGAAGCAGGCATGTCATATACGGAAGACAGAATTTCATAGCTGTCCTCTGTACCTTCTATATTGTAATTTTCTTTCTGTTTCTTCTTATATGCCGTGTCCCCTGCACCTGGAGTAATGGATGTCTATGGCTGAGTACTCACAACTCATTCTCAGCACTTGACTTGTTATGAGTTCATGCATTAACTGCTACAAAAAGAAGCTTCTCTGACCAAGGTTTAGTATAACACAAATCTATGAGTACAAACATAAATATTTAAAAGGCAGCATTTGGACAATATGACTACTTAAGAAAACAGCTGTGGTAGGTTGCCCTATAGGGTCTATGATCTCCCAAGATTTGGAGATTTGACCAGATTTGCAGGAATAGGCATGAATTCCCTCTTGTGTTATTAGCCCCAGATAAAATAAGAAAGCAACTGGTTATCTGAGTAACAACCATGACACTAATGTACCATTTGCACATCTTGCTTGGGTAGGTCATTATTGTAGCCTGCAGGGTCCAGTGCTGAATGAGACCATTAATGTCTCTTCTCTCCCACAAGCTGATGTAGCACCTCCAGTACTATGCCACCTAGCCAACAGGAAAAGAGTTTTCTGGTCAGTTCAAGACTGATTTTTCAATGTTCTGCAACTAATCTGTATGGTGTACTCAGAAAGAGAGTCTTACCACCCAGTTCAAGTAAGCAACCAAGAACAATAGCCATACCTCAATGGTTTGGGAGTCTGGGGGTTGCAGCACACATTCTTGTTGGACTATCTTTGTACCACCAGCCCACAAATAATGACCCAGAGATTTATTATTAACTATGAAGCTTCGCCTTAGCTTATGCTCTATCACAACCAGCTCTTTTAACTTAATTAACCTATGTATTTTCTAATCTACATTTTGCCATGTAGCTCTGTTAGCCTCTCTTAGTTGGGCACATCTGACTTGTTCTGAATCTGCTGGCAAAATCCCAGTTTCCTGCTTCCTCCTCCCAGTTTCTCTCTCTCTGCCTGGAAGTCCTGCCTATTCTCTACTGTCTACCTATTATCCATTTAGCTCTTTATTAAACCAGTCAGAGCAACACATCTCTATGCAGGATACCAATATTCTGCAACACAGGAGACTCTCCAAATAATAAATAAGGAAATATATATCTCATCCAGAAGCAGAATTTTTGTTTGAAAACCCATGGTTTCTGCTAAATCATGCTGAATATCTCTGTTAAAATTCCTTATTAAATTGTATTTTCCAATCAGGTTATACACTGGTAAATTATTACATGAGTTTCCCAAACATCATTAGTTTTGGTTGAATCACATGTCTCCCAAATAGCTCCCATTCCTCTTCTACCACCTCACTGGCACAAATGATTCAGAAGTACGACTTTACAACATTGGGTTTAGGGTTCACCTAGGCTACTATTTCCAGAAGTTATTACTTCTGATCTATTCTATTCAGTTCAGTTTCTCAACATGAGTTGATTTTCAGCCCATCTCAGCACATCCCTCAAAACCCAAATGCTCTATTTCCCAGCACCAACCCTTCATATAAACCCCAAATCTACTGATAAAACTATCTTCAACCTCATGCTCCTAGAGGAATACAATAAAATACTCATTTCAAGATTTAAAAAGACAGCCAGGGAACTCTGACTGAACATTCAGGAAAGGTTAGTCCATCTGATGTATTTTCTCAGGGTCACAATTACTTCACCAAAAAGTAATAAAAAATTTTCAAGTTATGTATAATTTGTACATATATGTGTTAAATGCTGGGCACTGCCTAACACTGCACACATTTCACAGACAATTTTGAGTGCTATCACAGGATAGATTATCAGTGGATTTATAAAGCCAGGAGCCAGTTCTATAAAGATGCTATTTCAAATGACTGAAATTCCTAGATACTTTGTAGAGTCTCCTACTTTCATGTAAGTCATTCAGTTGAAGGACTAAGACTACAGTCAAGGCTGCTCCTGTTGTGAAATTCATATAAAACATTCTGGTTGATCAGGTCTAAGGAGACAGAGTCATGATTGATGAAGGAACACATGAATATATTAGAGAAAATAAGCTACTAGAACATGTAAAAATAGTTTAAAATTTTACATTTTCTACAATGAAGAAAGTACAACCTGGAGGGAGAATTTTATTTCTGAGGAGAACGAAAGGGCTGGATGTGGAAAAACTTGTTTGTAGAATTGCAAATATTTTTAGGACTGATCAACCTGAATTATCAAAGAACACCATATAAAGAACCCGGATGGAAAAGATGGAGTAGCAGGTGACAAGGGTCCACATAAAGATCAGAATGGATTGAATGTCTCTGGATACAGGGGAGACTCTAGGAGACTCTAGGGCAGTCCTGGGCACTGTGAATATGCTGTCCCTTCTTTCTTGTGCCTGTGGAGGATGCACACCATGGTGACAGTAGTCCAGATCTTGAGACCCAAATATAGACCATCACTGAAGCAGAACAGAAACAAATACAGTGAATCTGTAATGGTTCCAGAAACAAACCCAGCACAGTATCCAAAACTGAATCTGTTGGTGCCATTCCTGCTCTTGTGAGGATCTGTTACTCTCACAGCAGTTGTGATGTTGAGGATCAGATGCACAAACCAGCTAAATGAGCATGAGGAACCAATGTACTTGATGGCTCTGTGTTTAAGCTTCATCCATCTCGTGCTGCTGGGGCTGGTTGTGATTGCTTGAAAGCAGCTGAGGAGACACGTACGTGGTGCACAGGGAAACACCTTGGGGTACTAGAATAAAGTACACAACAAGTTCACATATAAAGTCATCCAGGAAAGATTTCAATCCAAATTCTGACACTATTTGTGGAATCCTTCTTGAGATAATAACCAAAAAGTTATCAAAGATTAGATGTTTTATAATCAGGTCTTTCAGCATCAAAAACTTTTCAGTACATATCGAAATGAAATAATGAAGCAGAAGTGACCAGTTGCCCAGGATTCCTATGGCTGTCTGGGAGAAGAGGATCCCTACTGCTACATTCTCAGGAGTCATTCTTTCTCTATCGAGAAAAAAAAAAAGGATATGGATAAATTACTGATATTAAAGAATCAAGGGGAGGAAACTTGATACCTTATGTTAAGGAATATTTTCTGTTGAGATAAACAATATAAATTTTAAACACTGAAGGCTTGAAACTATCCTGCATTCTCAACTTTGGAAACTTCTATTCATCAATCAAAAGCCTTTCCTTGTGTAGGCCAAATATTCCTCTTTGTGTTGGTATTGCTCAGTCTTTTTTTTTTCATTTTCTAATCTTTTAAAAAAATATTTAAATTTATTTGTGTGTGTGTGTGTGTGGGCATGTGTGTATGTAACCGTGTTTTTTAGTTCCTACAGAGATGAGAAGTGCCAGGCATTACAGGCTGTTGTGATCCATCTGAAACAGATGTTGTGAACCAAAAGAAGTCTTCTACAAAACCAGCCAGTTATGAACTGCTGAGCCATCACTTCAGTCCCCTAGCACCTGGTATCTCCCTAGCCACATGATATCTCTTTCTATCATGATATCTCTTTCGTTGTTCTCTCACTCTGTCCCTGTTCCAGCTTGACCATCCCATTCCCTTATGTTCTCATCCCCCATCACCTACCCTCCATTGCCCCCCATCCCCATTTTACTCATGGATGTCTCATCTATTTCCCCTTCCTATGGTTATCCATGTGTCCAGCTTAGAGTCCTCCTTGTTAGTTAGCTTCTTTGGAGCTGTGGGTTGTAGTCTGGTTTTACTTTGCCTTACATTTAGTATCCACTTATGAATGAGTACATACCATGTTTATATGTACTTCTGAGTCTGGGTTACCTCATTCAGGATGATATTTTCTAGTTCTATCCATTTGCCTGCAAATTTTATGATGTCATTGTTGTTGCTGCTGAGTAGTACTCCATTGTGTATATGCACTACATTATCTTTATCCATTCTTCAGTTGAGGGTTATCAAGGTGGCTTTCAGGTTCTGACTATTACAAATAATGCTGCTATGAACGTAACTGAACATGTATCCTTGTGGTAAGATTGAGCATTCCTTGGGTATATGCCCAAGAGTGGTATAGTTGGGTCTTGTGGTAGATTGATTCCCAATTTTCTGAGAAATCGCCATACTGATTCCAAACTGGCTATACAAATTTACACTTGCACCAACAGTGGAGGAGTGTTCCCCTTGCTCCACATCCTCTCCAACATAAACTGTCTGCAGTGCTTTCATTAGCCATTCTGACAGGTATAAGATGGTATCTCAGGGTGGTTTTTATTTGCATCTCCCTGATGACTAAAGATGCTGAGCAATTCCTTAAATGTCTTTCAGCCATTTGAAATTCGTCCATCGAGAATTCTCTGTTTAAGCTCTATAGCCCATTTTTTAATTGGATTGTTCGTTATCTTGATGTCTAGTTTCTTGAGTTCTTTATATATTTTGGAGATCAGCCCTCTGTAAGATGTGGGGTTGGTGATGATCTTTTCCCATTCTGTAGGCTGTCATTTGGTCTTATTGACAGTGTACTTTGCTCTACAAAAGCTTCTCAGTTTCTGGAGGTCCCATTTATTAAATGTTGCTCTCAGTGTCTATGCTACTGGTGTTATATTTAGGAAGTGGTCTCCTGTACCAGTGTGTTCAAGGATACTTCATAGTTTCTCTTGTATCAGGTTCAGTGTAACTGGCTTTTTTTTCTATAAAATATAAACCATTTATCTTTTTTTAATTTTGCAATACAATTCAGTTCTACATCAGCCACAGATTCCCTTGCTCTCTCCCCTCAAGCCATCCTCACCTTCCCCCTAGCCCACCTCCCATTCCCACCTCCTCCAGGGCAAAGCCTCCCCTGTGGACTGAGATCAACCTGGTAGACTCAGTCCAGGAAGGTCCAGTCTTCTCCTCCCAGGCCAAGCCAAGTGACCCTGCATAGGCTCCAGGTTTCAAACAGCCAACTCATGCAATGAGCACAGGACCCAGTCCCACTGCCTGGATGCCTCCCAAACAGATCAAGCCAATCAACTGTCTCACCCATTCAGAGGGCCTGATCCAGTTGGGAACCCCTCAGCCATTGTTTTTATATTGAGGTCTTGGATAGACTGGGACTTGAGTTTTGTGCATGGTGATAGATATTGATCTATTTGCAATCTTCTGCAAGTTGACATTCAGTTATGCCAGCACCATTTGTTGAAGAAGCTTTCTTTTTTCCATTGTACAGTTTTGGCTTCTTTTTCAAAAATGAGATGTGCATATGTGTTTGGATTAATATCAGGGTCTTTAGTTCTATTTCATTGGTCCATATATCTGTTTCTATGTCAATACCAAGCTGTTTATTACTATAGCTCTATAGTTGAGCTTGATGTCAGGGATAGTAATGCCTCCAGAGGTGGTTTTGTTGTGCCGTATTGTTTTAGCTATCCTGGGTTTCTTGTTTTTACAAATGAAGTTGAGTATTGTTCTTTCAAAGTCTGTGAAGAATTGTGTTGGGATTTTGATGGGGATTGCATTCAGTCTGTAGATTGCTTTTGGTATGACTGCCATTTTTACTATGTTGGTTTTACTATGACCATTGGAGATCTTTCCATTTTCTGATGTCTTCTTCAGTTTCTTTCTTCAGAACCTTAAAGTTCTTGTTATACAGGTCCTTGCTTAGTTAGGATTACCCCAAGGTATTTTATATTATTTGTAGATTTGTAAAGGGTAGTGTTTCTCTGATTTCTTTCTCCACCTGGTAATCATTTGTATATAGGAGAGCTACTGATTTTTTTGAGTTAATCTTGTATCCTGCCACATTACTGAAGGTGTTTGTCAGCTGTAGGAGTTCTCTCATAGAATTTTTGGGGTCACTTATGCATACTATCATATCTTCTGCAAGTAGAAAAATTTTGACTTCTTCTTTTCCAATTTGTATAACCTTGATCACCTTTTGTTGTCTTATTGCTCTAGAAAAACTTTGAGTACTATTTTGAATAGATATTGGGAGAGTGGACAGCCTTGTCTTGTTCCTGATTTTAGTGGAATCGCATTGAGTTTCTCTCCATTTAATTTTATAGTGGCTGTCTGCATGTTGTAAATTGCCTTTATTATGTTTAGGTATGTTTCTTGTATTCCTGATCTCTCCAAGATTTTTATCATGAAGGAATATTGGATTTTGTCAAAGACTTTTTCAGCATCTAATGAGGTGATCATGTGGTTTTTTCTTTATTTTGTTTACATGGTGTTATATATTGACAGATTTTCATATGTTGAATCATCCTTGCATCTCTGGGATGAAGGTAACTTGGTCATAGTGGATAATTTTTTGATGTGTTCTTGGATTTAGTTTGCCAGTATTTTATTAAGTATTTTTGCTTCAATGTTTATGAGAGAGATTGGTCTGTAATTCTCTTTCTTTGTTGCATCATTGTGTGGTATGGTTATCAGTGTAACTATAGACTCATAAAAAAAGAGTTTAGTAATGTTCTTTCTGTTTCTATTGTGTTGAAAAATTTGAGGAGTATTGATATTAGTTCTTCTTTGAAATTCTTGTAGAATTCTGCACTGAAACCATCTGGCCATGGACTTTTTTTTGACTTGGTGTCTTTTAATGACTGTTTCTATTCCCTTAGGGTTTGTAGGTCTATTTAAATTGTTTATCTGATCTTGATTTAATTTTGGTATGTGGCACCTATCCAGAAACATGACCATTTCTTTTAGATTTTCAATTTTGTGGAGTACAGGTTTTGAAGCATGACATGATGATTCTCTGGATATCCTCATTGTCTGTTGTTATGTTTGTTTGGTTTCTTTATTATTAGAAACATGGTTTTACTGGGTAACCTTGAATGGCCAGGAACACAGGGAAATTATATATCCTCTGCTTCCAAAATGCTCAATTAATGATGCTGACAACTACAGAGTACTATTTATTTGAGTTTCTTAATCCGTACACAAGTTCTCATTTCACAATTTCTTTTATTCCACATTCACACTCTTTTGAGCTTTGCTTTAAATTGAGAATTTCATGACTGAAACCAATTCCAAGTACACTGCTGCCATAATGGCCAGTCATGTTCCTAAGAGCAGAGGCAGTGTGCATCTGTGGAGAAAATGTATGTGAGGGAGGATCAGATGAAGTTAGGCCCATGTGTTAAACAAAGGCTGGTCCCTTAAAGAAAGGCTAATTCTCCTTTAATGGCTTGAAGACTGCAAGACAACATTGTGGCCAGAGCTCATAAGAAACTAACTTTTTTTTCTCTAGCAACAGGGACTCAACATTGGAAACACTGTAAATAGTGACTTTAGAGAAAATAACCTGGGAATGCCAGCATGGCATCATTAGAGATGAGGGATAGAGAAATGAACCAACCTCCAGTCTGGGTACCCTGTGCAAGCAGGTTGAGGGCAGGTTATCCGTCTTCTGAAGATTCATTGATAATGGTCATCTGATCTTCTCTAGAGGTCCATTTCTCCAACAGGGACAGGAAGCCTGTAATTGGTTTTTTCTTTACATTTTGGGGGACCAGCACCCACCTCCCATATAAATACACGGAGAATCATTGTTACTTATGATTGCTCAGCCTTAGTGTGGCTTATTTCAAGACAGCTTTTCTAACTGAAATTATCCCATTTCTTTTTAACTACATTTTGCTTCTGGGCTTTTACTTTTCTTTATTCTATATATCTTTCTTTTCTTCTTACACACTGGCTGTCTGTGTAGCTGGCCCCTGGATTCCACCTCTCCATCTCCTTTTCTTGCTCCTCCTTCTTCTATAGAGCCTAGAAATCTCCTCCTATTTATTCTCTCTGCCTGGCAGCCATGCCTATCCCTCTTTACTGCTTAGCTGCCTTCCATTCAGCTCTTTATTAAACCAATCAGGTATTTTAGACAGGTCAAGCAACACAGCTTCACAGAGTTAAACAGATGCAGCATAAAAGAATGCAACACATCTTTGTATCAATAAACAAATATTTCACAGCATAAACAAATGGAACATATCTTAAACTAATATTCCACAACAAAAGCCCTCTTTTCTCAGAACATGTCCTCAAACAAGTCAAGAGGCCTTTGAAACAAGGAAATCAGCAACAACTCTAGCACAAGAGAATGCAAGGATACTTTTGCAGATCCCACAAGATACATTCTTGGCAACATTCAGTAGGGAAGCTGGAAGGCAGAGGGGTGTCTTGTGGGGTCCTCTTCCCAAACACAGTTTCATAGGCTCTCTTATTTCCACAGGGCATGAAAACAGAGACTATGGCTACAACTCCGCTCCAGTGCTGAAAGAAATGGCTGTGTTAGTAGTCTCATAAATGAGATGGATTCCCATCTTGTTATCCAGAGATGGCATTATCCTAAGCCTGAAAATGTGGGTGTTTCTTTTGGAATCCCTCAGGATGTCAGAAGAGCAAGTCAAAATACCTCTAGCTGTTAGAAGAATTACTCTGGGACCCTGTATACCAAAATCATGAGATAATCTCCACATATGCAGATCAAAGCTCAAGAATCCAGCAAAACCTCAAAACTACAAATTTGAATAATGTCCCAAAATCTTCAAATATCCCTGTAAACTTTCAGTCCCCCACAGAAGACACAGCAATGAGAGGCCATTTTGCTGTCCCATTTGTCAGAAAGGCTTCTATCCAGTCTCAGACTTCCTAGCTCATGAGGTCTGACATAACCCACAGAAGCCACAAGACCAACCTGAAAGCTCATGAGATGATTCACGCAGGAGAGAAGCCCTACACCTGCTCCCTGTGTAACCATAGCTTCCACCAGTCAGCCACATACACCATCACCTGAGGAAGTGCCACAAATCAGCCTGAATTGTGTACCCCCTCCCCCGAGGTTAGCAGGGCTCCAGCTCAGTTTCTCATCTGCAGATGAAGAAGTATGTAGCTTCTAACTAGTACTTAGTCAATGAAGATGTGCCTTTAACTTCTGGATTGTTCCTTCCTCTGTTGTCACTTCCAAGTGGCATGTGAGGGTAAAGAAGATGAGAGATTTGACAGTTTGGTCACTAAAGATTACCAAATGCCTAAATATTGGCTCTTATCTTAATTCTCATTAGTAAATAAATTGTGAGGTTTCTGTGTAACTCCTGTGTATTATGTTTCACGTGAGTATGCATGTGTCCTATGTGTTAGTGGGCCTCTGTACTATAGGGTTTTTGGGCCTTATGTTCTACCTTACTTGAGAGAGACTGTTTTGTTCTACAATTTGAATCCCAGTAGAGATCAGATTCTTAGAGATCCTCTTGTCTTCATTCTTCACACCTCTTAGGAGCTCATAGGACAGATGTCTCTGCCACTGGATCTGCCCTTCAAATTTTTTGTTTCACTTTATTTTATTTCATTTTATTTTTTGTGTGTGTGTGTCTAAGTGTATATATGTTTACATTTGTGAATAATCCCTTGCATATCAGAAGGGTCATCAGATCCTCAGGATCTGGAATCACAAGCTCTTCTGAGCTGTCATATCTGAGCTTGAAACTGAACCTTGGTCATCTACAAAAGTAAGAAAGGTTCTTACCCACTGAGCCTTCACTCCAATCCTTGGTACTGTGTTCTAATGTTGTTCATTGATACAAACTTTGGTCATCAGATTTCTACATCAAACATATTTATCTACTGAAATATTGTCCTATGTCTTGAATGATTCTGCTTTGGTGTATTAATAACCAATTCAGGTAGGCATTTTTCCTGACTGTCTTTGGGACCTCATAGTTTGGAGATGTTGATAGTATCTAGGATACAAGGTGATAGGGAAATTTCCTCTTGGGGCAAGGCCATGCAGTTTGCCTCTATTTTAACAACAATGGGGCTCTGTTCCTTCTGCATGCCTCTCTGCCATATGCTTTGTGCCCAAAGGATTGGCAGAAAAGTTCCCATTCTAATTTCTAATTGCTTCCTTGGAGTTGCTCATTTTATTTTCTTTTGTGACATGACCAAGGTATTTAAAAGTTACTTCAGACCCTTGTGGAAATGCTGTCATCATGGATCTAGAAGTGATTTGAAAATCACCAATCTTCTGGGAAAGAGTACCAAGAGATCATGAACCTTTAAGTCAGGGAAAGTGCCCCATCCCAGTTATAGCAGAGTCTCACTTCTCATGGCAACACCTACCATCATGGTGTCACCGAGCACTAAGGTGAGTGACCAGAGAATAGGCACACCAAGAACTAAAGACATTAGAAAACACTCCTTGGAGAAGCCATGCTTGTTGTTGGATAAGTTTTATTTTCCAGCTAAGTGCCTCTCTTAATCATACTTGTACTTAAAAATATTAAACAACTCTTTCAACAGCTCTGCTAAAAGGAAAGAGAGAAGGAGGTGAGGAAGGAAAGAAGACAGAAAGAAAGGAAGGAAGGAGGGAAGAAAGGAAAGAAGGAAGAAAAAAGACAGAAGGGAGGAATGAATATAAGGAAATAGGTGGGGTAGGGGAAACTCTGGTATTGGGTCAGGAACAGGGAATTTGAATGGGTTTTTGGATGAAACTGGGGCTACTTATAACTCAGGTCAGAGTCAACTGTCGCCAGTCCTCCCCAAAGTGCGTGAACCTTGCTCTTCCCATGAGCTGGTACTGAGTCTCTCATAGTAGAAATATCTTAGTAAAATATCTCCTAGTGATATCACCTCATTTTCATCTGCCTAGCTTCACTTGGTCACCTTTGTTTCTATCTCTCCTCTATGGCTCTGGCTCCATCTCCATCTTTCTCACCTTCTCTCTATCGCTTTCTACATGTCTCTTCCTAAGTTTTAGATTTTAAAGGGAAGATTTAGTTGGATTCTTCTTTTTGTTTACTAATGATACTGGGAAACACAACCAGGGCCTTGCACCAACAGGACAAGCCATGAGCTGCATCCCTGTCTCATCCTAAATAGCTTGAAGTATTTTTAATATTTTCATTCCTATTATGAATCATTTTATATACTTCTGGAAAATGCTATATTCTATTTTTGTGTCTAAATAGCTTGATTTAGGAATGGGTGGAATAGAACATTAATACTGGTAATTAAAATTTTTATCTATGATAGAATTATAGGATAGTTTTTTACTAGGAAAGATGAATTTTTTGGAAGCTTGAAGAGTTAAAAATTAAATGAATTACAAGTAAGAAATAGATGCATACCAGGAGTATGCTTTACTTCTTGGTATTTCAGCTATTCTTAAACATGAAAGATGTTTCCATGACTCTATTTCTATGTTCTATTTCTAACAACCCCAAATTGGTTGTTAGAAGCTTCCAGCTCATGTGTTATCTGCAAGAACATAAAGGTACAGTACTCTGGTCATATGAAGAATTAGGCCTCTTCCCCTCTGGGAAATACACACAGGTGTGTTTGGCTTTCTATATTCCTGTTATCTTGGTCCCTGTCTACAATTTCAGAAGCTATCATATATCTGTCTCATGTCAGGGAATTCATTAATTAATGAATCCCAAACCAAAATAACAGCATCAAAAGTCTATCATATTGTATACCTATTAAATACTTTTCTAATTCTTCCTTCTAGACAAAAATGCAAGTTTATCAATATGACCTCAAGCTTTGTATCAGTAAACAATGAGCCCAAGTCAGTGTCATCTTAAATGACTGTAATCCCTGCAGCTGTGTAGCACACAACATTGTAAGAATTTCTCATTTATTGACCACAGTGCCCTTACTTTTTAAGTTAAAATCAAGTTTTAACTACAAACATTTATCATATTAACTATTGTCAGTTTATAGTCCAGTCATTTGAAAAAATAATCCTATTGTTCTGCAGCTGATTTCCAGAACATTTCATCACAAACTTAAAACTCGAGGCAGAGCCAGGCAGATCTCTGTGAGTTCGAGGCCAGCCTGGGCTACCAAGTGAGTTCCAGGAAAGGCGCAAAGCTACACAGAGAAACCCTATCTCGAAAAACCAAAAAAAAAAAACCTTAAAACTCTGTGCCCAAGAAACAAACACTCATCACCTTCTGTTTGCATCCCTGTCAATCATCACTCTAATGTCTTTTACATTTTCATCCCTTGATTCACTGACTCTTGGGAAGGAATATGCACATCACACAGCATGCGTGTGTGGAGATTAGAAGATATTTGGCAAGTTGGTACTCACCTTTCATCATGTGGTTTGGTTTTTAAAATTTTAATTAGCAAACATAGTACTTAAGTTCATTATGGCATTTTCAAGCAAATTTATTGATTATTCTCTTCCACTTTCCTTGTCCATTCCCCCAAAACACCCTTCCACCTCCCTATACCTTTGTAATTCTTTTCACTTTAATGACAAATTTGTCCTATTTCCTCCCCCTTGACTCCTCAATACCACTTTCTTCTGCATCTTTTGATCTCCTTTCTGGAACCATATCCTATAACACATACTCTCAACACTTCCATACTAGTGGACATTGTTATCCATGTCCCTCTTTGAGAAAGAACATGTAGTTTTTGTTTTCCTGTGTCTCTGTCACCTTCTTGACTTCCTTGTAAGTTTTTCCTGAGTATTTCATGGTTTCATTCTTCTTTACAGATAAACAAAATTCCACTGTGTGTGTGTGTGTGTGTGTGTGTGTGTGTGTAAATATATATATCACTTCCATATCTACCGATGTATATCTAGGATGGACATCATTTCCTTGTTATTGTGAATAATGCAGCAGTTTACTTGGATTTACAAACTTCTCTCAAGTAAGACATAGAATCCTGTGTGTGTGTATGCTCAGAAATTATACAGTTGGGTTACATAGTAATTCTACTTTTAGTATATTGAGAAAGCTTTTATTTAATTCTATAATGAACTTAATACATTCTATCCCACCAGTATAGAATGTAGAATTCTTTTCCCACATTGTCAGTCTTTGTTGTTTTGTATTCTCTTGATGTTAATCATACTAAGGGTTCCAATGGAGTCTCAAAGTACTTGTAGTTTGAATTTCCCTGATAGCTAAATATGTTAAAGGCTTTTAAAAATCATTTACTCCCATATGCGTCTTCTCACTGCCCATTTCATTAACCGGATTGATGACTGGAAAGTTTGTGAAGAGACTGTTCATTCTTTATTTTACTTTATACATTCTAGTTTTAAAAGCTCCTTAGTGAAATACAGAAGTCAATGACTCTCTCCCATTCTGTAGGATGTATCACCCCTCAGCTGGTAGTTTTCTTTAATGTGAAGAAAGTTTCTAATTTCATGCAGTTCCACTCTTTAATTTTTGGTGCATTTCTTGTGCTATTGGGCCTTGTTGCCACTACCTACATCTTGTATTACTAACATTTTCCTGAGAGTTTTAGTATTTCAACTTTTGAATAATAAAACATTAATTTCTGTACACTGTAAGGCTATATAGAGATATTGCTATACTTATGTGATGAATATTCATTTTATGCAAAGCCATTGAAGATCAGAAAGTCTGACCACTTAGCTACACAAAAAAAATGGTCAAGAAAGAAGTGATTGTGTCTTCCTGAGATTCTTCCTAAGAACTGCAGAGACTCAGCAGGGCAATGGTGGGGAATGCCAGACCTTTCATTTATCCTTCTTACTCAACACTTTGTAACGATTTATAAATTTTGTTGAAGAAAACCAATACTAATTTGTAAATCTTCTACAACATTCTATGTTCTTATAGAGTAGACACAAGGGATCTTATTTCACCATGTGCTCAGCAGCTTTAACTCCTGCTTTTGTTTATGTTTATTTATTTTTTTTTTGCTTAATACCTGTTTGTACTGCATGTGATGATAGCTCATTGCAACTTGGATTTGCATCACCTCTTGTATTCCCTTAATTAATGGTGGTGTTGAGCCTCATTTTGCACACATTATGGACATTTTTTAATTGTTCATAGGAAATTTATCCGGGGATGAAATCCATCTCTTATTTGTTTTATATTTAAGATTTTTCAAACTTAGTTTTAAATACTCTTTTTAGGGTAGAAAGATGAGTCAGTATTTCAGAGTGCATACTGCTCTTACTTTGAATCTGAGTCCAGTTACTAGCTCCTACTGGTGGCTCATAACCATCTACAAATCCAGCTGTGTGAGAACCCATGCCTCTGGCCCCTGCTAGGATTCACTTTCATATGCAACCACCACCAGCACACACACACACACACAATTAACACTAAAATATATCTTAAAATAAAATATTCTTTATATTCTGAATATTTAACCCCTCATTCTAAAAATGATTTTCCTTATTTTCTCATGTATTTCTTGATGAATTTTGAGTTTTGGTCATGTGAATTTCAGAAATTATGGCATGTTTTAAAAATTCTATCTTTGAAAATTGACCCTAAATCACTGTGTTTGGTCAAAAGCAATGAAAACATTAGACTTTGGGGGTGGGATTTTTGAGACAAAGTTTCACTTTGTGTAGCACTTGCTGTCCTGGAACTAACTCTGTAGACCAGGTGAGCCCCAAATTTATGTGTATGTCTGCCTCAATCTCTTTATTACTATTTTGAAAGTTATGTGGTACATCATCCAGTGAAAACACTAATCTTTAGTAAACATATCAAAACTTTCTGTTTAAAGAGTGCAGATATGTCCTTCAATAAAGAACAAAGTTTTAGAAATTCTTCTTCAGTGAGAGAGCTATGTAAATACAGTAAATGGATACATATATTATTTTAGCTAACATCTTGAAACAATTCACATTCATAATGTATTTCCAGGTTCTATTGACCATAATATTTTTTTCTTTTCTCCTTTTTTTTAATTAAGAGATTTTCTATTCATTTTACATATCAACCACAGATTCCCCTGTAATCCTTCCTCCCACACCCAACCTTCTCCTGCAACCCACCCCCCATTCCCACCTCCTCTAAGGTAATGTCTCCCATGGGGAGTCAGCAGTGCCTGGTACATTCAGTTGAAGCAGGTCCAAGCCCCTCATCCCTGCACCAAGGCTGCACTATGTGTCTCAGCATAGGCCCTAAGTTCCAAAAAGCCAGCTCATGAACTAGGGACAGATCCCGTTCCCACTCTCTGGGGAATCCCTGAACAGTTTAAGCTAAACAACTGTCTCGCTTATCCAGAGGGCCCAGTACAGTACCATGGGGGCTCCTCAGCTATTCGTCCATAGTTCATGTGTTTCCACTAGTTTGGCTAGTTGTCTCTGTACTTTTTCCAATTATTGTCTCGATATCTCTTGCTCATAGAATCCCTCCTCTCTCTCATTGATAGGATTGCTGGAGCTCCTCCTGTGACCTGGCCATGGATCTCTGCATCTGCTTCCATCACTCACTGGGTGAGGGTTCCATGATGACAGTTAGGGTATTCAGCCATCTATCATCAGAGTAGGTCAGTTGAGGCACCCTCTCGACCATTGCCAGTAGTCTATGGTGGAGTATCTTTTTGGATTCCTGGGGACCTCCCTAGTACTCTGCTTCTCCCTATTCCCATGGTGCCTTCATTTATCAGACCATAATAAACTTATTTACAATTTTAATAGGAATGAAAATGGCTTCTGACAACTTGGCAATGGGAATTTTCCTCTTTTCCCAGATTACAGTAGGAGTGCTTGGAAATTCCTCAATACTATTTTATTATCTCATTTTGATAGTCACTGGAAAGCATTTAATGCCAAAAGATCTGATTATACAGCACTTGACATTCGCCAACTACTTGTCTATCATCTTAAGAGGCATTCCACGGACAATGTCAGATTTTGGATTTAAGTATTTTGTAGATGATGTTGGATGTAAATTGATAGTGTATATTTACCGCATAACAAGGGGGATGTCCCTGTATGCCATGTGCCTACTAAGTTGCTTCCAAGTGATCACAATAAACCCCAGCAACTCCTGGTGGATCACTCTTAAACACAGAGCCACAAAGTATATTGGTCCCTCCTGCTCACTAGGCTGGCTTGTGCACCTGCTTCTAAACTTCTTGACTCCAACTAGAGTGTCAGGCCCTATTTACAACAAAAATGCAACTATCAGGATGAATTATGGGTACTGCTCATGGTTTGCTTCTGGCAATGTGGCTACAGCACTTTATATGTTCTTACTGTGCTTCTCTGATGGCCTGTGTCTGGGTCTCATGGCCTGTTCAAGTGTCTCCATGGTGAGCCTCCTCTACAGACATAAAAGACAAGTCAAGCATATTCACAGTTCTCAACACTTTCTGAAAGTCTCACCTGAGGACAGAGCCACCCAAACTATTCTCACCCTAGTCTGCATATTTGTCATCTCTTACTCATTCTCATCCATTGTGGTCATCTTCACAGCCTACTGCAAAGGTTCTGTGCCATGGGGAGTAAGTGTATTTCTATTTCTAGAAATATGCTTTCCCATAGTTTGCCCCTTTGTTCTCATCAGCAATATCAAGCGTAGTTCCAGCATATTTTTACCCTGCTGTGGTAAGAGAAAGCTTCTCCCAAGTTTGACATGAGCCCTGCTTATCTCCCTTTGTTTATATATTGGCATATTCTTTTATCTGTTGTAGAATGCCAAAACTCCAGATTGGAAATATCAAGCATCCTCCTGCCTCCATCTCCTTCAGCAAATCCTGCTGGTGTGAGCCACAACTGTCAATAACACTTAAGTCCATGTAGATCAAAGACCTCAACTTAAAATTAGACACAAAGAACCTTACAGCATAGAAAATGAGGAAATAGCATTAAACTCATTCATGTAGGGACAGCTTCCTGAACAGACCGTGTATAGTGCAAGTGTTAAGATCAACAATTAATAACTGGGACCTCATGAAACTGAAAAGCTTCTGTAAGGCAAAGGATACTGGCAATATGACAGAATGGCAGCCCATAGAATGGGAAAATGTCTCAGCAACTCCACTTATACAGAAGGCTGATATCCAAAATTTATAAATAACTGTAGATGAAAGTCTAAACAGTCTTATTAAATAAGAAACACAGAGCCAAATGCAGAGTTAAAAGCCCAAAAGATCAGAGCACTAGCAAAGCCTTTAGCTTACCAGTCACTGCCGTCCTTCCCCGGAGAGACTTGTGTGACCCATCTTTTTATTGCCTTTCTGTTCTCCCTTCTCATTGGCTTTAAACCCAACCACATGATTTCCTCATCACTGCCTGTCTATACAGACTTTCAGGTCTCTATGGTTCGTACTGAGATTAAAGGTTCAGGTCCCCGCTTCGCTGTGTCCTTGAACACCCAGAGACTGCCTGCCATGTGATCGGATTAAGGGTGTGTGCCACCACCTCTGAACTTCTGCTAAATGCCTTGCTTTTAGCTCTGACCCCCAGGCAACTTTATTTATTAACATACAAATAAAATCACATTTCAGCACAAAAAAAATATCACCAAAAATGGCTCAAGAAACCTGATGAGAATTAACCATACAATCTAATTTTAAAATGAGGTACAGATTTAAACAGAGAATTCTCCCTAAAGGAGATTCAAATGTCAAAAAACTCTTTAAAAAATGGTGATATTGGGGAAATGCAAATCAAAACTACTTTGAGATTCTATCTTACACTTGTCAGAAGGGCTAAGGTCAGTAACAAGTGATAGCTCATGCTGGCGAGGATGTGGAGCAAGAGAAACACTCCTCCATTGCTGGTGGGAATGTAGACTTATTCAGCCACTATGGAAATCAGTGTTGCAGTTCCTCAAAAAACTGGAAATGGATCTACCTCAAGACGTAGTTTTCCACTCTTATGCGTATACCTAAATGATCCTCCATTCTACCAAAAAGATACTTGAACAACTATATTCATAGTATCTTTGTCTATAATAGTCAGAAACTGGAAACAACTTATATGGCCCCCAACTGTAGAATGGGTAAAGAAAATGTGATACATTCACATAATGGAGTAGTATCAGTAGTTTAAAAATGGCATAATGAAATTTTTAGGTGAATAGATGGGACTTTAAAAAGTAATCGTGAGTGAAATAACCTGTTGCAGAATGTTTAGCTACTCAAAGATGTGCTGCATTTGTTTAACTTTGTATAGATGTGTTGAATTTGTTTAACTATGTAAAGATATGCTGCATTTACTTATGTTGTGGAACATTTGTTTAACTATGTAAAGACATTTTGCTGTTTTATTTTGCCTGCCTAAGGCACCTGATTGGTCTAATAAAAAGATGAACTGTCAATATTGAGGGAGGAGGTATAGGCATACCTTCCATGCAGGAAATGTAAATAGGAGGAGGAATTGAGGCTCCAGAAGAAAAGAAAAAGGAGAAGAAAGAAAAGGAGACATCAGTGGCCAGCTAGCCACATACAGAGGGAGCAGAATAGTAGAACATACAGAATGGAAGAAAGGTTAAAAGCTCCAAAGTGAAACACAGGTGAATAGGAATAGGTTAAACTAAGTCAAAGACTTAATGTAAGGGACAAGCTTAAGCTAAGGCTGAGCATTCATAATTAATAATAAATCTGTTTGTCCTTATTTGGGAACTGGTTAGTGGCCCAAAGCCAATGACAACCCCAGTAACACATACCCTGAAAGACAACCAGGTATGTGCTCACTTGTAATTGGATATTAGCTGTAAAGTAAAGGATAATCATGACACAACCCACAGACCCAGAGTGGCTAAGTAACAAAGAGGGCTCAAGTGGAGACACATGGATCTCCTTTGGAAGGGGAAATCGAATAGATTTTGCAGGTGGACTGGGGGTAGGTAGGGATGGGAATGGGTGGGATCAGATTTGGGTGGAAGGAAGGAAGGAAAGAGTATGGGGGGAGAAGACAAAAATTAGACAGTTTTGGGGGCAGGGGTGATGTGAAAACCTAGTACAGTGGAAACTGCCTGGAATCTACAAGGGTGACCCTAGTAAGTACTCCTATTTATGAAGGATATGGAGCCTGAATCATCTTCTGTATCTAGGCAAGACTTCTAGTCCTGGAACTGGAAAACCAACCCAGCCACATAACCCTCAACCTACAATCCGTCTTGACTGCAAGTTGTTCTGGGGCAATGGTTGCACAGAACTTAGGGGAGTGGCAAAGCAATGGTTTAATTTGAGGCCCACATCACAAGAGGGAGTCCAAGTCAACACTGCCTGGATGACCAGACATGGAGCCTGAATTGTCCAGAGACAAGGATTGTTGCCTAGTCCAGCCCTCATCAGGGAGGCTATCTCTGACAGCTGTTGAGAACTGATGCAGAGACCCAAAGCCAAATATTAGTCAGAGAAAGAACACTTGTTGGTGGTCTGTGGGGGCCCACAGAGGTTCCCTAGTAAGGCCTTACTCAAGGTCAGAAAGTCTGAGCTTGCTTTACCCAGCAGGGCTGCATAATAAGATGATTTGGTCAAATGTGTGGTTACCAGGTGTTTTGAAGGGTCTACACTTGGTGTACATTATGTTTTGATTTGAAAATAGGAGGTCTTTTGCTCCTCTTCTTGCTGATGTGTAAAAAGGCCATCATGATTAAACTCTGGGCAGCTGAGTATTGACCTTCCGAAACTGTCCTGTGTCTCTATCATTTTTCTTCACCTATATATCTATCTAATACTTTCTTATTCCTCTCTCCTCCCCCCAAGATCCCTTGGACAGGTCTCCTATATATGGTGCCCAATGGTGGGACTTGGGGAAGGAGGATAAAGAGAAGGAACATAACAGGTTAAGGGGGCATGCTCAGATAATTAATTAGGGTGCGGTGATTCTCTTTTTCAGGAGTAAAATTGTAAATATAGAACAGAGCAATAGTAGACACTTGTGTCTACATGATGACATCCAATTATGCCAACACCATTTGTTGAAGATACTTACTTTGCTTGTAGATAACTTGAAAACTAGGGGAACTAAGTTTAGGCTGCAGCAATTCTCTCTCTCTCTCTCTCTCTCTCTCTCTCTCTCTCTCTCTCTCTCTCTCTCTCGTTAGTTCTGAAAAATGTAGGCTTAGGTATAAAGAAAATAATTTAGGATAGAACTAATTTTCCCCAATGTGGGAGCCAGTATGCAGAAATCAGTGTCTGGGACTGAGCAGCCACAGCTAGACCAAGCAGCCACTGTAGACTTAGCAGTATAAGAACAAGCAGTGACTTCAGAAGACCCCTCCACAAGCAGGAGCAGCAGGAGCAGCAGCTGACTTAGCATCTGCTTTGCTGAGACCCTCAGGGCATTATGGAGCATCTCAGGTAGTAGAGGCCAAGAGAGCCAGCTCAAGCAGTGAGAGTCTGTGCATTTTCTGCTGTGAAGGTAAGGAGAGCACAGTCAGCCAGGACTTGCTTGCAAGCACCACACAGACACAGCTGGAGGTTGGGCTCTGTGGCCTTGACAAGCAGGGCAAGAGAAGGCATACAAGCAGTGGTAGAGGCTTTGTGCCCCAGGGGCTGGAGTAGGTCTGTCACCCAGGGCCAGAGTCCCCGGTATCCAGGGCCAAATGTGGGGATACTCTAGAATATCATGGGCAGACTTTTGATGTCTATTTTCTTGAATTCTTTATATATTTTGGAGATCAGCTCTCTGTCAGATGTGGGGTTGGTGAAGAATTTTCCCAATTCTGTAGGCTGCCATTTTGATTTATTTACTGTGTCCTTTGACTTACAGAGGCTTCTCAGTCTCAGGAGGTACCATTTATTGTTTCTCTCAGTGTCTGTGCTACTAGTGTCATATTTAGGAAGTGCTCTCCTGTGCCAATGCATTCAAGACTACTTTCTACTTTCTCTTCTATCAGGTTCAGTGGAACTGGTTTCATGTTGAGATCTTTGATCCACTTGGACTTGAGTTTTGTACATGGCAATAGATATGGATCTAGTTGCAATTTTCTACATGATGACATCCAATTATGCCAACACCATTTGTTGAAGATACTTTCTTTTTTCCTTGGTACGGTTTTGGCTTCTTTGTCAAAAATCAGATGTTCATAGGTGTGCGGATTAATGTTAAGGTCTTCAGTTTGATTACATTGGTCCACATGTTGGTTTGTATGCCAATACCAAGCTGTTTTATTACTATACTTCTATACTATAACAACAAAAAAAACCCCACTAAGATCAACAATTAATAAGTGGACAAAGGTGTCCTATGGGAATCCCCAAACAACCCAGGCTGTTTCCAAGTTTATAGGCTACTCCACACAAACTGACAGCAAGGCTCTATTGCTGAAGACAACACCTACATAACTTATTGAAGGTGAAGAAGTCAGCTGATGCCTACATAGATAGAGCCTTAACCACCTCTATGATCTAGTGTCTTTGGTACAAGAAGGTACTCTGTATCCCACCAAAATAGAAACATAATCATCGCCCTATCTCCAAACGTTTTATCTACAAAGGTGTTTTGCCCAAGTTGCACAAAGCTTGTGAGGGTAACCAAGGAACATCTGATTTTACTTGAAGTCCACTCCATGTAACGGAACCCATTACCAGAACTGCTAGACCAAGAACATGAGACTAGATACCCCAGGAACCTAAGGTCCCCAAATACAAAAAATATGTAGTAATAAAATGACTCCTAATGGCATTCTGTTGTACTCATATATCAGTGCCTTGCTCAGTCATTATCAGAGAAGCTTCCTTCTAGAGGAGACAGGAACAAATACAGAGGACATTATACAGAGAGTGAGAGACCTTGGAACACTCTACCATAAACAGGATGTCTTTATCAAATCCCCCCTCTCTCAGGTCTCAAAAAATGCCTCAGAAGAGGGTGTGGGAAGAGTGTAAGAGCCAGGGGTGATGGAAGGCACCAAGAAAATATCAAAGCTCAAATTCAATGAAGCAGCATGCTCAGAATCTCCATGGATCTGGCCCAGATTCTCTGTGTATGTATTTTGGCTTCCAGTTTAGTGTTTTTATGAGATTCCTGAGTATGTGGATGAGTAAGTAGGTCATCTTGTGCCTTCTTAGGGGCTCATTTACTTCTGTTTGTGTTGTCCAACTTCAGTGTGTTGCTTTTTGTTTTAATCTTATACTTCATTTTATGGGAAGGGAGTGTATCCAAATGGGAGGGGAGGGGATGGGGAACTGAGAGAAGTAGAGAAAGGGGAGGAACAAAACCCCATTTTCAATAAAAAGGAAGAAAAGAAAATAGAGTACCAAAAATGCCTCTAAATACTTTTCTGTAGTGGTATCTTCCAAAACAGCCAGCAGGTGAAAGTCGCTTTCATGTTCACCAAAAAAGAGTGCATGGAAATAATATGGTGGAGTAACAAAATGGAATAGATTCCAGCCATAAAGTAGACATTCTGTTCCTGTGTAAATAAGTCTTCAAGTGCATGAAAGCAGCTATAAATACTGTATCATTCAACCTAGGTACTCAGGCACTAAACAGAAACTACATTGATGAAGCTAATGGACTTTTTGTTTTGGTTTGGGTTTTTTTTTCTTTAAATAAGTTTCCCAGTTTGTAATGAAAAGGTTCAGGTGGTTTGCCAAAGAGCAATCAGATTGTTCCTCAAATTGTTGATTGGTACAACTAAAATGAATGCCATAATAAATGGCCTGCTCTCCGTGTTTTTCAAAAACTACACAAGAAAAATAGAACAAAATAGTGGCAGAGGGACCTGTTAGGTTGGGAGATCCAAGAGGAGTAGGAGGAGAAAATTAGTTTAGAGATGAATAAGAGCCATTGTAAATATGCATGAAATCTTCAAATAATTAAATAAAGGTATTTTTAATAAAATAAAAAAGATATTTGGACAAGAAATGATGGTTTTCTGCTTTGTTGTGTTGGTATAGAGATGAAGAATGATTGCTACTTAGAAACGGCCTTTGCTTGGGTACATGAATCAGTGGGAAAAGGGAAGAGTCCTGATGATGAACTTGCTTTTTTATCTGCAAGACAAAAAAAAGACATAAAGATATTAGACCAGAGGAAAATGTGGAATGTTTATGTTTTAAGATTCATTTAGTGACAGCATTGCCTGCTGTTGGACTGTCATAACTGTCAAGGATCTAAATCAGTGGTTCCCAACCTTTGGATCATAACCCTTTTGAGAGCTGAAAGACCCTTTCACAAGGGTCACCTAAGACCATCAGAATACATAGATATACACATCACTATTCCTAACAGTAGCAAAATTACAGTTGTGAAGTAGCGACATAAATCATTTTATGGTAGGATGTCACCACAACACAAGGAACGGTGTGAAAGGGGCACAGCATTAGGAGGGTTGAGAATCATTGCTCAAAGCCAAGACATTAAGAGTAGAGGAAACCCAAGAATTTACACATTTGGGTTTTGGTGGGTTTTCTTTGTTTCAGAAATTTCAAGAGAAAAATTTGTACACTGCAGTTGATCTATGTGTCTTTCCTTTCACAAATTAGATTGTGTACAATAATAATCAAAGGGTTTTGTTTAAAACAGAAATCCTAACAGAATGAGATCAAAGGCCTGTCTGACCTAATATTAAACAATGCAGTACTCAGTGTCATCAAGTTTCCTTCCAATGTTTTAATTTCTGAATTGATACATGCAATTTGATGCCCTAATGGCAATCATCAATGTAAGTACTTCCTGTAATCAAACCACTCAAACAATCACAAAATGAGAAACACAAAGAGCCTCCAAATAGCTCATAATCTTGTAAACTGGAGGCCCAGCATTGGCTTTAATCCTGGTACTCTGGAGGCAGAAACAAGCAAGTCTCTATACTATGTTCCAGGCTAGCTTGATCTGCATACTTGTTCCGGGCCAGCTATGGCTACATAGTGAGAAACAGTAAAAGCATGTTAAGAGACTTCACATGAGATAAATTAAATCTGCAGCATGTAGAAAAATTACGATAGTAAATTTCAACATTTTAAATGGATAAATTCTCTTTCATTTTCACACTCTGTGTGTGGAGAGAGAGTAGGGTATCCTAAAACTCTTTTTCCTTGAAGGGAAAAAGTATCTGTTGTCCCTGTACTAAGTGCAATTGATTTTGTGTGGTGGTAACTGAGTTAGAGAAACACAAACCACATTCTACATATTGTCTTGAAAGTTACAGAATCCATCTGTAAGGAGCATCTCTGATACATTGAATTACTTGAATCATGCACTGGATCACAGTATGGTGTCTGTAGTGTGAACAGATAACATTAAACAGTAATAAGACATGTGAACCTGGAAAGGAAGACAGAAGAGTCAGTAGTGGCGTCATGAGAATTCAGATTTAAAGCTATATTTAAAGCTTGTGAAACTCCATTATTGAAGATCAAGTGTGTGGGGAGAGGTAAAGAGGGAGAGGAAAAAAGGGAGAGGGAGAGCAGTACGAGAGGTTGGTGAAAGAATGCTTGAATACAGATATTCTACTGAATTCAATAAAGGAACGTTTTAATCATCTTAGCCTGATAAATCCATGTGAAAATGAATACAGGACTAGAAAAAATACCTAAATGGCTTCACAGCTTCCTGTATTTCTCTGGCTAAAAATTTAACACAGGGTCAGTTGTTCCTTTAATAACTGTTCTGTGATCAGGTTGACTATTGGTAAGGAAGACAGTGGGAAAATATAAATAAAAAGAGATTAAACATGGAGTGAGAAGGGAAAGGAAACAAAGGATGTTGTGAGCATGAGACTCTCTGGTCAAAGACGTCAGTCAGGGCAAGGCACCGTTTGGGAAGGTGAGAGTGGTTTTAGTAAGGCCCAGCAAACATGAGTGATGGATTGGAGCTTGGGTGATCGTTTCCTTAGTCTGTGAAGAATGCTAAACAAGTCATAGTTTTGAGGAATGCAGTGGCATGAGATAAGGAAGTCCATTCTGGTCTCATTAAGAGCCCTAGATTCTCAGACAGATGGCACCATATTGAAAGTCTTCAAATTATGAGACTGGAAAGTGAATACATCTCCAGATCAGTAACTGGACACTACTATTCCATCTCCCTTAACTGAAATAGGATGAACTTTACGACAGTCAGTGCAGAATGCTAATAAAAGGACGTTTTGCTGAGCCAGAAGATATCTTTGAGCCCTAATGTCCAGAGAGCTAACAGAAGCAGTGTTTGAAAACAGTGGATTCACAGAGAGAAGAAAGTTACTTAGAAGGAGAAATTCCAGGATGGCCCCCAGCCATCTCAAACTGTAAGTCTCCAACTTCCTTCCCAGGTTACTCAGTGTCCGGAAAATTTGCAAGGTCCTGTGTCAAGAGAGCACAATGAGTAGAGCTATGTATGGCCTGGAACCTTCTAGAAGCCTTCCCTCACCTTTATCTTAGAATTCTGAGCTTGTGTTTGAAAATTCTCCCTGGAGTCAGTGGAGAGCTGCAATCACTGCTGAGTAATAATCAACTCTCTGATTGACTTTAAATCAACTATAACTTCTGCTCCCATCCTGCAGGCTCAGTAGGGGAGGAAATTGTGCCCAAGAACATTTCTCATTCCACAAGCTGTAAGATATATTCATGACATGCTGATTTTTCACATCAACTTGGAAACAGAACACAATGCTGAAGAGGGGATTCCCATACTCACGAATTTCCAATGCCCCTGAACACAATCATGCCCCATTTATTACAGAAAGCTGTTTGATTCAAGGTGAGAAATTTTCTCCTTGATAGAACAATTTGTTTCATTTGTTCAGGAGTTGTGTCTCACATTGCAATCTCAGCACGTGGGGAGCTAAGTAGGAGGATTTTCACAAGTTCAAGGCCAGCTTGGGACACACACACCAACACACACATATAGGGGGACAGAGAGATAGTGAATATGAGAGAGAGATAAAAATATGAGAAAGAGAGAGAAATACAGTAAGGAAAAATGGCCATTTTGTCTTAGAATAAAATTTTACTAAGGGAGAGAATGGTATCATTCTCATTTTTGTCTAACCAGGATAAATTTTTATTGTTGTCTTTAAGTTTCTACATAATTCATAATCAAATTGTGCTTCCACAAGCTGTAAAATAATTGAACTATCTAACCACAACGATCCTTTAATTCTTTTCTTTAATCCAGCTCTGAGTCTCAAAAGCATCACAGAAATGTGTAAAGAGTAGAAATGCAAAGAGTAAAGTCTCTTCAAGAAATTAAAATAAGATAAGATTAAAGCTGAAAATTTTTAGGAGAAACAAGATAAGGAAATGTTTGAATTTTAGAATTGATAAAATTTATATTACTTTTAATAAATGAGATAATTTGAACATTTTTAATGTTTTTATTGCTTCTACTCTGGAACAGGGAAAGGATTTTCCTTTTTATAACTTTTTCATTATATCTGACTATTTTTTCCTGGGGAGACAAGATCCCTCATTTCTAAACTCATTTGCCAACCAGATTAGTAAAACACTGACAATGTCATGAGATTTAGAGTATCTACTTGTAATGAGATTTCCCGATGAACTGAGTTATTTACCATGACATATAAACATATGTTATATTGCCAATGGTTTTTTCAATGTGAAAACAACATGAAGCTTTCAAAAGTCAAAAGATATGTTCCATGTTCTTTTATATGCATCTTTTGACTTAGTTATTTGAAACTTTTTATTCATAGTGGGTGGCTGTTAACAAAGAGACCCACAATTGGTCAAAGTGCAGAGAATAAAGGACTGCAGAGTACTCGGCCCTTAAGTACTAACACCACTGTCTCTTGATGCTCAGGATTCTTGAAGAAGATGAGACAGAAGGAATCTAACAGCCAGAAGTGATGGGTGACTACAATAATAGAGAGTCTTCTCTACATCAGTTGCTCAGGTGAACTCTCTGTAATTGAGATAGCATACTTAAGACCTGTGTAAAGCTAAGTCAGAAACCTTCCCACATGGAAGCAGGGATGGCCATGAAGTCCCACCCCTAACTAAGGAACTATTGGCTATTAATATGGGGTAAAAGAGGGAGGGACTTTTCCTCTAAGGGTGCGAATCCTGGAATACTGCCCTGCTTCCGTAGAAGGCCATGCATCAAAAGCATATGCACAGCACCCACTGCACTTGCTAGAAAAGCAAAAAAAACTAGGTTGCATAGGTAGGAAAGAGAGATAGATCTTTTAAAAGTTGGGGAAGGGGGTAACTATGTATCAATATACATTGTGTAAAATTTTCTTCTCTTTCACATTTTTATTAAGAATTTTTTTGTTCATTTTACATACCAACGACAGATCCCCCTCCTCCCACTGCCCCCAAGCCTTCCTCCCCAGCCCACTCCCCATTCCCTCCTCCAACAAGGTAAGATGTCCCATGGAGAGTCAGCAGAGCCTGGTACATTCAGGTGAGGCAGGTCCAAGCTCCTCCCCCTGCATCAAGGCTGTGCAAAGGGTCCCACCCCAGGTAGTGGGCTCAAAAATGCCAGCTCATGCACCAGGGATGGATCCTGATCCTACTGCTAGGGGGCCCCTTAAGCAGATCAAGCTACATAACTGTCTCTCTTATGTAAAGGGCCTAGTCCAGTCCCGTGGAGGCTCCACATCTATTGGCCCACAGTTCAGGAGTTCCCACTAGCTTGGTTTGGTTGTCTCTGTAGGTTTCCCCATCATGATCTTGATGCCCCTTGCTCATGGAATCTCTCTTCTCTCTCTTGGACTGCCTCATGGAGCTTGGCCTGGTGCCTTGACATGGATCTCTGCATCTGCTTCCATCAATCACTGGATGAAGGCTCTGTGATAACATGGTATTCACCAAAGATTGTATGAAATTTTCAAAGGACTGACAAAAATAGGGGAAAAAGAATGAAAAGCTTCTGGTAGAAGCTAGACAAATCTTAAGACAAAAAAATCACATTGAATTAATATAGTAGCTAAATATCGCTTTTCAGCCTTTTGGCTAAGATCAAGTGAAGAAGTTATTATGTAATATTCATTTACATACCTTTTAATTTTAAGATTAACAACTTTCACCCAAGAGAATCAATGGAAGGGAATAAGAAACGGTAAGAAAAAGAGAATTCACATGAGTGATAAGAAGGACCTCCAGGGCTTGAGGAAGGAGTAGGATTGCACAGAGTAGGGGAAGGGATGGAGACAGTCCACCCTGTGCCTAACAGTACACAGCTCCCATTTCATATGAAAGCCTTTCCAGACCTTCACTTCCAAGACTAGCAAGAGACTCACTTTAACCTTACTCCATCTGTTTCTCAATTCTCTGGTTATCTAGGTCCTGGCATAAAAGGAAATTTTACTCACCTGTGTGTTCTGTGAAACTACAAAAGAAGAATGCTGTAGTGAGGGATTGAATCTGTCCTATGATTGGGATGAATTCTGCTGACCTTTATAAAGGTTTGTTATTCCCTGATCCCCTTCCCCACCTGACTACTTATGGTCAACTCAATTGTTGATCCATGGCAGCATCTATGTGGGAAAAAGAGAATAAGTTTTAAGCACTTTTCTTTAATTACCTGCCCCCCCCCAAAAAAAAACAAATACCAGTTAAAACGTCCAAAGAAGCAATTAGTGGGAATGGAGAAAATTTTTTGTGGTCCTTCAGAGTGCACAGGATATCACAGAGGTGGGAGCAGGTGGTACAGGAGTCCAGGGCTAAGGAAACAAAAATCAATTACAGAGTATTGTCTATATTCAGGTCAAATCAAGAGCCTTTGCCTAAAGACTTCAAGTGGAGGGAGTGGGAAATCTATCTAACCCCATAGCCTTTGATCTATAGTCTGTCCTACATGTGGGATATGCTACGGCAAGGGTGGCCTAAAGATAAAGGGAGTGGCCAACCAATGACTGGTCTAGCCTAAAACCCATGCCAGGAGAGTAAGTCCACCCTTGACACTGCCTGGAGCACCAGGACCCTCAGGCTGGTTGATCAAGAGACCTAGGACAGAACCAAACCTGACTGGAGGAAAAAATGTCAATGTAATGATGTGTAATTGATATTCTGCTATACACTTAGATTGTTGCCTAGATCAATTGTCATCAGAAAGACTTCATCCAGCAACTGAAGAAAACAGATGCACACCCACAGCCAAACATAGGCAGATTTTGGGGGATCCTGTGGAAGATAGGCAGAAAAGATTGTAGGAGCCAGAAGGGTCAAGGGCACCACAAGAAAACTCACAAAATCAACTAACCTAGGTCATGCAGACTGACCTAGGCACTCTGCATGTATGTTACCATTGTAGTTTGGTCCTAACAGTGGGAACAGGGGCTGTCTCTGACTCTTTTACTGGCTTTTGGGACCCTACTCCTTATACCAGGTTGCCTTACCCAGATTTATACATGGGGAGGTGCTTAGTCTTACAGCAACTTGATATGCCATGTTTTAATACTAATGGGAGACCTGCCCTTTCCTAAAAAGAAACATGTCATGTTTTATTGATATTCACTGGAGACCTGCGCTTTTCCAAATAAGAGTGGAAGAGTGGATTGATTGGTGGGAACAGAGTCTGGGGTTGAGGGACTGAAAGGAGAAGAGGGAGGGAGGGAAAACTGCAGTCAGAAGTAAAATAAATATTTTTTTAAAAGAGCCCTTGCCTACCACCTGACATCCTGTGAGATTTCTTACTTCTGAGGAAAACCAGACTTAGAGGAAACAAAAATGACCTGGTCTTTGTGCTGCCCTGCTTTCGAACAACACATTCAGATTTATTTATGCTTTGTGTCTCACCTAAGTTCATTCATGTTCATGTGCAGGAGTCCTCCACTGCACTCATACAAACAAATCATGTGGACAGCTGACAGGTTGCCACTTATTTGGAGCAAGGAAAACGTCAAGAGTTTGGTTATAGGGTTGACTATAAAGATGACTGCATAATCTCTAATTAGTGTCAGTTTTGACAGCTGGATTTCCCCAAACGTACAGACTGACTCCAGCTCCATATACATCTTGCTACGTTTGACTGACAGGGATGGGCCCCTTTGTCTGCTTTGCCCTTCTCTAGTCTCTCTTAGTTGCATTAGCACCTTATAAACTTAGCACCTTATGAACTTGGCTTTTAGGTTAATCAAGATCATGAGTTCTACAAAACAACTAAAGCTCCATTCAAGTCCCAGAGTCTCTGTTGAGTCAACCTGTCTCTAACTATACTGTGAATATACTCCTGTCTGAACAATTGAGCTGGGCATCAAACATTGTCTCTCTCATATCCACTTCCCTGGATATCACCTATCCTTTCTCTACTATTTTTCAGTCCTTCATATCCATAGGAACCTCACTGAGAGATAACTAAGGGGTCCTAATGGCTTTTACAAGCCCTTCCACTGTGGACTGATTTCCTTCATACTGCCTCATGCTACACACCCTTTGTCTTAAGGAGAAGTGGGTAATTATATTACTTCAGGTTGTTTGTTTGTAAGAAATGGCAGACCGATGCTTCTATCTCATGCTGCCTTTTGCTCTTTCCCCGAAAAGTCAGAAGCTAATGCAGAAAGAAGAATAGAGTCAGCTTGTGTCTTCCCTATGGTAATTGTAAATTTCTGCTGTATTGTAGTTTCCTATTGTAATCCCTGCCTTATAAAGGTGCATTTCTTTTTGGTAAACAACTTATCCTCGATTACATGTCTAATTGCCCAAAACAAAGATCATGTAATTGCTGCCACAATCTGTTTATGATCCTATCCAATACAAATACTTGAATGACCATGATAGAACCTCAAGGCCACCCATGGTTTCAGGGACATCCTCATACTCCCATGGTGGGTCCATTCATCAAGAAGGCTTACTTCCCCATTCAAAGTAAAGAAAAAGGGCCATTCCAGGGTCCTCACAAAGAGTGTTTCACTCTCAGTCAAGGTCAATTGACCTTGGTTATAAGTCTTATCTGCTATCAAAGGGAATAGTAAACCACCATTACAGAAAGTAGGCATACTATGCCACACTATATCAAGAGTGGTAGCCATGGAATTTCCCACCTTTATACTCCACTCACACACAGATCAGCCTCAGTTGCACATTTCAGGAAACATTGAAGTGGCCATACAACCACTCCTCCCCAACTTACCTTAGGTTCTGTCAAACTTCTGTTCAGGCAACAAATGCCTTGTGTGAGTTATCCTAGGAAGACTTGAACAGTCACACCCATCCCTGATAAAGGCATCAAAACAAAGAAACAACTGCATCTGAGTTTAGTTCACAGAACAGGTAAAGCTATTGAGGATGATTTCAAGAATGTGGGTGAAGAATTGCTTACATGAGCATGGATAACTGAAAGATAGCTGCATTACCAAAATGCATACCACAGCAAAGGTCATAAAAGGTGCATCTCTAGAACTTCTATGTGACTTCCAGGTAGCTACACCAGTCTCTTCTCTCCAGCAATTTCCTATGAGTCACATAAGTTTCAGATTTCTGAGACTTGTAGAACTTTTTAAAATTTCTGGATCTTATAAACTTCCCTACTCTCTCCAGGATGGAATGTTTCAGTTTGGTAGAGACCAGGTTTCCATCCTGGAGTATTTAATTTGCATTAATAGGTAGTTCTACCCAAGATAGTACTAGCCAAGCTGTCTTCCAAGAGTGACTTATTTACCTACAAAGTGACTTAGGAGACTGATCTACAAACCATTTGTCAATTATGTGACTGAAAAGAATTTTCATTACTGATTTTTCACCTCAGCTCTAACACAGAAGAAAAAAGGAAAAAGTAAGGTAGAGTTTTCATTCACAATATATGGCCCATGTCCATAAACACAAGCACTTTACTTATGTAAATTTATTCATAGAAACTAAGAAAATCCCTTTATTTAATAGAAAGTTTTATCTAATTTTATTAAGATATTTTCCAAAGTATAATTGTAATGTCAATTTTTGTACAGTCTTTTTAATAATAATACTTATTCAAAAGAAGTGGGGAAAGAACGTGAGGAAGGAAGATATGGTGGTTTGAAAGAAAATGGCTCCTCCAATAGAGAGTGGCATCATTAGGAGGTGGGACTCTGTTAAAGAAGGTGTGGCCTTGTTGGAGGAAGTGTGTCACTTTGGGGGTGAACTTTGAGGTTTCCTATGCTCAAATTTCACACAGTGTGGCATTCAGTTTATTTCCTGTTGTCTGTAGATCAAGATGTAGAACTCTCAGCTCCTTCTCAAGGACCATGCCTTCTGGCATGCAACCCACCCAGACAATAATGGACTAAGCCTCTGAAACTGTAAGTCACTTCAGTTAAATATTTTCCTTTACAAGAGTTGCATGATCATGGTGTCTCTTCACAGCAGTAGAAATCCTAAGACAGAAGTCAATAAGGAGAATCTTGCCTTGAGGAGATTTTTCAGCAATCTACAGATTCAATGTAATCCCCATTAAAATCCAAACACCAATTCTTCAGAGACCTGGAAAAAACAACACTCAAATTCATATGGAAAAACAAAAAACCCAGGATAGCTAAAACAATCCTGTACAATAAAGCAACCTCTGGAGGCATCATGATCCCTGACATCAAGCTCTACAGTAGAGCTGTAGTGATAAAAACAGCTTGATACGGGCCAGGCGGTGGTGGCACACGCCTTTAATCCCAGCACTCGGGAGGCAGAGGCAGGCGGATCTCTGTGAATTCGAGGCCAGCCTGGTCTCCAAAGCGAGTTCCAGGAAAGGCGCAAAGCTACACAGAGAAACCCTGTCTCAAAAAACCAAAAAAACAAAACAAAACAAAACAAAAAACAGCTTGATACTAGCATGAAAACCAACATGTGAACCAATGTAATTGAATTGAAGACCCTGACATTAATCTGCACACCTATGAACACCTAATTTTTGATAAAGAAGCCTAAACTGTACAGTGGAAAAAAAGGAAGCATCTTCAGCAATGGTGCCGGCATAACTGGATGTCAACATGTAGAAGATTGCAAATAGATCCCTATCTGTCACCGTGCACAAAACTTTAGTCCAAGTGGATCAAAGACCTCAACATAAAACCAGTTACACTAACTAAACTGATAGAAGAGAAAGTAGGAATTAGTCTCGAATGTATTGGCATAGGAGATCACTTCCTAAATATAACACCAGTAGCACAGATACTGAGAACAACAATTAATAAATGGGACCTCCTGAAACTAAGAAGCTTCTGTAAGGCAAAGGATATGGTCAATAAGACAAAACGGCAGCCTACAGAATGGGAAAAGATCTTCACCAACCCCACATCTAACAGAGGGCTGATCTCCAAAATATATAAAGAACTCGAGGAACTAGACATCAAAATACTAAACAATCCAATTAAAAAATGGGCTACAGAGCTAAACAGAGAATTTGGAACAGAAGAATCGCAAATGGCTGAAAGACATTTAAGGAACTGCTCAACATCCTTACACCTGTCAGAATAGCTATGATCAAAAATACTGATGACAGCTTATGTTGGAGAGGATGTAGAGTAAGCAGAACACTCTTTGTAGCATGAATCTTAAATGTTCTTATTAATAAAATCAAACCCGAGGCCAGTTATTGGGGTAAATTCTGGTAGATCAGAGAGACAGAACAAGCCACAGCTATCTCACCTTGCCAATTCCTCAGCTGGTCCTGTTTCCTCAGACTGGAAGCCTCTGAGTCCTCATCTCCGAATGGCTCTTAGCTGAACTGCTGTTAGAAAGCCTGAAAGCTTAACCAGCCAAATGCTTAACCAGCCAAATGCTTCTAGTTTCTGGTCCTCAACGCCTTATAAACCTTTCTGCTTTCTACCACCACTCCCTGGAATAAAAGGCTGCTTTCTGGGACTAAAGGTGTGAGTCACCATGCCTGGCTGTTTCCAATGCAGCCTTGAACTCACAGAGATCCAGAGGGATTTCTGTCTCTGGAATGCTAGGATTAAAGGCGTGTGCTACCACTGCCTAACCTCTATGTTTAATATTGTGGCTTTTCTGTTCTCTGACCCCAGATAAGTTTATTAGGATACACAATATTTTGGGGAACACAATACCACCACAACTCTTCCACTGTTGGTGGGAAATCAAACTTGTACATCCACTTTGGAAATCAGTATGGTAGTTTCTCAGGAAACTGGAAATCAATCTACCTCACAAGACCCAATGATACCACTCTTGAGCATATACCCAAGGAATGCTCAATCATACCACAAGGACACATGCTCAACTATGTTCATAGCAACATTATTCATAATAGGCAGAACTTGAAAACAACCTAGAACCCCTCAACTGAAGAATGGATAAAGAAAATATGGCACATATACACAGTGGAGTACTACTCAGCAGTAAAAAACTGGCATCATGAAATTTGCAGGCAAATGGATGGAACTAGAAAATATCATCCTGAGTGAGGTAACCCAGACTCAGAAAGATAAATATGGTATGTACTTACTCATAAGTGGATACTAGATGTAAAGCAAAGGATAACTAGACTGCAGCCCACAGCTCCAGAGAAGCTAGCTAACAAGGAGGACCCTACGACAGATGCATGGATCACCCTGTGAAAGAGAAATAGATGGAATCTCCATGAAAAAACTGGAGGTGAAGGGGGGGCAATGGAGGTTAGGAGTTGGGGATGAGAACATAAGGGAACAAGATATTTGAGCTGGAACATGGACAGAGTGGGAGAGCAAGGAAAGAGATACCATGATAGAAGGAGACATCATAGGAATAGGGAGAAACAGGGTGCTAGGGAAGTTCCTAGAAATCCACAAGGATGACCCCACCTTAGACTACTAGCAATAGTGGAGAGGTTGACTGAACTGGCCTACTCTGGTAATCATAGAGCCTTCATCCAGTAACTGATGGAAGTAGATGCAGAGATCCACTGCCCAGCACCAGACTGTGCACCAAGAGTCCAGTTGAAGAGAGAGAGGAGGGATTCTATGAGAAAGGGACATCGAGATCATGATGGGGAAACATATCAAGACAACCAGGCCAAACTAGTGGGCACTCATGAACTATGGACCAATAGGTATGGAGCCCCCATGGGACTGGACTAGGCCCTCTGCATAGGCATGACAACTGTTTAGCTTGAACTGTTTAGGGGTCCCCCTGGCAGTGGGATCAGGATCTGTCCCTGGTGCATAAGTGGTCTTTTTGGAGCCCAGTGCCTACAGTGGGACACCTTGCAAAGCCTTGGTACAAGGGGGAGGGCCTGGACCTGCCTCAACTAAATGTACCAGGTTCTGCTGACTCCCCACCTTGCCTTGGAAGAGGTAGGAATTGGGGGGAAGGCTGGGGGTGGAAAGAAGGAGGAGAGGGGTCCTGGGGTTGGTATGTAAAATAATGAATAGAAAATTTCTTAATAATAAAAAAAAGAATGGCCTTTTCCAGAAGAATCCTGGCAGCCTATAGAAAAATTGGGCTTACAAAGAAAGGTATGGTGATTTGGAAACAAATCATCCTGTATTTGAAAATTTCTAGTTCAAGGAAAACAATTCTCAGGATAGCACTTTAAAGTTAGAAATGGAGGTCCTTCTTACTATCCCATCTACATTTTAAGAACAATTATATGTGTCTTGGTATGAAAGGAAGAGGTTCTCAAAGGGAGGAAGGAACAAATGAACAAAGGAATAAAGGAATGAAGGAACAAAGAAACAAAAGAAAGAAATTGAAGGAAGTAGGAGGAGAGGCATGAATGTAAGAAGAGAGAAAGTGAAGGAGAGAAAGAGGGATGGGGCATAGATTAAGAATGTGAAGAAAACAAGGAAAGCAGGAAGGAGGAAGGAAGAAGATGGGAAGAAGGGAGAGAGAGGAAAGGAAGAAGAACTAGAAGGAATAGAAGGATACAGGGATCGAAAGAGAAAAATGAAGAGGTGGGAAAAATAAGATAGGGGAAAGGAGGAATGAATGAAGAAATATATGGGAGAAAATAAAGAGGGAGGGAGAAAAAGACTGAGGAAGAAATGGAGATAAAGGGGAGGGAGTAAGAGTGGGATAGGGAAGAGAGGTAAAGAAGCAGGAGATAAAGAGAGAGAAAAGAAAAGTGAGAAAGGGACAGAGAAAGGAAAAAGAACAAAGAAGGGGATGGGGAGGAAGAAAGAGAGGGTGGGAAAGAAGAAAGATGGAAGGAAGGAGAGGGACAGAGAAAACAAGAGTCTCACACGTGCTCTGTGATACCACAATGGTGAATATGGAAGTGTGAGGTGGAAGAGAACCTGCAGAGCCTTAACTTATAGGTATAGTATTCTCTGGTCCCATTTCCCACTACACTGGTGATCTTAAAGTCAACTCTAAATTCATGAGAGCATCTACCTAAGGGATTAAGAATAAGTTTTAAACACGTTCATCCCAATTCACTGCCATTGGAACAAGCACAAATTATTTGAGCAAATTCAGAGAAACAATTAGGAGAAATTAAAAAGAAACTTTCCCATGAAAATTTCCATTAGAAAATACACTTTGTCACCCAAGTCCAGGGTGAGGTAGAGTAAAAGGCACAGACATCCAGTGCTGAGGAATGGAAGACAGCCAAGTGACTTCATCTGGATGGGAGTCAACCTGAGGGCCATGCTCCAACACCTAGTGTCCATGGAGGTCTCACACATCTGAGGAACACCAGTAGCTAGTGATATGAAGGAGAAATGCTGAGGGTCTTTTGTGTCTCTCCTCTTTCCAGTAATATTTTCTAAAATCCTGTCATGTTTGCTGTGTAGTTGTAGTTCACTCATTTTCCCTCACAAGAGAACCCTTTGAATGCTGTAATTCATTTGATATGGATTGTTGAGAATTCCCCTATTTCAAGATATTATGGAGGATCTACTATGAGCCTTCTTGGAAATGGATCCTTATACATATAGATAGGAAAATTGAAGGTATAGATTGACAATGTTTATTCAGACTTAAACAAGCACACACTCACACACAAACATACACACACACAAACACATACACACAGATATAGATATACATAAAAGCAATTATAAAAGTATTCCGTAGGTTGTTGTATGTGTGTGTGTAACAATAGTAATTAAAGATTATGAATCTGAGAGGAAATGGGTAGATATAGGAGGAATTGAAGTGTAAAAGGGAGAGGTTTTAATTATATAAATATAGTACTCATATATGAACACAAAGAAATACAATTTCAGATTTAAAATAAATTAATAAATATTTGAATGTTTGATATCAGGTTATATTTTTCACAAGACTGAGACAAATATTTTCCATAATTATTTCAACAAACTCCATTCTCGTAAGCAATTTTTGAGTGTTTCTATGTTCCACTTTAAGTCTCAATGATTTCATAATGCGTTAGTTTGGCAATGTCATGATACAGTAATATTTCAAGTCATGTAATAGTGTGTAGATAATGATTGTTAAAGTTTGTGTAGTACATAAAATGTGCATTCTTGTACAGGCAGTTCTGAAAAAAATACTTTTATTAAATGACTTAGATCACCTCATGTGGTGCACGACTCATTCACACAGGTTCTTTTTACTTTTGATTGATTATATTCCTAGACATTTGCTGTAAATTCTCCTGCTTTCATTTCCATTACCCAATACAGTATTGATAGCCATCTCATATGCAGGACAATCTATGTCCTAACAGTGTCACTCCCATATCTAACTATCAAGTACCCTTCAGGATGTGGAGCTTCACTTAAGCGTATTATAGCCTATATGACAGTTGGAATGACTGTCTCTCTAATGCATGATGCTATAAAAAGTGACCTCACAGTATCTGATCCACCATGAGGTTTATACTTGCAGCAAGAAAGAAGAAACATATTGATCAGAGAACAGAAGCCACCAGAACCTGAGATACATTAAGATAAAAATTATTCCCATGGTAAAGTGGGTCCAAAGGGGCAAAATATGGGGAATCTATTTCCATAAGTGTAAAGACATGTATCACCCAAAGCCTTGGTTCATCAAAACTTCCTTATAGAGTGCCAGGATGGAAGAGACCTTACAGAAGGAAATGGACAAGCACAGTGGATCAAGATGGCTTGGAGAGCTCAAAGGGATACAAATTACTTCACTTCCTTCTGTAGATAGAAATTCACAATGGAACCACTAGCCTAGACCATCAGATTCTAAAGCAGAAGTTCAGTGAAGCAGAGCACAGGTAGACTCGAGTCGGTCATACAAACATGCTCTTTTCAAAACACCTGAAATTGTTCATACATCAAATTTTTGCCTTCCTTCATTTCTCTCACTCAATTGCAGCATTAAGCCTGGGGTTCAGGCTGCTCCTGCAGAGAAATTCAATTCACAATAGTTGCTTGGCCATTTGTAAGCGTAAGACATTCTCCAATTCATTATGACTCCTAATTTCAGAGCTTTTGCAATGAAAATAAAAGAGATGTCTTAACTTGTAGAAATCTGTAGGCACTATCATGAAGGCTAGGAGAAATGTTGATGACTAACTTATGGTACAACAGAATTGCCTAAATCATTCAGTCATTAATGAGCCTCATTGTCCCAAATGAGTAAAATATATATATTTTACTGTGAATATATAAAAGAACAAAAGTGACCAGAACTGGCAAAACTTTCAGTGGGGAAAACTGATCTGTTGTTGATGAGTTGGAAGGGACAAAAGATGGAGAAGCATGATTCAAGAAATGTAAAGATGTTTCCTAAGCACAGCTTTGGTTTCTCAAAGAACACTGACTAGATAGCCAGGATGAAGGTCAGTGAGTAGAAGGTGACAGAGGTGTGCACACTAGGATCAGGATGGCTTGGTTGGCTCTGGGTTCAGGTGAGCCTCTGAGAGAATGGTGGGCACTGTGGATATACTGTACCTGCTTCTTGTGCCTGTTGAGCATGTTCACCATGGAGACACTGGCCTAGGCCATGAGACTCAGATAAAGAACATCAATGACACAAATCAAAAATAAATATGGTGGGGTGCCACCAAAATCAAATGATAAGCAGTAGCCCACATTAAATTTCCTAGTTAAATTTATGTTGGTATTAAGTATACATTCATAGACATTCATAGTAATTTTGCTGTTTAAAAGCAGGCACACAGTCCAGCTAAGTGAACCGAGGGACCAATATACTTGGTGGCTCTGTATTTAAGCTTCATCCACCTGGAGTTGCTGGGGCTGATAGTGATAGCTTAGAAGCAACTCAAGAGGCACATGGTAGGTAAAGAAATCTCTTGGGGTGCTTGATTACTGTAGGCAATAACTTTACAGGCAATGTTATCCAGGAAGGATTTCAACCCAAACAATGCCATTGTCTGAGGAATTCCTCTTGAGATAATAGACAATGAGTTGGCTAGAGTCAGATGTTTTAAAATATCATCTTTGGGCATCAAACACTTTCCAGTGAATAAAGATATAAAATAATAGAACAAAACTGACCAGTTACCCGGGATTCCCACAACTGTCTGGGACAAGGAAAACATCCCCATTGACAAGTTCTCAGAAACCATCTTCTTGTCATCTGAAAAAGACAAATGTATTCATATCAACAGAAACAATGAGAAAAAAACTGAACATTTGCAGTAATTTCTTACTAGCTTAAATTAAACCAGTATCTCATCATCTTCTTCATAAACCTTTCCCTCTGATAAATATTTCTAAAATATTGTTACATTGACTTTGATGATAACATCAGTGGAATTTTCTATGATCAGTTACTTAACTTTCAGGATCAAGACACTTAAATAGTCTCATTTAAAATGTCTTCCCATTAATCAAATGTTCCTAATGAAAAGTATCACTAATTTAGCCTCTTCATAATCATTAAAAAAGATAATTTTCTTAAAAATAAAGATACAAGTCTTTCATGCATATATGAACATGTCATTTAGAACATTTTTAATGGTGTCTGCATAAAAAGTATTTTGTAAGAATTAGGTTGAAAGCTCAGTCAATAAAGCATTTTCAGCACAAGCATGAGGATGTGAGTTAAGATCACCAGCTTCTATGTAATATCTGAGCAAGAATTATCACTTAGCTCAAATGATGGTGTCCTTTTCTGTTCAAAAGCTTTATAGTTTCAGAGGTTCCAGTTATTAGTTGTTGGTTTCAATACCCTGCTAAGAAAGACCTTTATTATGCCATTGAGTTCAAGCATATTCCCTACTTTAACAATTATTAGGTTCAAGGCATCTGGTCTTATGGTGAAATCTTTGATCAATTTGGAGTTGAGTTTTATGCAGAGTGATAGATGGTCATCTATTTGTATTCTTTTACATTCAGCAATCCAGTTTGACCAGCACTATTTGTTGAAGATGCTGTCTTTTTTTCTAGTATGTATTTTTTGCTTTTTTGTGAAAAATTAAAATGTCCTTAGATGTGTGGAGTTATATCCAGGACTTCAACTATATTCCATTGATTGATGTGTTCGTTTTTATGACAATGTCATGCTTTTTTATTATTATTCATTTTACATACCAACCACAGAACCCCTCTCTTCCCTCCTTCCACCTCCAACCTTCTTCCCAATCCACCTCCCATTCCCACCTCCTCCAAGTCAAGGTCTCCTATGAAGAGTCAGCAGGTCCTGGTACACTCAGTTGAGGTAGGTCCAAGCCCCTCCCCCTGTACCAAGGCTGTGCAAGGTGTCCCACCAGAGGCACTGGACTCCAAAAAGGCCAGTCATTTACCAGAGATGGATCCTGATCCCCCTGCCTGGGGGCCTCCCATACAAATCAAGCTAAACAACTGTCTCCAATATCCAAAGGGCATAGTCTAGGCCCATGTGGGCTCCACAGCTATTGGTCCACAGTCCATGGGTTTCCACTAGTTTGGGTGGCCTTCTCTGTATGTTTTGCCATCATGATCTCGATGCCCCTTGCTCATAGAATCCCCCCTCTCTCTCATCTATTGGACTCCTGGAGCTCGGCCTGGCACCCAGGCTTGGATCTCTGCATCTGCTTCCATCAGTAACTGGATGAAGGCTCTATGATGACAGTTAGGGTATTCACTAGTCTGGTTACCTGAGTAGACCAGTTCTGGTACCCTCTGGACTATTACTAGCAGTCTAAAGTGGGGTCATCCTTGTGGATTCCTGGGAGCTTCCATAGCACCCGGTTTCTCCCTATTGCCATGATGTCTTCATTTATCATGGTATCTCTTTCCTTGCTCTCCCACTCTGTCCTGTTCCAGCTTGAACCTCCCATTTCTTTATGTTCTCATCTCCCATGCCTTGCCCCCCATCCCCTCCTTTTTATTAGTGTAGCTCTGTATTACAATTTGAGATCTGTCATTGTGAAACACCTAGCAAGTCTTTTTTTTTTTTAATTTTTATTTTGCAATACAATTCAGTTCTACATATCAGCCACAGATTCCCTTGTTCTCCCCCCTCACACCCCCCTCACCTTCCCCCCAGCCCGCCCCCCATTCCAATCTCCTCCAGGGCAAAGCCTTCCCCACAGACTGAGATCAACCTGGTGGACTCAGTCCAGGTAGGTCCAGTCCCCTCCTCCCATGCTGAGCCAAGGGACCCTGCATAGGCCCCAGGTTTCAAACAGCCAACTCATGCAATGAGCACAGGACCCGGTCCCACTGCCTGGATGCCTCCCAAACAGATCAGGCCAATCAACTGTCTCACCCACTCAGAGGGCCTGATCCAGTTGGTGACCCCTCAGCCATTGGTTCATATTTCATGTGTTTCCGTTTGTTTGGCTATTTGTCTCTGTGCTTTATCCGACCTTGGTCTCAACAATTCTCTCTCATATAAACCCTCCTCATTCTCGCTAATTGGACTCCCAGAGATCCACCTAGTCATGGATCTCTGCCTCCAGATCCATCAGTAGTTGGATGAGGTTTCTAGCACGACAATTAGGGTGTTTGGCCATCCCATCACCAGAGTAGGTCAGTTCAGATTGTCTCTCGACCATTGCCAGCAGTCTGTTGTGGGGGTATCTTTGTGGATTTCTGTGGGCCTCTCTAGCACTTTGTTTCTTCCTATTCTCATGTGGTCTTCATTTACCATGGTCTCCTATTCCTTGTTCTCCCTCTCTGTTTTTGATCCAGCTGGGATCTCCCACTCACCCAAGCTCTCTTTCCCTCGACCCTCGCCCTTCACTACCCCCACTCCTGTCCAGGCTGTTCATGTAGATCTCATTCCATTTCTCTGTCGTTGGGCGATCCCTGTGTCTTTCTTGGGGTCCTGTTTTCCAGGTAGCCTGCCTGGTGATGTGAGTAGCAGTCCAGTCATCCTTGTTCCACATCTAGTATCCTGTTATGTGTGAGTACATACCATGTTTGTCTTTCTGAGTCTGGGATACCTCACTCAGGATGATTTTTTCTAGATCCATCCATTTGTCTGCAAACCTCACGATGTCATTGTTTTTCTCTGCTGAGTAGTATTCCATTGTGTATATGTACCACATTTTGTTTATCCATTCTTCAGTTGAAGGGCATCTAGGTTGTTTCCATGTTCTGGCTATTACAAACAACGCTGATATGAACATAGCTGAACAAGTGCTCTTGTGGTGTGGTTGAGCATTCCTTGGGTATATGCCCAAGAGTGGTATAGCTGGATCTTGGGGGAGATGGATTCCCAATTTTCTAAGAAATCGCCATATTGATTTCCAAAGTGGTTGTACAAGCTTGCATTCCCACCAGCAGTGGAGGAGAGTTCCCCTAGCTCCACATCCTCTCCAGCATAAGGTGTCTTCAGTGTTTTTGATCTTAGCCATTCTGACAGGCGTAAGGTGGTATCTCAGAGTTGTTTTGATTAGCATTTCCCTGATGATTAGGGATGTTGAGCAATTCCTTAAATGTCTTTCAGCCATTTGAGTTTCCTCTGTTGAGAATTCTCTGTTTAGTTCTATAGCCCATTTCTTAATTGGACTGTTGGGCATTTTGATGTCTAATTTCTTGAGTTTCTTATATATTCTGGATATCAGTCCTCTGTCAGATGTGGGATTGGTGAAGATCTTTTCCCATTCTGTAGGCTGTCGCTTTGCTTTGTTGACCGTATCCTTTGCCCTACAAAAGCTTCTCAGTTTCAAGAGGTCCCATTGATTGATTGTTTCTCTCAGTGTCTGTGCTACTGGTGTTCTATTTAGAAAGTGGTCTCCTATGCCAATGTGTTCAAGACTACTTCCTACTTTCTCTTCTAGCAGGTTCAGAGTAGCTGGATTTATGTTGAGGTCCTTGATCCACTTGGACTTAAGTTTTGTGCACGGTGATAGATATGGATCTATTTGCAGCCTTCTACATGTTGATATCCAGTTTTGCCAGCACCATTTGTTGAAGATGCTTTCTTTTTTCCATTGTGCACTTTTGGCTTCTTTGTCAAAAATTATTTGTTCATAGGTGTGCGGATTAATATCAGGGTCTTCAATTCGATTCCATTGGTCCACATGTCGGTTTTTATGCCAGTACCAAGCTGTTTTTATTACTGTAGCTCTATAGTACAGCTTGAAGTCAGGGATCGTGATGCCTCCAGAGGTTGTTTTATTGTACAGGATTCTTTTGGCTGTCCTGGGTTTTTTGTTTTTCCATATGAAGTTGAGTATTATTCTTTCCAGGTCTGTGAAGAATTGTGTTGGTATTTTGATGGGGATTGCATTGAATCTGTAGATTGCTTTTGGTAAGATTGCCATTTTTACTATGTTAGTTCTGCCTATCCATGAGCATGGGAGATCTTTCCATTTTCTGACATCTTCTTCAATTTCTTTTTTCAGGGACTTAAAGTTCTTGTCATATAGGTCCTTCACTTGCTTGGTTAGTATTACCCCAAGGTATTTTATGTCATTTGTGGCTATAGTAAAGGGTGATGTATCTCTGATTTCCTTCTCCGCTTTTTTGTCCATTGTATATAGGAGGGCTACTGATTTTTTGGAGTTGATCTTGTATCCTGCTATGTTGCTGAAGGTGTTTATAAGTTGTATCAGTTCCTTGGTGGAATCTTTGGTGTTGCTCAAGTATACTATCATGTCATCTGCAAATAGGGAAAGCTTGACTTCTTCCTTTCCAATTTGTATCCCCTTAATCTCCTTATGTTGTCTTATTGCTCTGGCTAGAACTTCAAGTACTATATTGAATAAGTATGGGGAGAGCGGACAGCCTTGCCTCGTTCCTGATTTTAGTGGAATTGCTTTGAGTTTCTCTCCATTTAATTTGATGTTGGCTGTTGGCTTGCTGTAAATTGCCTTTATTATGTTTAGGTATGTTCCCTGTATTCCTGATCGCTCCAAGACCTTTATCATGAAGGGGTGTTGGATTTTGTCAAATGCCTTTTCAGCATCTAGTGAGATGATCATGTGGTTTTTTTCTTTGAGTTTGTTTATATGGTGTATCACATTGACAGACTTTCGTATGTTGAACCATCCTTGCATCCCTGGAATGAATCCTACTTGATCATGGTGGATAATTGTTTTGATGTGGTCTTGGAGTCTGTTTGCCAGTATTTTATTGAGTATTTTTGCATCAATGTTCATGAGGGAGATCGGTCTGTAGTTCTCTTTCTTTGTTGTATCCTTGTTTGGTTTGGGAATCAGGGTAATTGTAGCCTCATAGAAGGAGTTTGGTAATGTTCCTTCTGTTTCTATTGTGTGGAACAATTTAGAGAGTATTGGTATTAACTCTTCTTTGAAGATCTGGTAGAATTCTTCACTGAAACCATCTGGTCCTGGGATTTTTTTGGTTGGGAGACTTTTAATGACTGTTTCTATTTCGTTAGGGGTTATTGGCCTATTTAAATAGTTTATCTGGTCTTGATTTAATTTAGGTATGTGGTACCTATCCAGAAAATTATCCATTTCTTTTAGGTTTTCCAGTTTTGTGGAATAGAGGTTTTTGAAGTATGACCTGATGATTCTCTGGATTTCCTCAATGTCTGTTGTTATGTCCCCCTTTTCATTTCTGATTTTGTTGATTTGGATGCTCTCTCTCTGTCTTTTGGTTAGTTTGGATAAGGGCTTGTATATCTTGTTGATTTTCTCAAAGAACCAACTCTTTGTTTCATTAATTTTTTGTATTGTTCTCTTTGTTTCTATTTTATTGATTTCAGCTCTCACTTTGATAATTTCCTGGCATCTATTTTTCCTGGGAGACTTTGCTTCTTCCTGTTCTAGAACTTTCAGGTGTGCTGTTAAGTCACTAGTGTGAGATTTCTCCAGCTTATTTATGTGGGCGTTTAGTGCTATGAATTTCCCTCTTAGTACTGCTTTCATAGTGTCCCATAGGTTTGGATATGTGGTGTCTTCATTTTCGTTGATCTCTAGGAAGTCTTTAATTTCTTTCTTTATTTCTTCCTTAACCCATTGGTGATTCAGGTGGGTATTGTTCAGTTTCCATGAGATTGTAGGTTTTCTGTAGTTTTTGTTGTTGTTGAAATCCAACTTTAGACCATGGTGGTCTGATAGAACACAGGAGGTTATTCTAATTGTTTTGTATCTGTTTAGATTTGCTTTGTGACCAAGTATGTGGTCGATTTTAGAGAAGGTTCCATGGGGTGCTGAGGAGAAGGTATATTCTTTTTTGTTAGGATGGAATGTTCTGTAGATGTCGATTAAGTCCATTTGAGTCATGACATCAATTAAGTCCTTTATTTCTCTGTTAAGTTTCGATTTGGGGGATCTGTCCAGTGGTGAAAGTGGGGTGTTGAGGTCTACCACTATTAATGTGTGGGGTTTTATATGTGATTTAAGCTTTAATAATGTTTCTTTTACATATGTGGGTGCCCTTGTGTTTGGGGCATAAATGTTCAGAATTGAGACTTCATCTTGGTGGATCTTTCCTGTGATGAGTATGTAATGCCCTTCTTGATCTCTTTTGATTGATTTTAGTTTGAAGTCTATTTTGCTGGATATCAGGATGGCTACACCCGCTTGTTTCTTAAGACCGTTTGATTGGAAAGTCTTTTCCCAGCCTTTTATTTTTAGGTAGTGTCTATCTTTGAATTTGAGATGTGTTTCTTGTATGCAGCAGAAAGATGGGTCCTGCTTTCGTATCCATTCTGTAAGCCTATGTCTTTTTATAGGTGAATTAAGTCCATTGATATTGAGGGATATTAATGTGCAGTGATTGTTCATTCCTGTTATTTTTTGGTGGTGATGTTGGGGTCTACTGCTGTGGCTTTATCTATTGCCTGTGTTTTCGAGGTTGTATCTGACTTCCTTAGGTTGGAATTTTCCTTCTAGTGCTTTCTGTAGGGCTGGGTTTGTGGATAAATATTGTTTAAATCTGGCTTTGTCATGGAATGTCTTGTTCACTCCATCTATGACGATTGAAAGTTTTGCTGGGTATATTAGTCTAGGCTGACATCCATGGTCTCTTAATGTCTGCATTACATCTGTCCAGGACCTTCTGGCTTTCAAAGTCTCCATTGAGAAATCGGGTGTTATTCTGATAGGTTTGCCTTTATATGTCACTTGGCCTTTTTCCTTTGCTGCTCTTAATATTCTTTCTTTATTCTGTATGTTTAATTGTTTAATTATTATGTGGCGAGGGGACTTTTTTTGGGGGTCTAGTCTGTTTGGTGTTCTATAGGCTTCCTGTATCTTCATAGGCATTTCCTTCTTTAAGTTGGGAAAGTTTTCTTCTATGATCTTGTTGAATATATTTTCTGTGCCCTTGAGTTGGTATTCTTCTCCTTCTTCTACCCCTATTATTCGTAGGTTTGGTCTTTTCATGGTGTCCCAAATTTCTTGGACATTTTGGTTCATGACTTTGTTGACTTTAGTGTTTTCTTTGACTGATGAATCTATTTCTTCTATTGTATCTTCAACGCTAGAGATCCTCTCTTCCATCTCTTGCATTCTGTTGATTATACTTGCATCTGAAGTTCCCAATTGTTTTCTCAGATTTTCTATTTCCAGCATTCCCTCTGTTTGTGTCTTCTTCATTTTTTCTATTTCCCTTTTCAGGTCTTGGACTGTTTCCTTCATTTGTTTCATTGATTTTTCTTGATTTTCTTTCAGTATTTTATTGTTCTCTTCCAGGACTTTATTGATTTCTTCTAATTTGTTTGCCCTTTCCTCTAGTTGTTTACAGCGTTCTTCACATTTTTTTTGTCTTTTCCTCTACACGAGCCTCTAGCTTCTTCATGATGACATTCATAAGGCTATTTTCTTCTGCTTCTTCCAATTTCTGATGTTCAGGTCTAGGTGTTGGAGGAGGGCTAGGGCCTGGTGATGGTGTATTACTATTCATTTTGTTGTATGTGTTTCTGCCTTGACATCTGCCCATCTCCTTGTGGTTCGTTCCTGGCCTTATCCGCACACTTGGTTCAGAGCTGACAGATTCAGGAAGTCTCTCTCTCTTGTCCAGATGGGAGCTCTCTTGTCCAAATTGGAAGTCCGGGGCAGGATGGAAGCTCTTGTTCAGAAGGGAAGTCCGGGGGAGGATGGGTGCTCTCCTCTCTCTCTCTCTCTCTCTCTCTCTCTCTCTCTCTCTCTGTCTCTCTCTCTCTCTCTCTCTCTCTCTCTCTCTCTCTCTCTCTCTGTCTCTCTCCTCCAGATGGGAAATCCACGGCAAGATGGGAGCTGGGGGCCAGCCTCTAAGTCTCAAGAAGAGGCTTGGGGCTCAGGCGGATGGGCGTGGGGGCAGGGCGTGGAGACTGCAGGGTCTGCCAGGGGTCTTGGAGAAGGAGATCCTTCCCGGTGGGGCTAGAAGGGCACCTGCCCAGGGACCAGAACCTGGGGCCAAGTTGGGCAGGTCTTCCCCAGAGTGGCTGGTGCCCAGGGATGGGGTCCGGGGCAAGCTAGGGCACTCACCTGTGCTTCAGAAGGGAAGTCCTGGGCAAGATGGGAGCTGGGGGGCCTGGCCTCTAAGTCTCAGGCAGAGGCTTGGGGCTCAGGCGGATGGGCGTGGGGGCAGGGCGTGGAGACTGCAGGGTCTGCCAGGGGTCTTGGAGAAGGGGATCCTTCCCGGTTGGGGTAGAAGGGCACCTGCCCGGGGACCAGAACCTGGGCCCAAGTTGGGCAGGTCTTCCCTGGAGTGGCTGGTGCCCAGGGATGGGGTCGGGGGCAAGCTAGGGCGCTCACCTGTCAAGTCTTTTATTATTCAGGATTTTTTAGCTGTTCTGGGTCTTTTGTATTTCTATATGAAGCTTAAGATTCCTTTTTATTTCAATTTCTGTGAATAATTGTGTTGACATTATGGTGAAGATTGAACTGAATATATAAATTCCTTTTGATACTGGCAGAAAAACAGACGAATGGAACAGAACAGAGGATCCAGGACTAAACCAATAAAGCTGTGGTCATATATTTTTTACAAAGTTGACAAAGATTGCAGTAATAAAAGCGAGTCAACCAACAAATGGTTGTGGCAAAATTGGATATTCACATACAGATGAGAAAATTTAATTTGTATTTTTCACCTTGCACAAACATCAACTTGAAAAGGATAAAAGACCTTAATTTAAAATCTAAAACTGCAGGATGAAACCATAGGGAACATTCTTTAAGACCTTCAGATAAGCAAGATCTTCCTGAAAAACACTTCAATGGCATAAGAATTAGCCCCAAGTATCAGCAAGCAGAACTACAGGCAGTTAAAAAGTTTCTGCACATCAAAGGAATCTACCAGCAGAGCACACAAACAGTCCACGGAATGGGAGAAAATATTTACCAGCTACACTCTAGACATGGGGATAGTATCTGGAATTCACAAAGGATTTTTAATTCACAAAAATTAAACATGAAGAAAATAAAACTGCCAACCAACAAACGGGGTGATAAAACGAGGAAGTGTTTATCAAAAGAAGAAACACTAATGACTAGTAACTGTTTTTAAAAGTGTCCTGTCAGTTGCGATGGAGCATGATGGTAGGGTATGCTAAAGTGGCAGGGACACAGGGGGTTAGTAGTTCAAGGTCAGCCCGGTCTACATAGTTTATACAGTAATGGCTGACACATCTTCAATCCAAGTACTTGGAGGCAGATGGATCTCTGTGAGCTCGAAGCAAGCCTGGTCTACATAATAAGGTCCAGTCCAGTCAAGGAGAGACCATGAGTCCTTGTCTCCAGAAAAATAGTTGTTCAATATCCTTAGTCATCAGGAAAAATTAATTAAAACTACTTTGAGGAATCTCCCAAGAACCTACAAGGATAACCCCAGCTAAGACTCCTAGGGAATAGCAGATATGTATCCTGAACTGGCCATCTCCTGTAACCAGATTGGTGCCTAGACTAATTGTCATCAGAGAGGCTGCATCCAGCAATGGATCAAAACAGGTTCAGACCCACAGACAAACATTAGGCAGAGTTTGGGGGATCCTGAAGAAGACGAGGAGAAAAGGTTGTAGGAGCCTGAGGTGTCAGGGATACCACAAGAAAACTCACAGAATCAATTAACATGGGCTCATAGGTGCTCACAGAGACTGAACTGACAACCAGGGAGCCTGCATGGGACTGACCTAGACACTCTGCATATATGTTACAGTTGTTTAACCTGGTCCACTTGTGGGACTCCTAGCAGTGGGAATAGGGGATGTCTACAACTCTTTTACTGGCTTTTAGGACCCTATTCTTCCTCCTCATACTGGGTCACCTTGCCCAGTCTTAATACATTGGGAGGTGCTTAGTCTTACTGCAACTTGATATGCCATGTTTTGTTGATGGAAGACCTGCCCTTTCCTAAACAGAAGCAGAGGAGGAGTGGATTGGAGGGACTGGGATTAAAGGAGGAAGTGGAAACTGTGGCCAGGATGTAAAATAAATAAATAGATAGATAGATAGATAGATAAATAGATAGACAGATAGATAGTTAGATAGAGAAATAGGTAGAGAAAGAAAGAAAGAAAGAAAGAAAGAAAGAAAGAAAGAAAGAAAGAAAGAAAGGAAAGGAGGAAGGAAGGAAGGAGGTATTCTAAAAAATTAAAATAAAATAAAACAAAATATGCTATATGCCAGGTTAAAAAAAAAGAATACTGTATATAGGAGCAAGAGATCCAGAGATAAATTGGTAAACAATAGAAAACTAACTTCCATCAGAGGGCTGTGGTGACATGGTTCTCTTTCTTTTCTCCTTTATTGTTTGAGAATTTCATATATGCATATAATGTGTTTTGATGAAATCCACCCTCCTTCTCTTCTTATGCATATATTAACTATACAAAATAATGGGCTTCATTATAATATTTGCATACATGTATACTGTATCCATTAATCATATTCAGTCCCCATTACCATTTCATATCCATTTATCCCTTTGGTGCCTCCCTCTTCTAATATTCCATCTCCTACTTATTTGCCTTTATCCTCTCAATTTTTAAAAGAGAGAGAACAAATGATATGTTTTCAATTTTTACTTTTTTCATTGTATTGGTTCTTCAATAATTTTGTAGAGCCTATTGATCATATTCACTTCCCATCCCAGAACTTTCCCCAGATCCAACCTCTTCCTTGCCCAACAAACCTTTCCTACCCACTCAGCTTTGCATTGCTTTTGTTGTTGTGTTTATTTCATTGAGTACAAGTTGTGCTGCCCATGTATTTTTGGATGTATGGCCTTCCACTGGAGCATGGTCCAGCTGCCAAGGGCCATGCTGTTAAGTAAAACTAACTCTGCCTCTCCCAGCAGCTATCAATTGCAATTATTTTTTTTACCAAGGGGTAGGAGTTTGAGTCTTACTTCCCACTCCATGCTGGAAATCAAGGACCTCAACAAAAGACCTGATACCCTGAACCTGACATAGAAAGAAGTAGGGGATGTGCTTGAACTCATTCACATAGTTTCTGAACATGACCCCAGGAACACAGGCGTTAATGCCATCCCATAAGTGGAACCTCATGAAACTACAAACTTCTGTAGCACAAAGGACACCATCATTCAAGTGAAAATGCAGCTTGCAGAATGGGAGAAGTTCTTTACCAACTACACATCTGAAAGGGGGTTATTTTCAAGAATATAAAATTACTCAAAAAATTAAATATGAAGAAAACAACTCAGTTTAAAATTGCCATGTTAAAATAAGCACAGTTCTCAGTTTTTACTTTTTAAATTTAATTTGCATTAGTTTATTCTTTGAAAAATTTATGCATGTGTATAATACATTCTGATCACACTCACACCCCTATACTATTACCTACCCACCACTCACCATCTCCCCACAACTATCATGTCTTTTTGCTTTATTCTTGTTAGTTTGTTGCCCACTGAGCACAGCCAGGACCACCTGTGAACATACAGCTGCGAAGCCATGCGCTGGAACAGGAGTATCTCACCACCAATGATGTCAATCAGTCCCCCTCCTACAGTATCCATAAACTACAAACACCTCATGTGCCCCTCACCCACCCATCACTGTATATTGATAAGGCCAGTGTTGTGTAGGCAGCAGCAGCTGCTTTGAGTTCATGGAGCAACAGTCATGCCATGTCCATCTGCTGCAAAGAGAAGCTTCTACTTGGGATAAGATGAAATCTTAAGGTCATTTAGCTTGCATTTCCATGGTAGCTAAAGATAGTGAACACTTTTAAAAGTATTTGTCATCCATTTGTATTTCTTTCCTGAGAACTCTGCTCCCTTCCATAACCCACTTTTTAATTTGGCTGTTTTCTTTGTGTTTATTTTTGAGATCTTTGTAGTTCCTAGACACAGATCTTCTGTCAAATACATAGCTGGAAAAGTTTTTTTGCAAATTCTGTGTGTGCCTCTTCAATTGATTAAATTTCATTATTCAATAACTCGTGCCTTCTAAAATTGGCATTATCCACTCACACAAGAAAAGAATATTTGCTTATAAATACTAGGCTTCAATATGGATTCTTCGTACCTCCTCAGTTTGATTCCTCTTCCTTCCCCCTTCCTCTCCTCGTTCTCACATCCCCATCCCTGTTAGAACCTTGAAATACCCAGTCCATCGGCCCTCTCCCTCCATATCCTATGTCTACATTTCTCATGGCTATGGAAAAAATTAGTTGACAAAATAAAGAAAAGCGAGTGTTTGTTTTAGCTTCCAGTTTGAGGGGATAGTCCATCAAGGCAGCAGGTGCATGGGGCAGCTGGTCACATTGTGCCAGAAATCACTAAACAGAGAAGATGAAAACTGATTCTCAGCTTTCTTTTTCCTTCTTATTCTGTCCAGGACCCAACTCATGGAATGATGCTGCAATCTAGAAACTCCTCCTCCAATTTGTACAGAGATTTGTCTTGTATATGATTCTAGACCCTATGAAGTTGACTGTATTAACAGTTACCTTCCCTAGTAGCATCTGGTGAGCAGTAAGGCTCAGACTTACCCAAAGAATGAAGGAACATGTGAACCGAATGGAAACCACCAGATCATGTGACACATTCAGAGAAAAATTATATTTTTCATGACAGAAGAAAAAAGAACATGGAGACAGAGTTGACATTATTCATGAGTACAACAAGATGGGGAAAATGTATTTCCTGAAACTCAAAGCCTCAGAGTATCACAGACTGCCATATAAATAGTAGGACAGAAGAGTTGAGAAAAAGGTGACAGAAGTACCCAGATCATCAGTGTGGTAGAAGCTCTGGCTTCTAGGTGGTCTTGAGGGAATAGTGTGCATCGTGGGCATACTATACTTGCCTCTTTAGGTGGTAGGGAAGAAACACATGGGGAAGCCACACGCCGAAGTTGTGAGATCAAAATATAGAATATCAGGAATCAGAACAGGAGTCAGAGTCAGCCAAAAAAAATCACATTACTTTCAAAATATTCAAAATCTTAAGTACTTCAAACCTTCCTCTTTGTTTTTCTCATTTAAATGCAGTCCTAGCTCTACAGAGAAGCTGTGCTTCTCGTGAACCCCATATCACAATAACTTAACTATCTGAAAGTATAAAATACTCTAATAAATGATAACTCTGTGTTTCAGAGCTTTGGGGGACGAAAACAATGATATATCATGAAAATATTCAGCCAGCCTGTATTACACTTGGGACAACTGCTGTACCAAATTTACGATGCCACAGAAATGCTTAGTAGTGTTTGGTCATTACTGCAGGTAACCTTCCATAATTGAAGGAAGAACATATGAGTATGTCAGAATACATCAAACATTAGTACAAGTAACAAATTCAGAGAAATTACCTGTTCCTATGCCAGGGTAAAAGGATATTGAAAATAGAGTTGTTATTATTATTATTTATTACTATGAAGGGAAAAAGAGTAGGGAAACAGTTATCTAAAAATACCAGTATGAACATCAGCCACATCCTCAGATTGCCACAGAGCACTAAGTAGAGTATAAGAATGAAGGACATTGAGTAGGAAGTGACATAGATGCCCACTAGGATCAGGATGGATTGGGTGGCTCTGTCTTCAGGTGAGACTCTGAGAGAATGCAGGGCACTGTGGATATACTGTACTTGCTTCTTGTGCCTGTAGAGGAAGCTCACCATGGAGACATTGGACCAGACCATGATACACAGATAGAGAATATCAATGAAACTGATCAAGAATATATATAGTGGGGATGCATTGTTGCCAGAAAATAATGCTAAACAGGAGCCCACATTGAATTTCTTAGTGAAATTTACGCTAGTACCAAGGGTGGTCACTGTCATAATAACTCTGCTGTTTAGAAGTAGATGTGCAAGCCAGCTGAGAGAACAGGAGGGAACAATGTACTTGATAGCTCTGTGTTTAAATTTCATCCACCTGGAGTTGCTGGGTTTGACTGTGATTGTTTGGAAACAACTCAGGAGACTTGAGGAATGAAGAGAAGCCCCTTGGGCTACACGATACAAGTATACAACAAATTTACATACATTGTGATCCAGGAAATATTTCAACCCAAGCTCTTCAATTGTCAAATTAATGCCTCTTGAAATTACAATCAAGAAGTTGGCAAAAGCCACATGCTTTGAAATCTCATCTTTGGGCTTAATGCCCTTCCTAGTGAATACAGACATGAAATAATAAAATAGAAGTGACCAGTTGCCCAGGATCCCTATAAGTGTCTGGGAAAACAAAATAATCACAATTGGCAAGCCAGGAACCATCATCTTGTCATATAAAAAGGGCAAATTTATTCACATCAACAGACACAAAATAAAATATTTTAGCAGGAATCAATTTTGCATCTGTGATCACCTGTTGTTGTATGTATACACATATGAAAGGACTGTCTGAATTTTTATGTAAGTGTAATTTTTATGTGGTGACCAAAGCTGATGTCAAATGTCTTCCTAAATCACTCTCCACTATTTTTTTTGAGGCAATGTCTCTAAATGAACCTGGAGCTTGTGCACTAGCAGGTTAGAAAACTCCAGGAATCCTCTTGTCTCTGATCCCTCAGCAGTGGAATTATGGTTATGAAATTTCATCCTTGGCTTACTACGTGGGAGTTAGAAATATAACTCAGTTTCTCTTGTTTGCATAGCAAGTATTTTATTGACTGAGCTTTCTCCCCATATTGGAATATCCGTTAATTTTTAGTATAATAAATCATCTCATCATCAACATTATGAATAATTTCTAGTAAAAAATATTTATAAACAATTTTTCACTCACTGATACACTTTATAATGAGATCAGTGACATTTATGATGGACAGTTAACAAATTTAAATGATTGAGGGGGGCACTTAAATAATCTTGGGTTTTAAAACTTTTGTCCATTAATCAAAATGTTTCTCTTAGGGATCAGTCCTGAGTTGTTATAAGACTTACTAGTATTTGGGGATTTCTACACCTTGCGATGGCTTTAACAAGCTGCAGACCCAGGGAGGGGAAGCAGATTTTACTTCAAATCTGCAAGTGTTTGGGAAGCTATAAATCTCAAATTAGCTCAAGACCAGATCTGACCTTGGTTAAGGCTCACAGATGTATGAAAGATCCACAAATCGCAGGAAAAGTTGTAATCCCAGGCATAAGGTCCTAGAAGACACAAAATAAATCCTTACCCTCAGAGGAAGACTGGAGATTGAGACTCTAACTTTAAATGCCAGTTCAGCACAAGGAAAGGACACACCAACCCTACTAGGACTTAGTTCTTCCTGAACATTGCAAGCACCACCACTTAAAAAAGTGATTAAGATATTTACAATAAAAAATACAAAAAAGGACAGAAAACCTCAACCAACTAACTAACTCCAGGGGTAAAAATCCAGGCCCACAAACATAAACAGCATGACAAACAAAGACAACATGATTTTTCCGTAAATCAGTGATCCCATCACAATGACTCTAAGTGACAATTACTTAGAAGAACTACCAAAGAATTCAAAGGAGTGATTTTAAGTATGTTCAAGTAATTCAAAGACATGAAAAAAACTGAAGAGAACAAAAACAAAGAGATGAATGAAACGGGAGAAGGAATTACAAGATATGAAAATAAAGGTTGAAATGCTGAAGAACACCCAACCCTGAAAAGGCTTTAATAAGTCAAATGAAATCCACAGTAGAAGCTTTCATCAGTAGACTGCATCAGGCAGAAAATAGAGAGTGAAGTATGGAAGACAAGATAGAGGAATTAGGCCATGCAGCAAATGTCAATGATAAATTGAAAAGGAAATATGAACAAACAGTGGAACAGCTCTAAAACACTATGAAAATATCTAACCTTCAGATTAAAGGCATAAAGAAAGGAGAGAACCATAGTGAATGGATGAAGAATATTTTCAAAGACATTTCCCAAACCTAGAAAAGAGATGTTCATCCTAGTACAAGAAGTTCACAGAACTCCAAATATGCAAAATCAAAAAAGAAACCCTCTGTGGTGTATTATAGTTAAAATATTAAAATCAAACAATAAAGAATGAGCATTAAAAGCTTCAAGAGAATAAAGTCAAGTCACTTATAAAGCAGGCCCAGAAGGATTTGGAAAGGTGTATATCAAGTGATGAAGGACAGCAATTGTCAAAACAGAAAAATATATCCAGAAAAAGCGGTCTGCTAAGATTGAAGTGGAAATAAAAACTTTTCCTGATTGAAAACATATTAAGGGGGCTGGAGAGATGGCTTAATGGTTAAGAGCACTAGCTGTTCTTCCAGAGGTCCTGAGTTCAATTCCCAGCAACCACATGGTGGCTCACAACCATCTGTAATGGGATCTGGTGCCCTCTTCTGGCCTGCATGCATACATGCAGACAGAACACTATACATAATAAATAAATAAATCTTAAAAAAAAGAAAAAAACATATTAAATGAATTTATGACTATTAAGGCAGCTCTACAGATGATCATAGAAGGAAGACATGGTCTGAAGATCAGGATAAACACATCCAGGAAGCAGTAAATTAACAATTCCAGAACAGTTAATCAAAAGAGATAAAAGTCACCACTAAAAAAATGATGGCCAGTAATACACATCACTCAATAAGAACTCTTATGGTCTCAACTCTCCAGTAAAGACACACATATTAGAAAATTAGAAAGCAAGTTCCATCTTTTTGCTGTGTCCAAGAAACACAACACCATCAAAGATAGACACTGTCTTGGCGTTAAAAAAAAGAGAAAGGTATGCCAAGAAAATGGTACCAAGAAACAAGAAAGAATAGCTCTTTCAATATCTCACAAAATACACATCAAGCCAAAAACTAAAAAGAGAAAAAGTGCCCTTCATACTCATTAGAGCAATAATGTATTAAAAGGGTATTTCAATGATAAATATAAACATGCACCAAACACAATTTCATAAAAGAAATACTAGATGCTACATATTGACCTTAACACAGTAATTGTGAGTGGGTAACTTCAATACCCAACTACCATCAATAGAAAAATCATCTATACAAAAACTAACTGGTGTTAAACAGCATTGTAAGTCCAAAGGACCTATCAGACATCTAAAAACATTCCGCCAAAACACTGAAAAATACACATTCTTCTCCACTGTCAAAAGAATTTATACACAATTTGTCACATCCTAGAGCATGAACCAAGTCTAAATAAGTATGGAAAACTAAAATCACATTTTTGCATACTATATGGCAAAAATGGAATAAAGCTGTATTTAATAGCATACAAACTACATAACAACAACAACACACTACTGAATAATAACTGGGTCAAGGAAAATTTTTAAATAATTATCATTGAATAAAATGAAAACACAACATAGTAAAGCTATGGGACATAATGAAGGTAGTCCCAATAGCAAAGCTTACAGCACTAAGTGACTACATCAAAAGATTTGAAAGATCTCAGGTTAATAGCTTAATGGTGCACCTGAAGGCCTTGAGAAAATAAGAAGAAATGAACCCAAAAACTGTACATATAAAGAGACAGTCCAAATTAGGACTGAAATTAATTAAACAGAAACAAAAAAACAACAAAGTATCATTGAAAGGAAGAGTTGGTTCTTTGAAAAAGCTGATATTGACAAAGCTTGAGCTAAATTAACTAAAAGAAAGCAAATGCATAGATCACTAAAATTAGAACTGAAAAGAAAAATTGTGCATAAATTCAGAGAATCATATGGATATACATTAAAATTTTATATTCTACTAAACTGGAAAGTCAAAAAGAAAATTTTAGATGTATATAGCCTGCCAAAGTTAAATAAAGATGAAGTGAATAATTAAAACAGATCATAGGAACCAATGAGATAGAAGCAGCAACTAAAAATCTGCCAACTGGTCAACCATGAAACTATGCTTCTACAATTAACATTAAATGAATTCTGCAGGTTGTATTTACATAATTATGTAGTATGTGTGTATAACAATAATTACAGGAAAAAAAACATACAATTCAGAAAGACTAAAGGTAGAACATGGAAGGGACTAGAGGGGAAGACTTGGGAGATTGAAAGGAGAAAATGGAAGGGGGAATTAATTAAATAATTGTAATTAAGAAATTATATTTAAACTAAAATTTTTAAAATTCTTCCAAATAAAAAAAAGGCAAGGGCCAAATGGATTCCAGCACATGGGTCTACCAGAACTAAAAAGAATAATTAGCACCAATATTCCTCAGATTGTTCCAATAAGTAAAAATGGAAGGACATCTTCCAAATTCTTTTTACAAAACCAGTATTTTCTTGATGCCAAAACAAGACAAAGACCCAACATCCAAATAGACTTACGGGTCAATCTTCTTGATGAGTATAGATACAAAAATTCTCAATAAAATAGCTGTGAATTGAATTCAAGAGGCTATTTGAAAATCATCACCATTATTCAATCAGCTTTTTCTCAGAGATGCAGAGGTGGTTCAACACACAAAACCTAAGAAATATAGTACATTACATAAAGAGACTCAAGGAGAAAACCACACGATCATCAGATTCAGAAAAGGCCTTTGACAAAATCTGCCTCTTCATAAATAAAAATCCTAGAAAATCTAGGAATATAGGAGGCACATCAACATAATAAAGTCACTATACAGCAAGCCATTTTCATGCTAAGAAAAACTTGAAGTATGTCCAAGAAAATAAAGAATAAGATAAGGATATCCACTGTCCCCACTCCTGTTCAACATGATGCTTGAAGTCTTAACTAGAGCTAAGTGAAGACAAGTGAAGAAGATGAAGGGGATAAAATAGGAAAGTATCTTATTTGCAGATGATATTATTCTATACATAAAAGACCTAAAGACAATCTACTAGCAAACTCCTATAGCTGATAAACACATTGAACAAGAAGCAAGATACAAATTTAACACTGAAAACCAATGGCCTACCAACAAACAATAGACACACCAAGAAAGAAAACAATATCATTCATTATAGCTCCAAAAATAACTGGGAATAAATATCACTAAGGAAGTGAAAGACTTAAAGACCTCCTGTGCTCATGGATTGGTAGGATTAATATTGTAAAAATGACTATCCCACCAAAAACAATATACAGATTCCACACAATCCCCATCAAAAGTCCAACATAATTCTTCACACAAGTTGAAAAAACAATTTAAAACTTTATATGTTAACACAAAAGACTCAAAATAGCCAAAAGAACAATTCTGAATAATAAAAACTTTGCCTGAAGAATCATCACATCAGATTTCAAGTTATACTACACAAAGATAATGATAAAACAGTATGGTGCTGGCACAAAAACAGACACGTTATTCATTGAAATACACTGAGATCCCTTATATAAGATGACACACAACCACCTGATTTTTTTTCAAAGTTCCCAAAAACATATGCTGGAGAAAAGAAAGCATCTTTAACAGATGGCTTTGGGGAAACTGGATGTCTACTTATGGAAGAATGAAATTGATCCTTACGTCTGAACTGGTACACAGATAAATTCCAAACAGGTCAAACATTGTTGGGCCTAAACTCTGGAGCTACTAGAAGAAAGAATAGGGAGTAGTACACTTGAGGATATAGGCTAAGGTAACCATTTTCTGAATAAGACTATTATGCCAGCAAAACTATGCAACAGAATTGAAGAAAAAATAAAACTTTCCCTGGTAAAACTACATTTTTAAAAATTGTGATTACTAAGTCAGCTATTCAGAGGATCCTAGAAGGAATGCTCCCCATTAAAGGAAAATGACATGAAGTGGCCACAGGGGTACAAGAAACAATACCAGGACAGTTATTAAAACAAGGTTTAAGAAACCACAAAATTGTAGGAGCTAGTGCACATCATTCATTTACCATTTTGAGACAGTGTCTCATTGTGTTGTCCTTTCCGGCCTGATACTCACTCTGCAGACCAGAGTGGCCTGGAACTTGCAGAAATCTGCCTGCCTCCACCTCTAAACTGAATGGACTAAAGGAGTGCACCAACATGCTCAGCTAAATTATTTTTTCAGTAGAGACATAATGTGAAGTTTATGGGAATAATCAGATGAACTCACTAGAGAAACATTAACTATAATCCACACCATGCAATCCAACTTCAAGTGTCCATCTGAATGCAGAGCCTCCACATACAGTGTTGTTTCCTGTGCAATCTAGTTTGCATTATAATGTACCTCTCTACAATGTGAAGAAACTGCATGAGATGTTACAAGACAAATCAGCCAGTTTGAGAGTCTCAATAGTTATAATGTGAAGGTTAGGTTTCAAAATTTTATCAAGTATTGTGCATCTCTATTCTTGGGAAATCAGCTATATAGCATGACATAGAAACATAGAAAAGGGGAGAGAGAAGTATGATGAGAGAAAGAATGTGAGGTTCCATCTGTGCAATGTGAATGTCTTTGCAGATAGTGGATCTATCCAGGAGCTTCTGAATTAACTGAGGAACATTATCTCATCATCTTGCCGTGTATACATCCACATAAACAAGATTTTTGTAGAGGAAGAGATCTCTGATGCTTCAAGTATAGGAAGGCACCCCTGATATCTCCTTTTTCTACTTTCTTCCCATTCCTGAAAATTGACTATAAAGTCACACACTCATTTACTAGGCAGTAAATGGTTAAACATTATTGTGAGTTAGGAAGATAATGAACAAGTAGATATTGTAAGTCAGGACAGACTAACAGAGCATACCAACAAGAAGTGAGACAGGGAGAAAGACCAAATGTGAACGATGGTTCCGAGGTAAAAAAATTATCAGTCCTTGGCACAATGTTGGCAAATGAGATGGCAAGGTTATAGGTGTGGTGTTCAAACATGGAAAAGCATAAGTAGTACAATCTCATTATAGAAACAAAACTTAAGTCTGTTTTCCCTCAAGAAATAGTCTGGGAAGCAGTTCGCCTAAAAGAATGGGGGACAGATGCTTTAAAGAGAAACTAAAAATCTGAAATCAAAGGACAACATTTTTAGACAATCGATTCACTATGAAAAGTCTATGACAATATGGAAGAAAAGCGATGGAAGTCAAGGATAGAAATTGAACATGAGGAATGTATTTGACATAACTGGAATGGGGTGACATTCAAAGTAGAGCCACTGCAAAATGATTTTCATAAAAGTTCACTTCATGAAGCTAGGAAAGGCTAGGGTGTTGCTTGGCCACAGTGCAGAGAGTCCCATAAATGGAAGGGAATTCATAGAGAATTCCCTCTGAAGCTGCAGTTCCAGGGCACCTTGGGAGTGCTTCCCACTCAGTGCCAGGCCGTGTCATGCTCCATGCTCCAAGCCTGGTCCTTCCTCTCTCATGGCTCCCACCCTTAGGAATCTAGGAGAGTATGCTGCTGGACAGAATATATGCCAGGGATTTCTCTGTGCATCTAAACAAGACAAGACCCTTACTCCTTTTCCATGTAGAGCCACTTACCAAAAACATCTTTCATTCAGTCTAGCCTTCACTAGAAGTCAACATTAGTCAACACATTTCTTCTCAACTTGGATTTCAATCTGTATTTCAGTTTACTGAGGTTCTAGGGTTAAGAGAAACTGCTTGTCAAAGAAATATTTATTCTCTGTAGAAGCTTATTGCAAAATTAACTGAGAAATGTCTCCATTGCAACATTGTTTTACAAGGGAGCTCTAGTGTAGACTTCAAAAAGACAGAACTCCCAATCACAATCATCAGGTGGTAGCAAAATATACATATTTTCCATTTAGTTGTATAAAAGCTTTCATTGCAGACGTATTCCTTTCTTTGAATTTTAGCTTGTACAATTAATTAAAACCATTTTGAGTAGTTATGTAATATTCATATATTGTGTCATTTTCAAATTAATAACTTGAAATTAACAAAAGAGAAGAGAGAATGAAAAGAGAAATTCACCCCTCAAAATGGGTGACATAAAGAATTTCTGCAGCTGAAAGAGGAACCTGCTTCGTGCAATGTAAGGAAGACCCAAGACAGTCCATCCCCATGCCTCACAGGGGAGAGGTCCAGTTTCCCATGAAGGCCCTTTCAGAGTCTCACTTCCCAAGACAGAAACAAGGCTATTTTCCCTACTTTTTCAGCTACATCTAGATTCTCTGGTTACCTCTGTCTTGGGTTGAAAGGAAAATTGACTCACCTGTGTTGTGCGTGTTAGAGTGAGATGCTGAGTCTGTCTTCTGATTGGACTCTGGTCAGTGACTTACAGTTTTTTATTCTCTGATCCCTTTCCCCTCATGACCACTAATTTTTAGCTCAACTCTAGATCCATGACAACAATTTCATTAGGGATTGGTAATAAGATTTAAACACTCTATTCCAATTACCTTTCAGGTAAAACAAAGCCAGTTTACATGAGCAAATCCAAAGAAATGATTAGCAAGATTCGGAGAACTTTTTTGTGGTCCCTCAGAGTGCACAGGATATCACAGGGACAGGCACAGGTGGCACCTAATTGTCTGCCTCATGCCCATTTTAGAACCTCTGAGAGACAGCCCAGCACACACTCCTGGTCAGATGCAGGGTTTCAATTCATTTTCACCTATTTACAACTTCTGAAGGAGTATTCTTGAAGTCTTGGCTTTTTCCTATGCTGTCAAGCTTTCCTATGCTCTGCCTGCTTTGAGGCTTTGGCACATGTAAATGATGGTTCTTATGAATATATATGAGGTGATTTCATTTGACTATTGGTTATTTCCAGAGTTCTAGAGAGTTTATGAAAATTTAGTGCCAAACTAAATTTTAATTTTAAAAAATCAGCAAAGTCAAAACCCTGTAATTATAAATTCATTTGAATTAATCTCATTGTGATTGTACAAGAAGCAGGCAATGGATGAATGGTGAGGATAAAAATAGCAAGATTATTCTTGATTGTTCTCTCTCTGTGAACCAACGAACAACCAAAAGATTAAAAAACATATGTATGAACATAAATTGATAAGCTATATATTAAGAGGAATCTGAACAATAATCTATACAATTCATACAAGCAAATCTTGTTGTGTGTTATTTTGTTTGTGTTCTGACAAATAAAGCTTGCCTGGAGATCAGAAGGCAGAGCTAGCCACTAGTTAACCATAGGAGCCAGGCAATGGTAGCACACACCTTTAATTCCAGCATTTGTGGGGAGAAAGCAGGAAGATCAGGAGTTCAAGGCCACCCTGGGCTACAGTAGATTGAACCAGTCTAAAACAGAACAGAGCTGGGTAGTTTTAATGACCGCACTAGGGAGGTGGAGATAGGATCTCATCCCTGATTCAATCTGAGATTTTGTAGAGGTAAGAAATATCTATTGGCTGCTGCTCTGTTTCTCTGATCTCCAAGCAAGCGTTATTTGTCAGAATATAAACAAAATAACATACAACAAAATCTATTTATTATCTATATAAAGCCATTAACAAACGAGACAGACAAACATATCAAGAAGAAAGTGTAAAAGACTACTGTATATAATTAAAACCTGGGAAGACATGCAGTAATTTTTTTAAATGAGCCCCAGTGTCCTGGACACTACTAATAATGCACAGCTTCCAAGATGCTGTACTAATTTTGATCCTATCACCCGTCCCAAAAGACCAAATATGTAACCTAACCAATCACATACATTGTTCTACATCTAGCCAGCCTACCAGCAGAAACCCAGTGAGAGAATGTCTAAACCTTCCCCTTTTTCCTAACACTAACCAGCTTTCCTACTTCTTCTGTCTGCTTTTAAGGAATTCCTGAAATGCAAATGGTCCTGATTGTCTCCCTTGCTGTAGCAAGTTGTGATGAATAGTTATTAGGTATTCACAGCTGGTTGGTTGTTAATTATTTCTAAAGGTCTCTGGTTACCTTATTAAAATGTTACAAGACATATTGTAAATGAATTTGCAATTATTTTATTGTGTTTGTAAGGGGGTTATTTGGTACTGAGTTTAATGTGTCTCCTCTGAGTTCCTATCTTCAACTGTTGACTTTGTACCAGTGTGTAGTTCCTATCATAGAAGTACACCTAGACAAACATCTTACAGAACTCAATCTTAGCATCCCATTTGCATCTGGCAGCCTCCTGATTACAAAAAATAATAAAAATATAATTCACTGACAATTATTTTCCCTTTTGTTGTGAATAAAATGTACTGTACCATTTAGGACAACTCTAGCTAGATTTTAGAGAACTTATCACTAAAACTTTCTCAGACATCAGCCTGACTTTTTGACATCCTGGGACATCAATCTGACTTTTTGAATTATGAATATGCCCCCTTCTGTGATGACTAAATTTGGATGTCTGTATGGCACACCTAGGAAAATGGAATATCAATTGAAGAATCACCTCCATAAAGTTGGCCTTTGGGCGTGTCTATGGGGAATTTTCTTGACTCTTCTAATTGATATAAGAGGGCCAAGCCCACTATGGGCAGCAGCATCATTATGCATGTGGGTCAGGGCTATATAAATAACAAAGCTAGTAAGCAGCATTCTTCTGTGGCTTATGTTTCAAGCTCCTGCCTTGAGTTCTTTCTTTTTTTTCCCAGATGATGACTGGACTCTGTAAGCCATATAAACCCTTTCTTCCCATGTTTGTTTGGTCAATGTGCTGTGGGATGCTCTTTCTGTACACTGTGAATATGTGTCGCTACCATTGGTTTATAAAGATTAGATTTGATATAGGAAGACCCCCTGAAAAATCTCTGATGGGAACAGATGGCCTAGATGATCTAATGTTTCAGGAAACCTCTGTTGTAGTTTCCTCTGAGTTCTGCATCCAGAAAGGATTCAAGGATGTTGGCTGAGATAATCCAGCCACACAGACTTATGGTGATATCTTATTTGTGCTGAAATGTGATATTATTTGTATGTTAATAAAGTTGCCTGGGGATCAGCGCTAAGAGCAAGCCATTACGCAGAAGTTTGGTAGTGGTAGCACATGCCCTTAATCTGATCACATGTTAGGCAGAGTCTCTGTGTGTTCAAGGATACAGCCAAGCGGTGACCATACCTTTAATCTCAGTACCAACCATAGAGACCTGGAGGTCTGTGTAGACAGGCAGTGACGAGGAAGTCATGTGGTTGGGTTTACAGCCAATGAGTAGTCAGAATAGAAAGGCAATAAACAGACAAGACACAGGAAGAAGGTCTCTCTCTCAGGGGAAGGAAGGCTGTGAGTGGTAAGATAAGGTGGTCTTAGCTCTTGGCTACTGCTAGATCTCTGAGTTTTTAACTCTGTATTTGGCTCTGTGTTTCTTATTTAAGAAGACTATTTAGAATTACATCTACACAGACTACTCCAGTCAGTACTTGACCATAATCCTAAATTTTCTCAGGGTCCCCATACGATTAAGAGCACTCAAAATCAGCAGGAAATAGCCTAGAAAACTACACCTATGTTCCCCCCATAAATGGATTATGGATGTATGTCTTTGTTTTGAATGTTGGTTACAAATTGTTATGGATATTGGCTTAAGTCTTTTTTTCTTTTTAAAATAAAAACCCTGAATATAATCTCCTTTGTTTAGTTTTATTATTGACAATTATCCATGCCTCAACTGAATGTACCAAGCACTGCAGACTCCCCACGGGAGACCTTGCGTTGGAAGAGGTGAGAATAGGGAGTGGGTTGGGGAGAAAGGCTGGAGGCAGGAGGAGGAGGAGAGGGGGATCTGTGATTGGTATGTAAAATGAATAGAAAATTTCTCAATAATGAAAAGAAAAAGAAAGAAGAAGGGAGAAATGTTGTGGGATAATGCTCTTGTACACTGTAAAGATTTTTCACTGCTCTTGGTTTAATAAAATGCAATTGGTCAGTAGCCAGGCAGAAGTGGAGGTGGGGTGATCAGACTAGCAGAAGGCTGGGATGAGGAAAGGTGGAGTCAGAGTTACCAGTCAGATGCAGAGAAAGCAAGAAGAGAATATCAGACTGAGAAAAGAGCCACATGGCTAAACATTGTTAAGTATTATGGGTTAATTTAAGTGTAAGAACTAGTCAGTAATAAGCCTGAGCTACCAGCCAAGCATTCATAAGCAGTTTTAAGCCTCCGAGTCAATTATTTGGGAAGTGGCTGCCAGGTATTTGGCAGTTGCTGGCCAGACAGAGAAACTTCTGCCTACAGTTAGTGTTTTACTACAGCAACAGAAAGAAAACAAGGATACCTTCATTCCTTTTTCTTTTCCTTTCTTATATTGAGCTTCCTATGGGGACTATATCTAACTACTCTTGAAATATGGAAATACCTGAGCAGGTAGCCAAACCCCACTTCATTATATATAAAATGAGTAGCTCAATGCTACATCAACATTCCCCACATTATAAACAGGTCCAGGTTCACAGTGGATGCTCTGAGCCCATAGACCAAAAGACATCTTCCCCCATAGCCTCAACTCAAGGAGCAGCATCTTGTCCTCTTTCCAAACTATAAATATGTACAGTTGAAAAAAACAGAATTCCTAGACAACAATTACATAGTTAACATCACTTTACAGATTGAAAACAAAATGCCAATAAGATGGTCAAATGCCTTGTCACACCCACACAGACTGGGAACAACACAGAACAGAAGTACCTTTTCATTTTTAAAATGTTTAAAAATAGATGCAGCTTTAATAAGATTTCGGGGTGCTCTTAATATCTTCACGCCTTCATATAACCCATTGACACCTTGAGAGATGACTAAACCAGATATTTAATAATGCATAATGAATGAAATAAAAACTGTGTCCTATTACATGCACCTCCCTGACTCTATAGAGTCATTCTGTCTTCCTTCCCCTACTTCTTCTCTTCCTCATCTTCATCTTCTTCTGGCTCCCCTTACTCACTTCCTCTTCCACCTCCTGCTGGGAAATTTTACCAACCCTCTTTGTTCCATCAAAGTTTCCTCAAGACTTATATATAGTTCATAATATCCTTCTCAGTGATGTACAGTTTCTTTTCACTGCTAATAAGTTATTATAGCCCAGTTTTGCTCCATGTCACACTTGTCATGTAGCTTCTCTGGCAAGGATGGGTATCTCATGGGTCCTTTCTTATATCCATGCTGGAATTTTGACTGGCTTGATCTTGTGCAGGTCCTGTGTAGGTAACTACAGCTACTATGAGTTGGTGTATGATACAGCCATGTCGTCCCAGAACTTGGCGTTCCCAAGCTCCCCCAGGCTACAGCTCTGATTGCATTCTTTCTATCCATTTTTTGTGATGTTCTTCTGAGTTTAAAATGGAGAGTACGTTATATAGATGATTCATCCACATCTGTGGCTCTAAACATTTCTAAACACAACCACATGCACAGATGCTTTTAATGGGGGAAAAATCTTTTTTTTTTTTTTTTGGTAAGAGGTTCTTCTGCATCCCACAGACTGACCTTGGTCTCTCTTTGATAGCTGAGATTGACTTGAATTTCAGATCCTCCTGCCTCCATCTCCTGAGTGGAGAAATTACAGGTGTGCATCACCACATCTAGAGAATATATGTTTTAATTGACAAGATTTTTTCTCATAGACTATATTTTGATCATGTTTTCCCTCAACCAATTCCTCCTAGGTCTTCCCCAACTACCTACTCACCCAGCTTTATGTTCTTCTCTCTCTTGTCTCCATTTAAAACCAACAAACAAGTAAAACAAAACAAAAACAAGAAAACAACCCAAAACCCACAAAACAAGAAATCAGATATACAAGCAAAAAACCAATAAGACAAACAAAATGCCCAAACAAAGCAAATGGAACAAAACAAGTACAAAAATACTACAGAGTTCATTTTGTGGTGCCAACTACTCCAGGGCATAGACTTATCCTTAAGCATGGTTAATATACCAATGAGATGCCATTGGAGAAAACCACTTTTTCTTTGGCACTAAGTCTCAGTTGTAGCCAACTGTTTGATTGGGGGTGGGAGCCTGTACCCGGAAATTTCTTAAACTCTGTTTTTCAGTAATGAATGTGACTCCTAAGTTGCCAAAGAAATAAGACACCATCAGAGAGTTAACAGATATTGCTGATTCTTTAAATACATAGATCATATGTATATATGTTACAAATTCTATTTCATCACCTTCTTGTAATGTATTCATTATTGTGACTTTTTGAAAGACCAAGTGATAAAGCTTTTAATTTTATGGTAAAATTATATATTCTTGCTGATTTAAAAAAACAGATTTATGACATTACTAAATTTATATAAGATTAAAGTTTATCAAATAATAATTTTAAATTGGGAAGGTAGCTGGAGAGATTACTCAGCTATGAGGGTACTTGCTGCTTTTGCAGAAGACCCAAAATCAGTTCCCAGCACTGACATGGCAGCTCAGAACCATTTGAAACTCCAGCTTCAAGGGAACCAATTCCCTCTTCTAGTTTCTTAGGTGCATATGTGGTGCACAGACATACATGTAAGCAAAATACTCACACATATTAAATAACATAAATAAATCCAATAAGTAAATAAATGAAGAAAGAAGGATTGGTGAAGTAACTGGGTCAGTGAAGTGTTTGCATTTGCAGCCAAGGGAACTGAGTTGAATCCCTGGAGCACACATTAAACACACACACACACACACACACACACACACACACACACACACACACACAGAGAGAGAGAGAGAGAGAGAGAGAGAGAGAGAGAGAGAGAGAGAGAGAGATGGCACACACCTCTAACTTCAGTCTATTCTACGTGAAGAGTTTCAGGCCACCAGTAGAGATATTTTTTTCAAAGAAACCCAAAGGACAACAGCTGGTGTTTGCTCTGCATTCTACATTCATGTTCACACACAGATACAAAAACTGTACATACATGAACATACACATGCACTCACATAAGCATGATAAAATTTGACAATTCCTAAATGTGGTATATGTGTTAACTATGATATTATTTCCACAGATAATTTATTTGGCTAATAGCAGTGCCTTAGAATGATTTATGTTTCCTTATGTCTTTCCCCTTTCCTTCACTTAACCTGAATAACTCAAATTACCTTCCAGCACAAACCTCCCTCTCTCTCTCCCTCTCCAACTCACTCTCCCTGTCTCTCTTTGGAATATACTTTTCAGTATTGTCCAAAGAATTTTCCCATGAGGTTTAGGGAACTAGCCATCATCCCTTCCCCTCATTCTATGGTCCCAAAGACAAACCAGAGTTCAATTTCACCAAAGTTCCCAGTGGGGAAACAATTGGTTTATTGGGCTAACTTACAGAGCAGGTAAAGACTTTACTGTTAGGATGAAGGGTGACCCAAAAGCAATGGAAAGTTTTCACCCTTCATCAGTGAGGGCTTCCCCATAGCCCTGTGGTACATATACACAATGGAGTACTAATCAGCAGTGAAAAAAAGTGACATTATGAAATTTGCAAGCAAAGAGTGGGAGAGCGATGAAAGAGATTCAATGATAGAGAGAGATATCATGTGGATAGGAAGAAACCAGGTGCTAGTGGACTGAAGGGATGGCTCCACAGTATCTAACTCTTGCTGGTTTTGCAGAAGACTTCTATTGGTTCACAACATCTGTGTCAGATGGCTCACAATGGCCTGTAATGCCTGGCAGTTCCAATCTCTGTAGGAACTCAAAACGTGGTTACATACACACATGCCCGCAACATACACATAAATAAATTTAAATAATATTTAAAAGATTACGAAATGAAAAAGCAATGCCACCACAAAGAGTAATGTTTGGCCCACACAAGGAAAAGCTTTTCAATGATGAATAGAAGTTTCCAAAGTTGAGAATGTAGGATGGTTTCAAGACTTCAGTGTTTAAAATTCATATTATTTATCTCAACAGAAAATATTCCTTAACATAAGGTATCAAGTTCCCTCGCCTTGATCCATTAATATCAGTAATTTATCCATACCCTTTTCTTTTTCTCAGTAGAGAAAGAATGACTCCTGTGAATGTAGCAGTGGGGATCCTCTTCTCCCAGACAGCCATAGGAATCCTGGGCAACTGGTCAATTCTGCTTCATTATTTCATTTTGATATTTACTGAAAAGAGTTTGATGCTGAAGAACCTGATTATAAAACACCTATTCTTTGATAACTTTTTGGTTATTATTTCAAGAAGGACTCCACAAATAGTGTCAGAATGTGGTTTGAAATCTTTCCTGGGTGACTTTATATGTAAACTTGTTGTGTACTTTAGTCTAGTACCACAAGGTGTTTCCCTGTGCACCACGCACGTGTCTCCTCAGCTGCTTTCAGGCAATCACAACCAGCCCCAGCAGCACGAGATGGATGAAGCTTAAACACAGAGCCATCAAGTACATTGGTTCCTCATGCTCATTTAGCTGGTTTGTACATCTGATCCTCAACATCACAACTGCTGTGAGAGTAACAGATCCTCATAGAGCAGGAATGGCACCAACAGATTCAGTTTTGGATACTGTGCTGTGTTTGTTTCTGGAACCATTACAGCTTCACTGTATTTGTTTCTGTTCTGCTTCAGTGATGGTCTGTATTTGGGTCTCATGGTCTGTACTAGTGTCACCATGGTGTGCATCCTCCACGGGCACAAGAGAGAAGAGACAGCATATTCACAGTGCCCAGGACTGCCCTAGAGTCTCCCCTGTATCCAGAGACAGTCAATCCATTCTGATCTTTGTGTGGACCCTTGTAACCTGCTACTCCATCCTGATTCTTTATATGGTGTTCTTTGATAATCCAAGTCTGTCAGTTCTAAATATACTTGCAATCCTACAAACATGTTTCCCCACATCCAGTCCTTTCGTTCTCCTCAGAAATAAAATTCTGCCTCCAGGCTGTACTTTCTTCATTGTAGAAAATGTAAAATTTCAAACTATTGTCACATGCTCTAGTAGCTTAATTTCTCTAATATATTCACGTGTTCCTTCATCAACCGTGGCTCTGTCTCCTTAGACCTGATCAACCAGAATGTTTTATATGAGTTTCACAACAGGAACAGCCTTGACTGTAGTATTAGTCCTTCAACTGAATGACTTACATGAAAGTAGGAGACTCTACAAAGTATCTAGGAATTTCAGTCATTTGAAAACAGTATCTTTATAGAACTGGCTCCTGGCTTTATAAACCCATTGATAATCTATCCTGTGACAGCATTCACCACTCAAAATTGTCTGTGAAATGTGTGCAGTGTTAGGCAGTGCCCAGCATTTAACACATATATGTACAAATTATACATAACTTGAAAATTTTTGATTACTTTTTGGTGAAGTAATGGTGACCCTGAGAAAATATATCAGATGGACTAACCTTTCCTGAATGTTCAGTCAGAGTTCCCTGGCTGTCTGTTTTAATCTTGAAGTGAGTATTTTATTGTATTCCTCTAAGTGCAGAAGGTTGGTGAGAGTCTTATCAGTAGATTCGGGGTTTATATGAAGGGTTGGTGCTGGGAAATAGAGCATTTGGGGTTTGAGGGATGTGCTGAGATGGGCTGAAGATCAACTCATGTTGAGAAACTAATCTGAATACAATAGATCGCAAGTAGTAACTCCTGGAAATAGTAGCCTAGGTGAACCCTAAACCCAATGTTGTAAAGTTGTACTTCTAAATAATTTGTGCCAGTGAGGTGGTAGAAGAGGAAGGGGAGCTATTTGGGAGAGGTGTGATTCAACCAAAACTAATGATGTTTGGGAAACTCATGTAGTAATTTACCAGTGTATAATCTGATTGGAAAATACAATTTAAAAAGGAATTTTAACAGAGATTTTCAGCATGATTTACCAGAAGCCATAGGTTTTCAAACAAAAATCCTGTTTCTAGATGAGATATATATTCCCTTATTTATTATTTGGAGAGACTCCTGTGTTGTAGAATATTGGTACACTGCATAAAGATGTGTGTTGCTCTGATTGGTTTAATATAGAGCTAAATGGACAATAGCTAGACTGTAGAGAGTAGGCAGGACTTCCAGGCAGAGGAAGCAGGAAACTGGGATTTTGCCAGCAGACTCAGAACAAGTCAGATGTGACAACTAAGAGGGGCTAACAGAGCCACATGGCAAAATGTAGATTAGAAAATACATGGGTTAATTAAGTAAAAAGAGCTGGTTGTGAAAAAGCATAAGCTAAGGGCAAGCTTTATAATTAATAATAAATCTCTGGGTCATTATTTGTGGGCTGGGGGTACAAAGATAGTCCAACAAGAAAGTGTGCTACACTCCTGAGACTCCCAAACCATTGAGATATGGCTGTTGTTCTTGGTTGCTTACTTGAACTGGATGGTAAGATTCTCCTGCTGAGTACACCATATAGGTTAGTTGAAAAACATAGAAAAATCAGTCTTGAACTGACCAGAAAACTCTTTTTCTGTTGGCTAGGTGGCATAATCCTGGAGGTGCTACATCAGCATGTGGGAGAGAAGAGACATTAATGGTCTTATTCAGCACTGGACCCTGCATACTACAATAATGACCTACCCAAGCAAGATGTGCAAATGGTACATTAGTGCCATGGTTGTTACTCAGATAACCATTTGCTTTCTGATTTTATCTAGGGTCAATGTCTCAAGAGGAAATCATGCCTATTCCTTCAAACCTGGTCAAATCTCCAAATCTTGGGAGATCATAGACCCTGTAGGGCAACCTACAACAGCTGTTTTGTTAAGTAGTCATATTGTCCAACTGCTACCTTTTAAATATTTATGTTTGTACTCATAGATTTGTGTTGCACTAAACCTTGGTCAGAGAAGCTTCTTTTTTGTAGTGGTTAATGCATGTACTCATAACTAGTCAAGTGCTGAGAATGTGATTATGAGTACTCAGCCATAGACATCCATTACTCCAGGTGCAGGGGACACAGCATATAAGAAGAAACAGAAAGAAAATTACAAACTAGAAGATACAGAGGAGAGCTATGAATTCTGTCCTCCATATAAGACATGCCTGTTTCCCATATGAACTCACAGCCACTCTGGTTACAGGCATGAGATCTACACAATGTTCAGCCAGTTAAGATTCCAACATGGATGGAGGAAGGGTTACTAAGGCCCCACTCCTATATATGGCACCATTGGCAAGTGATCAGTTCTAAGAGCAGGAGAGTGACTTTTCCTTGGGTGTTTGAGAACTAAGTTGTCCAAACAACAGTGATTACCCACACCCATGAGCTATCAGAAGTACTAATTGGCCTTGGTGGGTCACATGAAAAAAGAGAAACAAAAGTAGAAAGGCTGTGAAGTTGAGAGTGAGATATTCTGGAGAACATATATTGGAAAAGAAGTGGGGAAATACGTATGACCAGGCTACACTGTGTGTTTGTGTGTGTGTGTGTGTGTGTGTGTGTGTGTGTGTATAAAAACTTACATATATATATATATATATATATATATATATATATATATATATGAAGTTTTAAAATCATAAAAGTAGTTTTAAATAAACATAGACCCCCTCAAACTGATGATTCTTTTGTAAATATATGCCATCAAAATACATGCACATTGCAAATAGAATCCCTTTGCTAGGAAGTTCAGAGAATCCTTATTTAGGCAAGCTCAAAATTGGAATCCACACATCAACTGTTCAAATACATAGCTGTAAATACATGCACTAGAGTTTCTTCAGACATGAAAATGAATGGAATCCAGCAGCACAGCAATCAAACAATAAGCTCTTAGAAAATGCAGCTTCAAAGAAATGAGATGTAAAAGATTCCTGGATCATCAGTTTTAATGCCCCTTGGTGCTGGTTATTAACTTCTGACATCACCTAAGACATTAGGTGGTGAGTTAAAGCTGACAAGTCTGCTCAAATCCAGACAAAGTCACGTATTTCCCTTGTGCCCCCTCCCCTGCTCTAGGCATGAAACTTGTGTGGCTCTCCTTGTGACACCCCGAGTACTCTAAGGACTCACAGAAAAGTTTTTCCCAACTTTTTATAATTGCTTCTGTGGATTTGCTGTCTTAATCTGGACTTTTTCATTTACAGGTAAGTGGAGCAAGGCTGTTGAAAAGGTATTCTTAATTCCCCATGTAGATGCTGTTATGGATCTAGAGTTGAAAATCACAGGTCCTGTGAGGGAAAAGACCAGGGAATTATAAGCCTGTAAGTGAGGGATCAGAGTCTCATCTCAACAAAACAGACTCAATCGCCCAGTACAACACTCACTACAATAACTTCTGTGTTTCACAGAACAGTGTAAGTACATTTTCTCTTTATAGCAAGTCACAGGTGACTGGAGAATCTATGAGTAGAGGGAATAAGGGGAAATTACTATTGCTAAATATTGAAGTAAGCCGATGAAAAGGATTTCACATGAAATGGAAGCTATTTCCTGCTGGCAAAGGATGGACAGTCTCCTGTCTCTCCCTCTCTGTGCCTTCCACAAGGTCGAAAGGGTCCCTTCCTAACTTGTAATTCATTGAAACCACTTATTTCTGTATGTAATATGAATATACATGCAAATGAAAATATCCAGATAGACAGACAGACAGATAGATAGAGATAGATGATAGATAATAAACAGGTAGATAGATAGACAGACAGACAGATGATAGATAGGTAGGTAGATAGATACATATAGAGAGATAGATACATGGAGATAGATAGGTAGATAGATGATGGAGAATGTAGTACATGTGTATGACTGCCAGAGGAGTGGTTGGATATCCTTCCATATTCCTCTGTGCATTATTTATTTTAACAAGATCTCTGGATGAATCTGGAGCTTGTGTGTGTGTGTGTGTTTTTTTTTCTAAGCTGATGGCCAACAATACTCAACAATATCTTATAGGCAGTGTGATCTTATCTCAGGTCCTAAAATTTGCAGCAAATGTTTGTACCTGTTACCCCATTTATTCAGCCCATTTTAAGGGTTGAATTTTGCTCTTGTTCTTCTCTCCTTTCAGAGAAATGTTCCTTTTAAGATTTATTTCGATTATTTTAGATTACAGGTATTTGTGTTTCTATCTGTTTGTGGGTATGTTCATACATGTGTGCAGGAGCCAGTAGAGCCCAGAGGTATCAGATTCTTCCTGGAGCTGGGGTTGCAGGCAGTGGTGAGGCACTCTGTGTGGGTGCTGCAAACAGAACCCAGGTTCTTTGAAAGAATAGCAAGTGCTCTTAACTCCTAACCCATCTCTCCAGCCCCCAATGTTACCAATCTTAAAATCACAGATGTGTAAGCCATTAATGACTTCCTAAAATATTTTAAGTAATGAAAAGATGATTTATTTTCTTAAAGAAATAGGTACTTTAAACCACAGCTTTTCTGTGACTAAATGGACAGTGTTCATATTGAGCATCATTGCACACACAGTGTGACTGGCTCTTCCTTCTTTTTGCAGACTCTATCAGAATTCCTGTGTTTCAACAGAGAATTCTTTCAGTTAGTTTTACAAAAGTTTGGGACAATACATACCTTTCTGCACCAGTTTAAAGGATGTACAGAATACACAGTTACTATTATCCTCAGCATCTCATGATTAGAACTGTGAAGATTTTCTTGATTGAAAACCCGAAGGGGAAAGCTAACTGTTGACTGGTGTGTTTTTGACTGTTCCTAATGCAGTCAGAAACTCAGGAGACATTTAGGACATGAGTCCAGGGTTCAAGTGAAAAGGTAATGGAGAGTCCTTTGACTTCCAGAATCACACAAAGAGCATCATGGGCTGGACAGGGCCAGACTCAAGCAAAGAACAGTGCAAAGGGAGCAGGGCAGGGGGGCATTCTGGGAACTTTTGCTTCTGAGTGCTTCCCTCTGTATGTGAATTCTCTGTGATTGCAGACACAGCTTCTCCAACTCGCTTGATTCCCAGGCTGAAAGGTACTTTTCTGGCTTTTTCAAATGAATTTATGGAGAATTCTTTTTGGAATTACAACAGAGAGATGACTAGCAGTCATTTTCTTGTTTGGACCTTGTATTGCTTTTCTTCCATATTGTTGAAGAAATTTCATATTGAGCTATCTGTCTACTGACAAAGTCTTCCTTTTCTGGATGTTCCGTTATCTCTTTACATCTTCCACTTTCTATTATTTTGGATGAACTGCTTATTATTCATTATAGACTGATGAAATGACTGAGCCCAAATATGGCGTGTATCACAAAATCTGACTCATTGGAGCTGTCTTGTTTGAACACTGTATTTCATACATTGCCTGATTTTCCAACACTGTTTAATAGCCAGACCGTATTTACCTGTGAACGAATGTATTTTGTCTTATCCCTTCTCCCTGTCTAATTTCATGCTAGTGTGTTGTGCAAACGTTGATAGTTTTGAACCCTAACATTTGTAGTACAATTTCTGACTGAAAGACCCCCGGAGGAGATCTTTCCTCAGGAGAGACCCCAAGTCCAAGGAACACACCGAAACCACGGATCAGATGCAAGCAGCAAGAGGGTTTATTCAGACACACAGGTACCTGGGGCGACAAAGTCTCTCGGAAGACTTTGCGCATCCTCCTTGTGTAAAGGGGACTTTTTGTAGGATCCCAGGGGCAGAGGCACGGTTACAGAAGCGAGAAGCATAGTTACAGGGTTCCCATTGGTTGATTCAAAGAAGGCCAGGGTGAACTTAGGGACATATTTTTAATTTTCTGAAATTTGATGTGTGTGGCTGACTTGGACTTGGGGGTGCTTTCCCAGCCCAACTGTTTATTCCCCAAGGCCAAGTGGCCAACCAGAGATATCTTATTTTGACTCAACAGTTTCTCTCCCAGGGTGGGTGATCAGGGTGAGTGTTTCCTTGGTCCCAGGCTTTTGCAGCTGGCTGATTACGGTTTATGCCAAGTGATTTATCTAAACGTACATTTTGCAGTTAGGCCAAGGACGCCTTGTTTTTCTGGTACTTGCCTCGCAGAATGGCGTTTCTTATGCTAAGTAAAAGCCTGCTATAAGTGGGGTCTTTCATGACTGTCTGTTTAACTGACTGTTAGATCTGTCTTGATAACATTTAATGTTGTTTCTTCACATTGCTGAGGCACTGAAATTTTAATATATGCAACAGAGTCATGCTAATAACTCTGCCTATGGAGGGATGGTTAATGTTTTCTAGTTGGGTGTTCTCAAATTACTTATAAACTTCATATTCTTTGTGTTTTGAAAATAAAATCAGAGACCCATAGGAAAAAAACCTTTTCTCTCTCTTTTAAATTAGGGAAATATGAACATAAATGGTTGTATTTTTAAAAATAAAACAATGCTAGTAATAATTTTCACCAGATTCAAATTTTCAGAATTTCTTACCATTTTTTTCTGGTTTCTCTCAGCCTGTGTGTTGACGTATATTTACCTTTTCACTCTTCTTCTCACCTGTTTCTGTGTCTCTGGGAATAGTGTGAAATTTCCACTTTTGTCTGTTAGAGATGCATTACAGGAAGCAATGAAGTCTAATGTTGACATTAATACACTCAATTCTTTCAGGATATTAGAAGTATATATTGGATATTAATGCAGAAAAAAAGAACATTAGTGGAACTGTGAAGACTATAAAGCATTAGAGGAATTATGAAAACTGTGAGTCCAATTTCCATCTTTTTTTTACTCCCACATTTGATAACCCACAATATGTTTGATCATGGCATTGTATCCTATTTATTGGGTAACTTGAGCTAAGACAGACTATTGGCCTGATGAGACAATAAAACAATTTGAGCTCCTAAAAATTAATACACATTTAAATGTCTTCTTCCTGGTTGTACTGATGTGATTAAATTTATTTACCTCAGGTGAAAAGAATATGGTTCCTGAGAACTTGCCAGTGGGGATTCTTTTCTTTTCTCAAACAGCTGTTGGAATTCTTGGCAATTGGTCAGTTCTTCTTCCTTATATCATGTCTGTATTCACTGGAAAAAGTCTGATGCCCAAAGACCAGATTTTAAGGCATCTGACTTTAGCCAATTCCTTGGTCATTATCTCAAGGGTAATTCCTCACATAATGGTACAGCTGGGCTTGCAATATCTCCTGGGTGACCTTTTATGTGAACTCACTCTTTACAGTAATCGAGTGGCCTGGGCCATTTCCCTGCACTGCACCTGCCTCTTGAGTATCTTCCAAGCAATCACAATCAGCCCCAGCAACTCCAGGTGGATGAAGCTTAAACACAGAGTCTCCAAATACATGGCTCGGTCCTGCTCACTCAGCTGGCTTGTGCATCTGCTTCTAAACAGCAAAACAGGTATAGATGTGATGGGACCTGATATTAGCAAAAACTTCACCAAGAAAATCAAGTTAGGGTACTGCTCAGCATTTGTTTTTGACAATACTGTAACTTTACTAAACCTAAACCTGTCATTGCTTTGTTTCACTGATGGTCTCTGTTTGGGTCTCATGATCTGGGCCAGTGTCTTCATGGTGAGCATCCTCTGTAGGCACAAGAGTCAGTTACAGCACATCCACAGTGCACAACACACCCCCAGAGTCTCTCCTGAAGACAGAGCCACAAAAACCATCTTGACTCTTGTCTGTACCTTTGTCCTCTCCTATTCAATGTCCTTCATATTAGTTATCTATAATGTGGCATTTGACAATCCAAGTCTGTGGATAATCAACATATTTACATTCCTAGACACATGCTTCCCCACATTTTGCCCCTTCATCCTCATCCGTAATAACAAATCTGTTCCCAAGAATCATTTTCCCTGCTGTAGGAGAAGGTAATTTAACATGGTGATTTGTGTGTTATGATAAATTTAAATATTCTTTCATCTATTACTGATCATTAGACTCACACATGACCAGGTGTTGTTTAGCAAATTAATGGCTCTCTAAATTAAGCATTGCCAGTTGTTACTGCAGTCAAAATGCTGCCTAAGCAGTTCCATGACATGAAGATATCTCTTTGTTTTTGTTCTAAATGCTAAGAGATTGGGGATCATCATGTACTAGGAGGAGCTCCAGGAGTCCAATCGATGAAAGAGAGGAAGTGTGATATGAGCAAGAGATATCGAGACCATGATTTGGAAAAACACAGGAACAAAGTGCCAAACTAGCGGAAACTCATGAACTGTGAACCAATAGCTGAGGAGCCCCCATGGAACTGGGCTAGGCCCTCTGGATAAGTGAGACAGTTGATTAGCTTGAACTGTTTAGGAGGCTCCCAGGCAGTGGGACTGGGACCTGTCTTGGTGCATGAGCCAACTTTTTGGAACCCCCGGCCTATGCTGAGACACTTTGCTCAGCCTTGGTGCAGGGAGGAGGGGATTGGACCTGCCTCAACTGAATGTACCAGGCTGGGCTGATTCCCCAGGGGAGACCTTGCCTTGGAGGAGGTGGGAATCAGGGGTAGATTGCGGGAGAAGGCTGGAGGGTGGAAGAAGGGAGGACAGGGCAATCTTTGGCTGATATGTAAAATGATTAGAAAATCGCTTATATAAAATTTTAAAAAAAGAAAAAAAGAATAGTATATGCTTAAAGATATCTAATCAGCTGTTGAGGTATGTGTTTCTCTTCAAGCACAGCCTGGACTCTGGTCCCACTGCTGCAACTGAATTATAGAAAAAAAGAGCAAAGAAAAATCCAGAATCTTTGGCACGTGAGAATAACTTGTTTATGTGATCAATTCCATTTTATTCATTCACATTTTGGCTTCACCGATGTTCTGCATCTGATCTTATGATGTGGGTTTGTGGCTCCACTTCCAGGTTCCTCTATGGGAAGAAATGACAAATGCTGTCTATTTGCTGTGCCCATTGTTTCCTCAGACTTCCCTGGGAAGACAGAGACTTTCCTAGTCATCCCAATTCTGCTGTGAGCCGTTGTTACCTCCTACTCAGTTGCTTGCACCCTGGCATTCTGTTTGACAGTCTGTGACAATCCAAGGCTGTGGAGGTTAACCTCTACATTTCTACAGGCATTCTCCATACGTTGTCCTACTGCATTCATCAGTGTTCCCAACTTAGTCTCCATACTCACTTTTCCCTGCCATGGGAAAAGATAATATTTTTCTCATCTCTCAATTTGTCACAAGTTGTTGACTTCTGTTCATGATTATATACATATGTTCTTTATTATTTGTGCAAGTCTAACATTAGGTAACATGATAGTTAATATTGATAGTCCACTTGATAGGATCTAGAATCACCAGCAAACAAAATCTCGATACATCTTTCAGGGAGTTTAAAGCTGGGTTAATGGAGGTAGAGGACCCACTCTAATTCGGCACAGCCATTGATTCTTTGGTTAGATTCCTGGACTGAATAAACTGGGGAAAACAAGTTCAGAACTGGCATGCATCTCTCTTTGCTATCTGTCTAGAGATACCATGTGTTCAGCTGCGTCAACCTCCTGATACCATGATTCCTTCCCATGATGGACTGTGTACTCAAACTGCAAGCTGAAATAAAACATTTCCACCTTAAATTGTTTTTGTCTTTTTTTTTTAGTCAAAACATTTAGAAAATTAACTAAATAACTCAATAGCATTCTAAATTGTACTGATAAAATCTTATGAGTCATTGTGGTGGCTACAGCATATTTAAATGGAGTTAAATTCGGAGGTTTTTTTTTTTTTGTCTTTTCACATTGCTGTAAAATGGACATCTCAATGCCTGCTGGCAGAAGATAGCAAATACTGAAACTTTTGGAGGGTGTCAACTAAAGTTGATCCTCCAGGACTTATAACATTATGTAGAATGGGGTCTATATTTTTCCAACTTATCTGATTAGTACATTCTTAGAATTTCAGCTTTGTATATACAAGAGAAAAAAATACATACCCTAGAGAAGACAACAACTATTTTTTTCCTCTTCCTATGAAATAACAGGAATAAGAATTTAAACAAGGACCAAGTTCATTTAAATCAGTGCTAATAAATAAAAAATACATAATTTTATTCATTATAAAACTGGAAGTTTTCCTATCATGATTTTTAAGATTTATGTATTTCTAATCTAATATTATCTAATTCTGTTAAAGCACTTTTTCCTTCATCCACTTCTTTTTACTAATTTATATTTCGAGGGTGGGGGTATTGAAGCCTGTGTTTTTGTCTGAATAGTTGATTATATGAAAAATGAGATAGGTTATAAGAGATTATTCAGTTCCATGATTTCCAAGATAGTAGACATCTATATAAGGTGAATATCATTTAAAGATAATCTGTTGAAAACATGTGCTCTGTCTGTTATAGTGTTTTAGTACAATAATTCTACCACTCTGTAGGCTGAGACAGGAGGATGGTTATGAATCTGAGGTGAGTTCAAACAAGATAGAAAGTCTGAAGCTAGCCCACCCTACCTTATGAGACCCAAGAAATTCAAAACAAAACTTTAAAAAAACACTATCACCACTACCAGCACCACCACCAAAAACATTTGAAGACTGAGAACGAAAAGTTGTCTTAGTTTTTAAAAAAATGGGACTTAGTATGTCCATTGCTCTTATTTACCCCCCAGAAAGTGACAGAGAAAGCAGTCTGGTATAGACCTAGAAACTTGATCCCTACTGGGTAATCTTCACAGTGCCAGGGATATCTATTACATTGCTGGAGTTGAAAAGATATCATCAATTATATCCAGCTTTGCCACTGTGCACCATGACAATGAATAACTTTGAAAGACATGCTCACTGGTGTAATAGTGACACAAGCATCAGTCCTTCTCCACAAGCTGAAAACCATGCCTGGCACCATTATTGGACCAAGAATCCATGGCTAGACAGGTCATAGGCTCTAGGAGAGAACATATTGCTTCTAATCTTCTAAATGAACATAGTATTAGAGTGACTCCTAATGACTTGTCAGACCCATAGATTACTACATCTCTCAGTCCTCATCAGGTAAGTTCCTATTTGCAGCAGATAATGATTAACTTAGAAATGAATAAGGGTCTAGGTGCAGAGAATAAGAGACTGTATGACAATGCTTGTCCCTAAACAGGATGTCTCTATCACATCTCCTCCTCAAAAGACTCAAGAATCGTTGCAGAAAAGAACATGGAAGACTGTAAGACCTGGAGGTGGTTGATGATTACACAGAAACAATGTGTTCTGTGCACAGCAGGGCACTGCACATGTGAATTCACAGTGGTTGTGACAGCATGCTCAAGACCTGCACACGTCCAAGCCATACCAAATCCCATCATACACAATGGAATTGGCACTAAATTCTTCCCTAGCTGGGGGCTAATGGCAATTGTCAGCTCTTGAGATAAGAAAAGACACTGTTTTCTCTAACAGTGTAGTTCCTTGTAATCAGACTATACTCCAGTGGAAGATCATGCATGCAAGAATATTTGGGCAGCACCCATTGGTCTTGCTCGATATGTCTGTTTTTAAAACACAGAAAGTTAGTGGGTATGGGAGGGAGAGTGGCTTTGCGAAGAGTTGGGGGAGGGGTGAATATGTTAAAACAGCTTATACCCAACTCTCAGAGAACTATTACAAACTAAAAAAATATAGAGATCAATATGATTAAACCATGACTTTTTTTTGAGATGATCTGAGAAAAGAAAAATTTTGGTTTTATTGTGTTTCTTATTTTCACTGAAAACTTTATCTTAGACTTGTGGAGTGATTTCTTTTTTTTCCTCCTTTTTTTAAATTAAGAGATTTTCTACTCATTTTACATATCACCCACAGATTCCCCTGTCCTCCCTCGTCCCACCCCCCAAAATTTTCCCCCAATCCACCCTCCTATTCCCACTTGCTTCGAGGCAAGGTCTCCCCTGGGGAGTCAGCAGAGCCTGGTAATTCAGTTGAGTTAGGTCTAAGCCCCTCATCCTTGTCCCAAGGCTGCACAAAGTGTCTCACCATAGGCACTATGTTCCAAAAACCTGGCTCATGCACTAGGGACAGGTCCTGGTCCCACTGCCTGGGGCCCCCCTAAACAGTTGAATCTAAACAATTGTCTCACTTATCCAGAGGACCTAGTCCAGTTCCATGGGGGCTACTCAGCTATTGGTCCACAGTTCATGTGTTCCCACTAGTTTGGCTATTTGTCGCTGTACTTTTTCCAATCATGGTCTCCATATCTCTTGCTCACAGAATCCCTCCTCTTCCCTATCGACTGTACTCGTGGAGTTACATCTGGGACCTGGCCATGGATCTCTGCATCTGCTTCCATCAGTCACTGGATGAGGGTTCTTTGATGACAGTTAGGGTGTTCTGCCATCTGATCACCAGAGTAGGTCAGCTCAGGCACCCTCTCAACCATTTCCAGTAGTTTATAGTGGAGTCATTTTTTGTGGATTCCTGGGGACCTCTCTAGCACTCTGCTTCTTCCTATTCCCATGGTGTCTTCATTTATCATGGTATCTCTTTCATTGTTCTCCCACTCTGTTCCTGATCCAGCTATGACCTCCTGCTCCCCTAATATCTATTTTCCCAACTCTTGCCCTCCATTACCCCTCCTCACCCCCAATTTGCTCATGTAGATCTCATCCATTTGTCTATTGCTGGGTAATCAAGTGGCAGAAACCCTGGGAGTTTCACGGAAGGTCTCTTTGATGAGTGTTAGAGCCTCCTCTCAAGGTGAGTTCCTGGTGTAAGAGATGGCTAACTCAGGAAGACAGTCATTTTGAGAAGAAGTACTGAGAAGGTGTTGTAGTTTTTTTATATTCATGAGAATGTACTGCCCCCAACAAAACTGTTATCAGGGAGGATATCCAGTGCCCTAAATTAGCATGAATAAAGCAAAATAACCCCATTGCTGGTTTGATGGACACACTTGAATGTAATTTATTTACATAGTGACAGAGAGACTGGGGAATTAATCTTTGGGTACTTAAGGCTTTAGAGGAGATACCTGGGTCTTAGAGATGGCTCAGTCAGGGAGTCAGGGAGGTGCTTACAATGTAATCTTGAGGTCTGAGGTGGAACCTCAGCACACACTTAAAATATGGCTTGAGACAGTAGCATGTGACTCAAAACGTTTTGCTTCTGTGATTTTTAATTTTCTTTATTCTATATATCTTGCTTTTCTTCTTACTCCCTGGCTGGCTGTGTCACTGTGTGGCTGACCCCTGGAATCCTCTTCTCCATTTCCTTTTCTTGCTCCTCATTCTTCTCTTCTATGCAGCCTAGATTTCCCCTCCTATTTATTCTCTCTGCCTGGCAGCTATGCTTACCCCTCTCCTGCTAAGCTACCTTCTGTTCAGCTCCTTATTAGATTAAGTGAGTGTTTTAGACAGGCAAAGTAAAACAGCTTTACAGAGTTAAACAAATGCAACATAAAAGAGTGCTGTAGCAAAAATCTTAAATGGTCTTATTTAATAAAACAAACCTGGAGTCAATAATTGGGGTGAACACTGGAAGATCAGAGAGACAGAACAAGCCACAGCTAACCTCACCTCGCCAGTTCCTCAGCTGGTCCTGTTTCCTCAGACTGGAAGCCTCTTCGTCCTCATATCCGAATGGCTCTCAGCTGAACTGTGCTGCTCAAAACCTAAAAGATTAACCAGCCAAATGCTTCCAGTTCCTGGTCTTCACACCTTATATACCTTTCTGCTATCTGCCATCACTCCCTGGGATTAAAGCCTCACTTCTTGGGATTAAAGGTGTGTGTCATCATGCCTGCCTGTAACCTTGAACAGATGGATTTCTGTCCCTAGAACGCTAGGATTAAAGGTGTGTGCTACCACTGCCTATCCTTACTATCTAGTCCTCATATCTGAATGGCTCTAAGCTGAACTGATGCTCCAAAGCCTGAAAGCTTAACCAGCCAAATGCTGGTCCTAACGCCTTATATACCTTTCCGCTTTCTGCCACCACTCCCTGGGATTAAAAGCTTGCTTTCTGGGATTAAAGGTGTGAGTCACCATGCTTGGCTGTATCCTTGAACACATGGATTTCTGCCTCTGGAATGCTAAGATTAAAGGTGTGTACTACCTACCACTGCCTATTTTAAGCATCTAGTGGGTTTTCTGTTCTCTGATCCCAGATAATTTTATCAGGGTACACAATATTGTGGGGAACACAATACCACCACATTTCTTCTCTTTTTGTCTAAAATTAAAAAAGCTTATAACTAATACAAGAATAACTATCTAATAAGTATATACAATATATACAGTAAAAAACTCCATTATATATATTAACAATGTCTAGTCCAGTAACATTTGATAAACTCAGACAAAAAAAATTTCATTACTTATCCTATGTAAAACAAGTAGTTCATTTTTAAAAGTATTTTTATTTTCATAATAGATTCAGTAATCTACCTTTTGTCATTTTTATGTATCCCCCTTTTTCTTTTTAGAGTGCATTCAATTATCTACCCATTTATCTTATTACTTCTTTATCTGTTTTTCTCAGGGTAGATTCAGTGATCTACCTCATATCTATATTCTCTTCTATATTTTTCCTTTTTTTTAAACAAAACCTCTGAATCTAAACTCCATGATCAGCTTTTTTCCTGACCATTAACAATCAACAACTTGTAACCAACCATCATAAACAATGACATTATTCATAACTCATGAAACAACCAAAAACCTCCCATTCCACCGCTTGGGAATGTGGGCATTGTTTGCTTAAAATTACTTCCTGCTTTCTAGGTGTGAATGTATCTGTAGGGAATCCTGAAAAGAAAATTCTTGGGTTTATTGTCAAGTCCTGTATCATTTGTGCAGTCGTTGCTTAGTGGGAAAGTTCAGGGCTTGTCTCAAGTCCTTGTTCGAGTAGTCTGTCAGGCTGGATCATCTCAGCTAGCCATCTCAAAATTGTCCTGAGCAGTTTGTAGTCCAAAGCCGATCTTTCCTTGGTGTTAATCAGCTTAATGGCTTTACCATAGTCCATGTGGAATCATCATTGTGGGATCCTATCATTCTTTGAAGATTCCAAAGTCGCTGTTAGGTGTGGTCATGGTTCCCTTTAGAATTTTTTTTTTGTCCCTCCTTTGTGGTTTGGAGCAAACACAGTCTCATAAATGTCTGTTTCCAGAAACCATGAACGTTCTTCCCTAGAAGAGAAAATCTTCACAGTAGTAGTCTTGCCAAACTTTACCTAACTGACCTTTTTCGATGTTTTCTTGTAACAAGATGGTCCTGGCAATTCTCTGAACAAGCATCAGTAAACCCTTCATGCCAGGTAGAGGTATCAACGTCATCACCATTAAGATGAGAAGGAGCCAGCAACTCGGAGCAGCAGCCACTGCCTCCATGGTCCCACCACTGTTTGTGGCTTGGCCCCAGCCAAAGCTTCTCCTAGGTTGGCCTCAAACTCAGGATCCTCCTCCCTCTGCCTTCTTCAGTAAATCTTACTGGCATGTGCCACCACAACCGGCAGAGTGTAGTTCGGGTCTGAGCTGGGGCCCACAAGACCACAGACAAGCAGCTTTTTCCTGAATTTGTAGCACAAACGTTGGCCGCCAGATGTAGCAGGAATCTTAAAAGTTCTTGCCAGTTCCTTTGCTGATCCTGTTTCCTAAGACTGGAAGCCTCGGAGTCCTCATATCTGAATGGTTCTCAGTTGAACTGTGCTTCTCCAAAACCTGAAAGCTTAACCAGCCAAATGCTTCTAGTTTCTGGTCCTCACACCTTAAATACCTTTCTGCTTTCTGCCATTATTCCCTGGGATTAAAGGCTCACTTTCTGGGAATAAAGACATGTGTCACCATGCTTGGCTGTATCCTTGAACACAAGGATTTCTGTCTCTGGAATGCTAGGATTAAAGGTGTGTGCTACCACTGCCTATCCTAAGTATCTATTGGTTTTTCTGTTCTCTGACCCCAGATATGTTTATTAGGGTACACAATATTTGGGGGAACACAATACCACCATAGTCTTCTCTCAGAGATCAGGCCTCTCAATATCAGTTTCATGAACTGAGCTATTAGTTTCTGGGAGGGCCATGAAAAAAGACAGTTAATCACTGATGCCCCTGACAGCAGGACCAGGAGATAGGACACACCAAGTCTGTGCCACTGAGCCAGCCCCTACAGTCAGCACTTGCTAGGCCAGCCAGTCTCCACAGAAGCACAGGAACAAAACATGGGACTGGTCCATGTCTGCCCAGAAATGGGTAACTGTAACCCCAAACTAACCCTAGCGAATTAAAGTTACTAGCATAACTGTCACTCACATAAACCAATCCCAAGTCTGTTCCTATGTAGTCTGAAGACCAGAAGAACCCCTTGCTTTACCCCTACGGAAACCCTGCCCCATTGCTACTCTGGGTCTCTCCTGCTCTGCTGCATCAGATAGAGAGGCCAGGGTTTACCCAACAACAGTAAAAAGATTTTGCTTTTTTTATTATTTTTTTTTTATCAGATTTGGTCTCTTGGTGGTCTTTGGGGATTCTGGGTACAACACTACATTCAGCAACTTCATATTCTTAACACAGGCTCTTTGCATGTTCTGCATCCCTTGAGAAACTGCTGACTCACAGAGATGTTTTCTCCTGAAGTCCTCCTAATTGCTTCACTGGATTTGCTCTTTTGATTTGTACACATTTGAACTGATACCTAATTGGTGGAGAGTCATTTAAAATTTCCTCATTTCTTTATGTACATGATATTATGGATTGAGAATTGATTTGAAATCCACTTCTGTAGTAGGAAAGGGGACCAGGGAATAAGAAAGCAATAAATCGGGGCCAGAGTGTCATCTCAATACAGGACAGACTCAGCGGTTCAGCTCAGCAATTGCTACTGTGGCATCCCACAGTATGCAGGTGAGAATTAATTTAATATGTACATATAGATAAAGATAAACTTGAGATTTTCCAGGGTAGAGTGAATTGACTATATTGCTGTGACTAGAATTGAGTTTAAAAATATTTTAACAGGAACTGTGGTATTTACTACTAGATGTAGAATGAACTGTATTCAACCCTTCTGGTGAAAATCTAATTATTTCCACCAGATCCCAAAAGTAATCTTTAATACCTTGCACCTTAAAGTACAATCTTCTAATCTTCTCTTCATTTCTCCTTTCTTTCCTTTTGTATTTATTTAATCCTTCATTCTTCCTTCCATTTTCAATGTAGTTTTGATAAGAGTTGTTAAATTTCCATCAGTAACCAAGGAGCTATTTGTGAGTGATTGTTGCCAGGAGAGGTCAAATCAATTGTCTTCAATCTAGTGGACCCTTGGCACTGGAATGGGACAGAGGGCAGGAGGCAACAAGGAGATTCTGAGACACAACATAGAAAAACCAGAGGCTGAAGCAGCTTCATTTCTGTTGGGAGAGAGTGGCATGTATTTCTGTTTGGAAAACATGAAATTGATAGACATGAGATGAAGACTGTGATCTGTGGAGGAATTAAAATTGGGTGTCCCAAAAGAGCAAAGTGATTTTTGGTCTCTCTTCATTTTTCATTTGATTACTTTTTTTTCTTTCTTTTGTTTACTTTTCTATATTTGATTTTCTTGTTGCAATATATTTACTTTCAGTGCATTCTTCTTCTAAATTCACAAAGTCATTGTGAATGGCCGTGCACTACAATTCTATGGCTTCTACTCCTCGGATCTGGGGTTGAAGATTGCTTCCCTCCTTCAGGCATCCTTTTTGTTTGTTTTTCTCTTTAATTCTGGTTTACAAGACTTTCTATCTCTGCAGGATAGAAATATTAGTCACTGAGCTTTAAGTATTCTTTGTGATGATAGCATTTGGGGTTCTGTCTATTTGTTGGGATTCAGCACATTTTGATATAAGACCACAGTCTTTGGGCATAAGACCTCAACATGTGGATATCAGGGGAAACAATTCAACCTAACAATCAGCATGCTTGGAGAAATTCATTCATAATGACACAAGCTTTTAATCCCTGCACTTTAATCCCAGAGCAAGCATTTGTGAGTTTGAAATTAAACTGGACTACATAATAGTTACAGTACAGCCAGGGATACATAGTGAGACACTGTTTTATAAAACAGAACAGTGGTCTCTTTTTCTTGGCACCTATTAGGCGGTCGGCTGTGTCAAGATGAAGCTGAATATCCCCTTCCCTGCCACCAGCTGTCAGAAACTCATCGAAGTGGATGATGAGCGCAAGCTTCGTACATTCTGCGAGAAGCGCATGGCCACAGAAGTGGGTGAAGAGTGGAAGGGCTTCGTGGTCCGAATCAGTGGCGGGAATGACAAACAAGGTTTTCCCATGAAGCAAGGCGTGTTGACCCATGGCAGAGTGTGCCTGCTGTTGAGTAAGGGGCATTCTTGTTATAGACCAAGGAGAACTGGAGAAAGGAAGCGCAAATCTGTTTGAGGATATATCGTGGGTGCCAGTCTCAGTGTTCTCAACCTGGTTATTGTAAAAAAAGGAGAAAAGGATATTCCTGGACTGACAGATACTACTGTGCCTGGTCGGTTGGACTCAAAAGAGCTAGCAGAATCCGAAAGCTTTTTAATCTCTTTAAAGAAGATGCTCTCCGCCAATACGTGGTCAGAAAGCCATTAAACAAAGAAGGTAAGAAGCCCAGGACCAAAGCACCCAAGATTCAGCGTCTTGTTACTCCACGTGTCCTGCAACACAAACACCGTCGTATTGCCCTAAAGAAACAACGAACTGAGAAAAACAAGAAGGAGGCTGCAGAATATGCTAAACTTTTGGCCAAGAGAATGAAGGAAGCCAAAGAAAAGCGCCAGGAACAGATCGCCAAGAGCCGTAGGCTGTCCTCTCTGAGAGCTTCTACTTCTAAGTTTAAGTCCAGTCAAAAATAAGTCTTTAAGGGTAACAAATAAATGATCACACCTTTAAAAAAAAAAACTAAAACAAAAAAACAAAAAAAAAAGAAAAAAAAACATCAGAACAGCAGCAACAACAAGACAGTAAAGAACAGACAGAAAACCAAAATGGATTCTTGAAGTAGTGAGACAGCTCTGGGCCCCCAGCACTGAGGACTTTGAAGCCATAGAATTGTAGTTGAAGATCATTGTCTACAACCTAATGAGTTTGTGAGTAGACCTGGCTAACAAGGCAGCCATTTGCAAAAACAAGCAAACACCAAAAAATTAGAAAAGCAAAGAAAAAAAGACAGGAAAATGTAGACAAATTTCTAAACAGTCTTAATAAATAAGAAACACAGAGCCAAATACTGGGGTAATAACCAAAGAGATCAGAGAATTAGTGAAGAACCACTGACTACCCTTTAACTTACCATCAAGTTGTAGTTTCCTACACCAGAGAGCTTCATCCTCCCTAACCTGCACTTTTATTACTTTCCTGTTCCGCCTTCTCATTGACTCTAAGACCAGCCACATGTCTTCCTAGAAACTGCCTGTCTATACAGACATCCAGGTCTCTATGGTTGGTACTGGGATTAAAGGCTTGTGTCACCAGGCTTGACTGTGTCCTTGACCACACAGAGACTCTGCCTGCCATGTCATCGGATTAAAGGCTTGGTCTACTACTGCCTGATTTCTGTTCCAGGCTCCCTATGACCTCTGATCTCCATGAAAACTTTATCTATTAACATACAAATAAAATCACTTTTCAGCACAATTAAAATATCACCATAGGAAAATATTCATTTTGTATATACATTTTAATTCCACCCTAAACTACAATCCTCCTCACATATCTATGGTACATCATGTAAAACAAGTCAAACATCTCCACTTTGTCCCTAGAGATAAGCCCAGGAAAGGCTGGCTTTTCTATGTTGTGCTTCAGATACCTTCTAGACTCTTCTCTCTGTGTGTCTCATTCTACTGCCAAGGCTTTACCTTGTTTACTACACCATTTGAATTCCAAACCCTCTGGATATCAGAAATTTTTAACCAGTTTGGAATGAGCTGTATGTCAGAAGTCATAGTAGGTGAATGACAATCTTTATAATTCCTTTCAGCGTGTTACTGTCCCCTTTCACTGCACTGACATACTATGCTTGCTTTGGATGTGTTCTCCTTCCATGGCATAATCCAGGATTGCATAGAGATGCAGAGCTGGGGGTTGAGGGAGGATTCCATGTATAATTCAATCAGAGGGGCAAGTATCTTTCCCATTTGGTTAGCTTGTTTTTTCTGCTCTAGTGAGGCTTTTCACTGGTCTTCCTACACCACCAGGCTGTTCTGGGACTGGAGACCCTTCAGTCCACTTACTGAATGCTAGGATGAAAGTGTTGACTGCCACACCAACAAGCAGGAGGTGTGGTCCAATCTTATTATCAAATGATTGGCATCTCAGATTGAATCACTGAAGCCAGGCACTATAAAAGGAACTCAACTTGAACAGAACCTCAGATGAAGAAGAGCAGTGACCTGGAGACACACCAGCTCCTAGTGCCAGCTGGAATCACTGGAGAAATTCGCTGTAGACTCAAGTAACTGTAGAATAGGAACCTTTGACTTCTTTGTTGCTTGAGTATGTGTGATTTGTGAATATTTGTGGGGTTTGGGAGATGCTGCTTAACAATTTTTGGAGATCTCAAAGATGTAGTGTGGTCCTTTGGACCTTTCTGATTAAGGGTTTAACCATTAAAATTCTGAAGGATAGCAATATGCTTTTTTTATAGACTTGACTTGTCTGTCCTGTGAGTTAAAGGTTGTTGGTCATTCAGTTTCAAAGTTTTTCTTATGAAAGTTTAGCTTTGTGGCTCTTTAGAATGGGAGACAAGGGTGAATCTTAATATTTGAGGTTCAGCAACTACAACTTCACCTTTTATAGCGAAGGAACAGACAGCCCTGTGCTACTGAACACCTTGCTGTTCTCTTCCTTGAGGTCAACCTATCCTCAACTCAGGTTGTTTCTCTCTGATGAGTCATGGACTGTTACACTCACATCTCTTTGTTCTGGTCTCTAGAATAAATTGTGTAGGACTCTGTTGAAGTATTTAGTGTCAAGAAATAATGGAACTGTGGTTATTGGAATGTATCTGGGACCCATAAACTCATAGGGCGTGGCACTATGAATAGGTGTGGCCTTGTTGTAGAAGATTGAATGAAACATGCCTTTAATCCAGACCTTGATGTGGAGGGCACACCTTTAGTGTGGACCACACCAACTGGAGTAATTGAGTCACTATTGGGGTGGGATTTGAGGTCTTTTTCTCAAGCTTCAATCAATGTGTAAGAGTATATCTGTTGATGTACTGTGTATCAGTCTCAGCTCTAGCACCACCTCTGACTTTCTGAGGCCATGCTCCCCAAAATGAGGGACTGAACCTCTGAAATGTAAGTGAGCCACCAAAATGAAATATTTCCTTAATTAGAGTTGCTGTGGTTATGGTGTCTTTCACAGCAATAGTAAATCATCAATAAGATAGAAACCATCTGTGATAAGACTCTTAGTTGTTGTTATTTAATTATGTCAAGTTTAATTTATAGCTTTAACATATTCACAACTTTCTTAATTAGATCATCAAGTCACAAGAGAGATACTTGACTGAGAAAGTTGAATTTTTTGAGGAGTCTCAACAGAATGGCTTCACAGCACAACAACTCTTTTAAACCCCAGTCACCAGAAAGTGGCCTTGTATTAGACAACAGGAACTTCCTTCCAAGCCAGGATACTTCTCTACAGTGGGAAGAAGATATCTGTAACTTCTCAACTGCTCATCTCAACTTTCCCACAAATGACAATGGTTCCTGTGCAAAGCAGGAACTGCAAGCAATGTGGAAGTGGTTTACCTCCTGGTTGAAGCCAGAAAAGAGTAGCAAGGAGCAGATGATTTCTCAGCTGGTCTTGGCTGAGTTTCTCAAAACTGGGCACTACAAGGACAAGTCTGTCTTGAAAGAGAAGTGGCAATCAAATGGCAGAAACCTGGGGAGATTCATGGAGGATCTGACTGATGAGTGCTTGAAGCCTCCCATCATGGTGAGTACCTTGGTTGAGAGATGGTTAAGTTATCAATCAAGACAGTTATTTATATTTGGGGAAAAGTAAGAAGATGTAGTTATTTTATATGTGAGTCTGTCCCACTCCAACAATTATTTACAATGGAGATTATTTACTACTGTAAATGTGATATAAATTTAATGGGATTATAAGTTTAAGAAGCTCATGGCTCTTTTGACTGATACAATTATATTTAGATTCTTTACATGGTGATAGGGAGACTGGGAGATGATATTTGAGCAAAGCTTGTAAGGGTTTAGAATAGAGACCCTGGCTGGGATTGGAAGATGGCTCATTTAGGTAGGTGATTTTATATTGTAATTATGAGTATTCAGTTGGAATTGCAGCACACACTTAAATTTCTGGCTCTCAGACCTAGTCTGTTATTCCAGGACCTGGGCTGTGGAAACTGGGAATCTAATTGGCTTAATGGTTTTCTAAATTGTCTACTACAGGCTATTAAGTTCCTATTTAAAAAACTCAATGTGCAGGAATGTAGAATATGATTTCTGATGCTGAAATGTGGCTATTAAATGAGCATTCAACACAAACACACCCCTAAGAAAAGTCCTGAGGAATAATAAAGGGCTGCAATTCAAAGTTTTAGAACTGAAATTCTTAATTTGGATGAAACTACATTGAAACTTCTTTAAATGTCTAGGTTTGCATAATTCTCAGTTACTCTCAGAAATGGTCAAGGTGGTGACATTTTTCAATCATTCCATACATCCATTTCTAAATGTCATGTTTGAAATAACTTCTTATTGCATTAAACTTTTAAATTTGGATATTAGTTGGCTTGTTTCGTTGCTTCTTTAGTTTTTTTTCCCATTTGGGACTGACTTTTGTTCACCTGGCTTGAGTAAGATTCAGAGGAATTATATTTTCCCAGCACTTCAAGTACTGGATTAAAGCTGTCCACCATCACACCCCGATTTTTATTTCAGGTTTTTACTCTAAGCACAAGTTGTCATTTCAGTTTATTTTATCCCACATTTCACTCCTTTGATTTTGTTTTAAACTGATCATTTCATAATTGAAACTGAATTCCAAATAAAATGCTGTCACGTTCCTAACAGCAGAGACAGCATGTTTAGGTGGAGACAATATATGTGTTAGAAGGGTTTCAGTCAGATGTAAGTTGTATTAAGGACTTAATAATAGAAAACAACACCCCTTAGAAATAGAGCTATGATACTAGGAACATCATCAACCAAAGGTTTTTATCTAGAGTTAGTAGTTAAATTTAGCAACCAAAAATATAGGTATTGGAAATACAACCCACTCCCACAGCAAAGTGAAGTGACAGTGGAAGAGATAGGGACCACTGACAGACTAATGGCCGGAAGTGGGGGATGGGAAATCCTCAGCTATCTGGGAATAAAAATGTCAGAGTCATGCACATGAAAGCAGAAAGTTACAATTGCCAATATGACACCAGGACACCAAAAGAACATCAATTACACAGTTACTGTAGACATCCTAAGAATTTCAGAAAAAAAACTAACTATTACTAATCAAAGGCTGAATAAGGAGCTTCTAGCATAGCAGCCATCTTTCAGACAAAGACTACAGAAATGTTAAGGGTTCTGGGCACTGATTAATAACTATAGATCCTGGGTGCAAGAGAAGGAGGAAAAATAAGGAGCTACAAATTAAGGAGATACAGAGAAACACTAGCCATACAACTCTTTGTTAAACAGAAAAAAATTATTAGAACAGATAACACCCATCAATTAACAGAAGAGGCCCTAGAGGTGCAAGACCCACAGGCAAGTCTATGTCAGAATTTTTACAGGCTCCTTTGGGTCTTCTCGATCTCCAGACTACCTCCCTCCTTGATATGTCCTACCTAGCCTTGGTGTCTTCTCAGTAAACCAGCTATTTCATTATAGTTGCCCTAGATTGGGTGGAATGGGGACAGTCCTTGGAAAAAAAGTGAGTAGCCTTTTTTGATGGAGTAAGTCTCTATTTTCTGAATTGGAACAAGAATACCTTTTCTTATTCAATGCATTGACCAGGTGAAGAAAATGTTGTGTCTAGACATTGCAGAACCCTAACCTTACCTTTTCCCTTGGTACAGTGACTCAACACTTGCAAATATATTGTGAATTAGGACTTTAGAAAACATAACTTGTGAATGATAGAATAACACCATAAGAGATGAGAGATAGACAAATGACCTAACTCATAGTTCAGTGATCCCATGCAATCAGTTAGAGGACAGGTTTTCACTCATCCACAAATCCACAGATTCATTGGCAATGGTCCTCTGGCTTTGTTTATAGGTTCACACCTCCATGCAGGGGCAGGAAGCCCTCTTTTCTAAGAACATGTCTTTAGAAGAAACCATCAACCTTCTGAAAGAGCAGCAATCAGCAAGAAGTTCAATACAAGAGAGTGCAAGGACACCCTTGTCAACCCCCCAAGACATGTTATTGACAACAGGTAAGTGTCAGGAAGCTGCACAGAGGAAGGGTGTTGTGTCGGGATCTTTTCTTGGGCACAGTTTCATAGACTGTCTTATTTCCACAGGACATGAAGACTGGGAAGATAGCCAAAACAATGGCTGGAGCAATAGTGATGTAAATGATGGGGATAGACGTCCTGGAAATGAGATGGACTTCCTTTCCCTTATCCAACAAGTTCAGTTTAATGAACCTAAAGACAGAAGTGTTTCTGATAGAAATCCTCTGGATTTAAGCAGAACAAGTCAAGTCACATCTAGGTACCAGGAAGAATTTCATAGAGGAACTTCTTCTGAAGATGTCCCTATGGAGGTACAACCAGAGATTACTTCCAGCCCAGAGCAGACAGAAGACTGCCAGAATCCTGATGCAAGCTCTACACATGGGGGTTGTCAAAAGAGACCCCTCAGAGACTCAAAGACATACAAATGTGAGGAATGTCCCAGAACCTTTAAATATCCCAGTAGACTTGCCGCCCACCAGAGAATACACAAGAAGCAAAAGTTATTTGTCTGTAAAACATGTCATAAGGGCTTCTATACTCGCTCAGACCTGAGAGTACATAAGGTCATACACCAGGAAAATAAACCTTTTGAATTTAGTACTTGTGGAAAGTCTTTCAGCAATCAAACCAATTTGAAAGCTCATGAGAGGATTCACACAGGAGAGAAGCCCTACACCTGCTCCCTGTGTAACCGTAGCTTCCGCCAGTCATCCACATACCACCGTCACCAGTGGAATTGCCAAAAAGCAGACTGAACTGAGTACCTTCCTCACCAGATAATAGCAGGGCTCCAGCTTACTGTTTCATCTGTAGATGAAGAAGCATGTAGCTTCTAAACAGCAAGTATCCTTTGAAGACATGATTTGTAACTTCTGGATTGTTCCATCTGTCTATGTGGATAAAGAAGATGAGTCTGTTTTATGTTAAGTAATATTTTTCTAAAGCCTTATATAGCTTATAATTTCTGCCTGATATATATTAAATAAATGAATGGAAATGTAATACAATTGCCTCTCATGTATATTTTGTGTGGCCTGTGCTTGTGATTTTGTGAGTTTTTGTTTGCTTTTTTTTTTTTTTTTGGCCTTAGTTCCACAGCACCAGCGGACAATAGAGGACTGTGTTGTCAGTTCTTCATTTTTGCCTTGTTTGAGACAGTGTCTTTCTTGTTAGGAGCTTTGTACATAAGTATGTTTGGTACTACAGATTCCAAACATTCTCTGCTCTGCAGCCCTTATCTCTACAGGTTCATGTCAGTGCCCTGCCATTCCCTCTGACTTTGGTACCCCATTAAAGTTTCAATCCCAAGTCTCAGGCTTGCAATATAAATGCATTGCCCTCTCAGCCATCTCCCATGCTATGAGTGATTACTGCTTAACGTTCAAGAATGTGGCCCCACAGGTTGGACAGGGTCCTGATGTAGAGTAAAAAGCTTCAGTTGCTCACAGTGGCTCAAACGAGCCATCTTTATCAGTTCCCTTATAGTCCCACTGTAATCTTCATAGCTCTATCCACAGGTCCCTAGAAACTTATGGAATAAAGGAGGCTGTGTAGATGCTGACCTCATATAATGACAAATAGAAGGCAACTGGCAAATGTTTTCAACGAATGAACTCTAAAAAATACCTTACAGAAAGGAAAAAGGACTAATATGTATATTGTAAAACAGGATTCTGTGCAGCATTGAAGACAAGTATAGGCTGATTGAGATGTTGGCTTCTGTGTATGTGTTGGTGATTTCCAGGTTGAAGCCTAGCTGAGTTCAAGTAACCTGTAGACATGTTGTGGCAAACCATGATATCCCCCTGATGTACGTAGTGCAGCCTTACAGCTAGCCACCAGGAGCCTTCAATTTATTAAAATACAGAATGAGCTGACATGAATACCAATACAGTTTATACATTTTGTTATTGAAGTTCTTCTTTTTGTTTTTATTTTTTCAAGACAGGGTTTCTCCATGTAGTTTTTGTGCCTGTCCTGGATCTTGCTCTGTAGACCAGGCTGGACTCAAACGCAAAGGGATTTGCCTGGCTCTGCCTCCCGCTGTGCTGGGATTAAAGGGGTATGCCATCTCCACCTGGCCACTTTGAAGTTCTTATTGTTGGAATACCTTGTGGCTGATCCTTTCCCCAGCATTTGGCTTTCTGATCCCTTTCCTTATGATATGTTTCCCAGTCTTTTTATTTTCCTCATGAGACTTGTACATTGGGGGGATTTAGTCTCTCAAGATTTTAGTATTGAAGATTCCTGGATTGTGATGGTGGGGATTTCTTAGCCTTTTCATCTTTAGAGATTGTAGCCTTTGTGGGATTAGAGAATTTTGGAATAGAACCACAGTTTTCCATATGTTTCTAAACAAGGTCATATCCTAGGTTTGGGGGTTAAGACCTGTACACGTGAGTGTCAGAAAACAGAATTCCGCTAATAACAATGAGATATCCTGATGGCATGGAGCATTCCTGCATCATAGCACCTGGGAGATGTGGTCAGGAGGATCATAAGTTCAGTCCTTCTTTGGTAGATAGTGTGTTCCATGCCACCCTTGCCTACATGAGAGCTTTTCTAAAGACAACAAAATGAAAAAAATCACACACACCAAGTAAAATCAAAGGTTCAATTTTTGATGCCCATTGTGGCATATGTGTTCAATCCAACATTAAAATGCACTTCTTCTCAACCTGTGGGTCTCAACTGCTTTGGAGGCCAAGCGACCCGTACACAGACATCCTATATCCTGCAATAAGCTATTTATATTACAATTCATCAAAGTATCAAAATTACAATTATGAAGATGCAACAAAAATAATTTTATGTTTGGCTGTCCCCACAACATGAGTAATTGCAATAGCAAGTTAGTGTATTATGAGTAAGATAGAGAATCAGTGTTCAAGCAGTTTAGGCAGAAGAATCCAAATCACAGTGCTAGTGGGGACACATGCCCTAATCCTGTGTAATCAAACCAACAATAATGTTTGTCAAGAAATATACAGGTGGACAATAAGACTATCTCAGAAAGACCTTTTTAGGGTGAAAAATCAAGCTCATTAATCTGGCCACGTTTTTCTTCCATAAGTTCTTGTAATCATAAGAACATTTACAGGGATACATATGTAAAAATTTTTAAGGACAAATCACACAAGAACTTCTTTGTAACATAAAGTATATCAGAAAAACCATGCTGATTCCACAAACTGGGATTCAGAAGGAAGACTTGTTCTACATTCTGTAAGAAAATGTTAATTCTCATAGACATGAAGTATCAAATATTGATGAAATCCCATTGGATCTCAGAGAGCAAGGTGTTTATTGTTCCAACCTGTAGTTTATTGCCTCTCATAGGTAAACACTGCAATTCAAGTGACATGACTGGTTTGACAATGTTGTGAAATCATGGGTGGAAAAGGGTCACCTGAAGAAAACAGTCAGCCCCACACAGGAAAATATTACATTTTCTTTCACGTGAAATCAAGGAACAATGAGGAATCAGAATAAAATATGAACTACTAAGTGTAGGAAAAGAAAAAAAGAGAAGGAGAGGGGTACATAGATTAGATTATGAAGGGTAAATATGACACAAGCACATAATACACCGGTATGAAAGTATCACAATGCAACACCTTAGTTTGCATTATAAATATAAGTTTTAAGTAAAAGTGATTAAAAGTTGTCAGCACAGCCCTTTAGCCCATTTGTTTCATTTTACTACCATGACTGTCTCCATGACTCCAGCTCCTACATTCCATGTCTGTATCATCCATTTTCTAGAAGGTTCATCAGAATACCTTCATTATGTAATATTATGTTCTTTACGTATATTCATATCCTTTTTCCTGAGTGGTTATATTAATAACATACCTAATTTGTGATAACTTTTCCTAGGAGTTAATTTCTCTTTTTTGTACAAAGAAGAACACAGTTTTGTCTGGGGTCCTCAGGTCTCCTAGAGGATGCACACCCCAATAACCCAGAATTCCCATTGATCAGCTAGTAGCTCCATCCTCTCCTGGATGAGGGGAAACAAGTTCACAGATGTAACTTCATGAGGAGACCTTCAAGTTCTTACTTCAGTGCCATTTTTAATTTATTCATTTTTTTATTTAATAATTTATTTTTCCAGCCTTATCACAGATTTTCTCCATATCTCCTCTCCTCCCAGTCCTTTCCCCCAAACTCCCCTCTCCCTCCCAATCCACTTCTCCTCCTTTTTTCTCTTCCAGAAAGCTTTAGTGCGATTCTGAAGAAACATTGATATATTGTTTTCTAAATGACAACATAAAACCATGAGTACCATCATCAAGTCTGCTTAGAGGGTCTGTATCTACACTTTTAAATTTGTTCATTTTAATATCTCATTTGTAGTTTTACTTCCACATGTACATTTCACAAAAAGCATAGTTTTCCTTATTGTTGTTTGTATGGAGCTGAATCTTGTTTTAAATCTCTTCTGATATACTTTTCAGACTCTGGTCTAATGCATTATCTGTGAGCTTTCTATGCATATTACAGAAATTATGACTTGGTCCTCCAGTTCCAGAACATCCGAGAATTTTATTTTCATTTTGTTGTTTATTCTGGTGGGTAGTTTGTCTTATCTTATTACTGTGTCTTATTTCCTTAAAATACAATTTGGAAGTATACATGCTATAAAAAGGAAGGTTGATAAATGCTACAGGTAGTCTTGGCTTAGATTTTTCACGAGAAGGCTTAGTTTGCTTTTGGCATTTGTGATTATTGGAGAAATGTGAAAGGTGCTAAGAAATGAGATAATGTCATCACATAGATATAAATATTCTGGGTTTGACAAGGCAACTGTGGTTACATGGTGTAATGCTATTTCTGGTAGAAAATGCATAGTAAGTTCTTTGTGTGGCATATACTGTAAACCATACTAGGTATGAATCCTAGGAAACTGCATTTGAGGCAAGCATTCTGCCTCCAGAATGTCCCCACAGCCAAAACCAGTTTTATCTAGCATGGGAATATGAGTAAAACTGGATGGGAAAACTCTTATTAACTTTTCCAATTTTCCAATGGGCTTGAAATCATCTCATACCTTAATATCTTTTAAAATTCAACTATATAGAAAAAATAATAAATCTTCTCTCTTTTTTGTTCCATACAAAATACTGAAATACTGCTACAAATTTATAGGAAGCGTTTTCAAAAGGAGGAATGGTATAAAAGCTTTCTGGAAGACACACACACACACACACACATACACACACACACACACACACACACACACACACACACACACACACACACACACACTACTCCATATCCTAGAAAGCAGCAAAGGCATATGAATCTAGAAACAAGGGAAAGCATTCAATAGATGTGTTATTTCTCTTTTTTGTTACTGTGGCAAAATGCCCAACAAAGGCAACTCAAATAAGGAAAGGTTTGTTCACAACACATTCTGAAGGCACAGTCCATCATGGGAAGGGAGTAGCAGTGAGGGCAGAGGGAGTTGTGATGAGAGAGCATAAGGTGTATGTTAAAGCTGAGTTTACAGTCAGCAAGAGGGATGAGTGTTTGTACTCAGTTTTGTTTTTTCCTTTGTCCCATTTAATTATGACTTTACATCAGCCTGTGGGATGGTATCACCCAGATCTAGAGTGAGTCTTCTGCCCTCAGTTGGAGCACTCTGAAACACCCTTACAGTCATATCAACAGTGAAGTGTAATGATAAGAGGTCCATATTACCCAGGGGAGACCTTGCCTTGGAGGAGGTGAGGATGTGGGGTGGATTGGGGGGGAGTCCTGGGGGTGGGAGGGGGAGGATGGGGGAATCTGTGGCTGATATGTGAAATTAAGTTAATTATAAAATAAAAAAATACATAAGAAATCTTTAAAAAAGAAGTCCATATTACCAATTTTTAAATTGGGTTGTTTGGTATTTTGATGTGTAGTTTCTTGAATTCTTTATATATTTTGGAGATCAGTCCTCTGTTAGATGTGGGGTTGGTGAAGATCTTTTCCCATTCTGTAGGCTGTCGTTTTGTGTTATTTACATTGTCCTTTGCCTTATAGAAGCTTCTCAGTTTCAGGAGGTCCCATTTATTAATAGCTGCTCCCAGTCTGTGCTACTGGTCATACATTTAAGAAGTGGTCTCCTGTGCAAATGAGTTCAAGACTACTTCTTACTTTCTCTTCTATCAGGTTCAGTGTAACTGGATTTATGTTGAGGTCTTTGATTCACTTGGACTTGAGCTTTGTGCATGGACACAGGCATCAATCTATTTGCAGTATTCTACATGTTGACATGCACTTACGTTAGCACCATTTGTTAAAGATGCATTTTTTTTCCATTGTACAGTTTTGGCTACTTTGTCAAAACTCAGGTGTTCATAGGTATGTGAATTAATATCACGGTCTTCAATTTGATTTCATTAATAAAATAGTCGGTTTTTATGCCAGTACCAAGCTGTTTTTATTACTCCAGTTATACAGTAGAGCTTGAAGTCAGGGATGGTGATGTCTCCCGAGGTTGCTTTATTGTATAGGATTGTTTTCGCTATCCTAGGATTTTTGGTTTTCCATATGAAGTTGAGTATTGTTCTTTCCAAGTCTGTGAAAAATTGTGTTGAGATTTTGATGGGGATTGCATTGAATCTGTAGATTGCTTTTGGTAAGATTGTCATTTATACTATGTTAATCCTAGATATTCATGAGTGTGAGAGATCTTTCCATTTTCTGATATCTTCTTCAACTCCTTTCTTCAGACCCTTAAAGTTCTTGTCATACAGGTCTTTAACTTGCTTAGTTAGTGTTACCTCAAGGTATATTTATTATTTGTGGCTATTATAAAGAGTGATGTTTCTTTGATTTCTTTCTCAGTCTGTTTATCATTTGTATATAGGAGAGACACTTATTTTTTTAAGTTAATCTTATATCCTGTCACATTACTGAAAGTGTTTATCAGCTGTAGGATTTTCCTGGTAGAATTTTTGGGATCACTTATGTATACTGTCATATCATCTGAAAATAGTGAAAGTTTGGTTTCTTCCTTTCCAATCTGTATCTCCTTGATCTCCTTTTGTTGTCTTATTGCTCCAGCTAGAACTTCAACTACTATATTGAATAAATACAGGAAGAGTGGACAGCCTTGTGTTTTTCCTGATTTCATTTGATGTTGGCTATCAGCTTGCAATAAATTGCCTTTATTATGTTTAGGTGCATTCCTTGTATTCCTGATCTCTCTATGACCTTATCATGAAGAGTTGTTGGATTTTGTCAAAGGCTATTTCAGTGTCTAATGAGATGATCATGTGTTTTTTTTTTTGTTTTCAGTTTGTGTGATGTATTTATCGCATTGACAGATTTTCATATGTTGAACCATCCTTGCATCTCTGGGATGAAGCCTACTTGGTCATGGTGGATAATTGTTTTGATGTGTTCTTGGAGTCTGTTTACCAATATTTTATTGAATATTTTTGCATCAATGTTTATGAATGAGATTGCTCTGTAATTGTCTTTCTTTGTTGCATCTTTGTGTGGTTTGTGTGTCAGGCTAACTGTAACAAAAAAAGTTTAGTAATGTTCCTTCTGTGTAGCTGGAGAATTTCTCTCCAGCTCCCACCACCAAGTCCTGCCAGTTCCAGAGCCGACTTATAAAATAAACACACAGACTCTTACATTATTTAAACTGCTTGGCCATTAGCTCAGGCCTGTTATTGTCTAGCTCTTACTTTTATATTTAGCCCATTTCTATTAATCTTTACTTTGCCACATGGCTCATGGCTTACTGGTACCTTACATCTTCCTTGTCCTGATGTCGGCTGGCAGTGTCTCTCTCCCAGCCTTCCACTTCCCAGAATTCTTTTCCTTGTCCCGCCTATACTTCCTGCCTAGCCAATGGCCAATCAGTGATTTATTTACTGACCAATCAGCAACACACTTGACATACAGACCATCCCACAGCACTTCCCCTTTTCTTTTCTTAAAAAGGAAGGTTTTAACTTTAACATAGTAAAATTACATATAACAAAACAATTATCAAGCAAGAATTACAGTTACAGTATTAAAGAAGAGATCCTATCTATCTTATATTTGTAAGTTTAAGGTTTTATATCTAACTTATCTTTTATTATAACTAAGGAAAATTGTAAGTATCCAGTCTTTAACCACATCAAAGACCTCAGAAGGATATATTACTACCTGAGAAATGGAGAAGGATATAAGCAACTTTTAGGAGTCTTGTAGGGTAGACAGAGACAGCTGGCAGCCTGGACAGTCATTCAAAGTTCTCTTGTAAAGTTGGGGCATCTGTCTTTAGCCCACAGGCCTAGAGTCTCTTATTCACTTTTCTCTGTGTCTTGTAGAATGTCTGGCAGATTTCTCTGCAAAGCAGGAACCTGAAGGACCATTTTGTCAAGCAAAGTTCAGTGGTCACCTTTCTATGGGTCCTGCATGTCCAGTTGATCAGACAGTCCAGGCAAGAACAGTTTCTTGCCCAAATGGCTATTTTTGTCAAGGTGAAGATAAACTCCATATGGAGTGTCTTCGATGCCCATCCTCCTCTCTGAAGTAAACCGGTGCCGTCAGGAGCAGACATGTCTCACTGTCCAAAAAGTCTAAATTTTTAAAACATTTTAAATGCCATATTCTGTAGGTCTTTGAAGTGTTTGAAGACTACCTATCTATCTGAAATATATCTATGTATACCTAGAAGACTTAACTAACATGGCTACAAATATTATCATAGATGACTAACTATTAATCTATTTTTTAATTATCCATTACAATTTTAAATGAGTTACATAAACATAATACCTCAAACAAGAATAGAAATATATATACAGTATAACAAAATTAAGTTTAAACTTGTATCAATAAACTAAAATCTATACCGATGTAAAACATTTTAAACAAGTTGTTACTCTTTAAAAGTAGGTTCATTAATCTACCCTTTCATCCTATCATATCTAAACTATCCCCTTTTTTTCTTTAGAAAGAGATTGTATTTATAATCAACCTGCTTTAAATAAAAATATTGGTTTTTGTCTGTCCCACACCAGAGGGCTCTTCTGATTTGGGACATAAGAATCTCTTAACCATTTTTTTTTTTTTGAGCAATATGTCTGGGTTTAGAGGGGGAGTGAGCGAATTCCATCTCTAAAGCCAGCTTGGTATATTTGGGAATTTGGGCGTAGCTTCTCTTACTACTTCCTGCTGGAGGGGGGCGCTGTATCTTCTGGAGACAGAAAGAAAATTTTAGGATCATGGAGTAGTCCCTGAGGCTGTATCGTCTGAGCCAGTTGCCTTGAAACCATTCTGGATGTTGGATCATCTGGGCCATGGTGTCATTGGAGACCTTTCAGGGGGTCTGGGCTGGTCAAACCTGATGTATCTTAATCTGGAACAAATCCATAGTCTCTGGCTTTCTGTGGAAACAAAAGCAGAGGCTCTTTTCCAAAGCAACATATCCTTATATCCAAATTTTGAAGTCAAGGTACCTTTAAAATATACATATTGGCATAACCCAACAGCTTTTACAATCAAATGTTTTTCTGCAGTTAAAAATCCCAAAGACAACACAATCCAGATTCTCTGTGTAATATCCATTTTTACGTGGCTTATTTTTTATACTACCTTTACTGTCTCTTTAATGACTTTATTTTTTAAAACTATGTATTTGTTTCTATAACTCTATATATCACCTTTTCTGTCTCTTTCAAGCCTACGTATCTTTTACACACATTGTAAACTATTACATCTGAATCTGTCTTATTGTGAATCTCTTGCCTTAAACTGCAGCAGCTGTGGCTGCTGGCTCCGCCCACCTCAGCTTCCCAACATGGCTACATTTACCGCCAGCTCTGGGAGCTATCGTGGGTCTATGCTTTTATCCAAGCAGCGTGTAGCCCAAAAGCCTCTTTTTTTGTTTTGTACCTGCAAAGGCTAAATCCACCACACAGTTTAATGTGCTACTTGCAGAGGCCTCATTCCCACCATACTGCAGGTCGAGAGCGCACGCTAGGAACCCGCCAGTAGCTCAAACCGGCAGCTGCCGCTTATTTGAGAGAGACAATTAGGAAGCTGTTTTTAGGTCCATTTTAGGATCTTTTTTCTAAGTTTTTAGGTGGAAACTCTTGCCACCATGTTGGACGCCATTTGTTGCTGGAGAATTTCTCTCCAGCTCCCGCCACCAAGTCCCGCCAGTTCCAGAGCCCACTTATAAAATAAACACACAGACTCTTACATTATTTAAACTGCTTGGCCATTAGCTCAGGCCTGTTATTGTCTAGCTCTTACTCTTATATTTAGCCCATTTCTATTAATCTTTACTTTGCCACATGGCTCATGGCTTACTGGTACCTTACATCTTCCTTGTCCTGATGTCGGCTGGCAGTGTCTCTCTCCCAGCCTTCCACTTCCCAGAATTCTTTTCCTTGTCCCGCCTATACTTCCTGCCTAGCCAATGGCCAATCAGTGATTTATTTACTGACCAATCAGCAACACACTTGACATACAGACCATCCCACAGCACTTCTGTTTCTATTGTGTGGGACAATTTGAAGAGTATTGGTATTAGCTCTTCTTTGAAATTGTGGTAGAATTCTGAACTGAAACCATCTGGTCCTGGGGTTTTTTTTGGGGGGGGGAGACTTTTAATGACTGTTTCTATTTACTTAGGGGTTATAGGTCTATTTAAATTGTTTATCTAGTCTTGATTTAATTTTAGTATGTTGTTAACTATCCAGAAAATTGTACATTTCTTTTAGATTTTTCAATTTTATGGAGTACAGGTTTTTGAAGTATGACATGATGATTCTTTGGCGTTCTTCATTGTCTTTTGTTATGTCTGCCTTTTCATTTCTGATTTTGTTAATTTGGATGTTCTCTCTCTGTTTTTTGGTTAATTTGTATAAGGGCTTATTTAGCTTGTTGATTTTCTCAAAGAACCAACTCTTTGTTTCATTGATTCATTGTATTGTTATTTTTATTTCTTTTTTTTTAGTTCATCATGCTGTTTAATCTAGCACATTGCCTAGAAAGGCTTGTACAAGTACTCCTCCAGCATGTCTCCTAGAGACCATTTCACCCACTGCTCTGTTTGGCCGCTAGCCTCTCGTCCCTCTCTTCAGCAATGGTGAGGCGGATTCCTTTTCCTCGGGGAAGAGAAATCCATGGTTTGTTGCCCTTGTCAATAACAAAAATGTTGGAAAGCCGGGTGGCAAAGCTGTTGCCATTGGCATCTTTCACATGACCCACATCAAAAGAGCCGGTATGTCTTTCTCTGTTTGTGATCACACCAATTCTTCCCAAGTTAGCACCTCCAGTCACCATACACAGGTTACCGGTGTCGAACTTGATGAAGTCGGTTATTTTGCCTGTATCCAAATCAATCTGAATGGTGTCATTCACCTTGATGAGGGGATCAGGGTAGTGAATAGTGAGAGCATCATGGGTCACCAGATGTGGGATTCTTTTTGTGCCCACAAAGATCTTTCTCACTTTGCATAACTTGTACTTGGCCTCCTCAGGTGTTATATGATGAACAGCAAATCGACCCTTGGTGTCATAGGTCAGACGGAAGTTCTCTCCAGTCTTGTCAATGGTGATGACATTCACAAACCCAGCAGGGTAGGTTATATCAGTCCTGACTTTGCCATCAATCTTAATGAAGCGCTGCATGCAAATCTTTTTCACTTCATCTCTAGTCAGGGCAATCTTAAGTCTGTTGCTTAGAAAAATGATCAGAGGCAGACATTCCCTCAACTTGTGAGAGCCAGTGGATGGACGAGAAGCAAATACGCCGGTCAATTTATCCAGCATCCAATGTTTTGGAGCTGCTACATGCTTCAGATGTTTCTTGGGACCAAGAGCCATGGCTGTGCTGGGAACGGAAAGAGCGTTATCTTTATATCTATTATATTGATTTTAGCCCCCAATTTGATTATTGCCTGGCATCTATTCCTTTCACATGTTAATAGGCACCTCAACAATTTTTTGAGTGTCTTTAGGGCAAAATAATATTGAGATGTTGAAGTATCTAGAATGCTGGGTGACAGGGAAAGGCTCTCCAGGGGCAAGATCATGCCACTTGCTTGTACTTTAACAGCAACAAAGCCCTTTTCATTCTGCATGATTCTCTGCCATACCCTTTGTGCTCCAAGGAAAGACAGAAAAGTTTCAGTCCTGATTCCTAATTGCTCTCTCTCTCTCTCTCTCTCTCTCTCTCTCTCTCTCTCTCTCTCTCTCTCACACACACACACACACACACACACACATACACATTTTGTTTTCTGACAGGAATTCAGGACCAAGGTGTTTAAAAGTTCCTTAAGACCCTTGTGGAGATGCTGTCATGTGTCTAGTGTTGAGCTGGGAATCACCTCTCCTCTGGGATAGAGCACCAGGAGATCATGAACATTTAAATAAGGGAGAATATCTCATCACAGTTATAGCAGAGTCTCACTCTCACGGTGATGCACACCATCGTGCTACCATCCAGCACTGAGGTGGGTGACCAGAACTAAAGACATTAGAAAGCACTCCTCGGAGACGCCATGCACATCTTCTTGAAATCACCTTACTTTCTTCACTAGTGCCCCTCTTTTTCTTAGTTGTACTTAATATCTACATTAAGAATTATTTCAACCGCTCTGCTGAAAGGAAGGAAGATGAGAGGGGAGGAAGGAAGTAGGAAAGAAAAGAAGGAAGGAGGGAAAAAAAGAAAGAGGGAAGGAGGGATGACAAACACATACAGTAATAGATAGAAACAAAGTTGATTAAAAAAACGAGACATGGTAGGGGAAAGGGACTCTGGTATTGGTTTTGAAAGTGGGAACTTGAAAAGGCTTTTGGATAAAATTGGAGCTATTTTCAAGTCAAGGAAAAGTAGATGGTCTCTAATTCTCCCTAGGATGTGTAAACCCTTTTTTTCCAAAAGCTGTTACCAAGTTTCTCTTATCACTGATATCACCTCCTTCCATGCTTCTATCGCTGTGGGATGGTCTGTATGTCAAGTGTGTTGCTGATTGGTCAGTAAATAAATCACTGATTGGCCATTGGCTAGGCAGGAAGTATAGGCGGGACAAGGAGAAGAATTCTGGGAAGTGGAAGGCTGAGTGAGAGAGACACTGCCAGCCCCCACCATGACAAGCCGCATGTGAAGATCCCGGTAAGCCACAAGGCATGTGGCAAGGTATAGATTTATAGAAATGGATTAATTTAAGATATAAGAACAGTTAGCAAGAAGCCTGCCACGGCCATACAGTTTGTAAGCAATATAAGTCTCTGTGTTTATTTGGTTGGGTCTGAGTGGCTGTGGGACTGGTGGGTGAGAGAGATTTGTCCTGACCGTGGGCCAGGCAGGAAAACTCAAGCTACATCTATCTATACTTAGTCAGCCTCTGTCTCTGTCTCTGCCTCCATCTCCATCTCCCTCACCCTTTCTCTATCTCTTTCTGAATGTCTCCTCCAAATTTTCAGTTTTATGTTTTGTTTTGGTTTGATTTGGGTTTTGATTTTTCATGTTAAGGTTTTCTTTCTTTCTTTTTTATGTTTGTAGCTGTGAGCTTATTTTAATTTTTTATTAAGAAATATTTTATTCATTTGACATACTGACCGCAGACCTCCCTCTCTTCCCTCCTCCTGCCCCCTCAGTCCTCACCCCCAACCAATACCCAAGTCCTTCCTTGTACAAGGTCAAAAGCAAGACAGTTATGTAGTTTGATCTGCTTAAGGGGCCCCCTGGCAGTAGGAAAGGATCCATCCCTGGTGCATGAGCTGCCTTTTTGGAGCACATTACCTATGTTGGGACACTTTGGACAGCCTTGATGTTGTGGTGGGGGGTTGGAGGTGGGGAGGGAGTGTTGGATCTGTCACAACTAAAGATAGGGTTTCTTTGTGTAGCCCTGGCTGTCCTAGAACTGTCTTTGTAGACCAGGTTGTCCTCAAAACTGTCATTATTATATGGCATAATTTACACTGAAAGCATAATCTTTTTAATTTAGCTTAGATTTTTATTATCATATATAGTATTAGCTTTCATTATGACATTTTCAAACAAGTTTATTTTTGATTCTCCTCTTCTCTTCTGCTCCTCCAATGTCCTCTGAACCCTCTACATATTCCTTAGAATCCTTTTCACTTTAATGACACAAATCCCTGTTTCCCCTCCTCTTCATTCTCCAATAGTTCCCTTTTCCTCATCTTTTGATCTCCTTTCTGGTTGCATAGCACATAACCACTTTTCTATGTAGTTCCAGAAAATTTCATGATTTCATTTTCCTTTACAGATGAACAAAATTCTAGAGAGTATAGATACCACAGTTCTAGTATCTGCAGATGAACATCTAGGATGGACATCATTTCCTTACTATTGTGAGTACTGTAGCAGCTTATGTGGATGTGCAAGCATCTCTTTGGTAGGACATAGAGACCTTTGGGTGTATGCCCAGAAATTACATAGCTGTGTTATATTGTAGTCCTATTTTAATTTAATTGAAAAATCTTTGTATTTATCTCTATACTGAACACAGTACTTTACCCTCCTACAAATATAGAGTGAGGATTCCTTTTCCACATCATCAGCATTAGTTGTTGTCTCTTCTCTTGTTAATCTTTTGAGGGGTACAATGGAGTCTCTAAGTATTTGTAGTTTGCATTTCTCTGGTAGCCAAGTGTGTTGAATACTTTTTTCTCTTTCAAAAATTATTCATTTTACATACCAACCACAGATCCTGCTCTCATCCCTCCTTCTGCTGCCCTCATCCTCCCCTCCTCATCTACCTACCCCATCCCCTTCTCCAAAAGGATAAGACCTCCTATTCTGTTTCAACTGAATGTACCAGGCTTTGCTGAATATTTTCAAAAAGCATTTACTTGGTAAATGTGTGGTTTTTCTTTAAAGAAATTCTTGTCCATTTCATTAACCTGTTTGTTGACTAGAAAGTTTGTGGAGTGACTGTTTAATCTTTATTTTCCTTTATACATTCTATGTTTTAAGCCACTGAGTGAAATACAAAAGTCAATGATTTCCTTCCATTCTGTAGGTTATATCTCCACTTAGCTAGCTGGTAGTAACCTTTAATGTGCAGAAAGCATTTAAATTTCTGCAATTCCTTGCATTTATTCTTGGTGCATTTCCTGCACTCATTAGCCTTGTTGCCTCTACCTATATCTTATATTACTAACATTTTTTTCTCTGAGAGTTTTAGTATTTCAGCTTTTGAGTAATTTATCACTATTTTTTTTTTCTGCAGGGTGAGGGGATATAGACATAGGCCCATTGTTTTACAGGTGGATATCAGTTTACACATACTCATGCTGGGTCAGCATGTCTGACAACTAACTGAGTCACACCAAACATTCAAGAAAGAAGTGACTGTGTCTTTCTGAGATTCTTCATGAGAACAGCTGAGACTTAGCAGGGTAATGGTAGGGAATACCAGATCTCTCATTTATCACTCTTGCTCAACACTAGTCATTCCCTGTGTGGCTTTGTATCCGCTCATGTCCCCAGATCCTTGAACAGCATTTGCCATTAAGAACAACAAAAGTTGATGACACAACACATTGGAGATCCAATGGATCTTGATAGTTATTTTCTAATTTTGTAGAAGAATAACAACACTAAATTTATAGCTTCTACATTTTACTTATCTATGCATTCTACACTAAGGTTCTTTTCCTCCATATGCTCAGCAGCTTTATCTCTTACATTTATTTATGTTTACCTCTTTCAATTATACTTGTTTATACAGTATGTGATGATCTGTCATTTGAAACATCAACGTGTATCCCCTCATTGTATTTCCTTAATTACTGGTGATGATGAGCCTCATTTTGAAGCAAGCTGGATATATCTGAAATGATTTTAGGAATTTTAACAAAGTCTGGAACCCATTTTTGTTTCTTTTATATTTTAGTTTTTTTCAAGCTTAGTTTCAAATATTCATTTTATGGTAGAGTGAGCAGTCATTGATTAAGAGTACATACTACTGTTAACTTGAATGTGAGTTCAGTTCCTAGCTCCTACCAGTGGCTCACAACTGTCTACAAATCCAGCTGTAGAAGATGCCAAGTCTCTGGTCTCTGTTGTCGCTCACACTCATTTGGGGGCTCCCAACACACATATAATTAAAACAAGACAAATCTTAAAATGAAATATTCTTTAAATATTATGAATATTTAGTCAATCATTGTAAATACGATTTTCAGTGTTTTCTGTTGTTTCTCTGGGTGAAATTTGAAATCTGTTTCATGTGAGTTTCAGGAATAATAGCACGTTTTAAAAATTTGTTCTTTGAAATTAACCCAAAATCATTTTGTTTAGTAAAAAACAATGAATACATTAATATTCTAATTAATTCATTTACTTTAGATTTTTAAGAATGGGTTTCTCTATGTGTGGAGTTCACTCTCTTGGAACTGCCTCTATAGACTGGATTAGCTGCAAATTTATAGATCTGTCTGCCTCTGTCTCTTGAGTCCTAAAATTAAAGGTGCTACCATCATGTCCAGGGAAAACATACATCTTTAGTAAACATATTAATATTTCCCCTTACAATAACAGAGAAAATCTCCTTTTATAAAGAAAACACTTTTTAACATTCTTTTTCAATGAGATAGCTATGTAAATCCAATAAAGTGGTGAATGTTGTATTTAAGCTAACTTCATGAAATAATGTACACTCATAATGTATTTCTAGAGTCTATTGCCTGGGATACCTTTATTTACCTTTTTCATAGGAATGAAAATGGCTCCTGCAAACTTGGCAATGGGAATTTTCCTCTTCTCTCAGATTACAGTGGGCATGCTTGGCAATTCCTCAATACTATTTTACTATGTCATTTTGATATTCACTGGAAAGCATTTAATGCCCAAAGACCTGATCCTAGAGCACTTGACTTTTGCCAACTGCTTGTCTCTCATCACAAAAGGCATTCCACAGACAATGGCACACTTTGGATTCAAGGATTTCCTGGATGACATTGGATGTAAATTGATAATGTATGTTTATCGAGTAATGAGAGGGATGTCCCTGTATGTCATGTGCCTATTGAGTAGCTTCCAAGCAATCACAATCAGCCCCAGCAACTCCAGGTGGCACAAGTTTAAACACAGAGCCACCAAGTACATTGGTCCCTCCTGCTCTCTCAGCTGGCTTGTGCAAATGCTGTTAAACATCTTGACTCCAGCAAGAGTATTAGGCCCCGTTTACAGGAAAAATATGACTAACTTGGTGAGAAATGGATACTGCTCATGGTTTGTTTCCGGCAGTGTGGCAGTTGCACTGTATATGTTCTTACTGTGCTTCTCTGATGGCCTGTGTCTGGGTCTCATGGCCTGCTCGAGTGTCTCCATGGTGAGTCTCCTCTACCGACATAAGAGACAAGTCAAGCATATCCACAGTGCTCACCACTTTCTGAAAGTCTCACCTGAGGACAGAGCCATCCAAACTATCCTCATCCTGGTGTGCACATTTGCCATCTCTTACTCGGTGTCATCCATTCGGCTTGTCTTTAGGAACTCCTCCAAAGGTCCAATGCCATGGGGAGTAAGTGTATTTCTATATCTAGAAATTTGCTTTCCCATAGTTTGCCCCTTGGTTCTCATCAGCAATATCAAGTCTATTTCTATCCTGTTTTTACCCTGCTGTGGTAAGAGTTAGCTCCCTCCAAGTCTGACATGAGCCCTGTTTGTTTGTTTTTTCATATATATTGGCATATTTTTTTCTTATCTTTTGTGTAATGCTAAGACTGCAATTTGAAGATATTGAGCATCATGTACCTGTTTCCTATGTCAGATGGTCTGATCAATGTCATTTTATTATAGCATTTTCTTACAGAATTTTCTATTCAATAATGAGAATTGTTCATACACATGGAATCATCATATTATACAAATTACTAGGTGACAATTGGCAAAGTATAGGTCAACATGAAAAAATATGTATGGGAGTCCTGATCTTATCTGAAGTATCAGGAACAGATTTTCAGTTCTTATGGGTGTGGATGAGGTGTTTTTATTTTGCATGCATGTGTATTTTTTCCAACATGTTTGTCTATGTACCACTGCAAACCTGCAGAGGTTCAGAAGAGGGTGTTCAACCATTAAGGACTGGAGTTACAGGTGATTTTGAGCCACCATTGAGTGCTGGACATAGAGCCTGTGTCCTCTGGAAGAGCAACCAGTGCTCTTAAGCACCAAGCCATCTCTCCAGCCCTGAGAAGCTTCATTACATTTTTTTTATTTTGTGTAGCTGTGTGTGCCTCAGCACATGTATGTTACCATGTGAATCCTGCTGCCCACAGAGGCAAGAGAGCATGCTGGATAATCTGGAAGTTGAATTACAGGTAGTAGGAGTCATTCAATGTGATTGGTGGAAACTAAACTCAGTTCCTCTAGAAATTCACTAAATGCTCTTTAACCACTGAACCAGCTCTCCAGCTCCATACTGTTTTTTTTTCTTCTCATATGCCGAAACTATAATCCTTCAAGTATCATCATCACTAGCCTGAAAATGTTGTAGAAAAATGGAGCGAACAGAATTCACCTTAAGAAAATTAGCCTCAGAAATGCAAATATTACATTTTCTTTCATGTGAAGTCAAGGAACAAAAAGGAGTCAGAGTGAAATATGAACTACTGAGAAGAGGAAAAGAACCAGAGAGCAGGAAACAGGGACACAGTCGAGACAGTAAAGAATGAATTGGACACTGTAGTGGGTAACCATTCCAGCTTTGATCTGGAAGTTCCAACCTCCATTGAGACTTCAGCAACTGTCACGCCAACGAGGCGGGGCCAAGGGAGGCGCCTGGGGACCCGAGAGCTGGATCAGCAGAGACGCTCTCCGTTCCAGGATCAAGCAGAGCTCCAGAGAAAGAATCTTTCTCTCTAAGGTCTCATGGTTATCCTTTAACGCAGATTCCAGAGATAGAATCTTTTTCTGCAAGCCTTCATTGTTAGTTTTGAAAGCCTGTAAATCCTGGTTAGCAGATTCCAGAGAGAGAATCTTTTTCTCTAAGGTCCCATTGCTATCCATTAAAGCAGATTCCAGAGATAGAATCTTTTTCTGTAAGCCTTCATTGCTCTCGCTTAAAGCCTGTATCAGTCCCAATAATGACTCATCTTTGTTCTTGTTTTTAAACCAGTGTTTGAACACTGTGTGGATTATTACAATGAATGCCAAAATGGTACAGGCCAGATATGCCTTAGGAAGATCGTATATTTCCAGGAAGATGTCATTCATCATACAGGCAAAAAGGTTTTCAAATTCTTGTGAGGTAATGTTGTCAGCCATATTACAAGAATTACTCAAAATTTGTTAGTCAATTTTAAGGTGTAAAATTATCAGGTACTTTTACTTACCTTTCCTGGTTTTGGGGGGTGTAGTAGCACTTTTCAGCCAGCAGGTGGCGATGGTACAGCTCCAAAGCAGGGCCTGCTGGTGATCTTGGCTGACTGCAGCTCGCTGGAGTCAAGATGGCGGGAGCTGGAGCCGGCACTCAGGAAGCGGGGGAGTGCCTCTTTCGCTGGTTTCGAGGCTAAGCTAGGGAGCTGAGACAGGACTAGCTGCTCCCTTTTTCGGGAATGGATCCGTGTAGGTGTTCCCTGGTTATATGGAACTTTGCAGGCGGGTTTAGGTACCCGCAAGCCGGGGAGGAGGCTGAGGGCAGGAGCCACCCAGGCCTTTGGAATTTGCCCCACGTTGGGCACCAGATATTGGTGAAATTATTAAGGCCACGCCACGTAGTTAAAAGGAGATTTATTTAATGGCGTAACTTACAAATTAAGGGATAAGTAGGTCGCGGGGTCTAGGGAAGGTGTATCACAGTCCAGCGGTGTTCTCTGGAGCTCTGCTTTGTCCACCTCCACCATCCAGGGTCCTGGAACGGAGAGCTTCTCTGCCAATCCAGCTCTCGGGTCCCCAGGCGCCTCCCTTGGCCCCGCCTTGTAGGCGTGACAGTTGCTGAAGTCTCAATGGAGGTTGGAACTTCCAGATCAAAGCTGGAATGGTTACCCACTACAGGACACAAACAACTAATGCACATGTGTGAAAATATCATGATGCAATCTATTGCTCTGTACAATTAAGACATGCTTTAAAATAAAAAAATAATTAAAGCCTGTCTCCACCACCCTGTGTCACATTTGGTTCATTTTATTCACATGACTATCTCCATGACCCTAGCTGCTCCATGCCATGTCCTGTACATCCATTTTCTAGAAGGTTTATGAAAATGTTTTATTTGTGTATAATTCTATTTGTTACTCAAACTCATTTCTTCATGAAAATATTCCTCTAACCTCCAGCTTTTCCCTGTGGAGTAAAATTAATAATATACTTTATTTATACTAATTTTCCTTGGAGAAAATTTCTCTTTTTCTGCAAAGAAAAGATGGGTATAGCCCGGGTCTTCTGGTCCCTAGAGAATGTACAATCACCCAAGTCCTTCTCACTGGGGGATAAAAGCTTCATCTTCTCATGGCGTGGGGGCACTACATGTGAACACATGGAAAAAATAAAAAATAAATAAAAATAAAAAAACAAAACAAAACAAGCCAGGCGGTGGTGGTGCATGCCTTTAATTTCAGCACTCGGGAGGCAGAAGCAGGCAGTTCTTTGTGAGTTCAAGGCCAGCCTGGTCTACAGAGAGAGATCCAGGAAAGGCACAAAGCTACATAGAGAAACCCTGTCTCGAAAAAACCAAAAACCAAAAACCAAATACCAAATACCAAAAACAAAACAAAACAACAACAACAACAACAACAACAACAACAACAAATACGTGGACATGGGACAGAGACTTTCAATCCTGAGTTTAACACCATTGTTAACAGGTATTGACATATTATTTCTAAATAACAGTGACACCACCAAACCATGAGTGCCCTCCTTGAGTCTGTTTAGACAGTCTGTTTCTACACGTTTAAGTTTCTTTCATTCAGATAGCTCATCTTTAGTTTTTCTTCCATTTGCCCATTTCAAGAAACAGGACAATTTTCCTTAGTTGTGTTTGTATGAAACTGAGCATTTTTAAATCTTCTCTGATTTAATTCTTAATCTCTTTTCTAATGCATTATCTGTGAGTTTTCTCTGCATCTTACAGAAATTACCATTTGATCTTCCAACCCCAAAGCATCTGAAAATTTTATTCTCATTTTGTTGTTTCTTCTAGTCAGTAGCTTGTCTTATTACTGCATCTTATTTCCGTAAAACACAATTTGGATGTGAACATGCTCTAAAGAAGGAAGGTTACTAAATGCTACAGTTAGTCTTGGCTTAGATATTTCAGGAGAGTGCTTTTATTCTGCTACCACAAGGAGGAAACTTTTTGATTATTGGGAAAATATGAAAGGTGTTAAGAGATGGGACCATGTTGCTACACAGATAGAAATATATGGGTTTCCATAATTCAACTGTGGTTACATGGCGCAATACTGTTTCTGGTAGGAAATTTGTCATAAGCTCTTTGTTTGGCATATGTTGTAAACTATGCTAGGTCTGGATCCTAGGGCACTGCATTTGCCAGGCAACCATTTTGCCTCCAGAATATCCACTTTCCCAGGAAACAGTATTATCTTGCATTAGAATATGAGTAAAATTGGATGAGAAAACTTTTTTCTAGGTTTGCAGTTTTTCTATGAGCTTGAAATTATCTCACATCATAACATTTTTTTAAAAAAGACAATTAGCTAAAATAATAAAACTTCTCACTTCTCACTTTTGCTTCTTTGGAAGTGTTGAATTACCATTAGAAATTTAGAGGAAAGATTTTCAAAATACGGAATTGGAAAAACATGTTGCTTTCAAAAAGCACACACACACACACACACACACAGACACACACACAAATACACACACACCATATCCTACAAAGCAGCAAAGACATAGCAACCTAGGAAACAAGGGAAAGTATTTGATGGATGTGTTATTTCTCCTTCTTGTTACTGTGACAAAATGCCAGACAAAGGCAAATCAAATAAGGAAAGTTTTATTCACAGCAGTCCAAAGGCAGAGTCCATTATGGTAAGAGAGTAGCAGTGAGGGAAGTTGAAGTTGTGGTGAGAGAGCTTAAGGTGTATGTCACTGTTGAGTTTGCCTTCAGGCAGTAGTGATAAGAATGGGGTTCCATGGAAATCCCCAAACAACCTAGGCTGTTACTGACACAAAGATTGTTTTCCTCAAAGTGGCTATGGGGTCCCAGTGCTGAGGAAAACACCCACACAAATTGAATTGAATATGGAGAAGGAGAACTGGTGTCTACATGGAGCCTTCACTTCTACATTCTAGTCTCATTGGAGCAGGAAGGTACTCTGCAGAAAACCAACAGAGAAATGTAAATACGAACCCAGTCACAAAATCTTTGACCTGTAATCTTTCCTGCCTGCGAAATACTCTAGGGCAATTGTGGCACAAATTGGTGAGAGTAGCCAACCAACACTTAATATGACATAAGTCACACTCCATGAGAAAGAAGACCATACCCAACAATGCTTGAGTAAGCAAGAACCAGAGACTAAGTGGCCAGAGAACTAGGGTAAAACTGTTTAAGAAAAAAATGTATCAATACAAATGACTCCTAATGATATTCTGCTATTCTCATAGAGATTTTAACACTCAAAAATTTCAGCATTATGGTTTTAGAGGACATTAGATTTCAGAATTTTTAATCACTGAATTTCATACCTTTTTTGGGATTATGACATTTAGGGTTCTGTCTTTGTGCTGAGATCAAGAAGTTTTTTGAATTGAGACAACAGTCTTTCTGATGAAAACCTCAACATATTAATTTCACAGCATATAATTCAACCAAACAAATAGAGTGCTTTTAGAAAACCAGTCATGGTAGCTGTGGTAGTTTGAATGTAACTGGCCCACATAATATCATAAGGAGTGGCAGTATTAGGAGGTATGGCTTTGCTGGAGTGGGTATGGTCTGTTGAAAGAAGTGTGTAACTGTGGGTGCAGGCTTTGAGATTTCCTATGCTCAGGATCCTGCCCAGTGTGTCAGTTGACTTTCTATTTCCTGCAAGATGTAGCACTCTCAGTTCCAGTACCCTGTCTGCATGCATGCCACCATGCTCTCTACAGTGATGATGATGGACAGAACCTCTGAAATTGTAAGTGAACCATCCCAATGAAATGTTTTCTTTATAAGAGATGCCATAGTCATGTTGTCCCTTCACAGCAATGAAAACTCTAAGACACAATTTAGTACCAGCAACTGGGGTATTGTGATAAGCCTGACCATGTGTTTATTTGGAGTAATATGGACTTGGGGACTATGGACTAGAAAAGCAGTTGAACATTTTTAGTGCTGCTTGATGGGCCATACTTGTAGGAGTGTGGAAAAAAGTGGTACTGTCTGTGACTTGATGGACTATGGGGTGTGGGGAGGGATATATCAAGAGGTTTCAGAGGAGAAGTATTTTATTATGTTACCCAATGTTCATTCTTATGATATTTTGGTGGAGAAAGTGGCTGCCTTTTCACTTTATTCAAAGAAAGTTCCTGAGGCTCAGTTGAAGAGTTTGGAATTAATTCAGTTGGCAGAAGAAATCTCAAAACAGCACAGTAGACTCTGGTAACTGTAATTAAGATTTATAATGAAAAGGAACAAACTGAGCAGGGTAAAATACAAATGTAAATTTCAAGAAAAAAAAGAACAGCAGGAAGTGCAATGGAGCTAAATCCTGTGTCCAAGGAGATAAATGCCTTGAGAATGGAATAAAGGTAATGGTGACCTCTAGGCAAGATCTCACCCCAGATAAGTTTCTAACTTGGGAAAAGGAACTGAAGAAAAGCTTAGAGTCGAATGTGGTGGGGCATACCTTTATTTCCAGCACTGGGAAGGCAGAGGCTGGCAGATGATTGAATATGTGGTCAACCTGGTTTGAAGAACAAGTTTCAGGACAGCTAAGCCCAGGCATTGAAAGATATAAAGCTGATTTAGATTTTGTTTAATGTGGGTGGGCAGGGGAATTTTCCAACCCAGTAAGGAGCAGAACTTGGCACCTTCAACCATGGGGTTCTGGCTTTAGAGTTAATGATAGAAGAACTAGAATATGGAATTAGCCTCTGAGCCAAAGGAAAGCTGCTGAGACCAAGCATGTGTCAGGGGTGTACCTGAACGGAGGCCTAGAAAGGCCATTTAGTGAAGGTTTGAAGTGAAAGCCCAAATTGCCTAGGAGAACCCAAGATATTAGAGATGCCAGAGTTGTGGGATACCCACAGAAAGAGCTTGTAAAAGGGAGTGGAACCAGCCCAAAGGTAGGAAGTGTGTTTCAGTCAACAAAGCTGAACAAAGTTGGACATCTGAAGATCATTTCAACATGAGACATGAAGGTGCATTTTGGAGTTTGCCCAGCTGGATTTTGGTCTTGCTTTGGTCCGTATTTCCTCACTATGCTGCTTTTCCTATGTTTGGAATGGTAATGTATATTCTGTGCCCTTATATTTTGAAAGTATGTGATTTGTTTTTTCTTTTGATTTTATAGAGGATTCCATTTAAGTGATTGTATGAATCTCAGAAGAGACTTTGAACTTTGGACTTTTAATCATTGCTGAGACTGTGACAGACTATGAGGACTTTTAAAGTCAAAATAAATGCATTTTGCATTTTGATATTATTATGATGCAATGGGGACCAGAGTGTGTAATGTGGTAGTTTGAATATAATTGTCCCCCATCATCTCATTGGGAGTGGTACTACTAGGAGGTGTTGCAAGGTTGGAGTAGGTGTGGCATTGTTGGAGGAAGTGTGACATTGTAGGTGAAGGTTTTGAGTTTTCCTATGCTCAGGATACTTACTGCCCAGTGGATCAGTCAACTTCCTGTTGCCTGCAAGATGCTTGCACTCTCAGATCCAGAACCACATCTGCCTGCTTGCCTCCATGCTCCCTGTCATGATGATAATAGACTGAACTTCTGAAACTGTAAATGAGCCACCCTAATTAAATGTTTTCTCTGTAAGAGTTGCTGAGGTCATAGTGTCTCTTCACAGCATTAAAAATTCTAACTAGGACAGTGGCACACAGCTTTAATCTGAGCACTCAGGGAACAGAGGCAGGTGAATCTCTGTGAGTATGAAGCCAGTGTGCTTACATAGCAAGTTCCAGGACAGCCAGGACTGTACAGAGAGACACTGCATTAATAAGATAAAATAAAACAAAATAGACCAACACAAAACAGGTTGTGTGAAGTAGTGAAACAGCTCTGAAACCCCAGAACTGGGGAGGTAGAAGCCATAGAATTAGAGTCCAAGGTCATTCTCAATTATTTAGTGAGTTTGTATGCAGACTGGCTTACAAGACACCTTTATGCAAAAACAAGCAAACACCAAAAAAAAAAAAAATTGAAAAGGAAAGAAAAAGATGAAGGAATAAAAAAATTTATTCATTTTGACCACACAGTTTTATTTTCTCCCCAGACTAGAGTGTTCAAATCATGTCTATCAAACATTATGTTTTCCCAAAATGAAACAGTCACCTCTCTCTGCCTACACTGCTGAGCCTGGTCCAGCCTGTCTTTTCTATGTAGGGCTGCAGACACCTCCTGGGAACTGCCTTCTGTCTAATTCCACTGCCAGAGGTTTTCCCCTGTTCATTGCAGCACTTGGGATCAAAACTATGGAAATCAGGAACTTCTAACAGGTTTGGAATGAACACTATATGAGAGCACAGGATCTGCATTCCTGGGAGATCGAAGTCAGTCATACCACTCTTGGCATATACCCAAGGAATGCTCAATCTTACCACAAGTACACATGCTCAACTACGTTCATATCACCACTACTCATAATAGCAAGAACCTGGAAACACCCTAGATGCCCCTCAATTGAAGAATGGATAAAGAAAATGTGGCACATATACATAATGGAATACTACTCAGCCATTAAAAAAATGATATCAAGAAATTTGCAGTCAAGTGGATGGAACTAGAAAATATTATCCTGAGTGAGGTAACCCAGATTCAGAAGGAAAAACATAGTATGTACTGACTCATAAGTAGATACCAGATGTGAGGAAAGGGATGGCCAGACTGCAACCCACAGTTGCAGAGAGGCTAGCTAACAGGGAAATACCCTAGGAGGGACACATGGATGACCAAGTGAAGGAGAAGTGGATGAGATCTACAGGAGCAGACTGGATGTGTGGGAGGGGGTGTCAGAGGGTGAGGTGTGGGGAATGAGAACATAGAGAAATGGGAGGGTTGAGCTGGAACAGGGACAGAGTTGGAGGGTAGGAATGGAGATACCATGATAGATGAGGACATCATGGCAAAAGGAAGAGGCAGTGTGCTTGGGAGGCTCTCAGGAACCCATAAGGATGACACCACCTTGGACTGCTGGCAGTGGTCCATAGGGTGCCTGGACTGGTCTACTCTGGTGACCCACCTAGGGAATACCCTAACAATCATCATAGAGCCTTTGTGCAGTGACTGATGGAGGCAGATGCAGAGATCCATGGCCAGGCACCAGGCTGAGCTCTGGGAATCCAACTGATGAGAGAGAGGAGGGATTCTGCAGGCGGGAAACATCGAGATCACAACAGGAGAAGTGCAGAGATGACCAGCCACACTGGTGGAAGTCCATGAACTGTAGACTAGTGGCTGGGAAGCTCCCATGGGACTGGACTAGGCCCTCTGGATATAAAAGATGGTGGTTTGGCTCGAATTGTTTGGGGAACACCCAGGTAGGGGGATTGGTGTCCATCCCTGGTGCATGGACAGGCTTCTTGGAATTTGGTGCCTGTAGTGTGGTGCCTTGTGCAGCCTTGTTACAGTGGGAAGGAGCTTGGACCTGACTAGGCTCAGTATGCTGGGTCTGCTGACTCACCATTGGAGAACTTGATTTGAGGGATATGGGGATGTGGGGTGGCTTGGGAGGGAGAGCTGGGAAATGGGAAGAGGTAGGATCTGTGGGTGGTATGTAGAGTGAGTAGAAAATTTCTTAATAAAGAAAAATTGACAAAAAGGAACATAATATTACATAATACAGGTATTCTGATGAACCATCTAGAAAGTGGATGACACAGAACATGGCATGTAGGATCTGGAGTCAAGAGACAGTCATGGTAGTAAATGAAACAAATGGGCCACAGAGCTATGATTACAACTTTTAATTTTTATTTAAAATTTATAATAATAGTGCATACCAAGGTGTTGCTTTGTAATACTTGATTTCAAGTGAAAGAACTTTCCTGTGTGGGGCTTTCCTTAAGGTGATCCTTTTCCATCCATATTTCCACAACATTGTCACACCAGACATGTCACTTGAGTGGCATATGAGAGGGAATAAACTACAGGATGGAACAATGAACACCTTGCTCTCTAAGATCCAATGGAATTTCATCAATATTTGATACTTCATGTCTCTGAGAGTTAAGATTTTCTTACAAAATGAAGAACTAAGTGTTCCTTCTGAATCCCAGTTTGTGGAATCAGCATGGCTTTTCTGATATACTTTATGTTACAAAGAAGTTCTTGTGTAATTTGTCCTTAAAAATTTTTACATATGTATCCCTGTAAACGTTCTTATGATTACATATGGAAAATTGTGGTTCTATTCCAAAATTCTCTAATCCTACAAAGGCTACAATCTCTAAACATGAAAAGGCTAAGAAATCCCCACAACCTCAATCCAGGAATCTTTAAACTGAAATCTCGAGAGACTAAATCTACAAGTCTCATGAGGAAAAAAAAAAACTGGAGAACATATCATGAGGAAAGGGATCAGAAAGCCAAATGCTGGGGAAAGGATCAGCTACAAGGTATGCCAACAATAAGAACTTCAAAGTGGCCAGGTGGAGATGGCATACCCCTTTAATCCCAGCACAGCGGGAGGCAGAGCCAGGCAAATCCCTTTGAGTTTGAGTCCAGCCTGGTCTACAGAGCAAGATCCAGGACAGGCACTAAAACTACATGGAGAAACCCTGTCTTGAAAAAACAAAAACAAAAACAAAAAGAGAACTTCAAGGTCAAAATGTATAAATTGCATTGGTATTCATGTCAGCTCATTCTGTATTTTAATAAATTGAGGGCTCCTGGTGGCTAGCTGTAAGGCTGTACTACATACATCAGGGGAATATCATGGTTTGCCACAACATGTCTACAGGTTACTTGAACTCAGCTCGGCTTCAACCTGGAAATCACCAACACATACACAGATGGCAACGTCTCAATCAGCCTATACTTGTCTTCAACGCTGCACAGAATCCTGTTTTACAATATACATATTAGTCCTTTTTCCTTTCTGTAAGATACTTTTTAGAGTTCATTCATTGAAAACATTTGCTAATTGCCTTCTATTTGTCATTATGTGAGGTCAGCATCCACACAGCTCCCTCTATTCCATAAGTTTCTAGGGACCTGTGGATAGAGCTATGAAGATTACAGTGGGACTATAAGGGAACTGATAAAGATAGCTCGTTTGAGCCACTGTGAGCAACTGAAGCGTTTTACTCTACATCAGGACCATGTCCAACCTGTGGGGGCACATTCTTGAACATTAAGCAGTAATCACTCATAGCATGGGAGATGGCTGAGAGGGCAATGCATTTACATTGCAAGCCTGAGACTTGGGATTGAAACTTTAATGGGGTACCAAAGTCAGAGGGAATGGCAGGGCACTGACATGAACCTGTAGAGATAAGGGCTGCAGAGCAGAGAATGTTTGGAATCTGTAGTACCAGACATACTTATGTACAAAGCTCCTAACAAGAAAGACACTGTCTCAAACAAGGCAAAAATAAAGAACTGACAACACAGTCCTCTATTGTCCACTCGTGCTGTGGAGCTGAGACCAAAAAAAGCAGACAAAAACTCACAAAATCACAAGCACAGGCCACACAAAATATTCATGAGAGGCAATTGTATTACAATTCCATTCATTTATTTAATATATATCAGGCAGAAATTATAAGCAATTTAAGGCTTTGGAAAAATATTACTTAACATAAAAGAGACTCATCTTCTTTATCCACACAGACAGATGGAACAATCCAGAAGTTACAAGTCATGTCTTCAATGGTTACTTGCTGTTTAGAAGCTACATGCTTCTTCATCTACAGATGAAACAGTAAGTTGGAGCCCTGCTATTAGCTGGTGAGGAAGGTACACAGTTCAGTCTGCTTTGTGGCAATTCCTCTGGTAACGGTGGTATGTGGATGACTGGCGGAAGCTACGGTTACTCAGGGAGCAGATGTAGGGCTTCTCTCCTGTGTGAATCCTCTCATGAGCTTTCAAATTGGTTTGATTGCTGAAAGACTTTCCACAAGTACTACATTCAAGAGGTTTATTTTCCTGGTGTATGACCTTTTGTACTCTCAGGTCTGAGCGAGTATAGAAGCCCTTATGACATGTTTTACAGGCAAATGACTTTTGCTTCTTGTGTATTCTCTGGTGGGCGGCAAGTCTACTGGGATATTTAAAGGTTCTGGGACATTCCTCACATTTGTATGTCTTTGGGTCTCTGAGGGGTCTCTTTTGGCAACCCCCACGTGTGGAGCTTACATCAGGATTCTGGCAGTCTTCTGTCTGCTCTGGACTGGAGATAATCTCTGGTTGTACCTCCATAAGGACATCTTCAGAAGAAGTTCCTCTATGAAATTCTTCCTGGTACCTAGAGGTGACTTGACTTGTTCTGCTTAAATCCAGAGGATTTCCATCAGAAACACTTCTGTCTTTAGGTTCATTAAACTGACCTTGTTGGATAAGGGAAAGGGAGTCCATCTCATTTCCAGTACTACTATCCCCATCATTTACATCACTATTGTTCCAGACATTGTTTTGGCTATATTCCCAGACTTCATGTCCTGTGGAAATAAGAGTGTCTATGAAACTGAACCCAGAAAAAGATCCCGACACAACACCCTTCCTCTGTGCAGCTTCCTGACACTTACCTGTTGTCAATAACATGTCTTGGGGGATTGGCAAGGGTGTCCTTGCACTCTCTTGTATTGAACTTCTTGCTGATTGCTGCTCTTTCAGAAGGTTGATGGTTTCTTCTAAAGACCTGTTCTTAGAAAAGCTGGCTTCCTGCCCCAGCATGGAGGTGTGAACCTATAAACAAAGCCAGAGGACCATTGCCAATGAATCTGTGGATTTGTGGATGAGTGAAAACCTGTCCTCTAACTGATTGCACGGGATCACTGAACTATGAGTTAGGTCATTTGTCTATCTCTCATCTCTAATGGTGTTATTCTCTCATTCACAAGTTATGTTTTCTAAAGTCCTTATTCACAGTGTATTTGCAAGTGTTGAGTCACTGTACCAAGGGAAAAGGTAAGGTTAGGTTTCTGCAATGTCTAGCCACAACATTTTCTTCACCTGGTCAATGCATTGAACAAGGAAAGTTATTACTGTTCCAATCCAGAAAATAGAGACTTACTCCATCAAAAAAGGCTTCTCATTTTTTCCAAGGACTGTCCCCATTCCACCCAATCTAGGGCAACTATAATGAAATAGCTGGTTTACTGAGAAGACACCAAGGCTAGGTAGGACATATCAAGGACGGAGGTAGTCTGGAGATCGAGAAGACCCAAAGGAGCCTGTAAAAATTCTGACATAGACTTGCCTGTGGGTCTTGCACCTCTAGGGCCTCTTCTGTTAATTGATGGGTGTTATCTGTTCTAATAATTTTTTTTTGTTTAACAAAGAGTTGTATGGCTAGTGTTTCTCTGTGTCTCCTTAATTTGTAGCTCCTTATTTTTCCTCCTTCTCTTGCACCCAGGATCTATAGTTATTAATCAGTGCCCAGAACCCTTAATATTTCTGTATTCTTTGTCTGAAAGATGGCTGCTATGCTAGAAGCTCCTTATTCAGCCTTTGATTAGTAATAGTTAGTTTTTTTCTGAAATTCTTAGGATGTCTGCAGTAACTGTGTAATTGATGTACTTTTGAGCACTGGTGTCATATTGGCAATTGTAACTTTCTGCTTTCATGCGCATGACTCTGACATTTTCATTCCCAGATAGCTGAGGATTTCCCATCCCCCACTTATGGCCATTAGTCTGTCAGTGGTCCCTATCTCTTCCACTGTCACTTCACTTTGCTGTGGGAGTGGGTTGTATTTCCAATACCTATATTTTTGGTTGCTAAATTTAACTACTAACTCTAGATAAAAACCCTTGGTTGATGATGCCCCTAGTATCATAGCTCTATTTCTAAGGTGTGTTGTTTTTTATTATTAAGTCCTTAATACAACTCACATCTGACTGAAACCCTTCTAACACATATATTGTCTCCACCTAAACATGCTGTCTCTGCTGTTAGGAAGGTGACAGCATTTTATTTGGAATTCAGTTTCAATCATGAAATGATCAGTTTAAAACAAAATCAAAGGAGTGAAATGTGGGATAAAACAAACTGAAATGACAATGTGTGCATAGAGTAAAAACCTGAAATAAACATCAGGGTGTGGGGGTGGACAGCTTTAATCCAGTACTTGAAGTGCTGGGAAAGTATAATTCCTCTGAATCCTACTCAAGCCAGTTGAATAAAAGTCAGTCCCAAATGGGAAAAAAACCCTAAAGAAGCAACGAAACAAGCCAACTAATATCCAAATTTAAAAGTTTAAGGCAATAAGAACTTATTTCAACCATGACATTTAGAAATGGATGTATGGAATGTTTGAAAAATATCACCACCTTGACTATTTCTGAGAGTAACTGAGAATTATGCAAACCTAGACATTTAAAGAAGTTTCAATGTAGTTTCATCCAAATTAAGAATTTCAGTTCTAAAACTTCGAATTGCAGCCCTTTATTATTCATCAGGACTTTTCTTAAGGGTGTGTTGGTGTTGAATGTGCATTTAATAGCCACATTGCACTATCAGAAATCATATTCTACATTCCTGCACATTTAGTTTTTTACATAGGAACTTAATGACATGTAGTAGACAATTTAGAAAACCATTAAGTCAATTAGATCCCCAGTTTCCACAGCCCAGGTCCTGGAATAACAGACTAGGTCTGAGAGCCAGAATTTTAAGTGTGTGCTGCAATTCCAACTAAACACTCATAATTCCAATATAAAATCACCTACCTAAATGAGCCATCTTCCAATCCCAGCCAGGGTCTCTATTCTAAACCCTTACAAGCTTTGCTCAAATATCATCTCCCAGTCTCCCTATCACCATGTAAAGAATCTAAATATAATTGTATCAGTCAAAAGAGCCATTAGCTTCTTAAACTTATAATCCCATTAAATTTATATCACATTTACAGTAGTAAATAATCTCCATTGTAAATAATTGTTGGAGTGGGACAGACTCACATATAAAATAACTACATCTTCTTACTTTTCGCCAAATATAAATAACTGTCTTGATTGATAACTTAACCATCTCTCAACCAAGGTACTCACCATGATGGGAGGCTTCAAGCACTCATCAGTCAGATCCTCCATGAATCTCCCCAGGTTTCTGCCATTTGATTGCCACTTCTCTTTCAAGACAGACTTGTCCTTGTAGTGCCCAGTTTTGAGAAACTCAGCCAAGACCAGCTGAGAAATCATCTGCTCCTTGCTACTCTTTTCTGGCTTCAACCAGGAGGTAAACCACTTCCACATTGCTTGCAGTTCCTGCTTTGCACAGTAACCATTGTCATTTGTGGGAAAGTTGAGCTGAGCAGTTGAGAAGTTACAGACATATTCTTCCCACTGTAGAGAAGTATCCTGGCTTGGAAGGAAGTTCCTGTTGTCTAATACAAGGCCACTTTCTGGTGACTGGGGTTTAAAGGAGTTGTTGTGCTGGGAAGCCATTCTGTTGAGACTCCTCAAAAAATTCAACTTTCTCAGTCAAGTATCTCTCTTGTGACTTGAAGATCTGTTTAAGAAATTTGTGAATATGTTAAAGCTATAAATTAAACTGGACATAATTAAATAATAACAACTAAGAGTCTTATCACAGATGGTTTCTATCTTATTGAGGATTTACTATTGCTGTGAAAGACACCATAACCACAGCAACTCTAATAAAGGAATCATTTCATTTTGGTGGCTCACTTACAGTTCAGAGGTTCAGTCCTTCATTTTGGGGAGCATGGCCTCAGAAAGGCAGAGACCATGCTAGAGCTGAGACTGATACATGGTACATCAACAGATATATTCTTACACATTGATTGAAGCTTGAGAAAAAGACCTCAAATCCAACCTGAATAGTGACTCAATTACTCCAGATGGTGTGGTCCACACTAAAGGTGTGCCCTCCACATCAAGGTCTGGATTAAAGGCATGTTTCATTCAGTCTTCTACAACAAGGCCACACCTCCTAAGAGTACCACTCCCTATGAGTTTATGGGTCCCAGATACATTCCAATAACCATAGTTCCATTATATCTTGACAGTAAATACTTCAACAGAGTCCTACACAATTTATTCTAGAGACCAGAACAAAGAGATGGGAGTGTAACAGTCCATGACTCATCAGAGAGAAACAACCTGGGTTGAGGATGGGATGACCTGAAGGAAAAGAACAGCAAGGTGTTCAGTAGCACAGGGCTATCTGTTCCTTTCCTATAAAAGGTGAAGTTGTAGTTGCTGAACCTCAAATATTAAGATTCACCCTTGTCTCCCATTCTAAAGAGCCACAAAGCTAAACTTTCATAAGAAAAACTTTGAAACTGAATGACCAACAACCTTTAACTCACAGAACAGCCAAGACAAGTCTATAAAAAAAAGCATATTGCTATCCTTCAGAATTTTAATGGTTAAACCCTTAATCAGAAAGCTCCAAAGGACCACACTATATCTTTGGGATCTCCCAAAATTGTGAAGCAGCATCTCCCAAACCCCACAAATATTCACAAAACACACATACTCAAGCAACAAAGAAGTCAAATGTTCCTATTCTACAGTTACTTGTCTCAACAGCGAATTTCTCCAGTGATTCCAGCTGGCACTAGGAGCCGATGTGTCTCCAGGTCACTGCTCTTCTTCATCTGAGGTTCTGTTCAAGTTGACTTCCTTTTATAGTGCCTGGCTTCCGTGATTCAATCTGAGGTGCCAATCCTTTGATAATAAGATTGGACCACACCTCCTGTGTGTGGGTGTGGCAGTCAACACTTTCATCCTAGCATTCACTAAGTGGACTGGAGGGTCTCCAGTCCCAGAACAGCCTGGTAGTGTAGGAAGACCAGTGAAAAGCCTCACTAGAGTAGAAAAAACAAGCTAACCAAACTGGAAAGACACTTGCCCCTGATTGAATTACACATGAAATCCTCCCTCAACCCCCAGCTCTGCATTTCTATGCAATCCTGGATTATGCCATGGAAGGAGAACACATCCAAAGCAAGCATAGTCAGTCACTGCAGTGAAAGGGGACAGTAACATGCTGAAAGGAATGTAAAGATTGTCATTCACCTACTATGACTTCTGACATACTGCTCATTCCAAACTGGTTAAAAATTTCTGATATCCACACGATTTGGAATTCAAATGCTGCTGTGAACAAGGTAAAGCCTTAGCAGTAGAATGAGACACACAGGGAGAAGAGCCTAGAAGGTGTCTGAAGCACAACATAGAAAAGACAGCCTTTCCTGGGCTCATCTCTAGGGACAAAGTGAAGGTGTTTGACTTGTTTTACATGATGTACCATAGATATGTGAGGACGATTGTAGTTTAGGGTGGAATTAAAATGTATATAAAAAATGAGGATTTTCCTGTGGTGATATTTTAATTGTGCTGAAAAGTGATTTTATTTGTATGTTAATAGATAAAGTTTGCATGGAGATCAGAGGTCATAGGGAAACTTGAACAGAAATCAGGCAGTAGAGTTCCAAGCCTTTAATCCAATGACATGGCAGGCAGAGTCTTTGTGTGGTCAAGGACACAGTCAAGCCTGGTGACACAAGCCTTTAATCCCAGTACCAACCATAGAGACCTGGATGTCTGTATAGACAGGCAGTGACTAGGAAGACATGTGGCTGGTCTTAGAGTCAATGAGAAGGCAGAACAGGAAAGTAATAAAAGCGCAGGTTAGGCAGGATGAAGCTCTCTGGTGTAGGAAACTACAACTTGATGGTAAGCTAAAGGGTAGTCAGTGGCTCTTCACTAATTCTCTGATCTCTTCGGCTATTACCCCTATATTTGGCTCTGTGTTTCTTTTTTATTAAGACTATTTAGAAATTTGTCTACATTTTCCTGTCTTTTTTTTTCTGCTTTTCTAATTTTTGGTGTTTGCTTGTTTTTTCAAATGGCTGCCTTGTTAGCCAGGTCTACTCACAAACTCATTAGGTTGTAGACAATGATCTTGCACTACAATTCTATGGTTTCAAAGTACTCTGTGCTGGGGGCCCAGAGCTGTCTCACTACTTCAAGAATCCATTTTGGTTTTCTGTCTGTTCTTTACTGTCTTGTTTTTGCTGATGTTCTGTTTTTTAAAACATTGTCTCACTATGTATCCCTGGCTGTACTGTAACTATTATGTAGTCCAGTTTAATTTCTTTCTTTTTTTTTTTTTTTTTTTTTGGTTTTTCAAGACAGGGTTTCTCTGTGTAGCTTTGCGCCTTTTCCTGGAACTCACTTGGTAGCCCAGGCTGGCCTCGAACTCACAGAGATCCGCCTGGCTCTGCCTCCCAAGTGCTGGGATTAAAGGCGTGCGGCACCACCGCCCGGCTCAGTTTAATTTCAAACTCGCAAATGCTTGCTCTGGGAGTAAAGTGCAGGGATTAAAGGCTTGTGTCATTATGAATGAATTTCTCCAAGCATGCTGATTGTTAGGTTGAATTGTTTCCTCTGATATCCACATGTTGGGACCTTATGCCCAAAGACTGTGGTCTTATATCAAAATGTGCTGAATCCCAACAAATTGAAAGAACCCCAAATGCAATCATCCCAAAGAAGCCTTAAAGCTCAGTGACTAATATTTCTGAAGTCTGAAAACCATAATACTAAAAGTGTGAATGTTTAAACCTCAAGCCTCAGTTCTTCTGGGAGAATAAAAAAATCCACATAATAGGAAAAAATGAACAAGGTTTGCAAATGGATTAACCAAAAGGTGTGAAAATGATTGAATCTTCAGTTTGTTGATGATAGTCTGGGTTTTAAGTAATGAAAGCAATGTTGACCAGAAGAAACACTCCTATGAAAACATTTGTTCCCAGAGAATCATAAACATACCCCTGTGTTTCACTATTCACTTCCCTCATGAGAATTGCAGGGGACACAATTCAGCCTTACAATTCCAATGCTTGGAGAAAGTCAGGTGCCTTTAATCCCTACACACACCTTTAATCCCAGCACTAAATAAACACAAGCAGGTGCATATCTGAGTTGAGGCCATCTCAGACTGCAGAGTGAATTCCAGCTGGGGTTTCAGAGATAGAAAGTCTTGCAAACCAGAATTAAAGAGAAAAACTAACAAAAAGGATGCCTGAGGGAGTGAGGCAATCTTCAACCCACATTGGAGGAGTAGAAGCCACAGAATTGTAGTGCGCGGCCACCCACAATGACTTTGTGAATTTATGAGAAGAATGGATCAAAGTAAACATATTGCAACAACAAAATCAAAGATAGAAAAGTAAACAAAGGAAAGAAAAAAGTAATCAAAGGAAAAATGAGGAGAGACCAAAAATCATCTTGCTCTTTTGGGCCACCCAATTTTAATTCCTCCGCAGATCACAGTCTTCATCTCATGTCTATCATACCTCATGTTTTCCAAAGAAAATACATGCCACTCTCTCTGCCAACAGAAATGAACCTGCTTCAGCCTGTGGTTTTTCTATGTTGTGTCTCAGACTCTCCTGGTTGCCTCCTGCCTTCTGTCCCATTCCAGTGCCAATGGTCCACTAGATTGAATACAATTGATTTGACCTCTCCTGGCAGCAATCAATCACAAAAAGCTCCTTGGTTACTGATGGAAATTTAACAACTCTTATCAAAAGTACATTGAAAATGGAAGGAAGAATGAAGGATTAAATAGATAAAAAAGGAAAGAAGGAAGAAATGAAGAGAAGATTAGAAGATTGTACTTTAAGGTGCAAAGGTATTAAGGATTACTTTTGGTATCTGGTGGACATAATTAGATTTTCATCAGAAAGGATGGATGCAGTTCATTCTACATTTAGTAGTAAATACCTGACAGTTCCTGTTAAAATATTTTTAAACTCAATTCTAGTCACAGCAATATAGTCAATTCACCCTACCCTGGAAAATCTCAAGTTTATCTTTATCTATATGTACATATGAAAGTCATTCTCACCTGCATACTGTGGGATGCCACAGTAGCAATTGCTGAGCTGAACCGCTGAGTCTGTCCTGTGTTGAGATGACACTCTGGCCCTGATTTATTGCTTTCTTATTCCCTGGTCCCCTTTCCTACTACAGAAGTTGATTTCAACTCAACTCTCAATCTATAATATCATGTACATAAAGAAATGAGGAAATTTTAAATGACTCTCCACCAATTAGGTGTCAGTTCAAATGTGTACAAATCAAAAGAGCAAATCCAGTGAAGCAATTAGGAGGACTTCAGGAGAAAACATCTCTGTGAGGCAGCAGTTTCTCAAGGGATACAGAACATGCAAAGAGCCTATGTGAAGAATATGAAGTTGTTGAATGTAGTGTTGTACCCAGAATCCCCAAAGACCACCAAGAGACCAAATCTGATAAAAAATAAAAAAGAAAGCAAAGTCTTTTTACTGTTGTTGGGTATACCCTGGCGTCACTGTCTGTCTGATGCAGCAGAGCAGGAGAGACCCAGAGTAGCAATTGGGCAGGGTTTTCATAGGGGTAAAGCAAGGGGTTCTTTTGGTCTTCAGACTACATAGGAACAGACTTGGGATTGGTTTATGTGAGGGACAGTTATGCTAGTAACTTTAATTGGCTAGGGTTAGTTTGGGGTTACAGTTACCCATTTCTGGGCAGACATGGACCAGTCCCATGTTTTGTCCCTGAGCTGCTGTGGAGACTGGCTGGCCTAGCAAGTGCTAACTGTAGGGGCTGGCTCAGTGGCACAGACTTGGTGTGTCCTATCTCCTGGTCCTGCTGTCAGGGGCATCAGTGATTAACTGTCTTTTTTCATGGCCCTCCCAGAAACTAATAGCTCAGTTCATGAAACTGACATTGAGGCCTGATCTCTGAGAGAAGACTATGGTGGTATTGTGTTCCCCAAAATATTGTGTACCCTAATAAACATATCTGGGGTCAGAGAACAGAAAAGCCACTAGATACTTAGGATAGGCAGTGGTAGCACACACCTTTAATTCTAGCATTCCAGAGACAGAAATCCATGTGTTCAAGGATACAGCCAAGCATGGTGACACATGCCTTTATTCCCAGAATGCGAGTCTTTAATCCCAGGGACTAATGGCAGAAAGCAGAAAGGTATTTAAGGTGTGAGGACCAGAAACTAGAAGCATTTGGCTGGTTAAGCTTTCAGGTTTCGGAGCAGCACAGTTCAACTGAGAACCATTCAGAAATGAGGACTCCGAGGCTTCCAGTCTTAGGAAACAGGATCAGCAAAGGAACTGGCAAGAACTTTTAAGATTCCTGCTACATCTGGCGGCCAACGTTTGTGCTACAAATTCAGGAAAAAGCTGCTTGTCTGTGGCCTTGTGGGCCCCAGCTCTGACCCAAACTACACTCTGCCAGTTGTGGTGGCACAAGCCAGTAAGATTTACTGGAGAAGGCAAAGGGAGGAGGATCCTGAGTTTGAGGCCAACCTAGGAGAAGCTTTGGCTGGGGCCGAGCCACACACAGTGGTGGGACCATGGAGGAAGTGGCTGCTTCTCTGAGTTGCTGGCTCCTTCTCATCTTATTGGTGATGACAGTGATGCCTCTACCTGGGACGAAGGGTTTACTGATGCTTGTTCAGAGAATTGCCTGGAACATCGTGTTACAAGAAAACATCGACAAAGCTCAGTTTGGAAAAGATTGGCAAGACAGTTGCTGTGAAGATTTTCTCTTCTTGGGAAGAACGTTCATGGTTCCCGGAAACAGACATTTATGAGACTGTGTTTGCTCCAAACCACAGAGGAGGGACAAAAAAAAATTCTAAAGGGAACCATGACCACACCTAACAGCGACTTTGGAATCTTCAAAGGATGATAGGATCCCACAATGATGATTCCACATGGACTATGGTGAAGCCATTAAGCTGATTAACACCAAGGAAAGATCGGCTTTGGACTACAAACTGCTCAGGACAATTTTAAGATGGCTAGCTGAGATGATTCAGTCTGACAGATTACTGGAGCAAGGACTTGAGACAAGCCCTGAACTTTCCCACTATGCAGGGACTGGACAAATGATACAGGACTTGACAATTAACCCAAAAATTTTCTTTTCTGTGGGGCGTTTACCCAACCATCCCCACAGTTTCCCAGAGTTTTCTTGAGTGTGAGCAGCAGGAAATATTAGATAGAAGGATTTATTGCAGAGAATATCATGGAGATAAACAGATAGAAAATACAGGATAGCCTCGAGAGGGCCTGGAACCTATTCCAACGGGCCCCGACTGCCTCTGCCCCAGGGTTTTTATAGACATGCCAAGGGGTGGAGCAAAAGACCTCCTCCCCCAGCACAGCCAAGTGCAGAGCATCTCAGACACCTGCACTTAGGCACGTGGTCCTAATCATCCTCTATTGGGACCTGCTGATTAAAGCCTCGAGGAACCCGAGAACGGGCTCCCACAGGTCCCCCTTTCTTAATATATAAAAAAATAACTATTAATGGCTTACAGCAATCTCCAAGCTGTTACACCTTCCAGTATGGGAGTAGAGGATGATAAAGATGGCATTTCCTTTTTGAATTAGGTCCAAGGTGACTACAGCAGTCTTAGCTGCCTCAAGCCCTTTCTAAACCAAAAACTCTTAAGGCTACTACAAACTTAAAGAATCCCTTAGCTTCATCATTACCATTAACAGGTTAACATAAATATTGTTATAGTCACAGTTCTCTCAATCTTACAACTCAAAGCAAACTCTTAACAGAACCATTTGAATTAGCATATATGGTGCTATATATAGTTAACAATTTTCTCTGTCTTACAACTTTAACTCAATCATTTGAATTTTCTTGCTAACAGAACATAGGAAAAACTTCAATGTATTCACATCAAACTTAATATTTCCTTAACTGCACAAAACCAGGGTGCATTAATATCAATAGGTTAAACATAATTTCTGCAAACATAATTCAACCTCATAACTCCTCCTTTTCTTTATAATTTTTTAAACAAAATCTCAAACCTAGTTAAAGGAACCCAAACTCATACAATTCCTACAAACCCATATTGAAAAGCAATATTTTCAATCTAACCATGAACACTTTGAAAACTTTTAGCAAAACATCCAAAAGTAGTTTCTTAATAAAACTCTTTACACACTTTAAAAGTAGTCTCTTAGTATACCTCATTTGCATTTCTTACTAACAAAAACATGACATTAATCCACTCAAACAACTTTTGAAATTAGACTAAGGAATATTAACTCTCCCCTTTTCTTTATAATTTAAACAAAATCTCAAGCCTAGTTAGAAAACCCAAACTTTTCCATTTAAACAGTTCCATTTGTAACAAAACCAGTTCTGTAAGTAATTCCATTTTTACATAAACAGTTCCACAAAACAATTCATGAATCACCAATTAATAAAGCATATATGCATACACATCTTGACTCTAGGTAGAAATAATAAATTTCTTCATTTAAACAGTTCCATTTTTAACCCAATTCCAGAAAACAGTTCCTAGGTCATTACTATAAGTAAACTCAAAATTGTCCCATTGCATGAAATCTCTATTGTTCATTTCATTTCTTAAGTCCCAAAATTCAAATGATAAATTCTGGTACGAGCCTTCCAAATATGAAGAAATCCATAACCAAAGTCTTTTTGTAATTTTATCTCATTTTAAGTTCAAAAAGTTCAAACAAGAAATAAATTCTGGTATCAGGCTTTCACTTCCAAATATGAAGAGACTTTTTACAACCAAAACTTTTTGCAGTTAACAATTTTAGTTCAAACAAGTGTCTCTGCAACTTTTATTCTCAAGCCAGAGACCTTTTTAGTTATAGTAATATTTTAAACTGCACCATTTTTTGCTGTTAGCTCAGGTTTTTCTGTGTTGCGACGATTTTCCACGGATCTCAGTTGTGGATGCCTTGTGTTGGTTCTGGCGTCCGCCATTCTTAGCTTCTTAGCGGCTTCTGGAGCTTTTGAAACCATTCAGACTGCCTACTTTGCAGTCTACTGGGACACTAACCTTCTGTGTCTTGGGTTCTTTCACCATATACATTAGGAATAAATTCATATTTAACATTTACACTTTTTAAACTCACATATAACGTATTTTGCCTCTACTTATTTATACTCCTTAAGGAAACTATAGAACTACTTTAGCAAATATATTTCTTATTACTTCTTATATACTTATATTCATTCCATCTTATTTCTTATTTAAACTTACATTTACAACTAACATCTTTACTTCTTACAAGCTTATTACTACATGTCTTAAGACTACCTTAGATAATTCTTACAAGTTTATATTCTTAAAGGAACTCTATAGATCTATTTTACAAACTTATATAGGGCTACCATTAGCATATATTTAACCTATCAAACACCTAAAGATTTAACCAATCTAACAAGAGAGTAATTTCTACAAACTCACATATCTTATTTTCATCTTTTTCTACTTCTTACTCTCAATTATCATCACTATCTCTATTAGAAAGATTCTCTTAACTAGACAAGAAGTACGTACATCACTTCTAAAGTTTAGAGTTTATAGTCAGCTTTGCTATAAAACACTGGGATTTAGTGAGTGTTGTTGTTATAGAATTGTGATAGTTGTTGCTAGGGGACTGTAACCTTCCCAGGATGATGCCACATTCCAAAGTTGCCAGTTCTCTCAGCCGTTCCGGACCGGCAGAGATGCACTGTCAGCGGTAAACGGTTTTTAACTAGGGGCTGTCCCTTCACCCAAATTCATAGTAGTTCCCCTAAGTGCTTCAATTCAGACAAACATTTCTATTATAGCAGTACTCTTGGTTTGCTCTACCGAAAAAACTTCATTTCATACTGAGGGTAAAATTACCATATTTAGCTGTTGTAAGGTCTTTGCCAAATACCACACAGCTATTAGGTGATATAAAGTATTTTTCCAAAGGAGCTAGTAAAGCCAAAAGTGGCACAGCTCCGAACTCTATTTCCTCACTGTTTGCATCAACCAGTGACAAAACCTCAGAAACACTAATCGAGCCACTTTCATTCTAGTTCCTCTATAGGAACGTCATTGGAGCTGACCTTCCTTAGTTCCACGCTCCTTACCAGATGCTCCGGTAAACACCGAGCTTCATTCTCCTCTTGTGAAAAAACACAAACATGTCCTAGACCCCATATTAACACAGGATTGGTACCCTTCCATAATCCCAAGCAGGGTTCTTTCTATTTCTCATTACCCTCAGCTAAAGGACCAGGAAGATTGGCGTGAGCTCTAATATGGCCCACAAAGCATGGCAGCTTGCTTTTGTGGAATAGCATCTTGGAATTGTTGAAACATTTTGACTGGATTGTTGTTAGTTCCAGTATTTTAACCAAAACTGTTACTATTCAAAGGAGTCAAAAACATAAATGTTCTTTCATGAAACATATCCTTCATTAGCTTACTATGAGAAAAAGCATTTCCAGGATTTAGTATTTTCATTTCATTAGCTTTAACTCCTGATGTTATTAGCAGCTGTGATATTTAGCATTGATTTCTTATAAGGAACTTTCAGGTGAAGCAACTCTTGTAAGACAGCTTTTCTGAAGTTTGTTTCCCATCTATAAAGCAGTCATTTTTTTGAATGCCTGTTTCTTATCCCCTTAATTAGATTTGCAAAGGAATCACTCATTTCAGGCTCTTTTTTCAAGAGGTAAATAACTTTTAATTTCACATAAGTTTTTTCGTATCTAAGACAACGTTCAGTGTATAAACTGCTCTCTCTTGCTGTCTTAAGGATTTTAAAGTGGCTTGTTTGCTCTTAAAGGTAGCCTTTTGTCATCCAACTACTGTAAAAACTTTGCACAGCTATTAGGGTAAATAAGGCATTTTACCAAGGAGCCCCAAACCACGAAGCACCTAGTTCTGTATCCTTTCAATTTTTCATTGGAACTGACACTTAAACTCTTAGATGATTTTCCTCCTTATTCTTTTAAAAGCTGTATTTTCAGTTTACCATGAACGTATTTTTGAGCTGACAAACGTGTTTCAGGGCAATGTCGCCATCTTTAGTGGAAAAACTACCTTTCCCAGAATGCATTTCCCTTATATCAGTCCATAATAATATCAGTCCCATATCAGTCCCTTATATCATTTTCCCATCAGTCATTTCCCATAGTTCTTTTCGGGTCTGAGAGTCAACTGGTTCTCTTTTACCAGACTTGCTTACAAATTCTTGCCCGGGAGGTTTGAACAAAGTTTTTGCTTTTGCAACGGGAGATTTACATTTACATTTTCAATTATGGGACATTGGGAGATTCCTATTTTCTCCTCAACTGGCTTTAGCAGGTGTCTCTCCTTTATTTGACACTGGCCCCCAAATCAGAACTGCACCTGCCTCGTTAGTACGCATTGAGGTGGGCAATTTCTGATAGCGACTTTCCTAGGGGCTTGTGTTTTAGCCAGTCAGTGAAAAACAAGATCACGTACAACAGCTTTTCCATAGCTCCTTCAGAGAGATTTTCTCCCACTGATCTATCTCATTTTGCTTGTTCCTTTCCCCCCAGATGCAGAGTTTCAGGTATCTATCTGCAGCTCTGTACCTCTGCTAGCTGCCCTTGGAAGTAGGGGCTTTTTCTTTCCCCCCCTCCCCCCCCCCCCCCGAATCTGCCTCAAATTCTAGCAGCTTTTTCAGGTCACATATTTTCTGGGGAGGATTATGTCCCTTCTCTGTTTCTTCAGAGTCTTTCTCCCAGAGAGTTCCCAGTTTGGTCTCAGTTTATCCCCTCTACCCCAGAAACAGTTTCCGACACTACAGTGGCGGCTTTCCCTGCTACTGAAGGTAGGAGTTTTTTGTCTGTTTCTGTTTTAAGGGTCTGTGTGGTTTGCGTACAGACTGAAAGTCTAACAAGGGAGGTTTTTGCCATTTCTAAACTCCCATTAGGACAGGCATTTTGCTTCATCAGGCCTTCACCTGGCCCAGTCCCCCAGTGGGTTGTGTTTGTCTGGGTGCTCAAGGACAGAGCTTATGCCAGAGGCAATCACCCCTTAGGGCTACACCCCCTCATCTCAGGGAGTCAGTTGAAACAAAGCTTTTCTCAAAGAGGTGCTTTCTCTGACAGAAAAGAAAGCTTTACTCCTGGATAGTTCTGTTCTGCCCTGGCTGGGCTCTTTCCCCAGACAGCGTTCTGACTCAGCAGCATAACTGCTTCAGACACAGTTCAGCTTTACTGTTTTCCCAGAAAGGTCCTTTCTCTGATAGGAAAGCTTTTCTCAGATTTCTTTTTGCAGCTGTGGACCTTGTAGGAAAGCAGACAACTGTGCTGTTCCCACTGGCTTTAGCTTTGTTTGTTCATTAGCAACCTTCCCCTGGGTCCAGCACCTTCCTGCCTCAGCTCTGTGCTCCAGGAAGTTTACCACTGCAGGAACCCTAGTATCCCCGAAATGCACCCCAACTCAGAGACGCTGGCCAGTCACCTCTGGGTTTTTGGTCAGAATTGAGGATACAATGCTTCAGGGGATCTTTGCGTTAGGACGATTAGGAGCACCTTTTCATTCTGAAACGCTCACTCAGAAACAAAACCCTTGATGCCTCAGCTCGGCTGTAACTGAGAAGCTTGACTTTTTTGCTTTTTCTCAGGTAAAGTTTCCTGCCCTTTTGGGCTCTCTGTAGCTCTTTACCCACACTCTCCCAGCGTTTCCCTCAGGGTACTCTGACCCACTGTCTTTTACTAGTTTAAAGAGACAGAGCTTAGAAGAGGTTTTTTTAGGAACTTGTCCCTGCCTCCTGCATTGCAGGGAGGATTTTTAAAGCTTGAAAGAGAACTTAGAGGTTTTGCTGTCTTAAGTTTGTTGTTTTCCCTTTGAGCTAATCACAGGTGGTCCCCATGTTAATATCTTCAGGTGATTCTAATTTTTGTCCTTTTGAGAAAGTTAAAGGCTTTAGTTTTTAAGTTTAAGAGAGCTTTTGAGAAAGATTAAGGCTTTTTAGAGTTCCCAAGTTTTCCAAGAAAAGCTTTTAGTTTAAGAGAAAGTTTTTCCCCAAAAGAGAAAGACCAATTTTTCCCAAAACATCCCAACTTTAAACTTTAACTTCTTACACCCCCATTTTTGCCTCAGGGAGAAATTACTTTCTCCTGCCACTTAGACTTAGCATTTCAGCTGTCCCCAGGTCAAAAGCTTCCATAGGAAACTTTTTCTTCCCCATAAGCTCAAAGAAGAGCTTTTTTACTACCCAAGGAGCCCAAAGAAAGATTTTTCCCCCAGTTTGCATTGATAGCCCCCAAAGTTAGAAAATTGAAGTTTTTCTGTCTACTTGCCTTACTTATTTTTTCCTACACAATCTTATATTTCTAAGTTTTTCCTACACTATATTACTACCCTATGCCTTATACTTATTTTTCACAGATAGAAATTGAGAAAGGGATAGAAGATAGAAAACTTTGACAGAGAATTTCGCTGCAGCATCGGACATCCTTCCAGTCCGCTTTCCTTTTCTCTCAAGGATAAAACCCCTGCCTCTGAATATATATATAAAAATATATATTTTCCATAACACCGGCTTGCCTCATCCACTGGCAGGGCTGAACTCAGCACTTTCGCCAAAAACTCTGTAATAAAACTATTATTTTCCTTTATCTTTAGTCCCTATTACTTTGTCTTTAGTCCCTGTTCATTTGTCTTTAGTCCCCTTTTTTTAGTCCCCCTTTTTTTCTTTAGTCCCCCTTTTTCTCTTTAGTCACCTTTTTTTTTCTTTTTTCTTTAGTCCCTGTTCAGGCGCCATTCTGTGGGGCATTTACCCAACCACGCCCACAGTTTCCCAGAGTTTTCTTGAGTGCGAGCAGCAGGAAATATTAGGTAGAAGGATTTATTGCAGAGAATATCGCGGAGATAAACAGACAGAAAATACAGGATAGCCTCGAGAGGGCCTGGAACCTATTCCAACGGGCCCCGACTGCCTCTGCCCCCACGGTTTTTATAGAGACACCAAGGGGTGGAGCAAAAGACCTCCTCCCCCAGCACAGCCAAGTGCAGACCATCTCAGACACCTGCACTTAGGCCCGTGGTCCTAATCATCCTCAATGGGGACCTGCTGAGTAAAGCCACGAGGAACCCGAGAACGGGCTCCCACACTTTTCAGGATTCCCTACAGATACCTTCACACCTAGAAAGCAGGAAGTAATTTTAAGAAAACAATGCCCACATTCCCAAGCGGTGGAATGGGAGGTTTTTGGTTATTTCATGAGTTATGAATATTGTCATTGTTTATGATGGTTGGTTAAAAGTTGTTTATTGTTAATGGTCAGGAAAAAAGCTGATCGTGGAGTTTAGATTCAGAGGTTTTGTTTAAAAAAAACAAGGAAAAATAAAGAAGAGAATATAGATATGAGGTAGATCACTGAATCTACCCTGAGAAAAACAGATAAAGAAGTAATAAGATGAATGGGTAGATAATTGGATGCACTCTAAAAAGAAAAAGGGCAAGATATAAAAATGACAAAAGGTGGATTACTGAATCTATTATGAAAAGAAAAATACTTTTAAAAAGGAACTTCTTGTTTCACATAGGATAAGTAATGAAAATTTTTTTGTCTGAGTTTTTCAAATGTTACTGGACTGGACATTGTTAATATATATAATGGAGTTTTTTACTGTATATATTGTATATACTTATTAGATGGTTATTCTTCTATTATTTATAAGCTTTTAAAATTTTAGACAAAAAGAGAAGAAATGTGGTGGTATTGTGTTCCCCACAATATTGTGTACCCTGATAAACTTATCTGGGATCAGAGAACAGAAAAGCCACTAGATGCTTAAAATAGGCAGTGGTAGGTAGCACACGCCTTTAATCCTAGCATTCCAGAAGCAGGAATCCATGTGTTCAAGGATACAAACAAGCATGGTGACTCACGCCTTTAATCCCAGAAAGCAAGCTTTTAATCCCAGGGAGTGATGGCAGAAAGTGGAAAGGTATATACAGCGTGAGGACCACAAATTAGAAGCATTTGGTTGGTTAAGCTTTCAGGCTTTGGAGCAGCAGTTCAGCTTAGAGCCATTCAGATATGAGGACTAGATACTTAGGATAGGTAGTGGTAGCACACGCCTTTATTCCTAGCTTTCCAGGGACAGAAATCCATCTGTTCAAGGTTATATGCAGTCATGATGACACACGCCTTTAATCCCAAGAAGTGAGGCTTTAATCCCAGGGAGTGATGGCAGATAGCAGAAAGGTATATAAGGTGTGAAGACCAGGAACTATAAGCATTTGGCTGGTTAATCTTTTAGGTTTTGAGCAGCACAGTTCAGCTGAGAGCCATTTGGATATGAGGACAAAGAGGCTTCCAGTCTGAGGAAACAGGACCAGCTGAGGAACTGGCCAGGTGAGGTGGCTGTGGCTTGTTCTGTCTATTTGATATTCCAGTGTTTACCCCAATACTTGACTCCAGGTTTGTTTTATTAAATAAGACCAATTAAGATTTTTGCTACAGCACTCTTTTATGTTGCATTTGTTTAACTCTGTAAAGCTGTTTTGCTTTGCCTGTCTAAAACACTCACTTAGTCTAATAAGGAGCTGAACAGAAGGTAGCTAAGTAGGAGAGGGGTAAGCATAGCTGCCAGGCAGAGAGAATAAATAGGAGGGGAAATCTAGGCTGCATAGAAGAGAAGAATGAGGAGCAAGAGAGGAAATGGAGAGGAGGTTCCAGGGGTCAGCCACACAACCACAAAGCCAGCCAGGGAGTAAGAAGAAAAGCAAGATATATAGAATAAAGAAAAATAAAAATCCCAGAAGCAAAATGTTTTGGGTCACATGCTACTGTCTCAAGCCATATTTTAAGTGTGTGCTGAGGTTCCACCTCAGACCTCATAATTACATTGTAAGCACCTCCCTGACTCCCTGACTGAGCCATCTCTAAGACCAGGGTATCTCCTCTAAAGCCTTTAGTTCCCAAATATTAATTCCCCAGTCTCTCTGTCACCATGTAAATAAATTACATTCAAGTGTGTCCCTCAAACCAGCAATGGGTTTATTTTGCTTTATTCATGCTAATTTAGGGCACTGGATATCCTCCCCAGTAACGGTTTTGTTGGGGGCAGTACTTTCTCATGAATATAAAAGAACTACAACACCTTCTCAGTACTTCTTCTCAAAATGACTGTCTTCCTGAGTTAGCCATCTCTCACCCCAGGAACTCCCCTTGACTTGACAGGAGGCTCTAACACTCATCAAAGAGACCTTCCGTGAAACTCCCAGTGTTTCTGCCACTTGATCACCCAGAAATGGACAAATGGATGAGATCTACATGAGCAAACTGCGGGTGAGGAGGGGTAATGGAGGGCAAGAGTTGGGAAAATAGATCTTAGGGGAGCAGGAGGTCATAGCTGGATCAGGAACAGAGTGGGAGAACAATGAAAGAGATACCATGATAAATGAAGACACCATGGGAATAGGAAGAAGCCGAGTGCTAGAGTGGTCCCCAGGAATCCACAAAAATGACTCCAATATAAACTACCTGTAATGGTTGAAAGGGTGCTTGAGCTGACCTACTCTGGTGATCGGATGGCAGAACACCCTAACTGTAATCAAAGAACCCTCATCCAGTGACTGATGGAAGCAGATGCAGAGATCCATGGCCAGGTCCCAGGTGTAGCTCCAGGAGTACAGTCGATGGGGGAGAGGAGGGATTCTGTGAGCAAGAGATATGGAGACCATGATTGGAAAAAGTACAGTGACAAGTAGCCAAACTAGTGGGAACACATGAACTGTGGACCAATTGCTGAGTAGCCCCCGTGCAACTGGACTAGGTCCTCTGGATAAGTGAGACAATTGTTTAGATTCAACTGTTTAGGGAGGCCCCAGGCAGTGGGACCAGGACTTGTCCCTAGTGCATGAGCCAGGTTTTTGGAACATAGTGCCTATGGTGAGACACTTGGTGCAGCCTTGGGTCAAGGATGAGGGGCTTGGGCCTGACTCAACTGAATTACCAGGCTCTGCTGACTCTCCAGGGGAGACCTTGCCTCGAAGGAAGTGGGAATAGGAGGGTGGATTGGGGAAAAATTTAGGGGGGTGGGAGGAGGGAGTACAGGGGAATCTGTGGTTGATATGTAAAATGAGTAGAAAATCTCTTAATTTAAAAAAAGGAGGAAAAAAAGAAATCATTCCACAAGTCTAAGATAAAGATTTCAGTGGAAATGAGAAACACAATAAAATCAAATGTTTGTCTTTTTTCAGACCATCTCAAAAAAAGTCATGGTTTAATCATATTGATCTCTATATTTTTTTAGTTTGTAATAGTTCTCTGAGAGTTTGGTATAAGCTGTTTTAACATATTCACTCCTCCCCCAACTCTTCCCAATGCGACTCTCCCTCATCTACCCACTATCTTTCTGGGTTTTAAAAACAGACCTATCAAGCAAAACCAATGGGTGCTGCCCAAATATTCTTGCATGCATGATCTTCCACTGGAGTATATTCTGATTACCAGGAACTACGCTGTTAGAGAAAACAGTGTCTTTTCTTATCTCAACAGCTGACAATTGCCATTAGCCCCAAGCTAGGGAAGAATTTAGTGCCAATTCCATTTTGTATGATGGGATTTGTTATTTCTTGCACTTGTACAGGTCTTGTGCATGCTGTCCCAACCACTGTGAATTCACATGTGCAGTGCCCTGCTGTGCACAAAAGACATTGTTTCTGTATAGTCAACAAACACCTCCAGCTCTTACAGTCTTTCCATGTTCTTTTCTGCAATGATTCTTGAGTCTTTTGAGGAGGGGATGTGATAGAGACATCCTGTTTAGGGATAAGCACTGTCATACAGTCTCTTATTCTCTGCACCTAGACAGTTATGCATTTCTAAGTTAATCATTATTTACTGCAAATAGGAACTTACCTGATGAGGACTCAGAGATGTAGTAATCTATGGGTATGAGAAGTCATTAGGAGTCACTCTAATACTATGTTCATTTAGAAGATTAGAAGGAATAGGTTCTCTCCTAGAGCCTATGACCTGTCTAGCCATGGATTCTTGGTCCAATAATGGTGCCAGGCATGGTTTTCAGCTTGTGGAGCAGGACTTATGTTTGTGTCACTATTACACCAGTGAGCATGTCTTTCAAAGTTATTCATTGTCATGGTGCACAGTGGCAAAGCTGGATATAATTGATAATAACTTTTCAACTCCAGCAATGTAATCGATATCCCCAGCACTGTGAAGATTACCTAGTAGGGATGAAGTTTCCAGGTCTATACCAGACTGCTTTCTCTGTCACTTTCTGGGTGGTAAATAAGAGCAATGGCCATACTAAGTCCTATTTAAAAAAAAAAAACTAAGACAGCTTTTAGTTCTCAGTCTTCAAATGTTTTTGGTGGTGGTGCTGGTATTGGTGATAGTGTTTTTTTAAAGTTTTGATTTGAATTGCTTGGGTCTCATAAGGTAGGGTGGGCTAGCTTCAAACTTTCTATCTTGTTTGAACTCACCTCAGAGTCATAACCATCCTTCTGTCTCAGCCTACAGTGTGGTAGAATTATTGTACTAAAACTCTATAACAGACAGTACTCATGTTTTCAACAAATTATCTTTAAATGATATTCACCTTATATAGATGTCTACTATCTTGGAAATCATGGAACTGATTTATGAATATATATTTATGAATATTACATAACTACTCAAAATGGTTTTAATTAATTGTACAAGCTAAAATTCAAAGAAAGGGATACATCTGCAATGAAAGCTTTTATATAACTAAATGGAAAATATGTATATTTTGCTACCACCTAATGATTGTGATTGGGAGTGCTGTCTTTTTGAAGTCTGCACTAGAGTTCCGTTGTAAAATAATGTTGCAATGGAGAGATTTCTCAGTTAGTTTTGCAATAAGCTTCTACAGAGAATAAATATCTCCTTTGACCAGAAGTTTCTCTTAACCCTAAAACCTCGGTAAACTGAAATACAGAATGAAATTTAAGCTGAGAAAAAGATGTGTTGACTAATGTTGACTTCTAGTGAAGGCTAGAACGAACGAAAGAGATTTTTTTTGGGGAAGTGGTTGTACATGGAAAAGGAGTAAGGGTCTTGTCTTGTTTAGATGCACAGAGAAAGCCCTGGCATACATTATGTCCAGCAGCATACTCTCCTAGATTCCTAAGGGTGGGAGCTATGAGAGAGGAAGGACCAGGCTTGGAGCATGGAGCATGACACAGCCTAGCACTGAGTGGGGAGCACTCAAAAGGTGCCCTGGAACTGCAGCTTCAGAGTGTGTTTCCCTCTCTGTGAATTCCCTCCCATTTTTGAGACTCTCTGCACTGTGGCCAAGCAACACCCTAGCCTTTTCTAGCTTCATGAAGTGAACTTTTATGAAAATCATTTTACAGTGGCTCTACTTTGAATGTCACCTCATTCCAATTATGTCAAATACATTCCTCATGTTCAATTTCTATTCTTGAATTTCGTCACTTTTCTTCCATATTGTCATAGACTTTTCATAGTGAATCGATTGTCTAAAAATGTTGTCCTTTGATTTCAGATTTTTAGTTTCTCTTTAAAGCTTCTGTCCCCCATTCTTTTAGGTGAACTGTTTCCCAGACTATTTATTGAGGAAAAACTGACTTAAGTTTTGTTTCTGTAATGAGATTGTACTACTTATGCTTTTCCATGTTTGAACACCACACCTATAACCTTGCCATCTCATTTGCCAACACTGTGCCAAGGACTGATAATTTTTTACCTCGGAACCATTGTTCACATTCGGTCTTTCTTCCTGTCTCACTTCATGTTGGTATGCTCTGTTAGTCTGTCCTGACTTACAATATCTACTTGTTCATTATCTTCCTAACTCACAATAATGTTTAACCATAGACTGCCTAGTAAATGAGTGTGTGACTTTGTAGTCAATTTTCAGGAATGGGAGGAGAGTAGAAAAAGGAGTTATCAGGGGTGCCTTCCTATACTTGAAGCATCAGAGATCTCTTCCTCTACAAAAATCTTGTTTATGTGGATGTATACATGCCAAGATGATGAGATAATGTTCCTCAGTTAATTCAGAAGCTCCTGGATAGACCCTCTATCTGCAAAGACATTCACATTGCACAGGTGGATCCTCACATTCTTTCTCTCATCATACTTCTCTCTCCCCTTTTCTATGTTTCTATGTCATGTTATATAGCTGATTTCTCAAGAATAGAGTTGTGCGAAACTTGATAAAATTTTGAAACCTAACCTTCACATAATAACTATTGAGTCTCTCAAACTGGATGATTTGTCTTGTTAACATCTCATGTAGTTTCTTCACATTGTAGAGACACACATTATAATGCAAACTAGATTGCACAGGAAACAACACTGTATGTGGGAGCTCTGCATTCAGATGGACACTTGAAGTTGGATTGCATGGTGTGGATTATAGTCAATGTTTCTCTAGTGAGTTCATCTGATTATTCCCATAAACTTCACATTATGTCTCTACTGAAAAAATAATTTAGCTGAACATGTTGGTGCACTCCTTTAATCCATGCAATTTAGAGTTGGAGGCAGGTAGATTTCTGCAAGTTCCACGGCAGTCTGGTCTGCAGAGTGAGTATCAGGCCGGAAAAGACAAAACAATGAGACACCGTATCAAAATGGTAAATGAATGATGTGCACTAGCTCCTACCATTTTGTGGTTTCTTAGACCTTGTTTTAATAACTGTCCTGGTATTGTTTCTTGTACCCCTGTGGCCACTTCATGTCATTTTTTCTTCAATGGGGAGCATTCCTTCTAGGATCCTCTGAATAAATGACTTAGTAATCACAATTTTTAAAAATGTAGTTTTACCAGGGAAAGTTTTATTTTTTCTTCAATTCTGTTGCATAGTTTTTCTGGCACAATAGTCTTATTCAGAAAATGCTTACCTTAGCCTATATCCTCAAGTGTACTACTCCCTATTCTTTCTTCTAGTAGCTCCAGAGTTTAGGCCCAACAATGTTTGATCTGTTTGGAATTTATCTGTGTACCGGTTCAGATGTAAGGATCAATTTCATTCTTCCATAAGTAGACATCCAGTTTCCCCGAAGCCATCTGTTAAAGATGCTCTCTTTTCTCCAACATATGTTTTTGGGAACTTTGAAAAAAAATCAGGTGGTTGTGTGTCATCTTATATAAGGAGTCTCAGTATATTTCACTGAATAACGTGTCTGTTTTTGTGCCAGCACCATACTGTTTTGTCATTATCTGTCTGTAGTATAACTTGAAATCTGATGTGGTGATTCTTCAGGCAGAGTTTTTATTATTCAGGTTTGTTCTTTTGGCTATTTTGAGTCTTTTGTGTTAACATATAAAGTTTTAAATTGTTTTTTCAACTTGTGTGAAGAATTATGTTGGACTTTTGATGGGGATTGTGTGGAATCTATATATTGTTTTTGGTGGGATAGTCATTTTTACAATATTAATCCTACCAATCCATGAGCACAGGAGATCTTTAAGTCTTTCACTTCCTTAGTGATACTTATTCCCAGTTATTTTTGGAGCTATTATGAATGATATTGTTTTCTTTCTTGGTGTGTCTATTGTTTGTTGGTAGGCCATTGGTTTTCAGTGTTAAATTTGTATCTTGCTCCTTGCTCAATGTGTTTATCAGCTATAGGAGTTTGCTAGTAGAATGTCTTTAGGTCTTTTATGTATAGAATAATATCACCTGCAAATAAGATACTTTCCTATTTTATCCCCTTCATCTTCTTCACTTGTGTTCACTTAGATCTAGTTAAGACTTCAAGCATCATGTTGAACAAGAGTGGGGACAGTGGATATCCTTATCTTATTCTTTATTTTCTTGGGCATACTTCAAGTTTTTCTTAGCATGAAAATGGCTTGCTGTATAGTGACTTTATTATGTTGATGTGCCTTCTATATTCCCAGATTTTCTAGGATTTTTATTTATGAAGAGGCAGATTTTGTCAAAAGCCTTTTCTGAGTCTGATGATCATGTGGTTTTCTCTTTGAGTCTCTTTATGTAATGTATTATATTTCTTAGGTTTTGTGTTTTGAACCACCTCTGCATCTTTGAGAAAATGCTGATTGAATAATGGTGATGATTTTCAAATTGCATCTTGAATTCAGTTCACAGGTATTTTATTGAGAATTTTTGTATCTATATTCATCAAGAAGATTGACCCGTATGTCTATTTGGATGTTGGGTCTTCATCTTGTTTTGGCATCAAGAAAATACTGGTTTTGTAAAGAGAATTTGGAAGATGTCCTTCCATTTCTACTTATTGGAACAATCTGAGGAATATTGGTGCTAATTATTCCCTTTAGTTCTGGTAGACCCATGTGCTGGAATCCATCTGGAACTTGCCTTTTTTTTTCATTTGGAAGAATTTTAAAAATTTTAGTTTAAATATAATTTCTTAATTACAATTATTTAATTAATTCCCCCTTCCATTTTCTCCTTTCAATCCTTCCCAAGTCTTCCCCTCTAGTCCCTTCCATGTTCTACCTTTAGACTTTCTGAATTGTATGTTTTTTTCCTATAATTATTGTTACACACGCATACTACATAATTATGTAAATACAACCTGCAGAATTCATTTAATGTTGATTGTAGATGCATAGTTTCACAGTTGACCAGTTGGCAGATTTTTAGTTGCTGCTTCTATCTCATTGGTTCCTGTGATCTGTTTTAATTATTCACTTCATCTTTATTTAACTTTGGCAGGCTATATACATCTAAAATTTTCTTTTTGACTTTCCAGTTTAGTAGAATACAAAATTTTAATGTATATCCTTATGATTCTCTGAATTTATGTACAATTTCCCTTTTCAGTTCTAATTTTAGTGATCTATGCATTTGCTTTCTTTTAGTTAATTTAGCTAAAAGCTTTGTCAATATCAGCTTTTTCAAAGAACCAACTCTTCCTTTCAGTGATACTTTGTTGTTTTTTTTGTTTCTGTTTAATTAATTTCAGCCCTAATTTGGACTGTCTCTTTATATGTACAGTTTTTGGGTTCATTTCTTCTTATTTTCTCAAGGCCTTCAGGTGCACCATTAAGCTATTAACCTGAGATCTTTCAAATCTTTTGATGTAGTCACTTAGTGCTGTAAGCTTTGCTGTTGGGACTACCTTCATTATGTCCCATTGCTTTACTATATTGTGTTTCCATTTTATTCAATTATATTTATTTAAAAATTTTCCTTGACCCAGTTATTATTCAGTAGTGTGTTGTTGTTGTTATGTAGTTTGTATGCTGTTAAATACAGCTTTATTCCATGTTTGCCATATAGTATGCAAAAATGTGATTTTAGTTTTCCATACTTATTAAGACTTGGTTCATGCTCTAGGATGTGACAAATTGTGTATAAATTCTTTTGACAGTGGAAAAGAATGTGTATTTTTCAGTGTTTTGGTGGAATGTTTTTAGATGTCTGCTAGGTCCTTTGGACTTATGATGCTGTTTAACACCAGTTAGTTTTTGTATAGATGATTTTTCTATTGATGATAGTTGGGTATTGAAGTTACCCACTCACAATTACTGTGTTAAGGTCAATATGTAGCATCTAGTATTTCTTTTATGAAATTGTGTTTGGTGCATGTATATATTTATCATTGAAATACACTTTTAATACATTATTGCTCTAATGAGTATGAAGGGCACTTTTTCTCTTGATTAGTTTTTGGCTTGATGTGTATTTTGTGAGATATTGAAAGAGCTATTCTTTCTTGTTTCTTGGTACCATTTTCTTGGAATACCTTTCTCCTTTTTTTTTAAAATGCTAAGACATTGTCTATCTTTGATGGTGTTGTGTTTCTTGGACACAGCAAAAAGATGGAACTTGCTTTCTAATCTTCTAATATGTGTGTCTTTACTGGGGAGTTGAGACCATAAGAGTTCTTATTGAGTGATGTGTATTACTTCCCATCATTTTTTTAGTGGTGACTTTTATCTCTTTTGATTAACTGTTCTGGAATTGTTAATTTATTGCTTCCTGGATCTTCAGACCATGTCTTCCTTCTATGATCATCTATAGAGCTGCCTTAATAGTCATAAATTCATTTAATATGTTTTCAATCAGAAAAAGTTTTTATTTCCGCTTCAATCTTAGCAGACAGCTTTTTCTGGATATATTTTTCTGTTTTGACAATTGCTGTCCTTCATCACTTGGTATACACCTTTCCAAATCCTTCTCATTTTAAAAAGTTTCTATAAAATAATCAGCTGTTATTCTGCTGGGCCTGCTTTATAAGTGACTTGACTTTTTTCTCTTGATGCTTTTAATATCCATTCTTTATTGTTTGATTTCAATATTTTAACTATAATACATCACAAAGGGTTTCTTTTCTGATTCTGCATATTTGGAGTTCTGTGAACTTCTTGTACTAGGATGAACATCTCTTTTCTAGGTTTGGGAAATGTCTTTGAAAATATTCTTAATCTATTCACTATGGTTCTCTCCTTTCTTTATGCCTTTAATCTGAAGGTTAGATATTTTCATAGAATCCTGTACAATAACACAACCTCTGGAGGCATCACGATCCCTGACTTCAAGCTCTACTATAGAGCTACAGTAATAAAAACAGCTTGGTACTGGCATAAAAAACCAACATGTGGACCAATGGAATCGAATTGAAGACCCTGACATTAATCTGTACACCTATGAACAAATAATTTTTGACAAAGAAGCCAAAAGTGCACAATGGAAAAAAGAAAGCATCTTCAACAAATGGTGCTGGCAAAACTGGATATCAACATGTAGAAGGCTGCAAATAGATCCATATCTATCACCGTGCACAAAACTTAAGTCCAAGTGAATCAAGGACCTCAACATAAATCCAGCTACTCTGAACCTGCTAGAAGAGAAAGTAGGAAGTAGTCTTGAACGCATTGGCATAGGGGACCACTTCCTAAATAGAACACCAGTAGCACAGACACTGAGAGAAACAATCAATCAATGGGACCTCTTGAAACTGAGAAGCTTTTGTAGGGCAAAGGATACGGTCAACAAGGCAAAGCGACAGCCTACAGAATGGGAAAAGATCTTCACCAACCCCACATCTGACAGAGGACTGATATCCAGAATATATAAGGAACTCAAGAAATTAGACATCAAAATGCCCAACAGTCCAATTAAGAAATGGGCTATAGAACTAAACAGAGAATTCTCAACTGAGGAAACTCAAATGGCTGAAAGACATTTAAGGAATTGCTCAACATCCCTAATCATCAGGGAAATGCAAATCAAAACAACTCTGAGATACCACCTTACGCCTGTCAGAATGGCTAAGATCAAAAACACTGAAGACACCTTATGCTGGAAAGGATGTGGAGCTAGGGGAACTCTCCTCCACTGCTGGTGGGAATGCAAGCTTGTACAACCACTTTGGAAATCAATATGGCGCTTTCTTAGAAAATTAGGAATCCATCTCCCACAAGATCCAGCTATACCACTCTTGGGCATATACCCAAGGAATGCTCAACCACACCACAAGAGCACTTGTTCAGCTATGTTCATATCAGCATTGTTTGTAATAGCCAGAACCTGGAAACAACCTAGATGCCCTTCAACTGAAGAATGGATAAACAAAATGTGGTACATATACACAATGGAATACTACTCAGCAGAGAAAAACAATGACATCATGAGGTTTGCAGACAAATGGATGGATCTAGAAAAAATCATCCTGAGTGAGGTAACCCAGACTCAGAAAGACAAATATGGTATGTACTCACACATAGGAGGATACTAGATGTGGAACAAGGATGATTGGACTGCTATTCACATCACCAGGGAGGCTACCTGGAAAACAGGACCCCAAGAAAGACACGGGGATTGCCCAATGAAGGAGAAATGGAAGAGATCTACATGAACAGCCTGGACATGAGTGGGGGTAGTGAAGGGCGAGGGTCAAGGGAAAGAGAGCTTGAGGGAGCGGGAGATTCCAGCTGGATCAAGAACAGAGAGGGAGAACAAGGAATAGGAGACCATGGTAAATGAAGACCCCACATGAGAATAGGAAGAAGCAAAGTGCTAGAGAGGCCCACAGAAATCCACAATGATACCCCCACAACAGAATGCTGGCAATGGTCGAGAGACAGCTCAAACTGACCTACTCTGGTGATGGGATGCCCAAACACCCTAATTGTTGTGCTAGAAACCCCATCCAAAGACTGAGGGATCTGGATGCAGAGATCCATGGCTAGGCCCCAGGTGGAGCTCTGGGAGTCCAATTAGCGAGAAAGTGGAGGGTTTATATGATCGAGAATTGTTGAGACCAAGGTTGGATAAAGCACAGGGACAAATAGCCAAACGAATGGAAACACATGAACTATGAACCAATGGCTGAGGGGTCCCCAACTGGATCAGGCCCTCTGAATGGGTGAGACAGTTGATTGGCTTGATCTGTTAGGGAGGCATCCAGGCAGTGGGACCGGGTCCTGTGCTCATTGCATGAGTTGGCTGTTTGAAACCTGGGGCCTATGCAGGATAGCTTGGCTCGGCCTGGGAGGAGGGGACTGAACCCCCCTGGACGGAGTCTACTAGGTTGATCTCAGTCCTTGGGGGACGCTTTGTCCTGGAGGAGGTGGGAATGGGGGGTGGGCTGGGGGGAAGGTGAGGGGGGCAGGAGCGGGGAGAACAAGGGAATCAGTGGCTGATATGTAGAACTGAATTGTATTGCAAAATAAAAAATAATAATAATAAAAAAGCATGGCATGTCAAGTTGCTGTAAGACTAAACACCCCTCCATATATTAAAGCTTGGTAAGGCAACCAGGTATGAGGAGTAGGGTCCCAAAAGCCAGTAAAAGAGTCAGAAACAGCCCCTGTTCCCACTGTTAGGACCAAGCTACAATGGTAACATATATGCAGAGTGCCTAGGTCAGTCTCATGCAGGCTCCCTAATAGTCAGTTCAGTCTCTGTGAGCCCCTATGAGCCCAGGTTAGTTGATTTTGTGAGTTTTCTTGTGGTGTCCTTGACCCTTCTGGCTCCTACAATCTTTTCTCCCCATTTTCTTCAGGATCCCCCAAAATCTGCCTAATGTTTGTCTGTGGGTGTGCATCTGTTTTCTTCAGTTGCTGGATGAAGTCTTTCTGATGACAACTGATCTAGGCACCAATCTAAGTGTATAGCAGAACATCATTAGGCATCATTACATTGACATTTTTTTTCCTCCAGTCAGGTTTGGTTCTGTCCTAGGTCTCTTGATCAACCAGCCTGAGGGTCCTGGTGCTCCAGGCAGTGTCAAGGGTGGACTTACTCTTCTGGCATGGGTTTTAGCCTAGACCAGTCATTTGTTGGCCACTCCCTTTATCTTTAGGCCACCCTTTCCCTAGCATATCCCACATGTAGGACAGACTACAGATCAAAGGCTATGTGGTTAGATAGACTTCCCACTCCCTCCACTTGAAGTCTTTAGGGAAAGGCTCTTGATTTGACCTGAATATAGACAATATTCTGTAATTGATTTTTGTTTCCTTAGCCCTGGACTCCTGTGCCACCTGCTCCCATCTCTGTGATATCCTATGTACTCTGAAGGACCACAGAAACTTTTCTCGATTCCCACTACCTGCTTCTTTGGACGTTTTAACTGGTATTTTTTTTAGGGGGGGGCAGGTAATTAAAGAAAAGTGCTTAAAACTTACTTTTTCCCACATAGATGCTGCCATGGATCAACAATTGAGTCGACAATAAGTAGTCAGGTGGGGAAAGGGATCAGGGAATAACAAACCTTTATAAAGGTCAGCAGAATTCATCTCAATCACAGGACAGATTCAATCCCTCACTACAGCATTCTTCCTTTGTAGTTTCACAGAACACACAGGTGAGTAAAATTTCCTTTTATGCCAGGACCTAGATTACCAGAGAATTGAGAAACAGATGGAGTAAGGTTAAGGTGAGTCTCTTGCTGGTCTTGGAAGTGAAGGCCTGGAAAGGCTTTCATATGAAATGGGGGCTGTGTACTGCTAGGCACAGGGTGGACTGTCTCCATCCCTTCCTCCTACTCTGTGCAATCCTATTCCTTCTACAGGCCCTGGAGGTCCTTCTTATCACTCATGTGAATTCTCTTTTTCTTACCGTTTCTTATTCCCTTCCATTGATTCTCTTGGGTGAAAGTTGTTAATCTTAAAATTAAAAGGTATGTAAATGAATATTACATAATAACTTCTTCACTTGATCTTAGCCAAAAGGCTGAGAAGTGATATTTAGCTACTATATTAATTCAATGTGATGTTTTTGTCTTAAGATTTGTCTGGCTTCTACCAGAAGCTTTTCATTCTTTTTCCCCTATTTTTGTCAGTCCTTTGAAAATTTTATACAATCTTTGGTGAATACCATGTTATCACAGAGCCTTCATCCAGTGACTGATGGAGGCAGATGCAGAGATCTATGTCAAGGCACCAGGCCAAGCTCCATGAGGCAGTCCAAGAGAGAGAAGAGAGATTCCATGAGCAAGAGGCATCAAGATCATGATGGGGAAACCTACAGACACAACCAAACCAACAGGAGTGGGAACTCCTGAACTGTGGACCAATAGCTGTGGAGCCTCCACAGGACTGGACTAGGCCCTTTACATAAGAGAGACAGTTATGTAGCTTGAGGTGCTTAAGGGGCCCCCTAGCAGTAGGACCAGGATCCATCGCTGGTGCATGAGCTGGCATTTTTGAGCCCACTACCTGGGGTGGGACACTTTGCATAGCCTTGATGCAGGGGGAGGAGCTTGGACCTGCCTCACCTGAATGTACCAGGCTCTGCTGACTCTCAATGGGACATCTTACCTTGTTGGAGGACGGAATGGGGAGTGGGTAGGGAGGAAGGCTTGGGGGCAGTGGGAGGAGGGGGATCTGTTGTTGGTATGTAAAATGAACAAAAAAATTCTTAATAAAAATGAGAAAGAGAAGAAAATTTTATACAATGTATATTGATACATATTTACCCCCTTCCCTAACTCTTAAAAGATCTATCTCTTCTTTCCTACCCATGCAGCCTAGTGTTTTGCTTTTCCAGCAAGTCCAGTGGGTGCTGTGCATATGCTTTTGATGCATGGCCTTCTACAGAAGCAGGACAGTATTCCAGGATTCACACCCTTAGAGAAAAAGTCCCTCCCTCTTTTACCCCATATTAATAGCCAATAGCTCCTTAGTTAGGGGTGGGACTTCATGGCCATCCCTGCTTCCATGTGGGAAGGTTTCTGACTTAGCTTTACACAGGTCTTAAGTATGCTATCTCAATTACAGTGAGTTCACCTGAGCAACTGATGTAGAGAAGACTCTATATTATTGTAGTCACCCATCACTTCTGGCTGTTAGATTCCTTCTGTCTCATCTTCTGCAAGAATCCCTGAGCATCAAGAGACAGTGGTGTGAGTACTTAAGGGCCGAGTACTCTGCAGTCCTTTATTCTCTGCACTTTGACCAATTGTGGGTCTCTTTGTTAACAGCCACCCACTATGAATAAAAAGTTTCACATAACTAAGTCAAAAGATGCATATTAAAGAACATGGAACATATCTTTTGACTTTTGAAAGCTTCATGTTGTTTTCACATTGAAAAACCATTGGCAATATAACATATGTTTATATGTCATGGTAAATAACTCAGTTCATTGGGAAATCTCATTACAAGTAGATACTCTAAATCTCATGACATTGTCAGTGTTTTCCTAATCTGGTTGGCAAATGAGTTTAGAAATGAGGGATCTTCTCTCCCCAGGAAAAAATAGTCAGATATAATTAAAAAGTTATAAAAAGGAAAATCCTTTACTTGCTCCAGAGTAGAAGCAATAAAAACATTAAAAATGATCAAATTATCTTATTTATTAAAAGTAATATAAAGATCCATCCATTTGTCTGCAAACCTCATGATGTCATTGTTTTTCTCTGCTGAGTAGTATTCCATTGTGTATATGTACCACATTTTGTTTATCCATTCTTCAGTTGAAGGGCATCTAGGTTGTTTCCAGGTTCTGGCTATTACAAACAATGCTGATATGAACATAGCTGAACAAGTGCTCTTGTGGTGTGGTTGAGCATTCCTTGGGTACATGCCCAAGAGTGGTATAGCTGGATCTTGGGGGAGATGGATTCCCAATTTTCTAAGAAAGCGCCATATTGATTTCCAAAGTGGTTGTACAAGCTTGCATTCCCACCAGCAGTGGAGGAGGGTTCCCCTAGCTCCACATCCTTTCCAGCATAAGGTGTCTTCAGTGTTTTTGATCTTAGCCATTCTGACAGGCGTAAGGTGGTATCTCAGAGTTGTTTTGATTTGCATTTCCCTGATGATTAGGGATGTTGAGCAATTCCTTAAATGTCTTTCAGCCATTTGAGTTTCCTCTGTTGAGAATTCTCTGTTTAGTTCTATAGCCCATTTCTTAATTGGACTGTTGGGCATTTTGATGTCTAATTTCTTGAGTTCCTTATATATTCTGGATATCAGTCCTCTGTCAGATATGGGATTGGTGAAGATCTTTTCCCATTCTGTAGGCTGTCGCTTTGCTTTGTTGACCGTATCCTTTGCCCTACAAAAGCTTCTCAGTTTCAAGAGGTCCCATTGATTGATTGTTTCTCTCAGTGTCTGTGCTACTGGCGTTCTATTTAGAAAGTGGTCTCCTATGCCAATGCGTTCAAGACTACTTCCTACTTTCTCTACTAGCAGGTTCAGAGTAGCTGGATTTATGTTGAGATCCTTGATTCACTTGGACTTAAGTTTTGTGCACGGTGATAGATATGGATCTATTTGCAGCCTTCTACATGTTGATATCCAGTTTTGCCAGCACCATTTGTTGAAGATGCTTTCTTTTCTCCATTGTGCACTTTTGGCTTCTTTGTCAAAAATTATTTGTTCATAGGTGTGCGGATTAATGTCAGGGTCTTCAATTCGATTCCAATGGTCCACATGTCGGTTTTTATGCCAGTACCAAGCTGTTTTTATTAATGTAGCTCTATAGTAGAGCTTGAAGTCAGGGATCGTGATGCCTCCAGAGGTTGTTTTATTGTACAGGATTCTTTTGGCTATCCTGGGTTTTTTGTTTTTCCATATGAAGTTGAGTATTATTCTTTCCAGGTCTGTGAAGAATTGTGTTGGTATTTTGATGGGGATTGCATTGAATCTGTAGATTGCTTTTGGTAAGATTGCCATTTTTACTATGTTAGTTCTGCCTATCCATGAGCATGGGACATGTTTCCATTTTCTGACATCTTCTTCAATTTCTTTTTTCAGGGACTTAAAGTTCTTGTCATATAGGTCCTTCACTTGCTTGGTTAGTGTTACTCCAAGGTATTTTATGTCATTTGTGGCTGTAGTAAAGGGTGATGTATCTCTGATTTCCTTCTCCGCTTTTTTGTCCATTGTATATAGGAGGGCTACTGATTTTTTTTGAGTTGATCTTGTATCCTGCTATGTTGCTGAAGGTGTTTATAAGTTGTATCAGTTCCTTGGTGGAATCTTTGGGGTTGCTCAAGTATACTATCATGTCATCTGCAAATAGGGAAAGCTTGACTTCTTCCTTTCCAATTTGTATCCCCTTAATCTCCTTATGTTGTCTTATTGCTCTGGCTAGAACTTCAAGTACTATATTGAATAAGTATGGGGAGAGCAGACAGCCTTGCCTTTAAAATCTAAAACTTAGCCTTGCCTTTAAAATCTAAAACTTAGGAAGAGACATGCAGAAAGCGATAGAGAGAAGGTGAGAAAGATGGAGATGGAGCCAGAGCCATAGAGGAGAGATAGAGACTGAGGCGACCAAGCAAAGCTTGACAGATGAAAATGAGGTGATATCACTAGGAGATACTTTACTAAGATATTTCTACTATGAGAGACTCAGTACAGGCTCATGGGAGGAGCAGGGTTCACACCTTGGGGAGGATTGGAGATAATTGACTCTGCCCTGAGTTATAGGTAGCCCCAATTTCATGCAAAAACCCATTCAAATTCCCAGTTCCTGACCCAATACCAGAGTTTCCCCTACCCCACCTATTTCCTTATATTCATTCCTCCCTTCCATCTTTTTCCTTCCTTCCTTCCTTCCTTCCTTCCTTCCTTCCTTCCTTCCTGTCTTCTTTCCTTCCTCACCTCCTTCTCTCTTTCCTTTCAGCAGAGCTGTTGAAAGATTTTAATATTTTTAAGTACAAGTATGATTAAGAGAGGCACTTAGCTGGAAAATAAAACTTATCCAATAGCATAAGCATGGCTTCTCCAAGGCGTGCTTTCTAATGTCTTTAGTTCTTGGTGTGCCTATTCTCTGGTCACTCACCTTAGTGCTCGGTGACACCATGATGGTAGGTGTTGCCCTGAGAAGTGAGACTCTGCTATAACTGGGATGGGACACTTGCCCTGAATTGAAGGTTCATGATCTCTTGGTACTCTTTCCCAGAAGATTGGTGATTTTCAAATCACTTCTAGACCCATGATGACAGCCTTTCCACAAGGGTCTGAAGTAACTTTTAAATACCTTCGTCATGTCACAAAAGAAAATAAAATGAGCAACTCCAAGGAAGCAATTAGAAATTAGAATGGGAACTTTTCTGCCAGTCCTTTGGGCACAAAGCATATGGCAGAGAGGCATGCAGAAGGAACAGATCCCCATTGTTATTAAAATAGAGGCAAGCTGCATGGCCTTGCCCCAAGAGGGACTTTCCCTATCACCTTGTATCCTAGATACTATCAACATCTCCAAACTATGAGGTCCCAAAGACAGTCAGGAAAAATGCCTACCTGAATTGGCTATTAACACATCAAAGCAGAATCACTCAAGACATAGGACAATATTTCAGTAGATAAATATGTTTGATGTAGAAATCTGATGACCAAAGTTTGTGTCAATGAACAACATTAGAACACAGTACCAAGGATTGGAGTGAAGGCTCAGTGGGTAAGAACCTTTCTTACTTTTGTAGATGACCAAGGTTCAGTTTCAAGCTCAGATATGACAGCTCAGAAGAGCTTGTGATTCCAGATCCTGAGGATCTGATGACCCTTCTGATATGCAAGGGATTCTTCACAAATGTAAACATATATACACTTAGGCACACACACACACACAAAATAAAATGAAATAAAATAAAGTGAAACAAAAAATTTGAAGGGCAGATCCAGTGGCAGAGACATCTGTCCTATGAGCTCCTAAGAGGTGTGAAAAATGAAGACAAGAGGATCTCTAAGAATCTGATCTCTCCTGGGATTCAAATTGTAGAACAAAACAGTCTCTCTTAAGTAAGGTAGAACATAAGGCCCCAAAACCCTATAGTACAGAGGCCCACTAACACATAGGACGCACACATACTCACATGAAACATAATACACAGGAGTTACACAGAAACCTCACAATTTATTTACTAATGAGAATTAAGATAACAGCCAATATTTGGGCATTTGGTAATCTTTAGTGACCAAACTGTCAAATCTCTCGTCTTCTTTACCCTCACATGGCACTTGGAAGTGACAACAGATGGAAGGAACAATCCAGAAGTTAAAGGCACATCTTCATTGACTAAGTACTAGTTAGAAGCTACATGCTTCTTCATGTGCAGATGAGAACCTGAGCTGGAGCCCTGCTAACCTCGGGGGAGGGGGTACACAATTCAGGCTGATTTGTGGCACTTCCTCAGGTGATGGTGTATGTGGCTGACTGGTGGAAGCTATGGTTACACAGGGAGCAGGTGTAGGGCTTCTCTCCTGCATGAATCATCTCATGAGCTTTCAGGGTGGTCTTGTGGCTTCTGTGGGTTATGTCAGACCTCATGAGCTAGGAAGTCTGAGACTGGATAGAAGTCTTTCTGACAAATGGGACAGCAAAATGGCCTCTCATTGCCGTGTCTTCTGTGGTGGGCTGAAAGTTTACAGGGATATTTGAAGATTTTGGGACATTATTCAAATTTGTAGTTTTGAGGTTTTGCTGGAGTCTTGAGCTTTGATCTGCATATGTGGAGATTATCGCATGATTTTGGTACACAGGGTCCCAGAGTAATTCTTCTAACAGCTAGAGGTATTTTGACTTGCTCTTCTGACATCCTGAGGGATTCCAAAAGAAACACCCACATTTTCAGGCTTAGGATAATGCCATCTCTGGATAACAAGAAGGGAATCCATCTCATTTATAAGACTACTAACACAGCCATTTCTTTCAGCATTGCAGAGGAGTTGTAGCCATAGTCTCTGTTTTCATGCCCTGTGGAAATAAGAGAGCCTATGAAACTGTGTTTGGGAAGGGAACCCCACAAGACACCCCTCTGCCTTCCAGCTTCCCTACTGAATGTTGCCAAGAATGTATCTTGTGGGATTTGCAAAAGTATCCTTGCATTCTCTTGTGCTAGAGTTGTTGCTGATTTCCTTTGTTTCAAAGGCCTCTTGACTTGTTTGAGGACATGTTCTGAGAAAAGAGGGCTTTTGTTGTGGAATATTAGTTTAAGATATGTTCCATTTGTTTATGCTGTGAAATATCTGTTTATTGATGCAAAGATGTGTTGCATTCTTTTATGCTGCATTTGTTTAACTCTGTGAAGCTGTGTTGCTTGACCTGTCTAAAATACCTGATTGGTTTAATAAAGAGCTGAAAGGAAGGCAGCTAAGCAGTAAAGAGGGATAGGCATGGCTGCCAGGCAGAGAGAATAGATAGGAGGAGATTTCTAGGCTCTATAGAAGAAGGAGGAGCAAGAAAAGGAGATGGAGAGGTGGAATCCAGGGGCCAGCTACACAGACAGCCAGTGTGTAAGAAGAAAAGAAAGATATATAGAATAAAGAAAAGTAAAAAGCCCAGAAGCAAAATGTAGTTAAAAAGAAATGGGATAATTTCAGTTAGAAAAGCTGTCTTGAAATAAGCCACACTAAGGCTGAGCAATCATAAGTAACAATGATTCTCCGTGTATTTATATGGGAGGTGGGTGCTGGTCCCACAAAATGTAAAGAAAAAACCAATTACAGGCTTCCTGTCCCTGTTGGAGAAATGGACCTCTAGATAAGATCAGATGACCATTATCAATGAATCTTCAGAAGACAGATAACCTGCCCTCAACCTGCTTGTACAGGGTACCCAGACTGGAGGTTGGTTCATTTCTCTATCCCTCATCTCTAATGATGCCATCCTGGCATTCCCAGGTTATTTTCTCTAAAGTCACTATTTACAGTGTTTCCAATGTTGAGTCCCTGTTGCTAGAGAAAAAAAAGTTAGTTTCTTATGAGCTCTGGCCACAATGTTGTCTTCCAGTCTTCAAGCCATTAAAGGAGAATCAGCCTTTCTTTAAGGGACCAGCCTTTGTTTACCACATGGGCCTAACTTCATCTGATCCTCCCTCACATACATTTTCTCCACAGATGCACACTGCCTCTGCTCTTAGGAACATGACTGGCCATTATGGCAGCAGTGTACTTGTAATTGGTTTCAGTCATGAAATTCTCAATTTAAAACAAAGCTCAAAATGGTGTGAATGTGGAATAAAAGAAATTGTGAAATGAGAACTTGTGTACGGATTAAGAAACTCAAATAAATAGTACTCTGTAGTTGTCAGCATCATTAATTGAGCATTTTGGAAGCAGAGGATGTATAATTTCCCTGTGTTCCTGGCCATTCAAGGTTACCCAGTAAAACCATGTTTCTAAAAATAAAGAAACCAAACAAACATAACAACAGACAATGAGGATATCCAGAGAATCATCATGTCATGCTTCAAAACCTGTACTCCACAAAATTGAAAATCTAAAAGAAATGGCCATGTTTCTGGATAGGTGCCACATACCAAAATTAAATCAAGATCAGATAAACAATTTAAATAGACCTACAAACCCTAAGGGAATAGAAACAGTCATTAAAAGACACCCAGTCAAAAAAAGTCCATGGCCAGATGGTTTCAGTGCAGAATTCTTCAAGAATTTCAAAGAAGAACTAATATCAATACTCCTCAAATTGTTCAACACAATAGAAACAGAAAAAACATTACTAAATTCTTTTTTTATGAGTCTATAGTTACACTGATACCCGTACCACACAAAGATGCAACAAAGAAAGAGAATTACAGACCAATCTCCCTCATAAACATTGAAGCAAAAATACTTAATAAAATACTGGCAAACTAAATCCAAGAACACATCAAAAAATTATCCACTATGACCAAGTTAGCTTCATCCCAGAGATGCAAGGATGATTCAACATATGAAAATCTGTCAATATATAACACCATGTAAACAAAATGAAAGAAAAAACCACATGATCGTCTCATTAGATGCTGAAAAAGTCTTTGACAAAATCCAATACTCCTTCATGATAAAAATCTTGGAGAGATCAGGAATACAAGAAACATACCTAAACGTAATAAAGGCAATTTACAACATGCAGACAGCCACTATAAAATTAAATGGAGAGAAACTCAATGCGATTCCACTAAAATCAGGAACAAGACAAGGCTGTCCACTCTCCCAATATCTATTCAAAATAGTACTCAAAGTTTTTCTAGAGCAATAAGACAACAAAAGGTGATCAAGGTTATACAAATTGGAAAAGAAGAAGTCAAAATTTTTCTACTTGCAGAAGATATGATAGTATGCATAAGTGACCCCAAAAATTCTATGAGAGAACTCCTACAGCTGACAAACACCTTCAGTAATGTGGCAGGATACAAGATTAACTCAAAAAAATCAGTAGCTCTCCTATATACAAATGATTACCAGGTGGAGAAAGAAATCAGAGAAACACTACCCTTCACATATCTACGAATAATATAAAATACTTGGGGTAATCCTAACTAAGCAAGGACCTGTATAACAAGAACTTTAAGGTTCTGAAGAAAGAAACTGAAGAAGACATCAGAAAATGGAAAGATCTCCAATGGTCATAGTAAAACCAACATAGTAAAAATGGCAGTCATACCAAAAGCAATCTACAGACTCAATGCAATCCCCATCAAAATCCCAACACAATTCTTCACAGACTTGGAAAGAACAATACTCAACTTCATTTGTAAAAACAAGAAACCCAGGATAGCTAAAACAATACTGAACAACAAAACCACCTCTGGAGGCATTACTATCCCTGACATCAAGCTCAACTATAGAGCTATAGTAATAAAAAAAAAACAGCTTGGTATTGACATAGAAACAGATATATGGACCAATGAAATAGAACTAAAGACCCTGATATTAATCCAAACACATATGCACATCTCATTTTTGAAAAAGAAGCCAAAACTGTACAATGGAAAAAAGAAAGCATCTTCAACAAATGGTGCTGGCATAACTGAATGTCAACTTGCAGAAGATTGCAAATAGATCAATATCTATCACCATGCACAAAACTCAAGTCCCAGTCTATCCAAGACCTCAATATAAAAACAATGGCTGAGGGGTTCCCAACTGGATCAGGCCCTCTGAATGGGTGAGACAGTTGATTGGCTTGATCTGTTTGGGAGGCATCCAGGCAGTGGGACCGGGTCCTGTGCTCATTGCATGAGTTGGCTGTTTGAAACCTGGAGCCTATGCAGGGTTGCTTGGCTTGGCCTGGGAGGAGAGGACTGGACCTGCCTGGACTGAGTCTACCAGGTTGATCTCAGTCCACAGGGGAGGCTTTGCCCTGGAGGAGGTGGGAATGGGGGATGGGCTAGGGGGAAGGTGAGGATGGCTTGAGGGGAGAGAGCAAGGGAATCTGTGGCTGAAATGTAGAACTGAATTGTATTGCAAAATTAAAAAAAGATAAATGGTTTATATTTTATAGAAAAAAAAAGCCAGTTACACTGAACCTGATACAAGAGAAACTATGAAGTATCCTTGAACACACTGGTACAGGAGACCACTTCCTAAATATAACACCAGTAGCATAGACACTGAGAGCAACATTTAATAAATGGGACCTCCAGAAACTGAGAAGCTTTTGTAGAGCAAAATACACTCTCAATAAGACCAAATGACAGCCTACAGAATGGGAAAAGATCATCACCAACCCCACATCTTACAGAGGGCTGATCTCCAAAATATATAAAGAACTCAAGAAACTAGACATCAAGATAACGAACAATCCAATTAAAAAATGGGCTATAGAGCTTAAACAGAGAATTCTCGATGGACAAATTTCAAATGGCTGAAAGACATTTAAGGAATTGCTCAGCATCTTTAGTCATCAGGGAGATGCAAATAAAAACCACCCTGAAATACCATCTTATACCTGTCAGAATGGCTAATGAAAGCACTGCAGACAGTTTATGTTGGAGAGGATGTGGAGCAAGGGGAACACTCCTCCACTGTTGGTGCAAGTGTAAATTTGTATAGCCAGTTTGGAATCAGTATGGCGATTTCTCAGAAAATTGGGAATCAATCTACCGCAAAACCCAACTATACCACTCTTGGGCATATACCCAAGGAATGCTCAATCTTACCACAAGGATACATGCTCAGTTATGTTCATAGCAGCATTATTTGTAATAGTCAAAACCTGAAAGCCACCTTGATAACCCTCAACTGAAGAATGGATAAAGATAATGTAGTGCATGTACACAATGGAGTACTACTCAGCAGCAACAACAATGACATCATAAAATTTGCAGGCAAATGGATAGAACTAGAAAATATCATCCTGAATGAGGTAACCCAGACTCAGAAGTACATATAAACATGGTATGTACTCATTCATAAGTGGATACTAAATGTAAGGCAAAGTAAAACCAGACTACAACCCACAGCTCCAAAGAAGCTAACTAACAAGGAGGACTCTAAGCTGGACACATGGATCACCATAGGAAGGGGAAATAGATGACATCCATGAGTAAAATGGGGATGGGGGGCAATGGAGGGTAGGTGATGGGGGATGAGAACATAAGGGAATGGGATGGTCAAGCTGGAACAGGGACAGAGTGGGAGAACAACGAAAGAGATATCATGATAGAAAGAGATATCATGTGGCTAGGGAGATACCAGGTGCTAGGGGACTGAAGTGATGGCTCAGCAGTTCATAACTGGCTGGTTTTGCAGAAGACTTCTTTTGGTTCACAACATCTGTTTCAGATGGCTCACAACAGCCTGTAATACCTGGCACTTCTCATCTCTGTAGGAACTAAAAAACACGGTTACATACACACATGCCCACACACATACACACAAATAAATTTAAATATTTTTTTAAAAGATTAGAAAATGAAAAAAAAGACTGAGCAATACCAACACAAAGAGGAATATTTGGCCTACACAAGGAAAGGCTTTTGATTGATGAATAGAAGTTTCCAAAGTTGAGAATGCAGGATAGTTTCAAGCCTTCAGTGTTTAAAATTTATATTGTTTATCTCAACAGAAAATGTTCCTTAACATAAGGTATCAAGTTTCCTCCCCTTGATTCTTTAATATTAGTAATTTATCCATATCCTTTTTTTTCTCAATAGAGAAAGAATGACTCCTGAGAATGTAGCAGTAGGGATCCTCTTCTCCCAGACAGCCATAGGAATCCTGGGCAACTGGTCACTTCTGCTTCATTATTTCATTTTGATATGTACTGAAAAGTGTTTGATGCTGAAAGACCTGATTATAAAACACCTAATCTTTGCTAACTTTTTGGTTATTATCTCAAGAAGGATTCCACAAATAGTGTCAGAATTTGGATTGAAATCTTTCCTGGATGACTTTATATGTGAACTTGTTGTGTACTTTATTCTAGTACCCCAAGGTGTTTCCCTGTGCACCACGTACGTGTCTCCTCAGCTGCTTTCAAGCAATCACAACCAGCCCCAGCAGCACTAGATGGATGAAGCTTAAACACAGAGCCATCAAGTACATTGGTTCCTCATGCTCATTTAGCTGGTTTGTGCATCTGATCCTCAACATCACAACTGCTGTGAGAGTAACAGATCCTCATAAGAGCAGGAATGGCACCAACAGATTCAGTTTTGGATACTGTGCTGGGTTTGTTTCTGGAACCATTACAGATTCACTGTATTTGTTTCTGTTCTGCTTCAGTGATGGTCTGTATTTGGGTCTCAAGGTCTGGACTAGTGTCACCATGGTGTGCATCCTCCACAGGCACAAGAAAGAAGGTACAGCATATTCACAGTGCCCAGGACTGCCCTAGAGTCTCCCCTGTATCCAGAGACATTCAATCCATTCTGATCTTTATGTGGACCCTTGTCACCTGCTACTCCATCTTTTCCATCCGGGTTCTTTATATGGTGTTCTTTGATAATTCAGGTTGATCAGTCCTAAAAATATTTGCAATTCTACAAACAAGTTTTTCCACATCCAGCCCTTTCGTTCTCCTCAGAAATAAAATTCTCCCTCCAGGTTGTACTTTCTTCATTGTAGAAAATGTAAAATTTTAAACTATTTTTACATGTTCTAGTAGCTTATTTTCTCTAATATATTCATGTGTTCCTTCATCAATCATGACTCTGTCTCCTTAGACCTGATCAACCAGAATGTTTTATATGAATTTCACAACAGGAACAGCCTTGACTGTAGTCTTAGTCCTTCAACTGAATGACTTACATGAAAGTAGGAGACACTGCAAAGTATCTAGGAATTTCAGTCATTTGAAATAGCATCTTTATAGAACTGGCTCCTGGCTTTATAAATCCACTGATAATCTATCCTGTGATAGCACTCAAAATTGTCTGTGAAATGTGTGCAGTGTTAGGCAGTGCCCAGCATTTAACACATATATGTACAAATTATACATAACTTGAAAATTTTTGATTACTTTTTGGTGAAGTAATTGTGACCCTGAGAAAATACATCAGATGGACTAACCTTTCCTAAATGTTCAGTCAGAGTTCCCTGGCTGTCTTTTTAAATCTTGAAATGAGTATTTTATTGTATTCCTCTAGGAGCATGAGGTTGAAGATAGTTTTATCAGTAGATTTGGGGCTTATATGAAGGGTTGGTGCTGGGAAATAGAGCATTTGGGGTTTGAGGGATGTGCTGAGATGGGCTGAAAATCAACTCATGTTGAGAAACTGAACTGAATAGAATAGATCAGAAGTAATAACTTCTGGAAATAGTAGCCTAGGTGAACCCTAAACCCAATGTTGTAAAGTCGTACTTCTGAATCATTTGTGCCAGTGAGGTGGTAGAAGAGGAATGGGAGCTATTTGGGAGAGGTGTGATTCAACCAAAACTAATGATGTTTGGGAAACTCATGTAATAATTTACCAGTGTATAACCTGATTGGAAAATACAATTTAATAAGGAATTTTAACAGAGATATTCAGCATGATTTAGCAGAAAACATGGGTTTTCAAACAAAAATTGATTCTGGATGAGATATATATTTCTTTATTTATTATTTGGAGAGTCTCCTGTGTTGCAGAATATTGGTATCCTGCATAGAGATGTGTTGCTCTGAGTGGTTTAATAAAGAGCTAAATGGATAATAGGTAGACAGTAGAGAATAGGCAGGACTTCCAGGCAGAGAGAGAGAAACTGGGAGGAGGAAGCAGGAAACTGGGATTTTGCCAGCAGATTCAGAACAAGTCAGATGTGCCCAACTAAGAGAGGCTAACAGAGCTACATGGAAAAATGTAGATTAGAAAATACATAGGTTAATTAAGTTAAAAGAGCTGGTTGTGATAAAGCATAAGCTAAGGCGAGGCTTCATAGTTAATAATAAATCTCTGGGTCATTATTTGTGGGCTGGTGGTACAAAGATAGTCCAACAAGAATGTGTGCTGCAACCCCCAGACTCCCAAACCATTGAGGTATGGCTATTGTTCTTGGTTGCTTACTTGAACTGGGTGGTAAGACTCTCTTTCTGAGTACACCATACAGAATAGTTGCAGAACATTGAAAAATCAATCTTGAACTGACCAGAAAACTCTTTTCCTGTTGGCTAGGTGGCATAGTACTGGAGGTGCTACATCAGCTTGTGGGAGAGAAGAGACATTAATGGTCTTATTCAGCACTGGACCCTGCAGGCTACAATAATGACCTACCCAAGCAAGATGTGCAAATGGTACATTAGTGTCATGGTTGTTACTCAGATAACCAGTTGCTTTCTTATTTTATCTGGGGCTAATAACACAAGAGGGAATTCATGCCTATTTCTGCAAATCTGGTCAAATCTCCAAATCTTGGGAGATCTTAGACCCTATAGGGCAACCTACCACAGCTGTTTCCTTAAGTAGTCATATTGTCCAAATGCTGCCTTTTAAATATTTATGTTTGTACTCATAGATTTGTGTTATACTAAACCTTGGTCAGAGAAGCTTCTTTTTTGTAGCAGTTAATGCATGAACTCATAACAAGTCAAGTGCTGAGAATGAGTTGTGAGTACTCAGCCATAGACATCCATTACTCCAGGTGCAGGGGACACGGCATATAAGAAGAAACAGAAAGAAAATTACAATATAGAAGATACAGAGGACAGCTATGAAATTCTGTCTTCCGTATATGACATGCCTGCTTCCCATCTGGACTCACAGCCACTGTGGTTACGGGCATTAGATCTACACAATGTTCAGCCAGTGAAGATTCCAGAATGGATGGGGGAAGGGTTACTAATGCCCCACTCCTATATATGGACCATTGGCAAGTGGTCGGTACTGAGAGCAGGAGAGTGACTTTTCCTTGGGTGTTTGAGAACTAAGTTGACCAAACAACAGTGATGACCCACAACCATGAGCTATTAGTAGTACTAATTGGACTCAGGGGGCACACAAAAAAGAGAAACAAAAAAAAGAAAGGATGTGAAATTGAGAGGTAGATATACTGGAGAGGAGATATTGGAAAAGAGGTGGGGGAATAGGTATGACCAGGCTACACTGTGTGTGTGTGTGTGTGTGTGTGTGTGTGTGTGTGTGTGTGTGTGTGTGTGTTTTAAAATCATAAAGAAAAGTATTTTAAAATAAACGTAAACCCCCCTAACCAATGATTCTTTCTTAAATTTATGCCATCAAAATACATGCACATTGCAAATAGAATCCCTTTGCTAGGAAGTTCAGAGAATCCTCATTTATACAAGCTCAAAATTCTCATTTATGCAATCTCAAAACTGGAATCCGCACATCAGCTGTTCAGATATATAACTGTAAACACATGCACTAGTGTTTCTTCAGACATGAAAATGAATGGACTCCAGCTGCACAGAAATGAAATGAGAAGCTCTTAGAAAATGTGGCTTCAAAGAAGTGAGATGTAAAATTTTCCTGGAATCTCCAATTTCAAGGCCCCTTGGTGCTGGTTATTAACTTCTGACATCACCTAAGATATTAGGTGGTGAGTTAAAGCTGACAGGTCTGCTCAAATCCAGACAAAGCCCCATATTTCCCTTGTTCCCTCTCCTCTGCTCTAGGCATGGGACTTGTGTGGCTCTCCTTGTGACACCCTGAGTACTCTAAGGACTCACAGAAAAGTTTTTCTCAACTCTTTATAATGCCTTCTTGGATTTGCTGTCTTAATCTGGACTTTTTTCTTTTACAGGTAATTGGAGCATGGCTGTTGAAAAGGTATTCTTAATTCCCCATGTAGATGCTGTTATGGATCTAGAGCTGAAAATCACAGGTCCTGTGAGGGAAAAGACCAGGGAATTATAAGCCTGTAAGTAAGGGACCAGAGTCTCATCTCAACAAGACAGACTTAGTTGCTTACTCCAACTTCTGTGTTAAACAGAACACATGGTAAGTACATTTTCTCTTTATACCAAGCCACAAGTGACTGGAGAATCTATATTTAGAGGGAATAAGGGAAAGTTACTGTTGTTAAGTACTGAAGTAAGATGATGAAAAGGATTTCACATGAAATGGAAGCTATTTTTTGCTGGCAAAGGATGATGGACAGTTTCCTGCCTTTCCCTCTCTGTGCATTCAGCAAGCTCCAAAGGGTCCCTTCCTATCTTATGATACATTGACTCCACTCATTTCTATATGTGTTATGAATATACATGCAAATGAAAACATCCAGTTAGACAGACAGACAGATAGATAGATAGATAGATAGATAATAAGTAGATGATAAATAGGTAGGTAGGTAGGTAGGTAGGTAGATACATAGATAGATACATGTTGCATAGGGAGGTAGGTAGATAGATAGATACATACATACATAGATACATAGAGATACACAGAGATAGATAGATACGTAGATAGATAATAGATAATGTAGTATATGTGTATGGCTAGCAGAGGAGTGGTTGGATATTCTTCCATTTTCCTCTCTACCGTTTTTATTTAAACAAGATCTCTGGCTGAATCTAGAGCTTGTGTTTTTTTTCTAAGTTGATGACCAACAACCCCCAGCAATATCATGTAGGCAGTGTGATCTTAACTCAGGTCTTGATACTTGTAGTAAGTGCTCTTACCTTTTACCCCATCTATTCTGCCCATGTATTATCCATTTTAGGGGTTGAATTCTGCTCTTATTTTTCCCTCCTTTTGGAGAAAAGTTCCTTTTAAGATTTATTTCTATTATTTTAGATTACAGGTATTTGTGTTTCTATCTGTTTGTGGGTATGTTCATATATGTGTACAGGAGCCAGTAGAGCCCAGAGGTATCAGATTCTTCCTAGAGCCAGAGTTGCAGGCAGTGGTGAGGCACTCTGTGGGTGTCACAAACAGAACCCAGGTTCTTTGAAAGAATAGCAAGTGCTTTTAACTACTAACCCATCTCCCCAGCCCCCAAAGTTACCAATCTTAAAATCACAGGTGTGTAAGCCATTAATGACTTCCTAAAAAAAGATGATTTATTTTCTTAAAGAAATAGGTACTTTAAACCACAGCTTTTGTGTGACTGAATGGACAGTGTGCATATTGAGCAACAATGCACACACAGTATGATTGGCTCCTCCTCATTGCAGACTCATTTAGAATTCCTGTGTTTCAACTGAGAATTCTTCCAGTTAGTTTTGCAAAAGTTTGGGACAATAGATACCCTTCTGCATCAGCTTAAGGGATGTACAGAAAACACAGTTACTATTATCCTCAGCACTTTATCATGAGTTTTATGAATACTATTCTTGATTGAAAACCCGATGGGGAAAGCTAACTGTTGACTGGTGTGGTTTTGACCATTCCTGGTACAATCTGAAGTTCAGCAGACATGTAGGACATGAGCCCAGGGTTCAAGTGAAAAGGTGATGGAGAGTGCTGGCCCTTCCAGGAACCCAGAAAGAGCATCACAGGCTGGACAGGGCTGGACTCAAGCAAAGAACACTGCAAGGAGAGCAGAGTGGGGGTGGGGGGGCATTCTGGGAACTGTTGCTTCTGAGCACTTCCCTCTGTATGTGAATCCACTACAAATTCAGACACAGCTTCTCCAGTTCCCTTGATGCCCAGCCTGAAAGACACTTTTCTAGTTTTTCAAAATGAATTTATGGAAAATTCTCCTTTGAAGTGCATCAGAGAGATGACTAGCATTCATTTTCTGGTTTAGACCTTTTATCACTTTTCCTCCATGTTGTTGAAGAAATTTCATATTGAGCTATCTGTGTACTGACAAAGTCGTTCCTTTCTAGATGTTCTATTATCTCTTTACATCTTCCACTTCCCATTATTTTGGAAGAACTGCTTATTATTCATTATAGACTGATGAAATGACTGAACCCAAATACGGCATCTATCACAAAATCTGACTCATTGGAGCTGTCTTGTTTGAACACAGTATCTCCTACATTGCCTGATTTTCCACATTGTTTAATAGCCTGACACTTTTCACCCTGTGAACCAATGTATTTTGTCTTATCCCCTTCTTCCCGTCTAATTTCAGGCTAGTGTGCTGTTAAGTCTCTTGTTCTACGCAATGTATTTGTTGCTCTCTTCCTACCTCACTACAACACTTAACCACAGAATTTATTAAGCAAGTATGTGACTTAGTATAAACTTCTATGAGTAGAAGTTTTCTATTCACTTTACATGCCAACCACAAATCTCCCTCTCTTCCCTCTTCCCACCACCAGACTTCCACCCAACCCACCCCCTCATCCCCACATTTTCCAAATTGAGGTTTCCCATGGGGAGTCAGCAGAGCCTGGCACGCTCAGCTGAGGCAGGTCCAAGCCCCTCCCCCCTGCACCAAGGCTGTGCAAGGTGTCACACCCTAGGCACTGGTCCCCAAAAAGCCGCCCATGCACCAGGGACAGATCCTGATCCTCCTACCTGCCGCCCACCCCCAAACAGTTCAAGCTAAACAACTGTCTCCCATATTCAGAGGAACTAGTCTAGTCCTACTGGGGCTCTACAGCTATTAGTCCACAGTTCATGGGCTTTACTGGCATGGCTGGCCATCTCTGTATGTTTTCTCATCATGATCTCCACTTCCCCTGCCCACAGAATCCCTCCTTTCTCTCATCAATTAGATTCCCGAAGCTCAGCCTGGTGCTCAGCTGTGGATCTCTGCATCTGCTTCCATAAGTCACTAGATAAAAGCTCTATGATGACAGTTAAGGTATTCACTAGTCTGTTCACCAGAGTACATCAGTCCAGGCATCCTTTCGACCATTGCCAGAGTCCAAGGTGGGGTAATCCAGTGGATTCCTGAGAACTTCCCCAGCACCCTGCCTCTTCCTATTCCCATGATGTCTTCATTTTTATGGTATCTCTTTCCTTACTCTCCCACCCTGTCCCTGTTCCAGCTTGACCCTCCCATTTCCTTATGTTCTCATCCCCATTCTTTGCCTTCCATCACCCCCCCCACACACACACACTCCCAGTTTGATAATGTAGACCTCATCTCTTTCTCCTTCACTCGGCTATCTATGTGTCCTTCTTAGGGTCCTTGTTAGCTAGCTTCTCTGGAGCTGTGGGTTGTAGTCTGGTTGTCCTTTGCCTTATATCTAGTATCCACTTATGAGTGAGTACATACCATGTTTGTCTTTCTGAGTCAGGGTTAGCTCACTCAAGATGATATTTTCTAGTTCTATCCATTTGCCTGCAAATTTCATGATATCGATAATGATGTTATTTGAGCTACAAATAATTAATACACATTTACATGTCTTCTTCCTGGTTGTATTGATGCTGTTAAATTTGTTTATCTCAGGTGAAAAGAACATGGTTCCTGAGAACTTGCCAATGGGGATTCTTTTTTTTTCTCTAACAGCTGTTGGGATTCTTGGCAACTGGTCAGTTCTTCTTCCATATATCATGTCTGTATTCACTGGAAAAAGTCTGATGCCCAAAGACCAGATTTTAAGGCATTTGATTCTAGCCAATTCCTTGGTCATTATCTCAAGAGTAATTCCTCACATAATGGTACAGCTGGGCTTGCAATATTTCCTGGGTGACCTTTTATGTAAACTCACTCTCTACAGTAATCGAGTGGCCCGGGCCATTTCCCTGCACTGCACCTGCCTCTTGAGTTGCTTCCAAGCAATCACAATCAGCCCCAGCAACTCCAGGTGGATGAAGCTTAAACACAGAGTCTCCAAGTACATGGCTCGTTCCTGCTCACTCAGCTGGCTTGTGCATCTGCTCCTAAACAGCAAAACAGCTATAGATGTGATTGGACCTGATACTAACAAAAACTTCACCAAGAAAATCAAGTTGGGGTACTGCTCGGCATTTGTTGCTAGCAATCTTGTAACTGTACTACGTCTTTTATTGCATTGTTTCATTGATGGTCTGTATTTGGGTCTCATGGTTTGGACCAGTGACTTCATGATGCGCATCCTCTACAGGCACAAGATTCAGCTACAACATATTCACAGTGCCCAGCATTCTCTCAGAGTCTCCCCTGAAGACAGAGCCACAAAAACCATCTTGACCCTTGTCTGTACCTTTGTCCTCTCCTATTCAATGTCCTTCATATTAGTTATCTATAATGTGGCATTTGACAATCCAAGTCTGTGGATAATCAACATATTTACATTCCTAGACACATTTTTTCCCACATTTTGCCCCTTCATCTTCATCTGTAATAACAAATCTGGTACAAAGAATCATTTTCCCTGCTGTAGGAGAAGGTAATTTAACATGATGATGTGTGTGTTATGATAAATTTAAACATTCTTTCATCTATTACTGATCATTAGACTCACACATGACCAGGTGTTGTTTAGCAAGTTAATGGCTCTCTAAATTAAGCATTGCCAGTTGTTACTGCAGTCATAATGCTGCCTAAGCAGTTCCATGACATGAAGATATCCCTTTATTTTTATTCTAAAAGCTAAGAGATTGGGGATCATCATGTACTAGGTGGAGCTCCAGGAGTCCAATCGATGAGAGAGAGGAAGTGTGATATGAGCAAGAGATATTGACACCATGATTGGAAAAAGCACAGGAACATATAGCCAAACTCCCGGAAACAAATGAAGTGAGGAGCCCCCATGGAACTGGTCTAGGCCCTCTGGATAAGTGAGACAATTAATTAGCTTGAACTGTTTAGGAGGTCCCCCAGGTGGTGGGACTGGGACCTGTCCTTGGTGCATGAGCCAGCTTTTTGGAACCCAGAGCCTATGCTGAGACATTTTGCTCAGCCTTGGTGCAGGGAGGAGGGGATTGGACCTGCCTCAACTGAATGTACCAGGCTGGGCTGACTCCCCAGGGGAGACCTTGCCTTGGAGGAGGTGGGAATCGGGGGTAGATTGCAGGAGAAGGCTGGAGGTTGGAAGAAGGGAGGACAGGGGGATCTGTGGCTGATATGTAAAATGACTAGAAAATTGCTCATAGAAAATTAAAAAAAATATGATACGCTTAAAGATATCTAATTAGCTGTTGAGGTATGTGTTTCTCTTTAAGCACAGCCTGGACTCTGATCCCACTGCTGCAACTGAATTACAGAAAAGAAGAGCAAAGAGAAATCCAGAATCTTTGGCATGTTTATGTGATCAATTCCATTTTATTCATTCACGTTTTGACTTCACCGATGTTCTGCATCTGATCTTATGATGTGGGTTTGTGGCTCCACTTCCAGGTTCCCCTATGGGAAGAAATGACAAATGCTGTCTATTTGCTGTGCCCATTGTTTCCTAAGACTTCCCTGGAAAACAGAGACTTTCCTAGTCATCCCAATTCTGCTGTGGGCCGTTGTTACCTCCTACTCAGTTGCTTGCACCCTGGCATTCTGTATGACAGTCTATGACAACCCAAGGCTGTGGAGGTTAACCTCTACATTTCTACAAGCATTCTCCATACGTTGTCCTACTGTATTCATCAGTGTTCCCAACTTAATCTCCACACTCTCTTTTCCCTGCCATAGAAAAGATAGTATTTTTCTAATCTCTCAATGTGTCACAGTTGTTGATTTCTGTTCATGAATATATACATATGTTCTTTATTATTTGTGCAAGTCTAACATGAGGTAACATGATGGTTAATATTGATAGTCCACTTTATAAGATCTAGAATCACACAACAGACAGAATCTGGATACATCTTTGAGGGAGTTTAAAGCTGGGTTAATGGAGGTAGAGGACCCACTCTAATTCGGCACAGCCATTGGTTCTCTGGTTAGATTCCTGGACTGAATAAACTGGGGAAAACAAGTTGAGAACTAGCATGCATCTCTCTTTGCTATCTGTCTAGAGATACCATGTGATCAGCTGCGTCAACCTCTTGATACCATGATTCCTTCCCATGATGGACTGTGTACTCAAACTGCAAGCTGAAATAAACCAATTCCACTCTAAATTGTTTTAGTCATTTTTTTAGTCAAAACATTGAAGAAATTAACTAAATAACTCAATAGTATTCAATAGTATTCTAAATTGTACTGATAAAATCCTATGAGTCATTGTGGTGGCTACAGCATATTTAAATGGAGTTAAATTTTGAGGCTTTTTTTTGTCTTTTTACATTGCTGTAAAATGGACATCTCAATGCCTGCTGGCAGAAGATAGCAAATACTGCAACTTTTGGGAGGCTGTCAACTCAAGTTGATCCTCCAGGACTTACAACATTATGTAGAATGGGTTCTATATTTTTCCAAATTATGTGATTAATACATGCTTAGAATTTCAGCTTTGTATATACAAGAGAAAAAAAAATACATACCCTAGAGAAGACAACAACTATTTTTCCTCTTCCTATGAAATAACAGGAATAAGAATTTAAACAAGGAACAAGTTCATTTAAATCAATGCTAATAAATAAATAATACATAATTTTATTCATTATAAAACTGAAAGTTTTCCTACCATGATTTTTAGGATTTATGTATTTCTAATCTAATATTATCTAATTCTGTTAAAGCACTTTTTCCTTCATCCACTTCTTTTTACTAATTTATATTTCAAGGGTGGGGGTATTGAAGCCTGTGTTTTTGTCTGAATAGTTGCACTATATGAAAAATGGGATAGGTTATAAGAGATTATTCAGTTCCATGATTTCCAAGATAGTAGACATCTATATAAGGTGAATATCATTTAAAGATAATCTGTTGAAAACATGTGTACTGTCTGTTATAGTGTTTTAGTACAATAATTCTACCATTCTGTAGGCTGAGACAGGAGTATGGTTATGAATCTGAGGTGAGTTCAAACAAGATAGAAAGTCTGAGGCTAGCCCACCCTACCTTATTAGACCCAAGCAATTCAAATCAAAACTTAAAAAAAAAAGATTAAACAGCCAAATGCTTCTAGTTCCTGGTCTTTACACCTTATATACCTTTCTGCTATCTGCCATCACTCCCTGGGATTAAAGGCTCACTTCTTGGGATTAAAGGTGTGTGTCATCATGCCTGCATATAACCTTGAACAGATGGATTTCTGTCCCTGGAACGCTAGGATTAAAGGCGTGTGCTACCACTGCCTATCCTAAGTATCTAGTCCTCTTATCTGAATGGCTCTAAGATGAACTTCTGCTCCAAAGCCTGAAAGCTTAACCAGCCAAATGCTGGTCCTAACGCCTTACATACCTTTCCGCTTTCTGTCACCACTCCCTGGGATTAAAAGCTTGCTTTCTGGGATTAAAGGCGTGAGTCACCATGCTTGGCTGTATCCTTGAACACATGGATTTCTGCCTCTGGAATACTAGGATTAAAGGTGTGTGCTACCTACCACTGCCTATTTTAAGCATCTAGTGGCTTTTCTGTTCTCTGATCGCAGATAAGTTTATCAGGGTACACAATATTGTGGGGAACACAATACCACCACATTTCTTCTCTTTTTGTCTAAAATTTAAAAATCTTATAACTAATACAAGAATAACTATCTAATAAGTATATACAATATATACAGTAAAAAACTCCATAATATATATATTAACAATGTCCAGTCCAGTAACATTTGATAAACTCAGACAAACTAATTTTCATTACTTATCCTACGTAAAACAAGTAGTTCCTTTTTAAAAGTATTTTTCTTTTCATAATAGATTCAGTAATCTACCTTTTGTCATTTTTATATATTCCTCTTTTTCTTTTTAGAGTGCATTCAATTATCTACCCATTTATCTTATTACTTCTTTATCTGTTTTTCTCAGGGTAGATTCAGTGATCTACCTCATATGTATATTCTCTTCTTTATTTTTCCTTTTTTTTTTAAAACAAAACCTCTGAATCTAATCTCCATGATCAGCTTTTTTCCTGACCATTAACAATTAACAACTTGTAACCAACCATCATAAACAATGACAATATTCATAACTCATAAAACAACCAAAAACCTCCCATTCCACCGCTTGGGAATGTGGGTGTTGTTTTCTTAAAGTTACTTCCTGCTTTCTAGGTGTGAAGATATCTGTAGGGAATCCTGAAAAGAAAATTTTTGGGTTAATTGTCAAGTCCTGTATCATTTGTCCAGTCGCTGCTTAGTAGGAAAGTTCAGGGCTTGTCTCAAGTCCTTGCTCGAGTAGTCTGTCAGGCTGAATCATCTCAGCTAGCCATCTCCAAATTTTCCTGAGCAGTTTGTAGTCCAAAGCCATCTTTCCTTGGTGTTAATCAGCTTAATGGCTTTACCATAGTCCATGTGGAATCATCATTGTGGGATCCTATCATCCTTTGAAGATTCCAAAGTCGCTGTTAGGTGTGGTCATGGTTCCCTTTAGAATTTTTTTTTTGTCCCTCCTCTGTGGTTTGGAGGAAACACAAGTCTCATAAACCTCTGTTTCCGGGAACCGTGAACGTTCTTCCCTAGAAGAGAAAATCTTCACAGCAATAGTCTTGCCAATCTTTCCCAAATTGACCTTTTTCGATGTTTTCTTGTAACACGATGGTCCTGGCAATTCTCTGAACAAGCATCAGAAAACCCTTCATCCCAGGTAGAGGCATCAACATCATCACCAATAAGATGAGAAGGAGCCAGCAACTCGGAGCAGCAGCCACTGCCTCCATGGTCCCACCACTGTTTGTGGCTCGGCCCCAGCCAAAGCTTCTCCTACCTTGGCCTCAAACTCAGGATCCTCCTCCCTCTGCCTTCTTCAGTAAATCTTACTGGCATGTGCCACCACAACCGGCAGAGTGTAGTTCGGGTCTGAGCTGGGGCCCACAAGGCCACAGGCAAGCGGCTTTTTCCTGAATTTGTAGCACAAATGTTGGCCGCCAGATGTAGCAGGACTCTTAAAAGTTCTTGCCAGTTCCTTTGCTGATCCTGTTTCCTCAGACTGGAAGCCTTTGAGTCCTCATATCTGAATGGTTCTCAGTTGAACTGTGCTGCTCCGAATCCTGAAAGCTTAACCAGCCAAATGCTTCTAGTTTCTGGTCCTCACGCCTTATATACCTTTCTGCTTTCTACCATCACTCCCTGGGATTAAAGGCTCACTTTCTGGGAATAAAGGCATGTGTCAATATACTTGGCTGTATCCTTGAACACATGGATTTCTGTCTCTGGAATGGTAGGATTAAAGGTGTGTGCTACCTACCACTGCCTATCCTAAGTATCTAGTTCTCTGACCACAGATATTAGGGTACACAATATTTTGGGGAACACAATACCACCATAGTCTTCTCTCAGAGATCAGGCCTCAATGTCAGTTTCATGAACTGAGCTATTAGTTTCTGGGAGGGCCATGAATAGACAGTTAATCACTGATGCCCCTGCCAGCAGGACAGGGGATAGGACACACCAAGTCTGTGCCACTGAGCCAGACCCTACAGTCAGCACTTGCTAGGCCAGCCAGTCTCCACAGCAGCTCAGGGACAAAACATGGGACTGGTCCATGTCTGCCCAGAAATGGGTAACTGTAACCCCAAAATAACCCTAGCCAATTAAAGTTACTTGTATAACTGTCACTCACATAAATCAATCCCAAGTCTGTTCCTATGTAGTCTGAAGACCAGAAGAACCCCTTGCTTTACCCCGTGAAAACCCTGCCCCATTGCTACTCTGGGTCTCTCCTGCTCTGCTGCATCAGACAGTCAGTGACGCCAGGGTATACCCAACAACAGTAAAAAGACTTTGCTTTCTTTTTTATTTTTTATCAGATTTGGTCTCTTGGTGATCTTTGGGGATTCTGGGTACAACACTACATTCAGCAACTTCATATTCTTAACACAGGCTCTTTGCATGTTGTGCATCCCTTGAGAAACTTCTGGCTCACAGAGATGTTTTCTCCTGAAGTCCTCCTGATTGATTCATTGGATTTGCTCTTTTGATTTGTACATATTTGAACTGACACCTAATTGATGGAGAGTCATTTAAAATTTCTTCATTTCTTTATGTACATGATATTATGGATTGAGAGTTGAGTTGAAATCCACTTCTGTAGTAGGAAAGGGGACCAGGGTATAAGAAAGCAATAAATCAGGGCCAGAGTGTCATCTAACACAGGACAGACTCAGCGGTTCAGCTCAGCAATTGCTACTGTGGCATCCCACAGTATGCAGGTGAGAATGACTTTCATATGTACATATAGATAAAGATAAACTTGAGATTTTCCAGGGTAGGGTGAATTGACTATATTGCTGTGACTAGAATTGAGTTTAAAAATATTTCAACAGGAACTGTCGGGTATTTACTACTAGATGTAGAATGAACTGTATCCATCCTTTCTGATGAAAATCTAATTATTTCCACCAGATCCCAAAAGTAATGCTTAATACCTTTGCACCTTAAAGTACAATCTTCTAATCTTCTCTTCATTTCTTCTTTCTTTCCTTTTTTATTTATTTAATCCTTCATTCTTCCTTCCATTTTCAATGTAGTTTTGATAAGAGTTGTTAAATTTCCATCAGTAACCAAGGAGCTATTTATGATTGATTGTTGCCAGGAGAGGTCAAATCAATAGTCTTCAATCTAGTGGACCATTGGCACTGGAATGAGACAGAGGGCAGGAGGCAACCAAGAGAGTCTGAGACACAACATAGAAAAACCAGAGGTTGTAGCAGGTTCATTTCTGTTGGCAGAGAGAGTGGCATGTATTTCTTTTTGGAAAACATGAGGTTTGATAGACATGAGATGAGGACTGTGATCTGCGGAGCAATTAAAATTGGGTGGCCCAAAAGAGCAAGGTGATTTTTGGTCTCTCTTCATTTTTCCTTTGATTACTTTTTTTCCCTTTGTTTACTTCTCTATCTTTAATTTTGTTGTTGCAATATGTTTACTTTGAGTCCATTCTTCTTATAAATTCACAAAGTCATTGTGGGTGGCCTTTCACTACAATTCTGTGGCTTCTACTCCTCCGATGTGGGGTTGAAGATTGCCTCCCTCCTTCAGGCATCCTTTTTGTTTGTTTTTCTCTTTAATTCTGGTTTGAGAGACTTTCTATCTCTGAAACCCCAGCTGGAATTCACTCCATAGTCTGAGATGGTCTCAACTCAGACAAGCACCTGCTTGTGTTTATTTAGTGCTAGGACTAAAGGTGTGTGTAGGGATTAAAGGCACCTGACTTTCTCCAAGCATTGGAATTGTAAGGCTGAATTGTTTCCCCTGCAATTCTCATGAATAGTAAACACAGGGGTATGTTTATGATTCTCTGGGAACAAATGTTTTCATAGGAGTGTTTCTTCTGGCCAACATTGCTTTAATTACCTAAAACCCAGAATATTATCAACAAACTGAAGATTCAATCATTTTCACACCTTTTGGTTAATCCATTTGCAAACTTTGATCATTTTTTCCTATTATGTGGATTTTTTTATTCTCCCAGAAGAACTGAGTGTTGAGGTTTAAACATTCACAATTTTAGTGTTATGGTTTTCAGACTTCAGAAATATTAGTCACTGAGCTTTAAGGCTTCTTTGGGATGATAGCATTTGGGGTTCTTTCAATTTGTTGGGATTCAGCACATTTTGATATAAGACCATAGTCTTTGGGCATAAGATCCGAACATGTGGATATCAGAGGAAACAATTCAACCTAACAATCAGCATGCTTGGAGAAATTCATTCATAATGACACAAGCCTTTAATCCCTGCACTTTAATTCCAGAGCAAGCATTTGCGAGTTTGAAATTAAACTGGACTACATAAGAGTTACAGTCCAGCCAGGGATACATAGTGAGACAATGTTTTAAAAAACAGAACAGCAGCAACAACAAGACAGTAAAGAACAGACAGAAAACCAAAATGGATTCTTGAAGTAGTGAGACAGCTCTGGGCCCCCAGCACTGAGTACTTTGAAGCCATAGAATTGTAGTGCAAAATCATTGTCTACAACCTAATGAGTTTGTGAGTAGACCTGGCTAACAAGGCAGCCATTTGAAAAAACAAGCACACACCAAAAAATTAGAAAAGCAAAGAAAAAAAGACAGGAAAATGTAGACAAATTTCTAAACAGTCTTAATAAAAAAGAAACACAGAGCCAAATATAGGGGTAATAGCCGAAGAGATCAGAGAATTAGTGAAGAGCCACTGACTACCCTTTAGTTCACCATCAAGTTGTAGTTTCCTACACCAGAGAGCTTCATCCTGCCTAACCTGAGCTTTTATTACTTTCCTGTTCTGCCTTCTCATTGACTCTAAGACCAGCCACATGTCTTCCTAGTCACTGCCTGTCTATACAGACTTCCAGGTCTCTATGGTTGGTACTGGGATTAAAGGCTTGTGTCACCAGGCTTGACTGTGTCCTTGACCACACAAAGACTCTGCCTGCCATGTCATCGGATTAAAGGCTTGGTCTACTACTGCCTGATTTCTGTTCCAGGTTCCCTATAACCTCTGATCTCCATGCAAACTTTATCTATTAACATACAAATAAAATCACTTTTTAGCACAATTAAAATATCACCATAGGAAAATATTCATTTTTTTTTTTTTGGTTTTTTTTGAGACAGGGTTTCTCTGTGTAGCTTTGCGCCTTTCCTGGAACTCACTTGGTAGCCCAGGCTGGCCTCGAACTCACAGAGATCCGCCTGGCTCTGCCTCCCGAGTGCTGGGATTAAAGGCGTGCACCACCACCGCCCGGCAAAAATATTCATTTTGTATATACATTTTAATTCCACCCTAATCTACAATCCTCCTCACATATCTATTGTACATCATGTAAAACAAGTCAAACATCTCCACTTTGTTCCTAGAGATGAGCCCAGGAAAGGCTGGCTTTTCTATGTTGTGCTTCAGACACCTCCTAGGCTCTTCTCTATGTGTGTCTCATTCTACTGCCAAGGCTTTACCTTGTTCACTACACCATTTGAATTCCAAACCCTGTGGATATCAGAAATTTTTAACCAGTTTGGAATGAGTTGTATGTCAGAAGTCATAGTAGGTGATTGACAATCTTTATAATTCCTTTCAGCGTCCTACTGTCCCCTTTCACTGCAGTGACTGACTATGCTTGCTTTGGATGTGTTCTCCTTCCATGGCATAATCCAGGATTGCATAGAGATGCAGAGCTGGGGCTGAGGGAGGATTCCATGTGTAATTCAATCAGAGGGGCAAGTATCTTTCCCGCTTGGTTAGCTTGTTTTTTTCTGCTCTAGTAAGGCTTTTCACTGGTCTTTCTACACTACCAGGCTATTCTGGGACTGGAGACCCTTCAGTCCACTTACTGAATGCTAGGATGAAAGTGTTGACTGCCACACCCACACACAGGAGGTGTGGTCCAATCTTATTATCAAATGATTGGCATCTCAGATTGAATCACTGAAGCCAGGCACTATAAAAGGAACTCAACTTGAACAGAACCTCAGATGAAGAAGAGTCGTGACCTGGAGACACATCGGCTCCTAGTGCCAGCTGGAATCACTGGAGAAATTCACTGTAGAGGCAAGTAACTGTAGAATAGGAACCTTTGACTTCTTTGTTGCTTGAGTATGTGTGTTTTGTGAATATTTGTGGGGTTTGGGAGATGCTGCTTCACAATTTTGGGAGATCTCAAAGATATAGTGTGGTCCTTTGGAGCTTTCTGATTAAGGGTTTAACCATTAAAATTCTGAAGGATAGCAATATGCTTTTTTTATAGACTTGTCTTGGCTGTCCTGTGAGTTAAAGGTTGTTGGTCATTCAGTTTCAAAGTTTTTCTTATGAATGTTTAGCTTTGTGGCTCTTTAGAATGGGAGACAAGGGTGAATCTTAATATTTGAGGTTCAGCAACTACAACTTCACCTTTTATAGGGAAGGAACAGATAGCCCTGTGCTACTGAACACCTTGCTGTTCTCTTCCTTCAGGTCATAACATCTTCAACCCAGGTTGTTTCTCTCTGATGAGTCATGGACTGTTACACTCCCATCTCTTTGTTCTGGTCTCTAGAATAAATTGTGTAGGACTCTGTTGAAGTATTTAGTGTCAAGAAATAATGGAACTGTGGTTATTGCAATGTATCTGAGACCCATAAACAAATAGGGAGTGGCACTATGAATAGGTGTGGCCTTGTTGTAGAAGACTGAATGAAACATGCCTTTAATCCAGACCTTGATGTGGAGGGCACACCTTTAGTGTGGACCTCACCGTCTGGAGTAATTGAGTCACTATTCAGGTTGGATTTGAGGTCTTTTTCTCAAGCTTCAATCAATGTGTAAGAGTATATCTGTTGATGTACTGTGTATCAGTCTCAGCTCTAGCACCACCTCTGACTTTCTGAGGCCATGCTCCCCAAAATGAGTGACTGAACCTCTGAACTGTAAGTGAGCCACCAAAATGAAATATTTCCTTTATTAGAGTTGCTGTGGTTATGGTGTCTTTCACAGCAATAGAAAATCCTCAATAAGATAGAAACCATCTGTGATAAGACTCTTAGTTGTTGTTATTTAATTATGTCAAGTTTAATTTATAGCTTTAACATATTCACAACTTTCTTAAATAGATCTTCAAGTCACAAGAGAGATACTTGACTGAGAAAGTTGAATTTTTTGAGGAGTCTCAACAGAATGGCTTCACAGCACAACAACTCTTTTAAACCCCAGTCACCAGAAAGTGGCCTTGTATTAGACAACAAGAACTTCCTTCCAAGCCAGGATACTTCTCTACAGTGGGAAGAAGATATCTGTAACTTCTCAACTGCTCAGCTCAACTTTCCCACAAATGACAATGGTTACTGTGCAAAGCAGGAACTGCAAGCAATGTGGAAGTGGTTTACCTCCTGGTTGAAGCCAGAAAAGAGTAGCAAGGAGCAGATGATTTCTCAGCTGGTCTTGGCTGAGTTTCTCAAAACTGGGCACTACAAGGACAAGTCTGTCTTGAAAGAGAAGTGGCAATCAAATGGCAGAAACCTGGGGAGATTCATGGAGGATCTGACTGATGAGTGCTTGAAGCCTCCCATCATGGTGAGTACCTTGGTTGAGAGATGGTTAAGTTATCAATCAAGACAGTCATTTATATTTGGGGAAAAGTAAGAAGATGTAGTTATTTTATATGTGAGGCTGTCCCACTTCAACAAAATATTTACAGTGGAGATTATTTACTACTGTAAATGTGATATAAATTTAATGGGATTATAAGTTTAAGAAGCTCATGGCTCTTTTGACTGATACAATTATATTTAGATTCTTTACATGATGATAGGGAGACTGGGAGATGATATTTGAGCAAAGCTTGTAAGGGTTTAGAATAGAGACCCTGGCTGGGATTGGAAGATGGCTCATTTAGGTAGGTGATTTTATATTGTAATTATGAGTATTTAGTTGGAATTGCAGCACACACTTAAAATTCTGGCTCTCAGACCTAGTCTGTTATTCCAGGACCTGGGCTGTGTAAACTGGGGATCTAATTGTCTTAATGGTTTTCTAAATTGTCTACTACATGTCATTAAGTTCCTATGTAAAAAACTCAATGTGCAGGAATGTAGAATATGATTTCTGATGCTGAAATGTGGCTATTAAATGAGCATTCAACACCAACACACCCTGAAGAAAAGTCCTGATGAATAATAGTGCTGCAATTCAAAGTTTTAGAACTGAAATTCTTAATTTGGATGAAACTACATTGAAACTTCTATAAATGTCTAGGTTTGCATAATTCTCAGTTACTCTCAGAAATGGTCAAGGTGGTGATATTTTTCAAACACCCCATACATACATTTCTAAATGTCATGGTTGAAATAAGTTCTTATTGCCTTAAACTTTTAAATTTGGACATTAGTTGGCTTGTTTCGTTGCTTCTTTAGGGTTTTTTCCCATTTGGGACTGACTTTTATTCAACTGGCTTGAGTAGGATTCAGAGGAATTATACTTTCCCAGCACTTCAAGTACTGGATTAAAGCTGTCCACCACCACACCCTGATGTTTATTTCAGGTTTTTACTCTATGCACACGTTGTCATTTCAGTTTGTTTTATCCCACATTTCACTCCTTTGATTTTGTTTTAAACTGATCATTTCATGATTGAAACTGAATTCCAAATAAAATGCTGTCAGCTTCCTAACAGCAGAGACAGCATGTTTAGGTGGAGACAATATATGTGTTAGAAGGGTTTCAGTCAGATGTGTGTGGTACTAAGGACTTAATAATAGAAAACAACACACCTTAGAAATAGAGCTATGCTACTAGGGGCATCATCAACCAAGGGTTTTTATCTAGAGTTAGTAGTTAAATTTAGCAACCAAAAATATAGGTATTGGAAATACAACCCACTCCCACAGCAAAGTGAAGTGACAGTGGAAGAGATAGGGACCACTGACAGACTAATGGCCATAAGTGGGGGATGGGAAATCCTCAGCTACCTGGGAATGAAAATGTCAGAGTCATGCGCATGAAAGCAGAAAGTTACAATTGCCAATATGACACCAGGACACCAAAAGGACATCAATTACACAGTTACTGTAGACATCCTAAGAATTTCAGAAAAAAACTAACTATTACTAATCAAAGGCTGAATAAGGAGCTTCTAGCATAGCAGCCATCTGTCAGACAAAGACTACAGAAATGTTAAGGGTTCTGGGCACTGATTAATAACTATAGATCCTGGGTGCAAGAGAAGGAGGAAAAATAAGGAGCTACAAATTAAGGAGACACAGAGAAACACTAGCCATACAACTCTTTGTTAAACAAAAAAAAATTATTAGAACAGATAACACCCATCAATTAACAGAAGAGGCCCTAGAGGTGCAAGGCCCACAGGCAAGTCTATGTCAGAATTTTTACAGGCTCCTTTGGGTCTTCTCGATCTCCAGACTACCTCCGTCCTTGATATGTCCTACCTAGCCTTGGTGTCTTCTCAGTAAACCAGCTATTTCATTATAGTTGCCCTAGATTGGGTGGAATGGGGACAGTCCTTGGAAAAAAATGAGAAGCCTTTTTTGATGGAGTAAGTCTCTATTTTCTGAATTGGAACAGGAATACATTTCCTTGTTCAATGCATTGACCAGGTGAAGAATATGTTGTGGCTAGACATTGCAGAACCCTAACCTTACCTTTTCCCTTGGTACAGTGACTCAACACTTGCAAAAACATTGTGAATAAGGACTTTAGCAAACATAACTTGTGAATGACAGAATAACACCATTAGAGATGAGAGATAGACAAATGACCTAACTCATAGTTCAGTGATCCCGTGCAATCAGTTAGAGGACAGGTTTTCACTCATCCACAAATCCACAGATTCATTGGCAATGGTCCTCTGGCTTTGTTTATAGGTTCACACCTCCATGCAGGGGCAGGAAGCCCTCTTTTCTAAGAACATGTCTTTAGAAGAAACCATCAACCTTTTGAAAGAGGAGCAATCAGCAAGAAGTTCAATACAAGAGAGTGCAAAGACACCCTTGCCAATCCCCCAAGACATGTTATTGACAACAGGTAAGTGTCAGGAAGCTGCACAGAGGAAGGGGGTTGTGTCGGGATCTTTTCTTGGGCACAGTTTCATAGACTGTCTTATTTCCACAGGACGTGAAGACTGGGAAGATAGCCAAAACAATGGCTGGAGCAATAGTGATGTAAATGATGGGGATAGTAGTCCTGGAAATGAGATGGACTCCCTTTCCCTTATCCAACAAGGTCAGTTTAATGAACCTAAAGACAGAAGTGTTTCTGATGGAAATCCTCTGGATTTAAGCAGAACAAGTCAAGTCACCTCTAGGTACCAGGAAGAATTTCATAGAGGAACTTCTTCTGAAGATGTCCCTATGGAGGTACAACCAGAGATTATCTCCAGTCCAGAGCAGACAGAAGACTGCCAGAATCCTGATGCAAGCTCCACACATGGGCGTCGTCAAAAGAGACCCCTCAGAGACTCAAAGACATACAAATGTGAGGAATGTCCCAGAACCTTTAAATATCCCAGTAGACTTGCCGCCCACCAGAGAATACACAAGAAGCAAAAGTCATTTGTCTGTAAAACATGTCATAAGGGCTTCTATACTCGCTCAGACCTGAGAGTACATAAGGTCATACACCAGGAAAATAAACCTTTCGAATGTAGTACTTGTGGAAAGTCTTTCAGCAATCAAACAAATCTGAAAGCTCATGAGAGGATTCACACAGGAGAGAAGCCCTACACCTGCTCCCTGTGTAACCGTAGCTTCCGTCAGTCATCCACATACCACCGTCACCGGAGGAATTGCCACAAAGCAGACTGAACTGTGTACCTTCCTCACCACATAATAGCAGGGCTCCAACTTACTGTTTCATCTGTACATGAAGAAGCATGTAGCTTCTAAACAGCAAGTAACCATTGAAGACATGACTTGTAACTTCTGGATTGTTCCATCTGTCTTTGTGGATAAAGAAGATGAGTCTGTTTTATGTTAAGTAATATTTTTCTAAAGCCTTAAATAGCTTATAATTTCTGCCTGATATATATTAAATAAATGAATGGAATTGTAATACAATTGCCTCTCATGAATATTTTGTGTGGCCTGTGCTTGTGATTTTGTGAGTTTTTGTTTGCTTTTTTTGGTCTCAGTTCCACAGCACGAGTGGACAATAGAGGACTGTGTTGTCAGTTCTTTAATTTTGCCTTGTTTGAGACAGTGTCTTTCTTGTTAGGAGCTTTGTACATAAGTATGTCTGGTACTACAGATTCCAAACATTCTCTGCTCTGCAGCCCTTATCTCTACAGGTTCATGTCAGTGCCCTGCCATTCCCTCTGACTTTGGTACCCCATTAAAGTTTCAATCCCAAGTCTCAGGCTTGCAATATAAATGCATTGCCCTCTCAGCCATCTCCCATGCTATGAGTGATTACTGCTTAACGTTCAAGAATGTGCCCCCACAGGTTGGACAGGGTCCTGATGTAGAGTAAAAAGCTTCAGTTGCTCACAGTGGCTCAAATGAGCCATCTTTATCAGTTCCGTTATAGTCCCACTGTAATCTTCATAGCTCTAGCCACAGGTCCCTAGAAACTTATGGAATAGAGGGAGCTGTGTGGATGCTGACCTCACATAATGACAAATAGAAGGCAATTGGCAAATGTTTTCAACGAATGAACTCTAAAAAGTATCTTACAGAAAAGAAAAAGGACTAATATGTATATTGTAAAACAGGATTCTGTGCAGCGTTGAAGACAAGCACAGGCTGATTGAGATGTTGGCATCTGTGTATGTGTTGGTGATTTCCAGGTTGAAGCCTAGCTGAGTTCAAGTAACCTGTAGACATGTTGTGGCAAACCATGATATTCCCCTGATGTATGTAGTACAGCCTTACAGCTAGCCACCAGGAGCCTTTAATTTATTAAAATACAGAATGAGCTGACATGAATACCAATACAATTTATACATTTTGACCTTGAAGTTCTTTTTTTGTTTTTGTTTTTGTTTTTTCAAGACAGGGTTACTCCTTGTAGTTTTAGTGCCTGTCCTGGATCTTGCTCTGTAGACCAGGCTGGACTCAAACTCAAAGGGATTTGCCTGGCTCTGTCTCCCGCTGTGCTGGGATTAAAGGGGTATGCCATCTCCACCTGGCCACTTTGAAGTTCTTATTGTTGGCATACCTTGTGGCTGATCCTTTCCCCAGCATTTGGCTTTCTGATCCCTTTCCTCATGATAAGTTCTCCAGTTTTTTTTTTCCTCATGAGACTTGTAGATTTAGTCTCTCGAGATTTCAGTTTAAAGATTCCTGGACTGAGGTTGTGGGGATTTCTTAGCCTTTTCATCTTTAGAGATTGTAGCCTTTGTGGGATTAGAGAATTTTGGAGTAGAACCACAATTTTCCATATGTAATCATAAGAACATTTACAGGGATACATATGTAAAAATTTCTAAGGACAAATCACACAAGAACTTCTTTGTAACATAAAGTATATCAGAAAAGCCATGCTGATTCCACAAACTGGGATTCAGAAGGAACACTTAGTTCTTCATTTTGTAAGAAAATCTTAACTCTCAGAGACATGAAGTATCAAATATTGATGAAATTCCATTGGATCTTAGAGAGCAAGGAGTTCATTGTTCCATCCTGTAGTTTATTCCCTCTCATATGCCACTCAAGTGACATGTCTGGTGTGACAATGTTGTGGAAATATGGATGGAAAAGGATCACCTTAAGGAAAGCCCCACACAGGAAAGTTCTTTCACTTGAAATCAAGTATTACAAAGCAACACCTTAGTATGCACTATTATTATAAATTTTAAATAAAAATTAATTAAAAGTTGTAATCATAGCTCTGTGGCCCATTTGTTTCATTTACTACATGACTGTCTCTTGACTCCAGATCCTACATGCCATGTTCTGTGTCATCCACTTTCTAGATGGCTCATCAGAATACCTGTATTATGTAATATTATGTTCCTTTTTGTCAATTTTTCTTTATTAAGAAATTTTCTACTCACTCTACATACCACCCACAGATCCTACCTCTTCCAATCTCCCAGCTCTCCCTCCCAAGCCACCCCACATCCCTATATCCCTCAAATCAAGTTCTCGAATGGGGTCAGCAAACCCAGCATACTGAGCCTAGGCAGGTCCAAGCTCCTTCCCACTGTAACAAGGCTGCTCAAGGCACCACACTACAGGCACCAAATTCCAAGAAGCCTGTCCATGCACCAGGGATGGACACCAATCCCCCTGCCTGGGTGTTCCCCAAACAATTTGAGCCAAACCACCATCTTCTATATCCAGAGGGCCTAGTCCAGTCCCATGGGGGCTTCGCAGCCACTAGTCTACAGTTCATGTGCTTCCACCAGTGTGGCTGGTCATCTCTGCACTTCTCCTGTTGTGATCTCGATGTTTCCCGCCTGCAGAATCCCTCCTCTCTCTCATCAGTTGGATTCCCAGAGCTCAGCCTGGTGCCTGGCCATGGATCTCTGCATCTGCCTCCATCAATCACTGCAAAAAGGCTCTATGATGATTGTTAGGGTATGCGCTAGGCGAGTCACCAGAGTGGACCAGTCCAGGCACCCTATGGACCACTGCCAGCAGTCCAAGGTGGTGTCATCCTTATGGGTTCCTGAGAGCCTCCCAAGCACACTGCCTCTTCCTTTTGCCATGATGTCCTCATCTATCATGGTATCTCCATTCCTACCCTCCAACTCTGTCCCTGTTCCAGCTCAACCCTCCCATTTCTCTATGTTCTCACCTCACCCTCTGACACCCCCTCCCACACATCCAGTCTGCTCCTGTAGATCTCATCCACTTCTCCTTCACTGGGTCATCCATGTGTCCCTCCTAGGGTATTTCCCTGTTAGCTAGCCTCTCTGCAACTGTGGGTTGCAGTCTGGCCATCCCTTTCCTCACATCTGGTATCTACTTATGAGTGAGTACATACTATGTTTTTCCTTCTGAATCTGGGTTACCTCACTCAGGATACTATTTTCTAGTTCCATCCACTTGACTGCAAATTTCTTGATATCATTGTTTTTTAACGGCTGAGTAGTATTCCATTATGTATATGTGCCACATTTTCTTTATCCATTCTTCAATTGAGAGGCATCTAGGGTATTTCCAGGTTCTTGCTATTATGAGTAGTGGTGATATGAACATAGTTGAGCATGTGTCCTTGTGGTAAGATTGAGCATTCCTTGGGTATATGCCAAGAGTGGTATAGCTGGGTCTTGAGGAAGACTTATTTCCAATTTTCTGAGAAACTGCCACACTGATTTCCATAGTGGCTGTACAAGTTTTCATTCCCACCAACAGTGGAGGAGTGTTCACCTTGCTCCATATCCTCTCCAACATAAGCTGTCTTCAGTGTTTTTGATCTTAGCCATTCTGACAGGTGTAAGATGGTATCTCAGAGTTGTTTTGATTTGCATTTCCCTGATGACTAAGGATGTGTGGAGCAGTTCTTTAAATGTCTTTCAGCCTTTTGAGATTCTTTTGATGAGATTCTCGTTTAAGCCCTTTAGCCTGTTTTGTAATTGGATTGTTCAGTATTTTGAATTCTAGCTTTTTGAGTTCTTTCTATATTTTGGAGATCAGCCCTCTGTCAGATGTGGGGTTGGTGAAGATCTTTTCTCAATCTGTAGACTTCCCTTTTGTCTTAGGCGGTTCACCAGAGTAGACCAGTCCAGACATTTACAGGGATACATATGTAAAAATTTTTGCTCTACAAAAGCTTCTCAGTTTCAGGAGGTCCCATTTATTAATTGGTCCCATTTATTAATCTCAGTGTCTGTGCTGCTGGTGCTATATTTAAGAAGTGGTCTCCTGTCCAATGGGTTCAAGACTACTTCCTACTTTTTTTTCTGTTAATTTCAGTGTAACTAGATTTATGCTGAGGTCTTTAATCCATTTGGAATTGAGTTTTGTTCATAGCCACAAATACAGATCTATTTGCAATCTTCTGCATTTGACATCCAGTTATGCCAGTACCATTTGTTGAAGATGCTTTCTTTTTTCCCGTGGTACAGTTTTGGCTTCTTTGTCGAAAATCATATGTTCATAGGTGTGTGGATTAATGTCAGGGTCATCAATTGGATTCCATTGGTCCATGTGTTGGATTTATGCCAGTACCAAGCTGTTTTTATTACTCTATACTAGAGCTGAGGTCAGGGATCATGATGCTTCCAGAGGTTGTTTTACTGTACACAATTCTTTTGGCTATTCTGGATTTTTAGTTTTTCCATATGATGCTGAGTATTGTTCTTTCCAGGTCTGTGAAGAATTGTGTTAGTATTTTGATGGGGATTGCATTGAATCTGTATATTGCTTTTGGTAAGATTGTCATTTTACTTTGTTAATCCTGCCTACCCATGAACATGGGAGATCTTTCCATTTTCTGACATCTTCTTCAATTTCTTTTTTCAGGGACTTAAAGTTCTTGTCATATAGGTCCTTCACTTGCTTAGTTAGAGTTACCCCAAGTTATTTTATGTCATTTGTGACTATTGTAAAGGGTGATGTATCTCTGATTTCCTCCTCAGCCTGTTTTTCAATTGTGTATAGGAGGGCTACTGATTTTTTTGAGTTAATCTTGTATCTTGCTACATTGCTGAAGGTGTTTATAAGCTGTATGAGTTCCTTGGTCAAATTTTTGGGGTCTCTCGTGTATACTATCATGTCATCTGCAAATAGAAAAAGCTTGACTTCTTCCTTTCCAATTTGTATCCCCTTGATCTCTTTATGTTGTCTTATTGCTCTGGCTAGACCTTCAAATACTATATTGAATACGTATGGGGAGAGTGGACAGCCTTGCCTTGTTCCTGATTTTAGTGGAATCGCTTTGAATTTCTCTCCATTTAATCTGATGTTGGCTGTTGGCTTGCTGTAATTGCCTTTATTATGTTTAGGTATGTTCCCTGTATTTCTGATATCTCCAAGGTCTTTATCATGAAAGGGTGTTGGATTTTGTTGAATGCCTTTTCAGCAGCTAGTGACATGATCATGTGTTTTTTTTTTCTTTGAGTTTGTTTATATGGTGTATTACATTGACAGATTTTCATATGTTGAACCATCTTTGCATCTTTAGGATGAAGCCTACTTGGTCATGGTGGATAATTGTTTTGATGTGTTCCTGGATTCAGTGAGCCAGTATTTTATTGAGTATTTTTGCATCAATGTTCATGAGGCAGATTGATCTATAGTTCTCTTTCTTTGTTGCATCTTTGTGTGGTTTGGGTATCAGGGTCACTCTAGCCTCATAAAAAGAATTTGGTAATGTTCCTTCTGTTTCTATTGTGTGGAACAATTTGAAGAGTATTGGTATTAGCTCTTCTTTGAAAAATTGGTAGAATTCTGCACGGAAACCATCTGATCCTGGGCTTTTTTGGTTGGGAGACTTTTAATGACCTGTTCTATTTCCTTAGGGGTTATTGGTCTATTTAAATAGTTTATCTGGTCTTGAGTTAACTTTGGTATGGGGTACCTATCCAGAAAATCGTCCATTTCTTTCAGATTTTCCAATTTTGTAGAGTACAGGTTTTTGAAGCGTGACCTGATGATTCTCTGGATTTCCTCATTGTCTGTTGTTATGTCACCCTTTTCACTTCTGATTTTGTGAATTTGGATGCTCTCTCTCTGCTTTTTGGTTAATTTGCATAAGGGCTTATCTACCTTGTTGATTTTCTCAAAGAACCAACTCTTTGTTTCATTGATTCTTTGTATTGTTCTCTTTGTTTCTACTTTATTGATTTCAGACCTCAATTTGATTATTTCCTGGTGTCTGTTTCTCCTGGGTGAGTTTGCTTCTGCTTGTTCTAGAGCTTTCAGTTGTGCTGAAATTTCTCCAACTTCTTTATGTGGGCGTTTAGTGCTATGAATTTTCCTCTTAGCACTGCTTTCAAGGTGTCCCATAAGTTTGAGAATGTTGTACATTCATTTTCATTGAATTCTAGGAAATCTTTAATTTCTTTCTTTATTTCTTCCTTGACCCATTGGTGATTCAATTGGGCATTATTCAGTTTCCATGAGATTGTATGATTTCTGTAATTTTTGTTGTTGTTGAAGTCTAACTTTATGCCATGGTGGTCTGATAAGACACAGGAGGTTATTTCAACTTTTTTGTATCTGTTGAGATTTGCTTTGTGACCAAGCATGTGGTCAATTTGGAGAGGGTTCCATGGGGTGATGAAAAGAATATATATTCTTTTGTGTTAGGGTAGAATATTCTGTAAATATCTATTAAGTCTATTTGAGTCATAATGTCTGTTAGTTCCCTTATTTCTCTGTTAGGTTTCTGTCTGGCAGACCTGTCCATTGGTGAGAGTGGGGTGTTGAAGTTTCCCATTACTAGTGTATGGGGTTTGATGTGCGATTTAAGCTTTTGTAATGTTTCTTTTACGAATGCCAGTGCCCTTGTATTTGGGGCATAAATATTCAGAATTGAGACTTCATCTTGTCGGATTTTCCCTGGGATAAATATGTAGTGTCCTTCCCTATCTCAATTGATGTTAGTTTGAAGTCTATTTTATTAGATATTAGGATAGCTACACCAGCTTGCTTCTGTAATCCATTTGATTGGAATGCCTTTTCCCAGCCTTTTATTCTGAGGTGGTGTCTGTCTTTGAAGTTGAGGTGTGTTTCTTGTATGCAGCAAATGATGGATCTTGTTTTTGTATCCATTCTGTTAGCCTGTGTCTTTTTATAGGTGAATTGAGACCATTGATATTGATGGATACTAATGACTAGTGATTGTTAATTCCTGTTATTTTTTGGTTGGTAGTGTTTTATGTTTCCCTTCTTTGGTATTTGTTGGTATGGGACTATCTCTTGCCTGTGCTTTCATGGGTGTATCTAACTTCCTTAGGTTGGATTTTTCCTTCAAGTACTCTCTGTAGGGCTGGATTTGTGGAGAGATATTGTTTAAATCTGGTCTTGTCATGGAATATTTTGTTTACTCCTTTTATGTTGATTGAGAGTTTTGCTGGGCATTATAATCTGGGCTGACATCCATGGTCTCTTAGTATCTGCATAACATCTGTCCAGGATCTTGTGGCTTTTAGAGTCTCCATTGAGAAGTCAGGTGTTATACTTATGGGTCTGCCTTTATATGTTACTTGGCCTTTTTCTTTTGCAGCTCTTAATAGTTTTTCTTTATTCTGTATGTTTAGTGGTTTGATGATTATGTGACGAGGGGAGTCTTTTTTTTTTTTTTTTGATCCAGCCTATTTGGTGTTCTGTAACCTTTTGTATTTTTATAGGCATTTCCTTTTTTAGGTTGGGAAAATTTTCATCTATGATTTTGTTAAATATATTTTCTGTGCCTTTGAGTTGGTATTCTCCTTCTATCCCTATTAGTCTTAGGTTTGGTCTTTTCATGTTGTCCGAAATTTCCTGAACATTTTGGGTCATGACGTTATTGGTTTTAGTGTTTTCTTTGATGAAAAGAATAGAAGAAATACTTCTATTGTATCTTCAATGCCAGAGATCCGCTCTTCCATCTCTTGCATTCTGTTGGTTATTCTTGCACGTGTAGTTCCTGTTCATTTACTCAGATTTTCGACTTCCAGCATTACCTCAATTTGTGTCTTCTTTATTGACTCTATTTCAGTTTTGAAATCTTGAACTGGTTCCCTCATTTGTTTAATTGCTTTCTCTTGGCTTTCAAGGGATTTACTGATTTCTTCCCATTTTTTGTTTGAATTTTCCTCGACTTATTTTTTTATTTCCTCTTTTAAGATCTCTAATATCTTCTTAAAGTCATTTTTATGGTAGATATCTTCCGTTTCTTCTGTGTTGGGATGTTCAGGTCTTGCTTATGTAGGTTCAGACGGAGCCATAATGGTTTTTATGGTTTTGATTGTATTTTTGCACTGGCATCTACCCATCTCTTTCTCCACTTGGTGCAAGTGGTGTCTGTATCTGAGAGAGCCTCTCTTGGTCTGATTAATACTCTTGATCCAGTGGGAGCTCTTGGTCTAATCTATGCTGATGAACTTTTTGTCTCACGAGCTGCAGTCTTACCATGTGGTAGATGGTGGTAGTGTGACCTGTGTGCAGGATGTCTGCCTGTCTACTGGACTCTTAGCCCAGTTGGGTGCTGGCAGGCTCTATCTCAGAAAACAGTTGCAGTCTCAGAGGGTGGGTGGGTTTGAGGAGCTGGGGCTTTGGTTACAGGGTCTGATGGGGGATGGGAGTAGTCTGACCTGTGTGCAAGAGGTCTGCCTGCCAACTGGCCTGAAACTGGAACTCCAATGGGTGAGGGTGTAGGGGCATAGGGTTGTGCCCCTTGACCCAAAGCCTAAGGGGTGGAACATGTTTTCGGGTATGAGGATAAAGACTCACCCTTAGTCCAGCCAGGTGCTGGCAGGCTCTGTCTCAGGGAACAATTGCAGTCTCAGAGGGTGTGTCCTGACTGTTTTCTTAAGGTGACCCTTTTCCATCCATATTTCCACAACATTGTCAGACCAGACATGTCACTTGAATTGTAGTGTCTACATATGAGAGGCAATAAACTACACCTTGCTCTCTGAGATTCAATGGAATTTCATCAATGTTTTTTACTTCATGTCTCTGAGATTTATCATTTTCTTACAGAATGTAGAACAAGTCTTCCTTCTGAATCCCAGTTTGTGGAATCAGCATGGTTTTTCTGATATACTGTATGTTACAAAGAAGTTCTTGTGTGATTTGTCCTTAAAAATTTTTACATATGTATCCCTGTAAATGGTCTTATGATTACAAGAACGTATGGAAGAAAAACATGGCCAGATTAATGAGTTTGATTTTTCACCCTAAAAAGGTCTTTCTGAGATAGCCTTATTGTCCACCTGTATATTTCTTGACAAACATTATTGTTGGTTTAATTACACAGGATTAGGGCATGTGTCCCCACTAGCGCTGTGATTTGGATTCTTCTGCCTAAACTGCTTGAACACTGATTCTCTATCTTATTCATAATACACTAACTTGCTACTGCAATTACTCATGTTGTGGGGACAGCCAAACATAAAATTATTTTTGTTGCATCTTCATTATTGTAATTTTGATACTTTGATGAATTGTAATATAAATAGCTTATTGCAGGATATAGGATACCTGTGTACGGTCACTTGGCCTCCAAAGCAGTTGAGACCCACAGGTTGAGAACAAGTGCATTTTAATGTTGGATTACACACATATGCTACAATGGGCATCAAAAACTGAACCTTTGATTTTATTTGGTGTGTGTGATTTTTTTCATTTTGTTGTCTTTAGAAAAGCTCTCATGTAGGCAAGGGTGGCATGGAACACACTATGTAGCAAAGAAGGACTGAACTTATGATCCTCCTGACCACATCTCCCAGGTGCTATGATGCAGGAATGCTCCATGCCATCAGGATATCTCATTGTTATTAGCTGAATTCTGTTTTCTGACACTCACATGTACAGGTCTTAACCCCCAAACCTAGGATATGACCTTGTTTAGAAACATATGGAAAACTGTGGTTCTATTCCAAAATTCTCTAATCCCACAAAGGCTACAATCTCTAAAGATGAAAAGGCTAAGAAATCCCCACCATCACAATCCAGGAATCTTCAATACTAAAATCTTGAGAGACTAAATCCCCCCAATGAACAAGTCTCATGAGGAAAATAAAAAGACTGGGGAACATATCATAAGGAAAGGGATCAGAAAGCCAAATGCTGGGGAAAGGATCAGCCTCAAGGTACGCCAACAATAAGAACTTCAAAGTGGCCAGATGGAGATGGCATACTGCATTAATCCCAGCACAGTGGGAGGCAGACCAGGCAAATCCCTTTGAGTTTGAGTCCAGCCTGGTCTACAGAGCAAGATCCAGGACAGGCACTAAAACTACATGGAGAAACCCTGTCTTGAAAAAATAAAAACAAAAAAAAAGAACTTCAATAACAAAATGTATAAATTGTATTGGTATTCATGTCAGCTCATTCTGTTTTTTTAATAAATTGAAGGCTCCTGGTGACTAGCTGTAAGGCTGTACTACATACATCAGGGGAATATCATGGTTTGCCACAACATGTCTACAGGTTACTTGAACTCAGCTAGGCTTCAACCTGGAAATCACCAACACATACACAGATGCCAACATCTCAATCAGCCTATGCTTATCTTCAACGCTGCATAGACTCCTGGTTTACAATATACATATTAGTCCTTTTTCCTTTCTGTAAGGTATTTTTTAGAGTTCATTCGTTGACAACATTTGCCAATTGCCTTCTATTTGTCATTACCTGAGGTCAGCATCCACACAGCCCCCTCTATTCCATGAGTTTCTAGGGACCTGTGGCTAGAGCTATGAAGATTACAGTGGGACTATAACGGAACTGATAAAGATGGCTCGTTTGAGCCACTGTGAGCAACTGAAGCTTTTTACTCTACATCAGGACCCTGTCCAACCTGTGGGGGCACATTCTTGAACATTAAGCAGTAATCACTCATAGCATGGGAGATGGCTGAGAGGGCAATGCATTTACATTGCAAGCCTGAGACTTGGGATTGAAACTTTAATGGGGTACCAAAGTCAGAGGGAATGGCAGGGCACTGACATGAACCTGTAGAGATAAGGGCTGCAGAGCAGAGAATGTTTGGAATCTGTAGTACCAGACATACTTATGTACAAAGCTCCTAACAAGAAAGACACTGTCTCAAACAAGGCAAAAATAAAGAACTGACAACACAGTCCTCTATTGTCCATTCGTGCTGTGGAACTGAGGCCAAAATAAAAGCAGACAAAAACTCACAAAATCACAAGCACAGGCCACACAAAATATACATGAGAGGCAATAGTATTACATTTCCATTCATTTATTTAATATGTATCAGGCAAAATTTATAAGCTATTTAAGGCTTTAGAAAAATATTACTTAACATAAAACAGACTCATTTTCTTTATCCACACAGACAGATGGAAAAATCCAGAAGTTACAAATCATGTCTTCAAAGGATACATACTGTTTAGAAGCTACATGCTTCTTCATCTACAGATGAAACAGTAAGCTGGAGCCCTGCTATTATGTGGTGAGGAAGGTACACAGTTCAGTCTGCTTTGTGGCAATTCCTCCGGTGACGGTGGTATGTGGATGACTGGCGGAAGCTACGGTTACACAGGGAGCAGGTGTAGGGCTTCTCTCCTGTGTGAATCCTCTCATGAGCTTTCAGATTTGTTTGATTGCTGAAAGACTTTCCACAAGTACTACATTCGAAAGGTTTATTTTCCTGGTGTATGACCTTATGTACTCTCAGGTCTGAGCGAGTATAGAAGCCCTTATGACATGTTTTACAGACAAATGACTTTTGCTTCTTGTGTATTCTCTGGTGGGCGGCAAGTCTACTGGGATATTTAAAGGTTCTGGGACATTCCTCACATTTGTATGTCTTTGAGTCTCTGAGGGGTCTCTTTTGACGACGCCCATGTGTGGAGCTTGCATCAGGATTCTGGCAGTCTTCTGTCTGCTCTGGACTGGAGATAATCTCTGGTTGTACCTCCATAGGGACATCTTCAGAAGAAGTTCCTCTATGAAATTCTTCCTGGTACCTAGAGGTGACTTGACTTGTTCTGCTTAAATCCAGAGGATTTCCATCAGAAACACTTCTGTCTTTAGGTTCATTAAACTGACCTTGTTGGATAAGGGAAAGGGAGTCCATCTCATTTCCAGGACTACTATCCCCATCATTTACATCACTATTGCTCCAGCCATTGTTTTGGCTATCTTCCCAGTCTTCACGTCCTGTGGAAATAAGACAGTCTATGAAACTGTGCCCAAGAAAAGATCCCGACACAACCCCCTTCCTCTGTGCAGCTTCCTGACACTTACCTGTTGTCAATAACATGTCTTGGGGGATTGGCAAGGGTGTCTTTGCACTCTCTTGTATTGAACTTCTTGCTGATTGCTCCTCTTTCAAAAGGTTGATGGTTTCTTCTAAAGACATGTTCTTAGAAAAGAGGGCTTCCTGCCCCTGCATGGAGGTGTGAACCTATAAACAAAGCCAGAGGACCATTGCCAATGAATCTGTGGATTTGTGGATGAGTGAAAACCTGTCCTCTAACTGATTGCACGGGATCACTGAACTATGAGTTAGGTCATTTGTCTATCTCTCATCTCTAATGGTGTTATTCTGTCATTCACAAGTTATGTTTGCTAAAGTCCTTATTCACAATGTTTTTGCAAGTGTTGAGTCACTGTACCAAGGGAAAAGGTAAGGTTAGGGTTCTGCAATGTCTAGCCACAACATATTCTTCACCTGGTCAATGCATTGAACAAGGAAATGTATTCCTGTTCCAATTCAGAAAATAGAGACTTACTCCATCAAAAAAGGCTTCTCATTTTTTTCCAAGGACTGTCCCCATTCCACCCAATCTAGGGCAACTATAATGAAATAGCTGGTTTACTGAGAAGACACCAAGGCTAGGTAGGACATATCAAGGACGGAGGTAGTCTGGAGATCGAGAAGACCCAAAGGAGCCTGTAAAAATTCTGACATAGACTTGCCTGTGGGCCTTGCACCTCTAGGGCCTCTTCTGTTAATTGATGGGTGTTATCTGTTCTAATAATTTTTTTTTGTTTAACAAAGAGTTGTATGGCTAGTGTTTCTCTGTGTCTCCTTAATTTGTAGCTCCTTATTTTTCCTCCTTCTCTTGCACCCAGGATCTATAGTTATTAATCAGTGCCCAGAACCCTTAACATTTCTGTAGTCTTTGTCTGACAGATGGCTGCTATGCTAGAAGCTCCTTATTCAGCCTTTGATTAGTAATAGTTAGTTTTTTTCTGAAATTCTTAGGATGTCTACAGTAACTGTGTAATTGATGTCCTTTTGGTGTCCTGGTGTCATATTGGCAATTGTAACTTTCTGCTTTCATGCGCATGACTCTGACATTTTCATTCCCAGGTAGCTGAGGATTTCCCATCCCCCACTTATGGCCATTAGTCTGTCAGTGGTCCCTATCTCTTCCACTGTCACTTCACTTTGCTGTGGGAGTGGGTTGTATTTCCAATACCTATATTTTTGGTTGCTAAATTTAACTACTAACTCTAGATAAAAACCCTTGGTTGATGATGCCCCTAGTAGCATAGCTCTATTTCTAAGGTGTGTTGTTTTCTATTATTAAGTCCTTAGTACCACACACATCTGACTGAAACCCTTCTAACACATATATTGTCTCCACCTAAACATGCTGTCTCTGCTGTTAGGAAGCTGACAGCATTTTATTTGGAATTCAGTTTCAATCATGAAATGATCAGTTTAAAACAAAATCAAAGGAGTGAAATGTGGGATAAAACAAACTGAAATGACAACGTGTGCATAGAGTAAAAACCTGAAATAAACATCAGGGTGTGGTGGTGGACAGCTTTAATCCAGTACTTGAAGTGCTGGGAAAGTATAATTCCTCTGAATCCTACTCAAGCCAGTTGAATAAAAGTCAGTCCCAAATGGGAAAAAACCCTAAAGAAGCAACGAAACAAGCCAACTAATGTCCAAATTTAAAAGTTTAAGGCAATAAGAACTTATTTCAACCATGACATTTAGAAATGTATGTATGGGGTGTTTGAAAAATATCACCACCTTGACCATTTCTGAGAGTAACTGAGAATTATGCAAACCTAGACATTTATAGAAGTTTCAATGTAGTTTCATCCAAATTAAGAATTTCAGTTCTAAAACTTTGAATTGCAGCACTATTATTCATCAGGACTTTTCTTCAGGGTGTGTTGGTGTTGAATGCTCATTTAATAGCCACATTTCAGCATCAGAAATCATATTCTACATTCCTGCACATTGAGTTTTTTACATAGGAACTTAATGACATGTAGTAGACAATTTAGAAAACCATTAAGACAATTAGATCCCCAGTTTACACAGCCCAGGTCCTGGAATAACAGACTAGGTCTGAGAGCCAGAATTTTAAGTGTGTGCTGCAATTCCAACTAAATACTCATAATTACAATATAAAATCACCTACCTAAATGAGCCATCTTCCAATCCCAGCCAGGGTCTCTATTCTAAACCCTTACAAGCTTTGCTCAAATATCATCTCCCAGTCTCCCTATCATCATGTAAAGAATCTAAATATAATTGTATCAGTCAAAAGAGCCATGAGCTTCTTAAACTTATAATCCCATTAAATTTATATCACATTTACAGTAGTAAATAATCTCCACTGTAAATATTTTGTTGAAGTGGGACAGCCTCACATATAAAATAACTACATCTTCTTACTTTTCCCCAAATATAAATGACTGTCTTGATTGATAACTTAACCATCTCTCAACCAAGGTACTCACCATGATGGGAGGCTTCAAGCACTCATCAGTCAGATCCTCCATGAATCTCCCCAGGTTTCTGCCATTTGATTGCCACTTCTCTTTCAAGACAGACTTGTCCTTGTAGTGCCCAGTTTTGAGAAACTCAGCCAAGACCAGCTGAGAAATCATCTGCTCCTTGCTACTCTTTTCTGGCTTCAACCAGGAGGTAAACCACTTCCACATTGCTTGCAGTTCCTGCTTTGCACAGTAACCATTGTCATTTGTGGGAAAGTTGAGCTGAGCAGTTGAGAAGTTACAGATATCTTCTTCCCACTGTAGAGAAGTATCCTGGCTTGGAAGGAAGTTCTTGTTGTCTAATACAAGGCCACTTTCTGGTGACTGGGGTTTAAAAGAGTTGTTGTGCTGTGAAGCCATTCTGTTGAGACTCCTCAAAAAATTCAACTTTCTCAGTCAAGTATCTCTCTTGTGACTTGAAGATCTATTTAAGAAAGTTGTGAATATGTTAAAGCTATAAATTAAACTTGACATAATTAAATAACAACAACTAAGAGTCTTATCACAGATGGTTTCTATCTTATTGAGGATTTTCTATTGCTGTGAAAGACACCATAACCACAGCAACTCTAATAAAGGAAATATTTCATTTTGGTGGCTCACTTACAGTTCAGAGGTTCAGTCACTCATTTTGGGGAGCATGGCCTCAGAAAGTCAGAGGTGGTGCTAGAGCTGAGACTGATACACAGTACATCAACAGATATACTCTTACACATTGATTGAAGCTTGAGAAAAAGACCTCAAATCCAACCTGAATAGTGACTCAATTACTCCAGACGGTGAGGTCCACACTAAAGGTGTGCCCTCCACATCAAGGTCTGGATTAAAGGCATGTTTCATTCAGTCTTCTACAACAAGGCCACACCTATTCATAGTGCCACTCCCTATTTGTTTATGGGTCTCAGATACATTGCAATAACCACAGTTCCATTATTTCTTGACACTAAATACTTCAACAGAGTCCTACACAATTTATTCTAGAGACCAGAACAAAGAGATGGGAGTGTAACAGTCCATGACTCATCAGAGAGAAACAACCTGGGTTGAAGATGTTATGACCTGAAGGAAGAGAACAGCAAGGTGTTCAGTAGCACAGGGCTATCTGTTCCTTCCCTATAAAAGGTGAAGTTGTAGTTGCTGAACCTCAAATATTAAGATTCACCCTTGTCTCCCATTCTAAAGAGCCACAAAGCTAAACATTCATAAGAAAAACTTTGAAACTGAATGACCAACAACCTTTAACTCACAGGACAGCCAAGACAAGTCTATAAAAAAAGCATATTGCTATCCTTCAGAATTTTAATGGTTAAACCCTTAATCAGAAAGCTCCAAAGGACCACACTATATCTTTGAGATCTCCCAAAATTGTGAAGCAGCATCTCCCAAACCCCACAAATATTCACAAAACACACATACTCAAGCAACAAAGAAGTCAAAGGTTCCTATTCTACAGTTACTTGCCTCTACAGTGAATTTCTCCAGTGATTCCAGCTGGCACTAGGAGCCGATGTGTCTCCAGGTCACGACTCTTCTTCATCTGAGGTTCTGTTCAAGTTGAGTTCCTTTTATAGTGCCTGGCTTCAGTGATTCAATCTGAGATGCCAATCATTTGATAATAAGATTGGACCACACCTCCTGTGTGTGGGTGTGGCAGTCAACACTTTCATCCTAGCATTCAGTAAGTGGACTGAAGGGTCTCCAGTCCCAGAATAGCCTGGTAGTGTAGAAAGACCAGTGAAAAGCCTTACTAGAGCAGAAAAAAACAAGCTAACCAAGCGGGAAAGATACTTGCCCCTCTGATTGAATTACACATGGAATCCTCCCTCAGCCCCAGCTCTGCATCTCTATGCAATCCTGGATTATGCCATGGAAGGAGAACACATCCAAAGCAAGCATAGTCAGTCACTGCAGTGAAAGGGGACAGTAGGACGCTGAAAGGAATTATAAAGATTGTCAATCACCTACTATGACTTCTGACATACAACTCATTCCAAACTGGTTAAAAATTTCTGATATCCACAGGGTTTGGAATTCAAATGGTGTAGTGAACAAGGTAAAGCCTTGGCAGTAGAATGAGACACACATAGAGAAGAGCCTAGGAGGTGTCTGAAGCACAACATAGAAAAGCCAGCCTTTCCTGGGCTCATCTCTAGGAACAAAGTGGAGATGTTTGACTTGTTTTACATGATGTACGATAGATATGTGAGGAGGATTGTAGATTAGGGTGGAATTAAAATGTATATACAAAATGAATATTTTTGCCGGGCAGTGGTGGTGCACGCCTTTAATCCCAGCACTCGGGAGGCAGAGCCAGGCGGATCTCTGTGAGTTCGAGGCCAGCCTGGGCTACCAAGTGAGTTCCAGGAAAGGCGCAAAGCTACACAGAGAAACCCTGTCTCAAAAAAAACCAAAAAAAAAAAAATGAATATTTTCCTATGGTGATATTTTAATTGTGCTAAAAAGTGATTTTATTTGTATGTTAATAGATAAAGTTTGCATGGAGATCAGAGGTTATAGGGAACCTGGAACAGAAATCAGGCAGTAGTAGACCAAGCCTTTAATCCGATGACATGGCAGGCAGAGTCTTTGTGTGGTCAAGGACACAGTCAAGCCTGGTGACACAAGCCTTTAATCCCAGTACCAACCATAGAGACCTGGAAGTCTGTATAGACAGGCAGTGACTAGGAAGACATGTGGCTGGTCTTAGAGTCAATGAGAAGGCAGAACAGGAAAGTAATAAAAGCTCAGGTTAGGCAGGATGAAGCTCTCTGGTGTAGGAAACTACAACTTGATGGTGAACTAAAGGGTAGTCAGTGGCTCTTCACTAATTCTCTGATCTCTTCGGCTATTACCCCTATATTTGGCTCTGTGTTTCTTTTTTATTAAGACTGTTTAGAAATTTGTCTACATTTTCCTGTCTTTTTTTCTTTGCTTTTCTAATTTTTTGGTGTGTGCTTGTTTTTTCAAATGGCTGCCTTGTTAGCCAGGTCTACTCACAAACTCATTAGGTTGTAGACAATGATCTTGCACTACAATTCTATGGCTTCAAAGTACTCAGTGCTGGGGGCCCAGAGCTGTCTCACTACTTCAAGAATCCATTTTGGTTTTCTGTCTGTTCTTTACTGTCTTGTTGTTGGTGCTGTTCTGTTTTTTAAAACATTGTCTCACTATGTATCCCTGGCTGGACTGTAACTCTTATGTAGTCCAGTTTAATTTCAAACTCGCAAATGCTTGCTCTGGAATTAAAGTGCAGGGATTAAAGGCTTGTGTCATTATGAATGAATTTCTCCAAGCATGCTGATTGTTAGGTTGAATTGTTTCCTCTGATATCCACATGTTCGGATCTTATGCCCAAAGACTATGGTCTTATATCAAAATGTGCTGAATCCCAACAAATTGAAAGAACCCCAAATGCTATCATCCCAAAGAAGCCTTAAAGCTCAGTGACTAATATTTCTGAAGTCTGAAAACCATAACACTAAAATTGTGAATGTTTAAACCTCAACACTCAGTTCTTCTGGGAGAATAAAAAAATCCACATAATAGGAAAAAATGATCAAAGTTTGCAAATGGATTAACCAAAAGGTGTGAAAATGATTGAATCTTCAGTTTGTTGATAATATTCTGGGTTTTAGGTAATTAAAGCAATGTTGGCCAGAAGAAACACTCCTATGAAAACATTTGTTCCCAGAGAATCATAAACATACCCCTGTGTTTACTATTCATGAGAATTGCAGGGGAAACAATTCAGCCTTACAATTCCAATGCTTGGAGAAAGTCAGGTGCCTTTAATCCCTACACACACCTTTAGTCCTAGCACTAAATAAACACAAGCAGGTGCTTGTCTGAGTTGAGACCATCTCAGACTATGGAGTGAATTCCAGCTGGGGTTTCAGAGATAGAAAGTTTCTCAAACCAGAATTAAAGAGAAAAACAAACAAAAAGGATGCCTGAAGGAGGGAGGCAATCTTCAACCCCACATCGGAGGAGTAGAAGCCACAGAATTGTAGTGAAAGGCCACCCACAATGACTTTGTGAATTTATAAGAAGAATGGACTCAAAGTAAACATATTGCAACAACAAAATTAAAGATAGAGAAGTAAACAAAGGAAAAAAAGTAATCAAAGGAAAAATGAAGAGAGACCAAAAATCACCTTGCTCTTTTGGGCCACCCAATTTTAATTGCTCCGCAGATCACAGTCCTCATCTCATGTCTATCAAACCTCATGTTTTCCAAAAAGAAATACATGCCACTCTCTCTGCCAACAGAAATGAACCTGCTACAACCTCTGGTTTTTTTATGTTGTGTCTCAGACTCTCCTGGTTGCCTCCTGCCCTCTGTCTCATTCCAGTGCCAATGGTCCACTAGATTGAAGACTATTGATTTGACCTCTCCTGGCAACAATCAATCATAAATAGCTCCTTGGTTACTGATGGAAATTTAACAACTCTTATCAAAACTACATTGAAAATGGAAGGAAGAATGAAGGATTAAATAAATAAAAAAGGAAAGAAAGAATAAATGAAGAGAAGATTAGAAGATTGTACTTTAAGGTGCAAAGGTATTAAGCATTACTTTTGGGATCTGGTGGAAATAATTAGATTTTCATCAGAAAGGATGGATACAGTTCATTCTACATCTAGTAGTAAATACCCGACAGTTCCTGTTAAAATATTTTTAAACTCAATTCTAGTCACAGCAATATAGTCAATTCACCCTACCCTGGAAACTCTCAAGTTTATCTTTATCTATATGTACATATGAAAGTCATTCTCACCTGCATACTGTGGGATGCCACAGTAGCAATTGCTGAGCTGAACCGCTGAGTCTGTCCTGTGTTGAGATGACACTCTGGCCCCGATTTATTGCTTTCTTATACCCTGGTCCCCTTTCCTACTACAGAAGTGGATTTCAACTCATCTCTCAATCCATAATATCATGTACATAAAGAAATGAAGAAATTTTAAATGACTCTCCATCAATTAGGTGTCAGTTCAAATATGTACAAATCAAAAGAGCAAATCCAATGAATCAATCAGGAGGACTTCAGGAGAAAACATCTCTGTGAGCCAGAAGTTTCTCAAGGGATGCACAACATGCAAAGAGCCTGTGTTAAGAATATGAAGTTGCTGAATGTAGTGTTGTACCCAGAATCCCCAAAGATCACCAAGAGACCAAATCTGATAAAAAATAAAAAAGAAAGCAAAGTCTTTTTACTGTTGTTGGGTATACCCTGGCGTCACTGACTGTCTGATGCAGCAGAGCAGGAGAGACCCAGAGTAGCAATGGGGCAGGGTTTTCACGGGGTAAAGCAAGGGGTTCTTCTGGTCTTCAGACTACATAGGAACAGACTTGGGATTGATTTATGTGAGTGACAGTTATACAAGTAACTTTAATTGGCTAGGGTTATTTTGGGGTTACAGTTACCCATTTCTGAGCAGACATGGACCAGTCCCATGTTTTGTCCCTGAGCTGCTGTGGAGACTGGCTGGCCTAGCAAGTGCTGACTGTAGGGTCTGGCTCAGTGGCACAGACTTGGTGTGTCCTATCCCCTGTCCTGCTGGCAGGGGCATCAGTGATTAACTGTCTATTCATGGCCCTCCCAGAAACTAATAGCTCAGTTCATGAAACTGACATTGAGGCCTGATCTCTGAGAGTAGACTATGGTGGTATTGTGTTCCCCAAAATATTGTGTACCCTAATATCTGTGGTCAGAGAACTAGATACTTAGGATAGGCAGTGGTAGGTAGCACACACCTTTAATCCTACCATTCCAGAGACAGAAATCCATGTGTTCAAGGATACAGCCAAGCATATTGACACATGCCTTTATTCCCAGAAAGTGAGCCTTTAATCCCAGGGAGTGATGGTAGAAAGCAGAAAGGTATATAAGGCGTGAGGACCAGAAACTAGAAGCATTTGGCTGGTTAAGCTTTCAGGATTCGGAGCAGCACTGTTCAACTGAGAACCATTCAGATATGAGGACTCAAAGGCTTCCAGTCTGAGGAAACAGGATCAGCAAAGGAACTGGCAAGAACTTTTAAGATTCCTGCTACATCTGGCGGCCAACATTTGTGCTACAAATTCAGGAAAAAGCCGCTTGCCTGTGGCCTTGTGGGCCCCAGCTCAGACCAGAACTACACTCTGCCGGTTGTGGTGGCACATGCCAGTAAGATTTACTGAAGAAAGCAGAGGGAGGAGGATCCTGAGTTTGAGGCCAAGGTAGGAGAAGCTTTGGCTGGGGCCGAGCCACAAACAGTGGTGGGACCATGGAGGCAGTGGCTGCTGCTCCGAGTTGCTGGCTCCTTCTCATCTTATTGGTGATGATGTTGATGCCTCTACCTGGGATGAAGGGTTTTCTGATGCTTGTTCAGAGAATTGCCAGGACCATCGTGTTACAAGAAAACATCGAAAAAGGTCAATTTGGGAAAGATTGGCAAGACTATTGCTGTGAAGATTTTCTCTTCTAGGGAAGAACGTTCACGGTTCCCGGAAACAGAGGTTTATGAGACTTGTGTTTCCTCCAAACCACAGAGGAGGGACAAAAAAAAAATTCTAAAGGGAACCATGACCACACCTAACAGCGACTTTGGAATCTTCAAAGGATGATAGGATCCCACAATGATGATTCCACATGGACTATGGTAAAGCCATTAAGCTGATTAACACCAAGGAAAGATGGCTTTGGACTACAAACTGCTCAGGAAAATTTGGAGATGGCTAGCTGAGATGATTCAGCCTGACAGACTACTCGAGCAAGGACTTGAGACAAGCCCTGAACTTTCCCACTAAGCAGCGACTGGACAAATGATACAGGACTTGACAATTAACCCAAAAATTTTCTTTTCAGGATTCCCTACAGATATCTTCACACCTAGAAAGCAGGAAGTAACTTTAAGAAAACAACACCCACATTCCCAAGCGGTGGAATGGGAGGTTTTTGGTTGTTTTATGAGTTATGAATATTGTCATTGTTTATGATGGTTGGTTACAAGTTGTTAATTGTTAATGGTCAGGAAAAAAGCTGATCATGGAGATTAGATTCAGAGGTTTTGTTTTAAAAAAAAAAAGGAAAAATAAAGAAGAGAATATACATATGAGGTAGATCACTGAATCTACCCTGAGAAAAACAGATAAAGAAGTAATAAGATAAATGGGTAGATAATTGAATGCACTCTAAAAAGAAAAAGAGGAATATATAAAAATGACAAAAGGTAGATTACTGAATCTATTATGAAAAGAAAAATACTTTTAAAAAGGAACTACTTGTTTTACATAGGATAAGTAATGAAAATTAGTTTGTCTGAGTTTTTCAAATGTTACTGGACTGGACATTGTTAATATATATATAATGGAGTTTTTTACTGTATATATTGTATATACTTATTAGATAGTTATTCTTGTATTAGTTATAAGCTTTTTTAATTTTAGACAAAAAGAGAAGAAATGTGGTGATATTGTATTCCCCACAATACTGTGTACCCTGATAAACTTATCTGGGGTCAGAGAACAGAAAACCCACTAGATGCTTAAAATAGGCAGCAGTAGGTAGCACACGCCTTTAATCCTACCATTCCAGAGGCAGAAATCCATGTGTTCAAGGATAGAGTCAAGCATGGTGACTCACACCTTTAATACCAGAAAGCAAGCTTTTAATACCAGGGAGTGATGGCAGAAAGCAGAAAGGTATGTAAGGCGTTAGGACCAGCATTTGGCTGGTTAAGCTTTCAGGCTTTGGAGCATCAGTTCAGCTTAGAGCCATTCAGATATGAGGACTAGATACTTAGGATAGGAGGTGGTAGCACACGCCTTTAATCCTAGCGTTCCAGGCACAGAAATCCATCTGTTCAAGGTTACAGGCAGGCATGATGACACACACCTTTAATCCCAAGAAGTGAGCCTTTAATCCCAGGGAGTGATGGCAGATAGCAGAAAGGTATATAAGGTGTGAAGACCAGGAACTGGAAGCATTTGGCTGGTTAATCTTTTAGGTTTTGAGCAGCACAGTTCAGCTGAGAGCCATTTGGATATGAGGACAAAGAGGCTTCCAGTCTGAGGAAACAGGACCAGCTGAGGAACTGGCCAGGTGAGGTGGCTGTGGCTTGTTCTGTCTGTCTGATCTTCCAGTGTTTACCCCAATACTTGGCTCTGGGTTTGTTTTATTAAAAAAGACAATTTAAGATTTTTGCTACAGCACTCTTTTATGTTGCATTTGTTTAACTCTGTAAAGCTGTTTTGCTTTGCCTGTCTAAAACACTCACTTAGTCTAATAAGGAGCTGAACAGAAGGTAGCTAAGTAGGAGAGGGGTAAGCATAGCTGCCAGGCAGAGAGAATAAATAGGAGGGGAAATCTAGGCTGCATAGAAGAGAAGAATGAGGAGCAAGAAAAGGAAATGGAGAAGAGGATTCCAGGGGTCAGCCACACAGTCACACTGCCAGCCAGGGAGTAAGAAGAAAAGCAAGATACATAGAATAAAGAAAAGTAAAAATCCCAGAAGCAAATCGTTTTGGGGTCACATGCTACTGTCTCAAGCCATATTTTAAGGGTGTGCTGAGGTTCCACCTCAGACCTCAAGATTAATTGTAAGCACCTCCCTGACTCCCTGACTGAGCCATCTCTAAGACCAGGGTATCTCCTCTAAAGCCTTAAGTTCCCAAATATTAATTCCCCAGTCTCTCTGTCACCATGTAAATAAATTACATTCAAGTATGTCTATCAAACCAGCAATGGGTTTATTTTGCTTTATTCGTGCTAATTTAGGGCACTGGATATCCTCCCTGGTAACGGTTTTGTTGGGGGAAGTACTTTCTCATGAATAATAAAAACTACAACATCTTCTTAGTACTTCTTCTCAAAATGACTGTCTTCCTGAGTTAGCCATCTCTCACCCCAGGAACTCACCTTGACAGGAGGCTCTAACACTCATCAAAGAGACCTTCCGTGTAACTCCCAGGGTTCCTGCCACTTGATCACCCAGCAATGGACAAATGGATGAGATCTACATGAGCAAACTGGGAGTGAGGAAGGGTAATGGAGGGCAAGAATTGGGAAAATAGATCTTAGGGGAGCAGGAGGTCATAGCTGGATCAGGAACACAGTGGGAGAACAATGAAAGAGATACCATGATAAATGAAGACACCATGGGAATAGGAAGAAGTAGAGTGCTAGAGAGGTCGCCAGGACACACCAAAAATGTGTCCACTATAAACTACTGGTAATGGTTGAGAGGGTGCCTGAGCTGAACTACATTGGTGATCGGATGGCAGAACACCCTAACTGTCATCAAAGAACCCACATCCAGTGACTGATGGAAGCAGATGCAGAGATCCATGACCAGGTCCCAGGTGTAGCTCCAGGAGTACAGTCAATGGGGGAGAGGAGGGATTCTATGAGCAAGAGATATGGAGACCATGATTGGAAAAAGTACAGCAACAACTAGCCAAACTAGTGGGAACACATGATCTGTGGACCAATAGCTGAGGAGCCCCCATGGTACTGGACTAGGCCCTCTGGATAAGTGAGACAATTGTTTAGATTCAACTGTTTAGGGGGACTCAAGGCAGTGTGACCAGGACCTATCCATAGTGCATGAGCCATGTTTTTGGAACATAGTGCCTATGGTGAGACACTTTGTGCAGCCTTGGGGCCAGGATCAGGGGCTTGGACCTGACTCAACTGAATTACCAGGCTCTGCTGACTCCCCAGGGGAGACCTTGCCTCGAAGGAAGTGGGAATAGGAGGGTGGATTGGGGGAAAATTTTGGGGGGTGCGAGGAGGGAGGACAAGGGAATCTGTGGTTGATATGTAAAATGAGTAGAAAATCTCTTAATTTAAAAAAAGAGGAAAAAAGAAATCACTCCACAAGTCTAAGATAAAGTTTTCAGTGAAAATAAGAAACACAATAAAACCAAAATTTGTCTTTTCTCAGACCATCTCAAAAAAAAGTCATGGTTTAATCATATTGATCTCTATATTTTTTCAGTTTGTAATAGTTCTCTGAGAGTTTGGTATAAGCTGTTTTAACATATTCACCCCTCCCCCAACTCTTCCCAGAGCGACTCTCCCTCCCCTACCCACTAACTTTCTGTGTTTTAAAAACAGACCTACCAAGCAAGACCAATTGGTGCTGCGCAAATATTCTTGCATGCATGGTCTTCCACTGGAGTATAGTCTTACTATAGTATTACCAGGAACTACGCTGTTAGAGAAAACAGTGTCTTTTCTTATCTCAACAGCTGACAATTGCCATTAGCCCCCAGCTAGGGAAGAATTTAGTGCCAATTCCGTTTTGTATGATGGGATTTGGTATGGCTTGGACGTGTACAGGTCTTGTGCATGCTGTCACAACCACTGTGAATTCACATGTGCAGTGCCCTGCTGTGCACAGAAGACATTGTTTCTGTATAGTCATCAACCACCTCCAGCTCTTACAGTCTTTCCATGTTCTTTTCTACAAAGATTCTTGAGTCTTATGAGGAGGGGATGTGATCGAGACATCCTGTTTAGGGATAAGCATTGTCATACAGTCTCTTATTCTCTGCACCTAGACAGTTATGCATTTCTAAGTTAATCATTATCTACTGCAAATAGGAACTTACCTGATGAGGACTGGGAGATGTAGTAATCTATGGGTCTGAGAAGTCATTAGGAGTCAGTCTAATACTATGTTCATTTAGAAGAATAGAAGCAATAGGTTCTCTCCTAGAGCCTATGACCTGTCTAGCCATGGATTCTTGGTCCAATAATGGTGCCAGGCATGGTTTTCAGCTTGTGGAGCAGGACTGATGCTTGTGTCACTATTACACCAGTGAGCATGTCTTTCAAAGTTATTCATTGTCATGGTGCACAGTGGCAAAGCTGGGTATAATTGATGATAACTTTTCAACTCCAGCAATGTAATAGAAATCCCTGGCACTTTGAAAATTACCCAGTAGGGATCAAGTTCCTAGGTCTATACCAGACTGCTTTCTCTTTCACTTTCTGGGGGGTAAATAAGAGCAATGGACATACTAAGTCCTATTTTTTTAAACTAAGACAACTTTTAGTTCTCAGTCTTCAAATGTTTTTGGTGGTGGTGCTGGTAGTGGTGATAGCGTTTTTTTTTTAAGTTTTGATTTGAATTGCTTGGGTCTCAAAAGGTATGGTGGGCTAGCCTCAGACTTTCTATCTTGTTTGAACTCACCTCAGATTCATAACCATCCTCCTGTCTCAGCCTACAGAGTGGTAGAATTATTGTACTAAAACACGATAACAGACACTACACATGTCTTCAACAGATTATCTTTAAATGATATTCACCTTATATAGATGTCTACTATCTTGGAAATCATGGAACTGAATAATCTCTTATAACCTATCCCATTATTCATATAGTGCAACTATTCAGACAAAAACACAGGCTTCAATACCCCCACCCTCGAAATATAAATTAGTAAAAAGAAGTGGATGAAGGAAAAAGTGCTTTAACAGAATTAGATAATATTAGATTAGAAATACATAAATCTTAAAAATCATTGTAGGAAAACTTTCAGTTTTATAATGAATAAAATTATGTATTTTTTTATTTATTAGCATTGATTTAAATGAACTTGTTCCTTGTTTAAATTCTTATTCCTGTTATTTCATAGGAAGAGGAAAAAATAGTTGTTGTCTTCTCTAGGGTATGTATTTTTTTCTCTTGTATATACAAAGCTGAAATTCTAAGCATGTATTAATCACATAAGTTGGAAAAATATAGACCCCATTCTACATAATGTTGTAAGTCCTGGAGGATCAACTTGAGTTGACAGCCTCCCCAAAGTTGCAGTATTTGCTATCTTCTGCCAGCAGCATTGAGATGTCCATTTTACAGCAATGTGAAAAGACAAAAAAAAAGCCTCAAAATTTAACTCCATTTAAATATGCTGTAGCCACCACAATGACTCATAAGATTTTATCAGTACAATTTAGAATACTATTGAGTTATTTAGTTAATTTCTTCAATGTTTTGACTAAAAAAATGACTAAAACAATTTAGAGTGGAATTGGTTTATTTCAGCTTGCAGTTTGAGTACACAGTCCATCATGGGAAGGAATCATGGTATCAAGAGGTTGACGCAGCTGATCACATGGTATCTCTAGACAGATAGCAAAGAGAGATGCATGCCAGTTCTCAACTTGTTTTCCCCAGTTTATTCAGTCCAGGAATCTAACCAGAGAACCAATGGCTGTGCCGAATTAGAGTGGGTCCTCTACCTCCATTAACCCAGCTTTAAACTCCCTCAAAGATGTATCCAGATTCTGTCTGTTGTGTGATTCTAGATCTTATAAAGTGGACTATCAATATTAACCATCATGTTACCTCATGTTAGACTTGCACAAATAATAAAGAACATATGTATATATTCATGAACAGAAATCAACAACTGTGACACATTGAGAGATTAGAAAAATACTATCTTTTCTATGGCAGGGAAAAGAGAGTGTGGAGATTAAGTTGGGAACACTGATGAATACAGTAGGACAACGTATGGAGAATGCTTGTAGAAATGTAGAGGTTAACCTCCACAGCCTTGGGTTGTCATAGACTGTCATACAGAATGCCAGGGTGCAAGCAACTGAGTAGGAGGTAACAACGGCCCACAGCAGAATTGGGATGACTAGGAAAGTCTCTGTTTTCCAGGGAAGTCTTAGGAAACAATGGGCACAGCAAATAGACAGCATTTGTCATTTCTTCCCATAGAGGAACCTGGAAGTGGAGCCATAAACCCACATCATAAGATCAGATGCAGAACATCGGTGAAGTCAAAACGTGAATGAATAAAATGGAATTGATCATATAAACATGCCAAAGATTCTGGATTTCTCTTTGCTCTTCTTTTCTGTAATTCAGTTGCAGCAGTGGGATCAGAGTCCAGGCTGTGCTTGAAGAGAAACACATACCTCAACAGCTAATTAGATATCTTTAAGCGTATCATATTTTTTTTAATTTTCTATGAGCGATTTTCTAGTCATTATACATATCAGCCACAGATTTCCCTGTCCTCACTTCTTCCACCCTCCAGCCTTCTCCCGCAATCTACCCACGATTCCCACCTCCTCCAAGGCAAGGTCTCCCCTGGGGAGTCAGCCCAGCCTGGTACATTCAGTTGAGGCAGGTCCAATCCCCTCCTCCCTGCACCAAGGCTGAGCAAAATGTCTCAGCATAGGCTCTGGGTTCCAAAAAGCTGGCTCATGCACCAAGGACAGGTCCCAGTCCCACCACCTGGGGGACCTCCTAAACAGTTCAAGCTAATTAATTGTCTCACTTATCCAGAGGGCCTAGACCAGTTCCATGGGGGCTCCTCACTTCATTTGTTTCCGGGAGTTTGGCTATATGTTCCTGTGCTTTTTCCAATCATGGTGTCAATATCTCTTGCTCATATCACACTTCCTCTCTCTCATCGATTGGACTCCTGGAGCTCCACCTAGTACATGATGATCCCCAATCTCTTAGCTTTTAGAATAAAAATAAAGGGATATCTTCATGTCATGGAACTGCTTAGGCAGCATTATGACTGCAGTAACAACTGGCAATGCTTAATTTAGAGAGCCATTAACTTGCTAAACAACACCTGGTCATGTGTGAGTCTAATGATCAGTAATAGATGAAAGAATATTTAAATTTATCATAACACACACATCATCATGTTAAATTACCTTCTCCTACAGCAGGGAAAATGATTCTTTGTACCAGATTTGTTATTACGGATGAGGATGAAGGGGCAAAATGTGGGAAAAAATGTGTCTAGGAATGTAAATATGTTGATTATCCACAGACTTGGATTGTCAAATGCCACATTATAGATAACTAATATGAAGGACATTGAATAGGAGAGGACAAAAGATACAGACAAGGGTCAAGATGGTTTTTGTGGCTCTGTCTTCAGGGGAGACTCTGAGAGAATGCTGGGCACTGTGAATATGTTGTAGCTGAATCTTGTGCCTGTAGAGGATGCGCATCATGAAGTCACTGGTCCAAACCATGAGACCCAAATACAGACCATCAATGAAACAATGCAATAACAGACATAGTACAGTTACAAGATTGCTAGCAACAAACACCGAGCAGTACCCCAACTTGATTTTCTTGGTGAAGTTTTTGTTAGTATCAGGTCCAATCACATCTATAGCTGTTTTGCTGTTTAGGAGCAGATGCACAAGCCAGCTGAGTGAGCAGGACCGAGCCATGTACTTGGAGACTCTGTGTTTAAGCTTCATCCACCTGGAGTTGCTGGGGCTGATTGTGATTGCTTGGAAGCAACTCAAGAGGCAGGTGCAGTGCAGGGAAATGGCCCGGGCCACTCGATTACTGTAGAGAGTGAGTTTACATAAAAGGTCACCCAGGAGATATTGCAAGCCCAGCTGTACCATTATGTGAGGAATTACTCTTGAGATAATGACCAAGGAATTGGCTAGAATCAAATGCCTTAAAATCTGGTCTTTGGGCATCAGACTTTTTCCAGTGAATACAGACATGATATATGGAAGAAGAACTGACCAGTTGCCAAGAATCCCAACAGCTGTTAGAGAAAAAAAAAAAGAATCCCCATTGGCAAGTTCTCAGGAACCATGTTCTTTTCACCTGAGATAAACAAATTTAACAGCATCAATACAACCAGGAAGAAGACATGTAAATGTGTATTAATTATTTGTAGCTCAAATTACATCATTATCGATATCATGAAATTTGCAGGCAAATGGATAGAACTAGAAAATATCATCTTGAGTGAGCTAACCCAGACTCAGAAGGACAAACATGGTATGTACTCACTCATAAGTGGATACTAGATATAAGGCAAAGGACAACCAGACTACAACCCACAGCTCCAGAGAAGCTAGCTAACAAGGACCCTAAGAAGGACACATAGATAGCCGAGTGAAGGAGAAAGAGATGAGGTCTACATTAGCAAACTGGGAGTGTGTGTGTGTGGGGGGGTGATGGAAGGCAAAGAATGGGGATGAGAACATAAGGAAATGAGAGGGTCAAGCTGGAACAGGGACAGGGTGGGAGAGTAAGGAAAGAGATACCATAAAAATGAAGACATCATGGGAATAGGAAGAGGCAGGGTGCTGGGGAAGTTCTCAGGAATCCACAGAATGACCCCACCTTGGACTCTGGCAATGGTCGAAAGGATGCCTGGACTGATGTACTCTGGTGAACAGACTAGTGAATACCTTAACTGTCATCATAGAGCTTTTATCTAGTGACTTATGGAAGCAGATGCAGAGATCCACAGCTGAGCACCAGGCTGAGATTCGGGAATCTAATTGATGAGAGAGAGGAGGGATTCTGTGGGCAGGGGAAGTGGAGATCATGATGGGAAAACATACAGAGATGGCCAGCCATGCCAGTAAAGCCCATGAACTGTGGACTAATAGCTGTAGAGCCCCAGTAGGACTAGACTAGTTCCTCTGAATATGGGAGACAGTTGTTTAGCTTGAACTGTTTGGGGGTGGGCGGCAGGTAGGAGGATCAGGATCTGTCCCTGGTGCATGGGCGGCTTTTTGGGGACCAGTGCCTAGGGTGTGACACCTTGCATAGCCTTGGTGCAGGGGGGAGGGGCTTGGACCTGCCTCAGCTGAGCGTGCCAGGCTCTGCTGACTCCCCATGGGAAACCTCAATTTGGAAAATGTGGGGATGAGGGGGTGGGTTGGGTGGAAGTCTGGTGGTGGGAAGAGGGAAGAGAGGGAGATTTGTGGTTGGCATGTAAAGTGAATAGAAAATTTCTACTCATAGAAGTTTATACTAAGTCACCTACTTGCTTAATAAAGCTTCTGCGGTTAAGTGATGTAGTGAGGTAGGAAGAGAGCACTCAAATACATTGTGTAGAACAAGAGACTTAACAGCACACTAGCCTGAAATTAGACAGGGAGAAGGGGATAAGACAAAATACATTGGTTCACAGGGTGAAAAGTGTCAGGCTATTAAACAATGTGGAAAATCAGGCAATGTATGAGATACTGTGTTCAAACAAGACAGCTCCAATGAGTCAGATTTTGTGATAGATGCCGTATTTGGGTTCAGTCATTTCATCAGTCTATAATGAATAATAAGCAGTTCTTCCAAAATAATGGGAAGTGGAAGATGTAAAGAGATAATAGAACATCTAGAAAGGAACGACTTTGTCAGTACACAGATAGCTCAATATGAAATTTCTTCAACAACATGGAGGAAAAGTGATAAAAGGTCTAAACCAGAAAATGAATGCTAGTCATCTCTCTGATGCACTTCAAAGGAGAATTTTCCATAAATTCATTTTGAAAAACTAGAAAAGTGTCTTTCAGGCTGGGCATCAAGGGAACTGGAGAAGCTGTGTCTGAATTTGTAGTGGATTCACATACAGAGGGAAGTGCTCAGAAGCAACAGTTCCCAGAATGCCCCCCCCCCGCCCTGCTCTCCTTGCAGTGTTCTTTGCTTGAGTCCAGCCCTGTCCAGCCTGTGATGCTCTTTCTGGGTTCCTGGAAGGGCCAGCACTCTCCATCACCTTTTCACTTGAACCCTGGGCTCATGTCCTACATGTCTGCTGAACTTCAGATTGTACCAGGAATGGTCAAAACCACACCAGTCAACAGTTAGCTTTCCCCATCGGGTTTTCAATCAAGAATAGTATTCATAAAACTCATGATAAAGTGCTGAGGATAATAGTAACTGTGTTTTCTGTACATCCCTTAAGCTGATGCAGAAGGGTATCTATTGTCCCAAACTTTTGCAAAACTAACTGGAAGAATTCTCAGTTGAAACACAGGAATTCTAAATGAGTCTGCAATGAGGAGGAGCCAATCATACTGTGTGTGCATTGTTGCTCAATATGCACACTGTCCATTCAGTCACACAAAAGCTGTGGTTTAAAGTACCTATTTCTTTAAGAAAATAAATCATCTTTTTTTAGGAAGTCATTAATGGCTTACACACCTGTGATTTTAAGATTGGTAACTTTGGGGGCTGGGGAGATGGGTTAGTAGTTAAAAGCACTTGCTATTCTTTCAAAGAACCTGGGTTCTGTTTGTGACACCCACAGAGTGCCTCACCACTGCCTGCAACTCTGGCTCTAGGAAGAATCTGATACCTCTGGGCTCTACTGGCTCCTGTACACATATATGAACATACCCACAAACAGATAGAAACACAAATACCTGTAATCTAAAATAATAGAAATAAATCTTAAAAGGAACTTTTCTCCAAAAGGAGGGAAAAATAAGAGCAGAATTCAACCCCTAAAATGGATAATACATGGGCAGAATAGATGGGGTAAAAGGTAAGAGCACTTACTACAAGTATCAAGACCTGAGTTAAGATCACACTGCCTACATGATATTGCTGGGGGTTGTTGGTCATCAACTTAGAAAAAAAAAACACAAGCTCTAGATTCAGCCAGAGATCTTGTTTAAATAAAAACGGTAGAGAGGAAAATGGAAGAATATCCAACCACTCCTCTGCTAGCCATACACATATACTACATTATCTATTATCTATCTACGTATCTATCTATCTCTGTGTATCTCTATGTATCTATGTATGTATGTATGTATCTATCTACCTACCTCCCTATGCAACATGTATCTATCTATGTATCTACCTACCTACCTACCTACCTACCTATTTATCATCTACTTATTATCTATCTATCTATCTGTCTGTCTGTCTAACTGGATGTTTTCATTTGCATGTATATTCATAACACATATAGAAATGAGTGGAGTCAATGTATCATAAGATAGGAAGGGACCCTTTGGAGCTTGCTGAATGCACAGAGAGGGAAAGGCAGGAAACTGTCCATCATCCTTTGCCAGCAAAAAATAGCTTCCATTTCATGTGAAATCCTTTTCATCATCTTACTTCAGTACTTAACAACAGTAACTTTCCCTTATTCCCTCTAAATATAGATTCTCCAGTCACTTGTGGCTTGGTATAAAGAGAAAATGTACTTACCATGTGTTCTGTTTAACACAGAAGTTGGAGTAAGCAACTAAGTCTGTCTTGTTGAGATGAGACTCTGGTCCCTTACTTACAGGCTTATAATTCCCTGGTCTTTTCCCTCACAGGACCTGTGATTTTCAGCTCTAGATCCATAACAGCATCTACATGGGGAATTAAGAATACCTTTTCAACAGCCATGCTCCAATTACCTGTAAAAGAAAAAAGTCCAGATTAAGACAGCAAATCCAAGAAGGCATTATAAAGAGTTGAGAAAAACTTTTCTGTGAGTCCTTAGAGTACTCAGGGTGTCACAAGGAGAGCCACACAAGTCCCATGCCTAGAGCAGAGGAGAGGGAACAAGGGAAATATGTGGCTTTGTCTGGATTTGAGCAGACCTGTCAGCTTTAACTCACCACCTAATATCTTAGGTGATGTCAGAAGTTAATAACCAGCACCAAGGGGCCTTGAAATTGGAGATTCCAGGAAAATTTTACATCTCACTTCTTTGAAGCCACATTTTCTAAGAGCTTCTCATTTCATTTCTGTGCAGCTGGAGTCCATTCATTTTCATGTCTGAAGAAACACTAGTGCATGTGTTTACAGTTATATATCTGAACAGCTGATGTGCGGATTCCAGTTTTGAGATTGCATACATGAGAATTTTGAGCTTGTATAAATGAGGATTCTCTGAACTTCCTAGCAAAGGGATTCTATTTGCAATGTGCATGTATTTTGATGGCATAAATTTAGGAAAGAATCATTGGTTAGGGGGGTTTACGTTTATTTTAAAATACTTTTCTTTATGATTTTAAAACACACACACACACACACACACACACACACACACACACACACACACACAGTGTAGCCTGGTCATACCTATTCCCCCACCTCTTTTCCAATATCTCCTCTCCAGTATATCTACCTCTCAATTTCACATCCTTTCTTTTTTTTGTTTCTCTTTTTTGTGTGCCCCCTGAGTCCAATTAGTACTACTAATAGCTCATGGTTGTGGGTCATCACTGTTGTTTGGTCAACTTAGTTCTCAAACACCCAAGGAAAAGTCACTCTCCTGCTCTCAGTACCGACCACTTGCCAATGGTCCATATATAGGAGTGGGGCATTAGTAACCCTTCCCCCATCCATTCTGGAATCTTCACTGGCTGAACATTGTGTAGATCTAATGCCCGTAACCACAGTGGCTGTGAGTCCAGATGGGAAGCAGGCATGTCATATACGGAAGACAGAATTTCATAGCTGTCCTCTGTATCTTCTATATTGTAATTTTCTTTCTGTTTCTTCTTATATGCCGTGTCCCCTGCACCTGGAGTAATGGATGTCTATGGCTGAGTACTCACAACTCATTCTCAGCACTTGACTTGTTATGAGTTCATGCATTAACTGCTACAAAAAAGAAGCTTCTCTGACCAAGGTTTAGTATAACACAAATCTATGAGTACAAACATAAATATTTAAAAGGCAGCAGTTGGACAATATGACTACTTAAGGAAACAGCTGTGGTAGGTTGCCCTATAGGGTCTAAGATCTCCCAAGATTTGGAGATTTGACCAGATTTGCAGGAATAGGCATGAATTCCCTCTTGTGTTATTAGCCCCAGATAAAATAAGAAAGCAACTGGTTATCTGAGTAACAACCATGACACTAATGTACCATTTGCACATCTTGCTTGGGTAGGTCATTATTGTAGCCTGCAGGGTCCAGTGCTGAATAAGACCATTAATGTCTCTTCTCTCCCACAAGCTGATGTAGCACCTCCAGTACTATGCCACCTAGCCACCAGGAAAAGAGTTTTCTGGTCAGTTCAAGATTGATTTTTCAATGTTCTGCAACTAATCTGTATGGTGTACTGAGAAAGAGAGTCTTACCACCCAGTTCAAGTAAGCAACCAAGAACAATAGCCATACCTCAATGGTTTGGGAGTCTGGGGGTTGCAGCACACATTCTTGTTGGACTATCTTTGTACCACCAGCCCACAAATAATGACCCAGAGATTTATTATTAACTATGAAGCTTCGCCTTAGCTTATGCTTTATCACAACCAGCTCTTTTAACTTAATTAACCTATGTATTTTCTAATCTACATTTTTCCATGTAGCTCTGTTAGCCTCTCTTAGTTGGGCACATGTGACTTGTTCTGAATCTGCTGGCAAAATCCCAGTTTCCTGCTTCCTCCTCCCAGTTTCTCTCTCTCTGCCTGGAAGTCCTGCCTATTCTCTACTGTCTACCTATTATCCATTTAGCTCTTTATTAAACCAGTCAGAGCAACACATCTCTATGCAGGATACCAATATTCTGCAACACAGGAGACTCTCCAAATAATAAATAAAGAAATATATATCTCATCCAGAAGCAGAATTTTTTTTGAAAACCCATGGTTTCTGCTAAATCATGCTGAATATCTCTGTTAAAATTCCTTATTAAATTGTATTTTCCAGTCAGGTTATACACTGGTAAATTATTACATGAGTTTCCCAAACATCATTAGTTTTGGTTAAATCACACCTCTCCCAAATAGCTCCCATTCCTCTTCTACCACCTCACTGGCACAAATGATTCAGAAGTACGACTTTACAACATTGGGTTTAGGGTTCACCTAGGCTACTATTTCCAGAAGTTATTACTTCTGATCTATTCTACTCAGTTCAGTTTCTCAACATGAGTTGATTTTCAGCCCATCTCAGCACATCCCTCAAACCCCAAATGCTCTATTTCCCAGCACCAACCCTTCATATAAACCCCAAATCTACTGATAAAACTATCTTCCACCTCATGCTCCTAGAGGAATACAATAAAATACTCATTTCAAGATTTAAAAAGACAGCCAGGGAACTCTGACTGAACATTCAGGAAAGGTTAGTCCATCTGATGTATTTTCTCAGGGTCACAATTACTTCACCAAAAAGTAATCAAAAATTTTCAAGTTATATATAATTTGTTCATATATGTGTTAAATGCTGGGCACTGCCTAACACTGCACACATTTCACAGACAATTTTGAGTGCTATCACAGGATAGATTATCAGTGGATTTATAAAGCCAGGAGCCAGTTCTATAAAGATGCTATTTCAAATGACTGAAATTCCTAGATACTTTGCAGTGTCTCCTACTTTCATGTAAGTCATTCAGTTGAAGGACTAAGACTACAGTCAAGGCTGTTCCTGTTGTGAAATTCATATAAAACATTCTGGTTGATCAGGTCTAAGGAGACAGAGTCATGATTGATGAAGGAACACATGAATATATTAGAGAAAATAAGCTACTAGAACATGTAAAAATAGTTTAAAATTTTACATTTTCTACAATGAAGAAAGTACAACCTGGAGGGAGAATTTTATTTCTGAGGAGAACGAAAGGGCTGGATGTGGAAAAACTTGTTTGTAGAATTGCAAATATTTTTAGGACTGATCAACCTGAATTATCAAAGAACACCATATAAAGAACCCGGATGGAAAAGATGGAGTAGCAGGTGAGAAGGGTCCACATAAAGATCAGAATGGATTGAATGTCTCTGGATACAGGGGAGACTCTAGGAGACTCTAGGGCAGTCCTGGGCACTGTGAATATGCTGTCCCTTCTTTCTTGTGCCTGTGGAGGATGCACACCATGGTGACACTAGTCCAGACCTTGAGACCCAAATACAGACCATCACTGAAGCAGAACAGAAACAAATACAGTGAATCTGTAATGGTTCCAGAAACAAACCCAGCACAGTATCCAAAACTGAATCTGTTGGTGCCATTCCTGCTCTTATGAGGATCTGTTACTCTCACAGCAGTTGTGATGTTGAGGATCAGATGCACAAACCAGCTAAATGAGCATGAGGAACCAATGTACTTGATGGCTCTGTGTTTAAGCTTCATCCATCTCGTGCTGCTGGGGCTGGTTGTGATTGCTTGAAAGCAGCTGAGGAGACACGTACGTGGTGCACAGGGAAACACCTTGGGGTACTAGAATAAAGTACACAACAAGTTCACATATAAAGTCATCCAGGAAAGATTTCAATCCAAATTCTGACACTATTTGTGGAATCCTTCTTGAGATAATAACCAAAAAGTTAGCAAAGATTAGGTGTTTTATAATCAGGTCTTTCAGCATCAAACACTTTTCAGTACATATCAAAATGAAATAATGAAGCAGAAGTGACCAGTTGCCCAGGATTCCTATGGCTGTCTGGGAGAAGAGGATCCCTACTGCTACATTCTCAGGAGTCATTCTTTCTCTATTGAGAAAAAAAAGGATATGGATAAATTACTAATATTAAAGAATCAAGGGGAGGAAACTTGATACCTTATGTTAAGGAACATTTTCTGTTGAGATAAACAATATAAATTTTAAACACTGAAGGCTTGAAACTATCCTGCATTCTCAACTTTGGAAACTTCTATTCATCAATCAAAAGCCTTTCCTTGTGTAGGCCAAATATTCCTCTTTGTGTTGGTATTGCTCAGTCTTTTTTTTCATTTTCTAATCTTTTAAAAAAATATTTAAATTTATTTGTGTGTATGTGTGTGGGCATGTGTGTATGTAACCGTGTTTTTTAGTTCCTACAGAGATGAGAAGTGCCAGGTATTACAGGCTGTTGTGAGCCATCTGAAACAGATGTTGTGAACCAAAAGAAGTCTTCTGCAAAACCAGCCAGTTATGAACTGCTGAGCCATCACTTCAGTCCCCTAGCACCTGGTATCTCCCTAGCCACATGATATCTCTTTCTATCATGATATCTCTTTCGTTGTTCTCCCACTCTGTCCCTGTTCCAGCTTGACCATCCCATTCCCTTATGTTCTCATCCCCCATCACCTACCCTCCATTGCCCCCCATCCCCATTTTACTCATGGATGTCATCTATTTCCCCTTCCTATGGTGATCCATGTGTCCAGCTTAGAGTCCTCCTTGTTAGTTAGCTTCTTTGGAGCTGTGGGTTGTAGTCTGGTTTTACTTTGCCTTACATTTAGTATCCACTTATGAATGAGTACATACCATGTTTATATGTACTTCTGAGTCTGGGTTACCTCATTCAGGATGATATTTTCTAGTTCTATCCATTTGCCTGCAAATTTTATGATGTCATTGTTGTTGCTGCTGAGTAGTACTCCATTGTGTACATGCACTACATTATCTTTATCCATTCTTCAGTTGAGGGTTATCAAGGTGGCTTTCAGGTTTTGACTATTACAAATAATGCTGCTATGAACATAACTGAGCATGTATCCTTGTGGTAAGATTGAGCATTCCTTGGGTATATGCCCAAGAGTGGTATAGTTGGGTTTTGCGGTAGATTGATTCCCAATTTTCTGAGAAATCGCCATACTGATTCCAAACTGGCTATACAAATTTACACTTGCACCAACAGTGGAGGAGTGTTCCCCTTGCTCCACATCCTCTCCAACATAAACTGTCTGCAGTGCTTTCATTAGCCATTCTGACAGGTATAAGATGGTATTTCAGGGTGGTTTTTATTTGCATCTCCCTGATGACTAAAGATGCTGAGCAATTCCTTAAATGTCTTTCAGCCATTTGAAATTTGTCCATCGAGAATTCTCTGTTTAAGCTCTATAGCCCATTTTTTAATTGGATTGTTCGTTATCTTGATGTCTAGTTTCTTGAGTTCTTTATATATTTTGGAGATCAGCCCTCTGTAAGATGTGGGGTTGGTGATGATCTTTTCCCATTCTGTAGGCTGTCATTTGGTCTTATTGAGAGTGTATTTTGCTCTACAAAAGCTTCTCAGTTTCTGGAGGTCCCATTTATTAAATGTTGCTCTCAGTGTCTATGCTACTGGTGTTATATTTAGGAAGTGGTCTCCTGTACCAGTGTGTTCAAGGATACTTCATAGTTTCTCTTGTATCAGGTTCAGTGTAACTGGCTTTTTTTTTCTATAAAATATAAACCATTTATCTTTTTTTAATTTTGCAATACAATTCAGTTCTACATTTCAGCCACAGATTCCCTTGCTCTCTCCCCTCAAGCCATCCTCACCTTCCCCCTAGCCCATCCCCCATTCCCACCTCCTCCAGGGCAAAGCCTCCCCTGTGGACTGAGATCAACCTGGTAGACTCAGTCCAGGCAGGTCCAGTCCTCTCCTCCCAGGCCAAGCCAAGCGACCCTGCATAGGCTCCAGGTTTCAAACAGCCAACTCATGCAATGAGCACAGGACCCGGTCCCACTGCCTGGATGCCTCCCAAACAGATCAAGCCAATCAACTGTCTCACCCATTCAGAGGGCCTGATCCAGTTGGGAACCCCTCAGCCATTGTTTTTATATTGAGGTCTTGGATAGACTGGGACTTGAGTTTTGTGCATGGTGATAGATATTGATCTATTTGCAATCTTCTGCAAGTTGACATTCAGTTATGCCAGCACCATTTGTTGAAGATGCTTTCTTTTTTCCATTGTACAGTTTTGGCTTCTTTTTCAAAAATGAGATGTGCATATGTGTTTGGATTAATATCAGGGTCTTTAGTTCTATTTCATTGGTCCATATATCTGTTTCTATGTCAATACCAAGCTGTTTTTTTTTATTACTATAGCTCTATAGTTGAGCTTGATGTCAGGGATAGTAATGCCTCCAGAGGTGGTTTTGTTGTGCAGTATTGTTTTAGCTATCCTGGGTTTCTTGTTTTTACAAATGAAGTTGAGTATTGTTCTTTCCAAGTCTGTGAAGAATTGTGTTGGGATTTTGATGGGGATTGCATTGAGTCTGTAGATTGCTTTTGGTATGACTGCCATTTTTACTATGTTGGTTTTACTATGACCATTGGAGATCTTTCCATTTTCTGATGTCTTCTTCAGTTTCTTTCTTCAGAACCTTAAAGTTCTTGTTATACAGGTCCTTGCTTAGTTAGGATTACCCCAAGTATTTTATATTATTCGTAGATATGTGAAGGGTAGTGTTTCTCTGATTTCTTTCTCCACCTGGTAATCATTTGTATATAGGAGAGCTACTGATTTTTTTGAGTTAATCTTGTATCCTGCCACATTACTGAAGGTGTTTGTCAGCTGTAGGAGTTCTCTCATAGAATTTTTGGGGTCACTTATGCATACTATCATATCTTCTGCAAGTAGAAAAATTTTGACTTCTTCTTTTCCAATTTGTATAACCTTGATCACCTTTTGTTGTCTTATTGCTCTAGAAAAACTTTGAGTACTATTTTGAATAGATATTGGGAGAGTGGACAGCCTTGTCTTGTTCCTGATTTTAGTGGAATCGCATTGAGTTTCTCTCCATTTAATTTTATAGTGGCTGTCTGCATGTTGTAAATTGCCTTTATTACGTTTAGGTATGTTTCTTGTATTCCTGATCTCTCCAAGATTTTTATCATGAAGGAGTATTGGATTTTGTCAAAGACTTTTTCAGCATCTAATGAGACGATCATGTGTTTTTTTCTTTCATTTTGTTTACATGGTGTTATATATTGACAGATTTTCATATGTTGAATCATCCTTGCATCTCTGGGATGAAGCTAACTTGGTCATAGTGGATAATTTTTTGATGTGTTCTTGGATTTAGTTTGCCAGTATTTTATTAAGTATTTTTGCTTCAATGTTTATGAGGGAGATTGGTCTGTAATTCTCTTTCTTTGTTGCATCTTTGTGTGGTACGGGTATCAGTGTAACTATAGACTCATAAAAAAAGAATTTAGTAATGTTTTTTCTGTTTCTATTGTGTTGAACAATTTGAGGAGTATTGATATTAGTTCTTCTTTGAAATTCTTGTAGAATTCTGCACTGAAACCATCTGGCCATGGACTTTTTTTGACTGGGTGTCTTTTAATGACTGTTTCTATTCCCTTAGGGTTTGTAGGTCTATTTAAATTGTTTATCTGATCTTGATTTAATTTTGGTATGTGGCACCTATCCAGAAACATGGCCATTTCTTTTAGATTTTCAATTTTGTGGAGTACAGGTTTTGAAGCATGACATGATGATTCTCTGGATATCCTCATTGTCTGTTGTTATGTTTGTTTGGTTTCTTTATTTTTAGAAACATGGTTTTACTGGGTAACCTTGAATGGCCAGGAACACAGGGAAATTATACATCCTCTGCTTCCAAAATGCTCAATTAATGATGCTGACAACTACAGAGTACTATTTATTTGAGTTTCTTAATCCGTACACAAGTTCTCATTTCACAATTTCTTTTATTCCACATTCACACCATTTTGAGCTTTGTTTTAAATTGAGAATTTCATGACTGAAACCAATTACAAGTACACTGCTGCCATAATGGCCAGTCATGTTCCTAAGAGCAGAGGCAGTGTGCATCTGTGGAGAAAATGTATGTGAGGGAGGATCAGATGAAGTTAGGCCCATGTGGTAAACAAAGGCTGGTCCCTTAAAGAAAGGCTGATTCTCCTTTAATGGCTTGAAGACTGGAAGACAACATTGTGGCCAGAGCTCATAAGAAACTAACTTTTTTTTTCTCTAGCAACAGGGACTCAACATTGGAAACACTGTAAATAGTGACTTTAGAGAAAATAACCTGGGAATGCCAGGATGGCATCATTAGAGATGAGGGATAGAGAAATGAACCAACCTCCAGTCTGGGTACCCTGTACAAGCAGGTTGAGGGCAGGTTATCTGTCTTCTGAAGATTCATTGATAATGGTCATCTGATCTTATCTAGAGGTCCATTTCTCCAACAGGGACAGGAAGCCTGTAATTGGTTTTTTCTTTACATTTTGTGGGACCAGCACCCACCTCCCATATAAATACACGGAGAATCATTGTTACTTATGATTGCTCAGCCTTAGTGTGGCTTATTTCAAGACAGCTTTTCTAACTGAAATTATCCCATTTCTTTTTAACTACATTTTGCTTCTGGGCTTTTTACTTTTCTTTATTCTATATATCTTTCTTTTCTTCTTACACACTGGCTGTCTGTGTAGCTGGCCCCTGGATTCCACCTCTCCATCTCCTTTTCTTGCTCCTCCTTCTTCTATAGAGCCTAGAAATCTCCTCCTATCTATTCTCTCTGCCTGGCAGCCATGCCTATCCCTCTTTACTGCTTAGCTGCCTTCCTTTCAGCTCTTTATTAAACCAATCAGGTATTTTAGACAGGTCAAGCAACACAGCTTCACAGAGTTAAACAAATGCAGCATAAAAGAATGCAACACATCTTTGCATCAATAAACAGATATTTCACAGCATAAACAAATGGAACATATCTTAAACTAATATTCCACAACAAAAGCCCTCTTTTCTCAGAACATGTCCTCAAACAAGTCAAGAGGCCTTTGAAACAAAGGAAATCAGCAACAACTCTAGCACAAGAGAATGCAAGGATACTTTTGCAAATCCCACAAGATACATTCTTGGCAACATTCAGTAGGGAAGCTGGAAGGCAGAGGGGTGTCTTGTGGGGTTCCCTTCCCAAACACAGTTTCATAGGCTCTCTTATTTCCACAGGGCATGAAAACAGAGACTATGGCTACAACTCCTCTGCAATGCTGAAAGAAATGGCTGTGTTAGTAGTCTTATAAATGAGATGGATTCCCTTCTTGTTATCCAGAGATGGCATTATCCTAAGCCTGAAAATGTGGGTGTTTCTTTTGGAATCCCTCAGGATGTCAGAAGAGCAAGTCAAAATACCTCTAGCTGTTAGAAGAATTACTCTGGGACCCTGTGTACCAAAATCATGCGATAATCTCCACATATGCAGATCAAAGCTCAAGACTCCAGCAAAACCTCAAAACTACAAATTTGAATAATGTCCCAAAATCTTCAAATATCCCTGTAAACTTTCAGCCCACCACAGAAGACACGGCAATGAGAGGCCATTTTGCTGTCCCATTTGTCAGAAAGACTTCTATCCAGTCTCAGACTTCCTAGCTCATGAGGTCTGACATAACCCACAGAAGCCACAAGACCACCCTGAAAGCTCATGAGATGATTCATGCAGGAGAGAAGCCCTACACCTGCTCCCTGTGTAACCATAGCTTCCACCAGTCAGCCACATACACCATCACCTGAGGAAGTGCCACAAATCAGCCTGAATTGTGTACCCCCTCCCCCGAGGTTAGCAGGGCTCCAGCTCAGGTTCTCATCTGCACATGAAGAAGCATGTAGCTTCTAACTAGTACTTAGTCAATGAAGATGTGCCTTTAACTTCTGGATTGTTCCTTCCATCTGTTGTCACTTCCAAGTGCCATGTGAGGGTAAAGAAGACGAGAGATTTGACAGTTTGGTCACTAAAGATTACCAAATGTCCAAATATTGGCTGTTATCTTAATTCTCATTAGTAAATAAATTGTGAGGTTTCTGTGTAACTCCTGTGTATTATGTTTCATGTGAGTATGTGTGCGTCCTATGTGTTAGTGGGCCTCTGTACTATAGGGTTTTGGGGCCTTATGTTCTACCTTACTTAAGAGAGACTGTTTTGTTCTACAATTTGAATCCCAGGAGAGATCAGATTCTTAGAGATCCTCTTGTCTTCATTTTTCACACCTCTTAGGAGCTCATAGGACAGATGTCTCTGCCACTGGATCTGCCCTTCAAATTTTTTGTTTCACTTTATTTTATTTCATTTTATTTTGTGTGTGTGTGTGTGCCTAAGTGTATATATGTTTACATTTGTGAAGAATCCCTTGCATATCAGAAGGGTCATCAGATCCTCAGGATCTGGAATCACAAGCTCTTCTGAGCTGTCATATCTGAGCTTGAAACTGAACCTTGGTCATCTACAAAAGTAAGAAAGGTTCTTACCCACTGAGCCTTCACTCCAATCCTTGGTACTGTGTTCTAATGTTGTTCATTGATACAAACTTTGGTCATCAGATTTCTACATCAAACATATTTATCTACTGAAATATTGTCCTATGTCTTGAGTGATTCTGCTTTGATGTGTTAATAGCCAATTCAGGTAGGCATTTTTCCTGACTGTCTTTGGGACCTCATAGTTTGGAGATGTTGATAGTATCTAGGATACAAGGTGATAGGGAAAGTCCCTCTTGGGGCAAGGCCATGCAGCTTGCCTCTATTTTAATAACAATGGGGATCTGTTCCTTCTGCATGCCTCTCTGCCATATGCTTTGTGCCCAAAGGACTGGCAGAAAAGTTCCCATTCTAATTTCTAATTGCTTCCTTGGAGTTGCTCATTTTATTTTCTTTTGTGACATGATGAAGGTATTTAAAAGTTACTTCAGACCCTTGTGGAAAGGCTGTCATCATGGGTCTAGAAGTTATTTGAAAATCACCAATCTTCTGGGAAAGAGTACCAAGAGATCATGAACCTTTAATTCAAGGCAAGTGTCCCATCCCAGTTATAGCAGAGTCTCACTTCTCAGGGCAACACCTACCATCATGGTGTCACCGAGCACTAAGGTGAGTGACCAGAGAATAGGCACACCAAGAACTAAAGACATTAGAAAGCACGCCTTGGAGAAGCCATGCTTATGCTATTGGATAAGTTTTATTTTCCAGCTAAGTGCCTCTCTTAATCATACTTGTACTTAAAAATATTAAAAAATTCTTTCAAAAGCTCTGCCAAAAGAAAAGAGAGAAGGAGGTGAGGAAGGAAAGAAGACAGAAAGAAAGGAAGGAAGAAAGGAGGGAAGAAAGGAAAGAAGGAAGAAAAAAGACAGAAGGTAGGAACGAATATAAGGAAATAGGTGGGTAGGGGAAACTCTGGTATTGGGTCAGGAACAGGGAATTTGAATGGATTTTTGGATGAAACTGGGGCTACTTATAACTCAGGGCAGAGTCAACTGTCGCCAGTCCTCCCCAAAGTGCGTGAACCTTGCTCTTCCCATGAGCTGGTACTGAGTCTCTCTTAGTAGAAATATCTTAGTAAAATATCTCCTAGTGATATCACCTCATTTTCATCTGTCTAGCTTCACTTGGTCGCCTTTGTCTCTATCTCTCCTCTATGTCTCTGGCTCCATCTCCATCTTTCTCACCTTCTCTCTATCACTTTCTACATGTCTCTTCCTAAGTTTTAGATTTTAAAGGGAAGATTTAGTTGCATTCTTCTTTTTGTTTACTAATGATACTGGGAATCACAACCAGGGCCTTGCACCAACAGGAAAAGCCATGAGCTGCATCCCCATCTCATCCTAAATAGCTTGAAGTACTTTTAATATTTTCATTCCTATTATGAATCATTTTATATACTTCTGGAAAATGCTATATTCTATTTTTGTGTCTAAATAGCTTTATTTAGGAATGGGTGGAATAGAACATTGATACTGGTAATTAAAATTTTTATCTATGATAGAATTATAGGATAGTTTTCTACTAGGAAAGATGAATTTTTTGGAAGCTTGAAGAGTTAAAAATTAAATGAATTACAAGTAAGAAATAGATGCATACGAGGAGTATGCTTTATTTCTTGGTATTTCAGCTATTCTTAAACATGAAAGATGTTTCCATGACTCTATTTCTATGTTCTATTTCTAACAACCCCAAATTGGTTGTTAGAAGCTTCCAGCTCATGTGTTATCTGCAAGAACATAAAGGTATAGTACTCTGGTCATATGAAGAATTAGGCCTCTTCCCCTCTGGGAAATACACACAGGTGTGTTTGGCTTTCTATATTCCTGTTATCTTAGTCCCTGTCTACAATTTCAGAAGCTATCATATATCTGTCTCATGTCAGGGAATTCATTAATTAATGAATCCCAAACCAAAATAACAGCATCAAAAGTCTATCATATTGTATACCTATCAAATACTTTTCTAATTCTTCCTTCTAGACAAAAATGCAAGTTTATCAATATGACCTCAAGCTTTGTATCACTAAACAATGAGCCCAAGTCAGTGTCATCTTAAATGACTGTCATCCCTGCAGCTGTGTAGCACACAACATTGCAAGAATTTCTCATTTATTGACCACAGTGCCCTTACTTTTTAAGTTAAAATCAAGTTTTAACTACAAACATTTATCATATTAACTATTGTCAGTTTATAGTCCAGTCATTTGAAAAAATAATCCTATTGTTCTGCAGCTGATTTCCAGAACATTTCATCACAAGCTTAAAACTCGAGGCAGAGCCAGGCGGATCTCTGTGAGTTTGAGGCCAGCCTGGGCTACCAAGTGAGTTCCAGGAAAGGCGCAAAGCTACACAGAGAAACCCTGTCTCGAAACAACAACAACAACAAAAAAAAACAACAACAAACAAACTTAAAACTCTGTGCCCAAGAAACAAACACTCATCACCTTCTGTTTGCATCCCTGTCAATCATCACTCTAATATCTTTTACATTTTCATCCCTTGATTCAGTGACTGTTGGGAAGGAATATGCACATCACACAGCATGCATGTGTGGAGATTAGAAGATGTTTGGCAAGTTGGTACTCACCTTTCATCATGTGGTTTGGTTTTTAAAATTTTAATTAGCAAACATAGTACTTGATATCATTATGGCATTTTCAAGCAAATTTATTGATTATTCTCTTCCACTTTTCTTGTCCATTCCCCCAAAACACCCTTCCACCTCCCTATACCTTTGTAATTCTTTTCACTTTAATGACAAATTTGTCCTATTTCCTCCCCCTTGACTCCTCAATACCACTTTCTTCTGCATCTTTTGATCTCCTTTCTGGAAGCATATCCTATAAACACATACTCTCAACTCTTCCATACATGTGGACATTGTTATCCATGTCCCTCTTTGAGAAAGAACATGTAGTTTTTGTTTTCCTGTGTCTCTGTCACCTTCTTGACTTCCCTGTAAGTTTTTCCTGAGTATTTCATGGTTTCATTCTTCTTTACAGATAAACAAAATTCCACTGTGTGTGTGTGTGTGTGTGTGTGTGTGTGTGTATATATATATATCACTTCCATATCTACCGATGTATATCTAGGATGGACATCATTTCCTTGTTATTTTGAATAATGCAGCAGTTTACTTGGATTTACAAACTTCTCTCAAGTAAGACATAGAGTCCTTTGTGTGTATGCTCAGAAATTATACAGCTGGGTTACATAGTAATTCTACTTTTAGTATATTGAGAAAGCTTTTATTTAATTCTATAATAAACTTAATACATTCTATCCGACCAGTATAGAATGTAGAATTCATTTCCCACATTGTCAGTCTGTGTTGTTTTGTATTCTCTTGATGTTAATCATTCTAAGGGTTGCAATGGAGTCTCAAAGTACTTGCAGTTTGAATTTTCCTGATAGCTAAATATGTTGAAGGCTTTTAAAAATCATTTACTCCCATATGCATCTTCTCACTGCCCATTTAATTAACCAGATTGATGACTGGAAAGTTTGTGAAGAGACTGTTCATTCTTTATTTTACTTTATACATTCTAGTTTAAAAAGCTCCTTAGTGAAATACAGAAGTCAATGACTCTCTCCCTTTCTGTAGGATGTATCACCCCTCAGCTGGTAGTTTTCTTTAATGTGAAGAATGTTTCTAATTTCATGCAGTTCCACTCTTTAATTTTTGGTGCATTTCCTGTGCTATTGGGCCTTGTTGCCACTACCTACATCTTGTATTACTAACATTTTCCTGAGAGTTTTAGTATTTCAAATTTGAATAATAAAACATTAATTTCTATACACTGTAAGGCTATATAGAGATATTGCTATACTTATGTGATGAATATTCATTTTATGCAAAGCCATTCAAGATCAGAAAGTCTGAGCACTTAGCTACACAAAAAAAAATGGTCAAGAAAGAAGTGATTGTATCTTCCTGAGATTCTTCCTAAGAACTGCTGAGACTCAGCAGGGCAATGGTGGGGAATGCCAGACCTCTCATTTATCCTTCTTACTCAACACTTGGTAACGATTTATAAATTTTGTTGAAGAAAACCAACACTAATTTGTAAATCTTCTACAACATTCTATGTTCTTATAGAGTAGACACAAGGGATCTTATTTCACCGTGTGCTCGGCAGCTTTAACTCTTGCTTTTGTTTATGTTTATTTTTTTTGCTTAATACCTGTTTGTACTGCATGTGATGATAGCTCATTGCAACTTGTATTTGCATCACCTCATTGTATTCCCTTAATTAATGGTGGTGTTGAGCCTCATTTTGCACACATTATGGACATTTTTTAATTGTTCATAGGAAATTTATCCAGGGATGAAATCCATCTCTTATTTGTTTTATATTTAAGATTTTTCAAACTTAGTTTTAAATACTCTTTTTAGGGTAGAGAGATGAGTCAGTGTTTCAGAGTGCATACTGCTCTTACTTTGAATCTGAGTCCAGTTACTAGCTCCTACTGGTGACTCATAACCATCTACAAATCCAGCTGTGGGAGAACTCATGCCTCTGGCCCCTGCTAGGATTCACTTTCATATGCAACCACCACCAGCACACACACACACACACACACACACACACACACACACACACAATTAACACTAAAATATATCTCAAAATAAAATATTCTTTATATTCTGAATATTTAACCCCTCATTCTCAAAATGATTTTCCTTATTTTCTCATGTATTTCTTGATGAATTTTGAGTTTTGGTCATGTGAATTTCAGAAATTATGGCATGTTTTAAAAATTCTATCTTTGAAAATTGACCCTAAATCACTGTGTTTGGTCAAAAGCAATGAAAACATTAGACTTTGGGGGTGGGATTTTTGAGACAAAGTTTCACTTTGTGTAGCACTTGCTGTCCTGGAACTAACTCTGTAGACCAGGTGAGTCCCAAATTTATATGTATGTCTGCCTCAATCTCTTTATTACTGTTTTGAAAGTTATGTGGTACATCATCCAGTGAAAACACTAATCTTTAGTAAACATCTCAAAACTTTCCGTTTAAAGAGTGCAGATATGTCCTTCAATAAAGAACAAAGTTTTAGAAATTCTTCTTCAATGAGAGAGCTATGTAAATACAGTAAATGGATACATATATTATTTTAGCTAACATCTTGAAATAATTCACATTCATAATGTATTCCCAGGTTCTATTGACCATAATATTTTTTTCTTTTCTCCTTTTTTTTAATTAAGAGATTTTCTATTCATTTTACATATCAACCACAGATTCCCCTGTAATCCTTCCTCTCACGCCCAACCTTCTCCTGCAACCCACCCCCCATTCCCACCTCCTCTAAGGTAATGTCTCCCATGGGGAGTCAGCAGTGCCTGGTACATTCAGTTGAAGCAGGTCCAAGCCCCTCATCCCTGCACCAAGGCTGCACTATGTGTCTCAGCATAGGCCCTAGGTTCCAAAAAGCCAGCTCATGAACTAGGGACAGATCCCGTTCCCACTCTCTGGGGACCCCCTGAACAGTTTAAGCTAAACAACTGTCTCGGTCATCCAGAGGGCGCTATTGGTCCATAGTTCATGTGATTCCACTAGTTTGGCTAGTTGTCTCTGTACTTTTTCCAATTATGGTCTCGATATCTCTTGCTCATAGAATCTCTCCTCTCTCTCATCGATTGGATTGCTGGAGCTCCTCCTGTGACCTGGCCATGGATCTCTGCATCTGCTTCCATCACTCACTGGGTGAGGGTTCCATGATGACAGTTAGGGTATTCAGCCATCTGATCATCAGAGTAGGTCAGCTGAGGCACCCTCTCCACCATTGCCAGTAGTCTATGGTGGAGTCATCTTTGTGGATTCCTGGGGACCTCCCTAGTACTCTGCTTCTCCCTATTCCCATGGTGCCTTCATTTACCAGACCATAATAAACTTATTTACAATTTTAATAGGAATGAAAATGGCTTCTGACAACTTGGCAATAGGAATTTTCCTCTTTTCCCAGATTACAGTAGGAGTGCTTGGAAATTCCTCAATACTATTTTATTATCTCATTTTGATAGTCACTGGAAAGCATTTAATGCCAAAAGATCTGATTATACAGCACTTGACGTTCGCCAACTGCTTGTCTATCATCTTAAGAGGCATTCCACGGACAATGTCAGATTTTGGATTTAAGTATTTTCTAGATGATGTTGGATGTAAATTGATAGTGTATATTTACCGCATAACAAGGGGGATGTCCCTGTATGCCATGTGCCTACTAAGTTGCTTCCAAGTGATCACAATCAACCCCAGCAACTCCAGGTGGATGACTCTTAAACACAGAGTGACCAAGTACATTGGTCCCTCCTGCTCACTAGGCTGGCTTAAACATCTTGACTCCAGGAAAGGCGCAAAACTACACAGAGAAACCCTGTCTCCAAAAACCAAAAACCAAAAAAAAAAAAACAAAAAAAAAAAAAAAAAAACAAAAAAAAAACAAAAAAAAAAACATCTTGACTCCAACTAGAGTGTCAGGCCCTATTTACAACAACAAAAATGCAACTAGCAGGATGAATTATGGGTACTGCTCATGGTTTGCTTCTGGCAATGTGGCTATAGTACTTTATATGTTCTTACTGTGCTTCTCTGATGGCCTGTGTCTGGATCTCATGGCCTGCTCAAGTGTCTCCATGGTGAGCCTCCTCTACAGACATAAAAGACAAGTCAAGCATATTCACAGTTCTCAACACTTTCTAAAAATCTCACCTGAGGACAGAGCCACCCAAACTATTCTCACCCTAGTCTGCATATTTGTCATCTCTTACTCATTCTCATCCATTGTGGTCATCTTCACAAACTACTCCAAAGGTTCTGTTCCATGGGGTGTAAGTGTATTTCTATTTCTAGAAGTATGCTTTCCAATAGTTTGCCCCTTTGTTCTTATCAGCAATATCAAGTCTAGTTCCAGCATATTTTTACCCTGCTGTGTTAAGAGAAAGCTTCTCCCAAGTTTGACATGACCCCTCTTATCTCCCTTTGTTTATATATTGCCATATTCTTTTATCAGTTTTATAATACCAAGACTCCAGATTAGAAATATCAAGCATCTTTCATCTCCTTCAGCAAATCCTACTGGTGTTGGCCACAACAACTGTCAATAACACTCAAGTCCATGTAGATCAAAGGCCTCAACATAAAATGTGATACAATGAACCTGGCAGCATAGAAAAACTCATTCATATAGGGACAACTCCTGAACAGACCATGTATAGCGCAAGTACTAACATCACCAATTAATAACTGGGACCTCATGAAACTGAAAATCTTCTGTAAGGCAAAGGACACTGGCAATATGACAGAATGGCAGCCTGTAGAATGTGAAAATGTCTCAGTAACTCCACACATACAGAGGGCTGATATCCAAAATTCATAAATAACTGTAGATGAAATTCTAAATGGTCTTATTAAATAAGAAACACAGAGCAAAATGCAGAGTTAAAAGCCCAAAAGATCAGAGCACTAGCGAAGCCTTTAGCCTACCAGTTGCTGCCGTCCTTCCCCTGAGAGAGAAAGAGACCTTCTCCTGTGTGACCCGTCTTTTTATTGCCTTTCTGTTCTGTCTTCTCATTGGACTTAAACCCAACCACATGGTTTCCTTGTCACTGCCTGTCTATACAGACCTCCAGGTCTCCATGGTTCATACTGATATTAAAATTTCAGGTCACCACTTGGCTGTGTCCTTGAACACACAGAGACTCTTCCTGCATTGTGATCAGATTAAGGGCATGTGCCACCACCTCAGGACTTCTGCTAAATGGCTTGCTTTTAGCTCTGACCACTAGGCAACTTTATTTACTAACATACAAATAAAATCACATTTCAGAATAAATAAAATATCTCCATAAATGACTCAAGAAACTAGATGTGAATTAACCATACAATCTAACTTTAAAATGAGGTACAGATCTGAACAGAGAATTCTCACTAGAGGAGATTCAAATGTCTAAAAAAAAACACTTAAAAATGATAATGTCCTTAGCTATTGGGGAAACACATATCAAAACTACTTTGAGATTCTATCTTACACTTGTCAGAATGGCTAAGGTCAGTAACAAGTGATAGCTCATGCTGGCGAGGATGTGGAGCAAGAGGAACACTCCTCCATTGCTGGTGGGAATGCAAACTTGTTCAGCCACTATGGAAATCAGTGTTGCAGTTCCTCAAAAAACTGGCAATGGATCTACCTCAAGATGAAGTTTTCCACTCTTATGCATATACCTAAAGGATCCTCCATTCTACCAAAAAGATACTTGACTAAATATATTCATAGTAACTTTAACTATAACAGCCAGAAACTGGAAGCAACTTATATGGCCCCCAATTGTAGAATGGGTAAAGAAAATGTGATACATTCACATAATGGAGTAGTATCAGTAGTTAAAAAAAATGGGATAATGAAATTTTCAGGTGAATAGATGGGACTTTAAAAAGTAATTGTGAGTGAAATAACCTGTTGCAGAATATTTGTTTAGCTACTCAAAGATGTGCTGCATTTGTTTAACTTTGTATAGATGTGTTGAATTGGTTTAACTATGTAAAGATATGTTGCATTTATTTATGTTGTGGAACATTTGTTTAACTATGTAAAGATGTTTTGCTGTTTTACTTTGCCTGCCTAAGGTACCCTATTGGTCTAATAAAAAGATGAACTGTAAATATTGAGGGAGGAGGTATAGGCATGACTTCCATGCAGGAAATGTAAATAGGAGGAGGAATTGAGGCTCCAGAGGGAAAGGAAAAAGAAGAAAGAAAAGGAGACATCAGGGGCCAGCCAGCCACACACAGAGGAAACAGGATAGTAGAACATACAGAATGGAAGAAAGGTAAAAAGCCCCAAAGTGAAACACAGCTGAATAGGAATAGGGTAAACTAAGTTAAAAGACTTAATGTAAGGGACAAGCTTAAGCTAAGGCTAAGCATTCATAATTAATAATAAATCTGTTTGTCCTTATTTGGGAACTGGTTAGTGGCCCAAAGCCAATGACAACCCCAGTAACACATACCCTGAAAGACAACCAGGTATGTGCTCACTTGTAATTGGATATTACCTGTAAAGTAAAGGATAATCATGCTACAACCCACAGACCCAGAGTGGCTAAGTAACAAAGAGGGCTCAAGTGGACACACATGGATCTCCTTTGGAAGGGTAAATGGAATAGATTTTGCAGGTGGACTGGGGGTAGGTAGGGATGGGAATGGGTGGGATCAGGTTTGGGTGGAAGGAAGGAAGGAAAGCGTATGGGGAGAAGACAAAAATTAGACAGTTTTGGGGACAGGGGTGATGTGGAAACCTAGTAGAGTGGAAACTGCCTGGAATCTACAAGGGTGACCCTAGTAAGTACTCCTATTAATGAAGGATATGGAGTCTGAATCATCTTCTGTATCTAGGCAAGACTTGTAGTCCTGGAACTGGGACACCAACCCAGTCACATAACGCTCAACGTACAATCTATCTTGACTGTAATTTGTGCTGGGGCAATGGTTGCACAGAACTTAGGGGAGTGGCAAAGCAATGGTTTAATTTGAGGCCCACATCACAAGAGGGAGTCCAAGTCAACACTGCCTGGATGACCAGACATGGAGGTTGAATAGTCCAGAGACTAGGATTGGTGCCTAGTCCAGCCCTCATCAGAGAGGTTATCTCTGACAGCTGTTGGGAACTGATGCAGAGACCCAAAGCCAAACATTAGTCAGAGAGAGAGAACCCTGGTTGGTGGTCTGTGGGGGCCCAAAGAGGTTCCCTAGTAAGGCCTTACTCAAGGTCAGAAAGTCTGAGCTTGCTTTACCCAGCAGGGCTACATAATAGGATGATTTGGCCAAATGCGTGGTTACCAGGTGTTTTGAAGGGTCTACACTTGGTGTACATTATGCTTTGATCTTGAAAATAGGAGGTCTTTTGCTCCTCTTCTTGCTCATGTGTAAAAAGCCCATCATGATTAAACTCTGGGCAGCTGAGTATTGACCTAGAGTCCTCCTGAAGCTGTCCTCTGTCTCTATCATTTTTCTTCACCTATATTTCTAATACTTCTTCATTCCTCTCTCCCCCCCAAGATCCCTGGGATAGGTTTTCTACATATGTTGCCCAATGGTGGGACTTGGGGAAGGAGGATAAAAAGAAGAAACATGACAGGTTAAGGGAGCATGCTCAGATAATTAATTAGGGTGTGGTGATTCTCTCTTTCAGGAGTAAAATTGTAAATACAGACCAGAGCAATAGTATACACTTGTTTGTACTTTGCTTGTAGATAACTTGAAAACTAGGGGAACTAAGGTTAGGCTGCAGCAATTCTCTCTCTCTCTCTCTCTCTCTCTCTCTCTCACACACACACACACACACACACACACACACACACACACACACTCACACACACACACACACTCCTAAGTTAGGTCTGAAAAATGCAGGCTTAAGTATAATAGAAAATAATTTAGGATAGAATAGATTTTCCCCAGTGTGGGAGCCAGTATGCAGAAATCAGTGTCTGGGACTGAGCAGCCACAGCTAGACCAAGCAGCCACTGTAGACTTAGCAGTACAAGAACAAGCAGTGATTTCAGAAGACCCCTCCACAAGCAGGAGCAGCAGGAGCAGCGGCTGACTTAGCATCTGCATTGCTGAGACCCTCAGGGCATTATGGACAATCTCAGGTAGTAGAGGCCAAGAGAGCCAGCTCAAGCAGTGAGAGTCTGTGCATTTTCTGCTATGAAGGAGCTTTGGTAAGGAGAGCACAGTCAGCCAGGACTTGCTTGCAAGCACCACACAGACATGGCTGGAGACTGTGCTCTGTGGCCTTAACAAGCAGGGCAAGAGAAGGCATACAAGCAGTGGCAGAGGCTTTGTGCCCCAGTAGCTGGAGTAGGTCTGTCACCCAGGGCAAGAGTCTTCAATAGCCAGGGTTAAATGCAGGGACACTCTAGAAGATCATGGGCAGAGTTTTGATGTCTATTTTCTTGAATTCTTTATATATTTTGGAGATAAGCCCTCTGTCAGATGTGGGGTTGGTGAAGAACTTTCCCAATTCTGTAGGCTGTCATTTTGTTATATTTACTGTGTCCTTTGCCTTACAGAAGCTTCTCAATTTCAGGAGGTACCATTTATTGTTTCTCTCAGTGCCTGTGCTACTAGTGTTATATTTAGAAAGTGCTCTCCTGTGCCAATGCATTCAAGACTACTTTCTACTTTCTCTTCTATCAGGTTCAGTGTAACTGGTTTCATGTTGAGATCTTTGATCCACTTGGACTTGAGTTTTGTACATGGCAATAGATATGGATCTATTTGCAATTTTCTACATGTTGACATCCAATTATGCCAACACCATTTGTTGAAGATACTTTATTTTTTCCATGGTACAGTTTTAGCTTCTTTGTCAAAAATCATATGTTCATAGGTGTGCAGATTAATGTCAGGGTCTTCAGTTTGATTACATTGGTCCACATGTTGGTTTTTATGCCAATACCAAGCTGTTTTATTACTATAGTTCTAAAGTAAAGCTTGAGGTCAGGCATGATGATGCCTCCAGAGGTGGCTTTATTGTACATGATTGTTTTAGCTGTCCTATGTTTTGGTTTTCCCATATGAAGTTGAATATTGTTTTTTCCAGGTCTGTGAAAAATTGCCAACACATTTCTTTACAGATCTTTAAAAAACAATATTCAGTTTTATATAGAAACACAGAAAAATCCAAGGTAGAAAAAATACTGAATAATAAATGAACTGTGGGAGGTTCCATTATCCCAAATTTCCATTTCTACTACAGAACTATAACAAAAAAAACCCACTAAGATCAATAATTAATAACTGGGAAAAGGTGTCCTATGGGAATCCCCAAGCAACCCGGGCTGTTTCCAAATTTATAGGCTACTCCCCACAAACTGACAGCAAGGCTCTATTGCTGAAGACAACACCTACATAACTTATTGAAGGTGAAGAAGTCAGCTGGTGCCTACATAGAGCCTTTACCACCTCTATGATCTAATGTCTTTGGTACAAGAATGTACTCTGTATCCCACCAAAATAGAAACATAATCATACCCCTATCTCCAAATGTTTTATCTACAAAGGTGTTTTGCCAAAGTGGCACTAAGCTTGTGAGGGTAACCAACCAACATCTGATTTTACTTGAAGTCCACTCCATATAACAGAACCCATTACCAGCACTGCTAGACCAAGAACATGAGACTAGATACCCCAGGGACCTAAGGTCCCCAAATTAAAAAAAAAATGTAGTAATAAAATGACTCCTGATGGCATTCTGCTATACTCATATATCAGTGCCTTGCTCTGTCATTATCAGAGAAGCTTCCTTCTACAGGAGACAGGAACAAATACAGAGGACATTACACAGAGAGTGAGAGACTTTGGAACACTCAACCCTAAACTGGATGTCTTTATCAAATCCCCCCTCCCTCAGGTCTCAGAGAACGCCTCAGAAGAGGGTGTGGGAAGAGTGTAAGAGTCAGGGGGGATGGAAGGCACCAAGAAAATATCAAAGCTCAAATTAAATGAAGTAGCATGCTCAACAGGATCTCCACGGATCTGCACCAGATCCTCTGTGTATATATTTTGGCTTCCAGTTTAGTGTCTTTATGAGATTCCTGAGTGTGTGGATGAGTAGGTAGGTCATCTTGTGCCTTCTTATGGGCTTGTTTCCTTCTGTTTGTGTTGTCCAACTTCAGTGTGTTGCTTTTTGTTTTAATCTTATACTTCATTTTATAGGAAGGGAGTGTATCCAAATGGGAGGGGAGGGGATGAGGAACTGAGAGAAGTAGAGAAAGGGGAGGGACAAAACCCCAATTTCAAAAAAAAGGGAAAAAAGAAAATAGAGTACCAAAAAATGCCTTTAAATACTTTTCTGTAGTGGTATCTTCCAAAACAGCCAGCAGGTGAAAGTTGCTTTCATGATCACCAAAAAAGAGTGCATGGACATAATATGGTGGAGCAACAAAATGGAATAGATTCCAGCCATAAAGTAAACATTCTGTTCCTGTGTAAATAAGTCTTCAAGTGCATGAAAGCAGCTATAAATACTGTATCATTCAACCTAGGTACTCAGGCCCTAAACAGAAACTACATTGATGAAGCTAATGGGTTTTTTGTTTTGGTTTGGGGTTTTTTTTGTTTCTTTAAATAAGTTTCCCAGTTTGTAATGAAAAGGTTCAGGTGGTTTGCCAAAGAGCAATCAGATTGTTCCTCAAATTTTTGATTGGTACAACTAAAATGAATGCAATGATAAATGGCCTGCTCTCTGTGTTTTTCAAAAACTACACAGGAAAAATAGAACAAAATACTGGCAGAGGGACATGTTAGGTGGGAGATCCAAGAGGAGTGGGAGGAGAAAATTAGTTTAGAGATGAACAAGAGCCATTGTAAATATGCATGAAATCTTCAAAGAATTAAATAAAAGTATTTTTAATAAAATAAAAAGATATTTGGACAAGAAATGATGGGTTTCTGCTTTGTTGTATTGGTATAGAGATGAAGAATGATTGCTACTTAGAAACGGCCTTTGCTTGGGTACACAAATCAGTGGTAAAAAGGGAAGAGTCCTGATGATGAACTTGCTTTTTTATCTGCAAGACAAAAAATAAGACATAAAGGTATTAGACCAGAGGAAAATGTGGAATGTTTATGTTTTAATATTCATTTAGTGACAGCATTGCCTGCTGTTGGACTGTCGTAACTATCAAGAATCTAAATCAGTGGTTCTCAACCTTTGGATCATGACCTTTTTGAGAGCTGAAAGACCCTTTCACAAGGGTCACCTAAGACCATTGGATAACATAGATATATACATCACTATTCCTAACAGTAGCAAAATTACAGTTGTGAAGTAGCAACAAAAATCATTTTATGGTAGGATGTCACCACAACACAAGGGACTGTGTGAAAGGGGCACAGCATTAGGAGGGTTGAGAATCATTGCTCAAAGCCAAGACATTAGGAGTAGAGAAAACCCAAGAAATTTACAAATTTGGGTTTTGGTTGGTTTTCTTTGTTTCAGAAATTTCAAGAGTAATATTTGTACACCGCTTTTGATACCTATGTGTCTTTCCTTTCACAAACTAGATTGTGTACAATAATAAAGGGTTTTATTTCAAACGGAAATCCTAACAGAATGAGATCAAAGGCCTGTCTGACCTAATATTGCACAATGCAGTACTCAGTGTCATCAAGTTTCCTTCCAATGTTTTAATTTCTACATTGATACATGCAATTTGATGCCCTAATGGCAATAATCAATGTAAGTACTTCCTGTAATCAAACCACTCAAACAAACACAAAATGAGAAACTAAAAGAGCCTCCAAATAGCTCATAATCTTGTAAACTGGAGGCCCAGCATCGGCTTTAATCCTGGTACTCTGGAGGCAGAAACAAGCAAGTCTCTATACTATGTTCCAGGCTAGCCTGATCTACATACATGTTCCGGGCCAGCTATGGCTACATAGTGAGAAACAGTAAAAGCATGTTAAGAGACTTCACACGAGATAAGTTAAATCTGCAGCATGTAGAAAATTCACGATAGGAAATCTCAACATTTTAAACGGATAAAATCTCTTTCATTATCACACTCAGTGTGTGGAGAGAGAGTAGGGTATCCTAAAACTCTTTTTCCTTGAAGGGAAAAAGTATCTGTTGTCCCTGTACTAAATGCCATTGATTTTGTGCGGTGGTAACTGAGTTAGAGAAATACAAACCACATTCTACATATTGTCTTAAAAGTTACAGAAGCCATCTGTAAGGAGCATCTCTGATACACTGAATTACTTGAATCATGCACTGGTTCACACTATGGTTTCTGTAATATGAACAGAGAACATGAAACAGTTATAAGGCATGTGAACCTGCAAAGGAAGACAGAAGAGTCAGTAGTGGCATCATGAGACTTCAGATTTAAAGCTATATTAAAGCTTGTGAAACTCCATTATTGAAGAGCCAGTGTGTGGGGAGAGGTAAAGAGGGAGAGGGAGAGGGAAAGAAATAAGAGAGGTTGGTGAAAGAATGCTTGAATACAGATATTCTACTGAATTCAACAAAGGAACATTTTAATCATCTTAGCTTGATAAATCCATTTGAAAATGAATACGAGACTAGGAAAAATAACTAAATGGCTTCACAGCTTCCTATATTTCTCTGCCTAAAAATTTAACACAGGGTCAGTTGTTCCTTTAATAACTGTTCTGTGATCAGGTGTGACTATTGGTAAGGAAGACAGTGGGAAATATATAAATCAAAAGAGATTAAATGAGACTACTTCCTACTTTCTCGTCTAGCAGGTTCAGAGTAGCTGGATTTATGTTGAGGCCCTTCAACCTAGATGCCCTTCAAGTGAAGAATGGATAAACAAAATGTGGTACATATACACAACGGAATACTACTCAGCACAGAAAAACAATGACATCGTGAGGTTTGCAGGCAAATGGATGGATATAGAAAAAATCATCCTGAGTGAGGTAACCCAGACTCAGAATGACAAACTTGGTATGCACTCACTCATAACAGGATACTAGATGTGGAACAAGGATGACTGGACTGCTACTCACATCACCAGGGAGGCTACTTGGAAAACAGAACCCAAAGAAAGACACTGGGATTGCCCAATGACAGAGAAATGGAATGAGATCTACATGAACAGCCTGGACATGAGTGGGGGTAGTGAAGGGCGAGGATCCAGGGAAAGAGAGCTTGAGGGAGAGGGAGATCCCAGCTGGATCAATAACAGAGAGGGAGAACAAGGAATAGGAGACCATGGTAAATGAAGACCACATGAGAATAGGAAGAAGCAAAGTGCTAGAGAGGCCCACAGAAATCCACAAAGATACCCCCACAACAGACTGCTGGCAATGGTCGAGAGACAGCCCAAACTGACGTACTCTAGTGATGGGATGGCCAAACACCCTAATTGTGCTAGAAACCCCATCCAACGACTGAGCGATCTGGATGCAGAGATCCATGGCTAGGCCCCGGGTGGATCTCTGGGAGTCCAATTAGCGAGAATGAGGAGGGTTTATATCAGTGAGAATTGTTGAGACCAAGGTTGGATAAAGCACAGGGACAAATAGCCAAACAAAAGGAAACACATTAACTATGAACCAATGGCTGCTGGGGCCCCCAACTGGATCAGGCCCTCTGAATGGGTGAGACAGTTGATTGGCTTGATCTGTTTGGGAGGCATCCAGGCAGTGGGACCAGGTCCTGTGCTCATTGCATGAGTTGGCTGTTTGAAACCTGGGGCCTATGCAGGGTCACTCGGCTCGGCCTTGGAGGAGGGGACTGGACATGCCTGGACTGAGTCTACCAGGTTGATCTCAGTCCTCGGGGGAGGCTTTGCCCTGGAGGAGGTGGGAATGGGGGGTGGGCACAATATTTTGGGGAACACAATACCACCACACATATCAACATAATAAAGTCACTATACAGCAAGCCATTTTCATGCTAAGAAAAACTTGAAGTATGCCCAAGAAAATAAAGAATAAGATAAGGATATCCACTGTCCCCACTCCTGTTCAACATGATGCTTGAAGTCTTAACTAGATCTAAGTGAACACAAGTGAAGAAGATGAAGGGGATATAAATAGGAAAGTATTTTATTTGCAGGTGATATTATTCTATACATAAAAGACCTAAAGACATTCTACTAGCAAACTCCTATAGCTGATAAACACATTGAGCAAGAAGCAAGATACAAATTTAGCACTGAAATCCAATGGTCTATCAACAAACAATAGACACACCAAGAAAAAAACAAGATCATTCATAATAGCTCCAAAAATAACCGGGAATAAATATCACTAAGGAAGTGAAAGACTTAAAGACCTCCTGTGCTCATAGATTGGTAGAATTAATATTGTAAAAATGACTATCCCACCAAAAACAAAACACAGATTCCACACAATCCCCATCAAAAGTCCAACATAATTCTTCACACAAGTTGAAAAAACAATTTAAAACTTTATATGTTAACACAAAAGACTCAAAATAGCCAAAAACAATCCTGAATAATAAAAACTCTGCCTGAAGAATCACCACATCAGATTTCAAGTTATACTACAAAGAGATAATTATAAAACAGTATGGTGCTGGCACAAAAACAGACACGTTATTTAGTGAAATACACTGAGATCCCATATATAAGATGACACACAACCACCCAATTTTTTTTCAAAGTTCCAAAAAACCCTATGTTGGAGAAAAGAGAGCATCTTTAACAGATGGCTTCAGGGAAACTGGATGTCTACTTATGGAAGAATGAGATCCTTACGTCTAAATCGGTACACAGATAAATTCCAAACAGATCAAACATTGTTAGGCCTAAACTCTGGAGCTACTAGAAGAAAGAGTAGGGAGTAGTACACTTGAGTATATATGCTAAGGTAAAAATTTTCTGAATAAGACTATTATGCCAGCAAAAAAATACAACAGAATTGAAGAAAAAAATAAAACTTTCCCTGGTAAAACTACATTTTTAAAAATTGTGATTACTAAGTCAGCTATTCAGAGGATCCTAGAAGGAATGCTCCCCATTAAAGGAAAATGACAGGAAGTGGCCACAGGAGTAAAAGAAACAATACCAGGACAGTCATTAAAACAAGATCTAAGAAACCACAAAATGGTAGGAGCTAGTGCACATCATTCATTTACCATCTTGAGACGGTGTCTCATTGTGTTGTTCTTTCCAGCCTGATACTCACTCTGCAGACCAGACTGGCCTGGAACTTGCAGAAATCTACCTGCCTCCACCTCTAAACTGCATGGATTAAATGAATGCACCAACATGCTCAGCTAAATTATTTTTTTCAGTAGAGACATAATGTGAAGTTTATGGGAATAATCAGATGAACTCACTAGAGAAACATTAACTATAATTCACACCATGCAATCCAACTTCAAGTGTCCATCTGAATGCAGAGCCTCCCACATACAGTGTTGTTTCCTGTGCAATCTAGTTTGCATTATAATGTACCTCTCTACAATGTGAAGAAACTGCGTGAGATGTTAACAAGACAAATCAGCCAGTTTGAGAGACTCAATAGTTATAATGTGAAGGTTAGGTTTCAAAATTTTATCAAGTTTTGCGCAACTCTATTCTTGAGAAATCAGCTATATAGCATGACATAGAAACATAGAAAAGGGGAGAGAGAAGTATGATGAGAGAAAGAATGTGAGGATCCACCTGTGCAATGTGAATGTCTTTGCAGATAGAGGATCTATCCAGGAGCTTCTGAATTAACTGAGGAACATTATCTCATCATCTTGCCATGTATACATCCACATAAACAAGATTTTTGTAGAGGAAGAGATCTCTGATGCTTCAAGTATAGGAAGGCACCCCTGATAGCTCCTTTTTCTACTCTCCTCCCATTCCTGAAAATTGACTACAAAGTCACACACTCATTTACTAGGCAGTCTATGGTTAAACATTATTGTGAGTTAGGAAGATAATGAACAAGTAGATATTGTAAGTCAGGACAGACTAACAGAGCATACCAACATGAAGTGAGACAGGGAGAAAGACCAAATGTGAACGATGGTTTCTAGGTAAAAAATATCAGTCCTTGGCACAGTGTTGGCAAATGAGATGTCAATGTTATAGGTGTGGTGTTCAAATATGGAAAAGCATAAGTAGTACAATCTCATTACAGAAACAAAACATAAGTCAGTTTTTCCTCAATAAATAGTCTGGGAAACAGTTCACCTAAAAGAATGGGGGACAGATGCTTTAAAGAGAAACTAAGAATCTGAAACCAAAGGACAACATTTTTAGACAATCGATTCACTATGAAAAGCCTATGACAATATGGAAGAAAAGTGACGAAATTCAAGGATAGAAATTGAACATGAGGAATGTATTTGACATAATTGGAACGAGGTGACATTCAAAGTAGAGCCACTGTAAAATGATTTTCATAAAAGTTCACTTCATGAAGCTAGAAAAGGCTAGGGTGTTGCTTGGCCACAGTGCAGAAAGTCCCATAAATGGGAGGGAATTCACAGAGAGAGGGAAACACCCTCTGAAGCTGCAGTTCCAGGGCACCTTGGGAGTTGTCCCCACTCAGTGCCAGGCCGTGTCATGCTCCATGCTCCAAGCCTGGTCCTTCCTCTCTCATGGCTCCCACCCTTAGGAATCTAGGAGTATATGCTGCTGGACAGAATATATGCCAGGGCTTTCTCTGTGCATCTAAACAAGACAAGACCCCTATTCCTTTTCCACGTAGAGCCAATTCCCAAAAAAATCTCTTTCGTTCGTTCTAGCCTTCACTAGAAGTCAACATTAGTCAACACATCTTTTTCTCAACTTGGATTTCAATCTGTATTTCAGTTTACTGAGGTTTTAGGGTTAAAAGAAACTGCTAGTAAAAGGAGATATTTACTCTCTGTAGAAGCTTATCGCAAAACTAATTGAGAAATCTCTCCATTGCAACATTATTTTACAACGGAACTCTAGTGCAGACTTCAGAAAGTCAGAACTCCCAATCACAATCATTAGGTGGTAGCAAAATATACATATTTTCCATTTAGTTATATAAAAGCTTCCGTTGCAGACGTATCCCTTTCTTTGAATTTTAGCTTGTACAATTAATTAAAACCATTTTGAGTAGTTATGTAATATTCATATATTGTGTCATTTTCTAATTAATAACATGAAATTAACAAAAGAGAAGAGAGAATGAAAAGAAGAGAAATTCACCCCTCACAATGGGTGACATAAAGAATTTCTGCAGCTGAAAGAGGAACCTGCTTCGTGCAAAGTAAGGAAGACCCAAGACAGTCCATCCCCACGCCTCACAGGGGAGAGGTCCAGTTTCCCATGAAGCCCCTTTCAGAGTCTCACTTCCCAAGACAGAAACAAGGCTATTTTCCCTACTTTTTCAGCTACATCTAGATTCTCTGGTCACCTCTGTCTTGGGTTGAAAGGAAAATTGACTCACCTGTGTTGTGCATGTTAGAGTGAGTTGCTGAGTCTGTCTTCTGATTGGACTGTGGTCAGTGACTTACAGTTTTTTATTCCCTGATCCCTTTCCCCTCATGACCACTAATTTTTATCTCAACTCTAGATCCATGACAACAATTTCATTAGGGATTGATAATAAGTTTTAAACACTCTATTCCAATTACCTGTCAGGTAAAACAAACCCAGTTTACATGAGCAAATCCAAAGAAGTGATTAGCAAGATTCCGAGAACTTTTTTGTGGTCCCTCAGAGTGCACAGGATATCACAGGGACAGGCACCAGTGGCACCTAATTGTCTGCCTCATGCCCATTTTAGAACTTCTGAGAGAAAGTCCAGCACACACTCCTGGTCAAATGCAGTGTTTCAATTCAGTTTCACCTATTTACAACTTCTGAAGGAGTATCCTTGAAGTCTTGACTTTTTCCTATGCTGTCAAGCTTTCCTATGCTCTGCCTGCTTTGAGGCTTTGCCACCTGTAAATGATGGTTCTTATGAATATATATGAGGTGATTTCATTTGACTATTGGTTATTTCCAGAGTTCTAGAGAGTTTATGAAAATTTAGTGCAAAACTAAATTTTAATTTTAAAAAATCAGCAAAGTCAAAACCCTATAATTATAAATTCATTTGAATTAAACTCATTGTGATTGTACAAGAAGCAGGCAATGGATGAATGGTGAGGATAAAAATAGCAAGATTATTCTTGATTGTTCTCTCTCTGTGAACCAATGAACAACCAAAAGATAGATTAAAAAACATGTATGAACATAAATTGATAAGCTATATATTAAGAGGAATCTGAACAATAATCTATACAATTCACACAAGCAAACCTTGTTGTGTGGTTTTTTTGTTTGTGTTCTGACAAATAAAGCTTGCCTGGAGATCAGAAGGCAGAGCTAGCCACTAGTTAACCATAGAGGCCAGGCAGTGGTAGCACATGCCTTTAATTGCAGCATTTGTGGGGAGAAAGCAGGAAGATCAGGAGTTCAATGCCACCCTGAGCTACAGTAAATTGAACCAGTCTAAAACAGAACAGAGTTGGGTAGTTTTAATGACCGCACTAGGGAGGTGGAGATAGGATCTCATCCCAGATTCAATCTGAGATTTTGTAGAGGTAAGAAATATCTATTGGCTGCTGCTCTGCTTCTCTGATCTCCAAGTAAGCGTTATTTTCAGAATATAAACAAAACAACATACAACAAAATCTATTCACTATCTATACAAAGGCATTAACGAATGAGACAGAAAAACAGATCAAAAAGAAAGTGTAAAATACTACTGTATATAATTAAAACCTGGGAAGACAGGCAGTAATTTTTTTAAATGAGCCCGAGTGTCCTGGACACCACTAATAATGCACAACTTCCAAGGTGCTGTACTAATTTTGATCCTATCACCCGTCCCAAAAGACCAAATATGTAACCTAACCAATCACATACATTGTTCTACATGTAGCCAGCCTACCAGCAGAAACCCAGTGAGAGAATGTCTAAACCTTCCCCTTTTTCCTAACACTAACCAGCTTTCCTGCTTCTTCTGTCTGCTTTTAAGGAATTCCTAAAACGCAAATGGTCCCGATTGTCTCCCTTGCTGTAGCAAGTTGTGATGAATAGTTATTAGGTATTCACACCTGGTTGGTTGTTAATTATTTCTAAAGGTCTCCAGTTATCTTATTAAAATGTTACAAGACATATTGTAAGTGAATTTGGAATTATTCTATTGTGTGTTTGTAACGGGGTTGTTTGGTAATGAGTTCAATGTGTCTCCTCTGAATTCCTATCTTCAACTGTTGACTTTGTACCAGTGTGTAGTTCCTATCATAGAAGTACACCTAGACAAACATCTTACAGAACTCAGTCTTAGCATCCCATTTGCATCTGGCAGCCTCCTGATTACAAAAAAAATAATAAAAATATAATTCACTGACAATTATTTTCCCTTTTGTTGTGAATAGAAAGTACTGTACCATTAAGACAACTCTAGCTAGATTTTGGAGAACTTATCACTAAATCTTCACCAGACATCAACCTGACTTTTTGACATCCTGGGACATCAACCTGACTTTTTGAATTATGAATATGCCCCCTTCCGTGATGACTAAATTTGGATGTCAGTATGGCACACCTAGGAAAATGGAATATCAATTGAAGAATCACCTCCATAAAGTTGGACTTTGGGCGTATCTATGAGGCACTTTCTTGACTCTTCTAATTGATATAAGAGGGCCAAGCCCACTATGGGCAACAGCATCATTATGCATGTGGGTCAGGGCTATATAAATAACAAAGCTAGTAAGCAGCATTCTTCTGTGGCTTATGTTTCAAGCTCCTGCCTTGAGTTCTTGCTTTTTTTCCTCAGATGATGGACTGGACTCTGTAAGCCATATAAACCCTTTCTTCCCATGTTTGTTTGGTCAGTGTACTGTGGGATGCTCTTTCTGTACACTGTGAATATGTGTCGCTACCATTGGTTTATGAAGATTAGATTTGATAGAGGAAGACCCCCTGAAAAATATTTGATGCTGTGGGATGGTCTGTATGTCAAGTGTGTTGCTGATTGGTCAGTAAATAAATCACTGATTGGCCATTGGCTAGGCAGGAAGTATAGGCAGGACAAGGAGAAGAATTCTGGGAAGTGGAAGGCTGAGAGAGGGAGACACTGCCAGCCGCCACCATGACAAGCCGCGTGGGAAGATCCCGGTAAGCCACGAGCCATGTAGCAAAGTAAAGATTAATAGAAATGGGCTAAATATAAGAGTAAGAGCTAGACAATGACAGGCCTGAGCTAATGGCCAAGCAGTTTAAATAATATAAGAATTTGTATATTTATTTTATAAATGGGCTCTGGGACTGGCGGGACTTGGTGGCGGGAGCTGGAGAAAAATTCTCCAGCTACAATTTGATGGGAACAGATGGCCTAGATGATCTAATGTTTCATGAAACCTCTGTTGTAGTTTACTCTGAGTTCTGCATCCAGAAAGGATTCAAGGATGCTTGTTGAGATAATCCAGCCACACAGATTTATGGTGATACCTTATTTGTGCTGAGATGTGATTTTATTTGTATGTTAATAAAGTTGCCTGGGGATCAGCGCTAAGAGCAAGCCATTAAGCAGAAGTCTGGTAGTGGTAGCACATGCCCTTAATCTGATCACATGTTAGGCAGAGTCTCTGTGTGTTCAAGGACACAGCCAAGCGGTGACCAATTCTTTAATCTCAGTACAAACCCTAGAGACCTGGAGGTCTGTGTAGACAGGCAGTGACGAGGAAGTCATGTGGTTGGGTTTACAGCCAATGAGTAGGCGGAACAGAAAGGCAATAAAAAGACAAGACACAGGAAGAAGGTCTCTCTCTCAGGGGAAGGACAGCAGCGACTGGTAAGATAAGGTGGTCTTAGCTCTTGGCTATTGCTAGATCTCTGGGCTTTTAAGTCTTTATTTGGCTCTGTGTTTCTTATTTAAGAAGACCATTTAGAATTACATCTACACAGACTACTCCAGTCAGTACTTGACCATAATCCTAAATTTTCTGAGGATCCCCATAACATTAACAGCACCCACAATCAGCAGGAAATAGCCTAGAAAACTACACCTACATGCCACCCCCCAAAAAAAATGGATTATGGATGTTTTTCTTTGTTTAGAATGTTGGTTACAAATTGTTATGGATAATGGCTTAAGTCTTTTTTTCTTTTTAAAATAAAATCCCTGAATCTAATCTCCTTTGTTTAGCTTTATTATTGACAATTATCCATGTCTCAACTGAATGTACCAGGCCCCACTGACTCCCCATGGGAGACCTTGCCTTGGAGGAGGTGGGAATTGGGAGTGGGTTGGGGAGAAAGGCTGGAGGAGGCAGGAGGAGGGAGGAGAGGGGGAATCTGTGGTTGGTATGTAAAATTAATAGAAAATTTTTCAATAATAAAAAGAAAAAGAAAGAAAATGGGGGAAATGTTGTGGGATAATGCTCTTGTACACTGTAAAGATTTTTCATTCCTATTGGTTTAATAAAATGCTAATTGGTCAGTAGCCAGGCAGAAAGTGGAGGTGGGGTGATCAGACTAGTAGAGGGTGGGAAGAGGAAAGGTGGAGTCAGAGTTACCAGTCAGCTGCAGAGGAAGCAAGAAGAGAATATCAGACTTAGAAAAGAGCCACATGGCTAAACATTGGTAAGTATTATGGGTTAATTTAAGTGTAAGAACTAGTCAGTAATAAGCCTGAGCTACCAGCCAAGCATTCATAAGTAGTTTTAAGCCTCTGAGTCAATTATTTGGGAAGTAGCTGCCAGGTATTTGGGAGTTGCTGGCCAGAAAGAGAAACTTCTGCCTACAGTCAGTGTTTTACTACAGCAACAGAAAGAAAACAAGGATACCTTCATTCCTTTCTCTTTTTTCCTTTCTTATATTGAGCTTCCTATGGGGACTATATGTAACTACTCTTGAAATAGCGAAACACCTGACCAGGTAGCCAAACCGCACTTCATTATATATAAAATGAGTAGCTCAACGCTACATCAACATTCCCCACATTATAAACAGGTCCAGGTCCACAGTGGATGCTCTGAGCTCATAGACCAAAAGACATCTTCCCCCATAGCCTCAACTCAAGAAGCAGCATCTTGTCCTATTTCCAAACTATAAATATGTACAGTTGAAAAAAACAGAATTCCTAGACAACAATTACATAGTTAACACCATTTTACAGATTAAAAACAAAATGCCAGTAACATGGTCAAATGCCCTATCATACCCACACAGACTGGAAAAAACATAGAACAGAAGTACCTTTTCATTTTTAAAATGTTTAAAAATAGATGCAGCTTTAATAAGATTTTGGGGTGCTCTTGATATCTTCACCCCTTCATATAACCCACTGGCACCTTGAGAGGTGACTATAACCAGATATTTAATAATGCATAATGAATGAAATAACAGCTGTGTCCTATTACATGCACCTCCCTGACTCTATAGAGTTATTTTTTTCTTCCGTCTCCTACTTCTTCTCTTCCTCATCTTCATCTTCTTCTGGCTCCCCTTACTCACTTCCTCTTCTACCTCCTGCTGGGAAATTTTACCAAACCTCTTTGTTCCATCAAAGTTTCCTCAAGACTTATATATAGTTCATAATATCCTTCTCAGTGATGTACAGTTTCTTTTCACTGCTGATAAGTTATTATAACCCAGTTTTGCTCCATGTCACACTTGTCAGGTAGCTCCTCTGGCAAGCAGGGTCCTTTCTTATATCTATGCTGGAATTTTGACTAGCTTGATCTTGTGCAGGTCCTGTGTAGGTAACTACAGCTACTATGAGTTGGTGCATGATACAGCCATGTCGTCCCAGAACTTGGCGTTCCCAAGCTCCCCCAGTCTACAGCTCTGATTGCATTCTTTCTATCCATTTTTTGTGATGCTCCTCTGAGTTTAAAATGGGGAGTAGGTTATATAGATGATTCATCCACATCTGTGGCTCTAAACATTTCTAAACACAACCACATGCACAGATGCTTTTAATGGGGGAAAAATCTTTTTTTCTTTTTTTGGAAAGAGGTTCTTCTGCATCCCGTAGACTAACCTTGGTCTCTCTATGATAGCTGATATTGACTTGAATTTCAGATCCTCCTACCTCCATCTCCTGAGTGGAGAAATTACAGGTGTGCATCACCACATCTAGAGAATACGTTTTAATTGAAAAGATTTTTTCTCTTAGAATATATTTTGATCATGTTTTCCCTCAACCAATTCCTCCTAGGTCCTCACCAGCTACCTACTCACCCAACTTTATGTTCTTCTCTCTCTTGTCTCTATTTAAAACCAACAAACAAGTAAAACAAAACAAAAACAAGAAAACGACCCAAAACCCACAAAACAAGAAATCAGATATACAAGCAAAAAACCAATAAGACAAACAAAATGCCCAAACAAAGCAAATGGAACAAAACAACTACAAAAATACTACAGAGTTCATTTTGTGGTGCCAACTACTCTAGGGCATAGACTTACCCTTAAGCATGGTTAATATATCCAATGAGATGCCATTGGAGAAAACCACTTTTTCTTTGGCACTAAGTCTCAGTTGTAGCCAACTGTTTGATTGGGGGTGGGACCCTGTACCCGGAAATTTCTTAAACTTTGTTTTTCAGTAATGAATGTGACTCCTAAGTTGCCAAAGAAATAAGACACCATCAGAGGGTTAACAGATACTCCTGATTCTTTATATACATAGATCATATGTATATATGTTACAAATTCTATTTCATCACCTTCTTGTAATGTATACATTATTGTGAATTTTTGAAAGACCAAGTGATAAAGCTCTTAATTTTATGGTAAAATTACATATTCTTGCTGATTTAAAAAAACAGATTTATGACATTACTAAATTTATATAAGATTAAAGTTTATCAAATAAAAATTGAAAATTGGGAAGGGAGCTAGAGAGATTACTTAGCTATGAGGGTACTTGCTGCTTTTGCAGAAGACCCAAAATCAGTTCCTAGCACTGACATGGCAGCTCAGAACCATTTGAAACTCCAGCTCCAAGGGACCCAATTCCCTCTTCTAGTTTCATTAGGCACAAGTGTGGTGCACAGACATACATGTAAGCAAAATACTCACACATATTGAAAAACATGAATAAACCCAATAAGTAAATAAAGAAAGAAAAAAGAGTTGGTGAGATAACTGGGTCAGTGAAGTGTTTACATTTGCAGCTAAGTTGAATCCCTGAAACACACATTAAACACACACACACACACACACACACACACACACACACACACACACAGAGAGAGAGAGAGAGAGAGAGAGAGAGAGAGAGAGAGAGAGAGAGATGGCACACACCTGTAACTCCAGTCAATTCTACCTGAAGAGTTTCAGGCCACCAGTAGAGATATTTTTTCAAAGAAACCCAAAGGACAACAGCTGGTGTTTGCTCTGCATTCTACATTCATGTTCACACACAGGCGCACAAACCTGTACATACATGAACATACACACACACACTCACATAAGCATGATAAAATTGACACATTCCTAAATGTGGTATATGTGTTAACTATGATATTATTTCCACAGATAATTTATTCAGCTAATAGCAGTGCCTTAGAATGATTTATGCTTCCTTATGTCTTTCCCCTTTCCTTCACTTAACCTGAATAACTCAAATTACTTTCCAGCACAAACCTCCCTCTCTCTTCCTCTCCAACTCACTCTCCCTGTTTCTCTTTGGAATATACTTTTCAGTATTGTCTAAAGAATTTTCCCATGAGGTTCAGGGAACTAGCCATGATCCCTTCTATGGTCCCAAAGACAAACCAGAGTTCAATTTCACCAAAGTTCCCAGTGGGAAAACAATTGGTTTATTGGGCTAACTTACAGAGCAGGTAAAGTCTTTACTGTTAGGATGAAGGGTGACCCAAAAGCAGTGGAAAGTTTTCACCCTTCATCAGTGAGGGCTTCCCCATAGCCATGTGGTACATATACACAATGGAGTACTACTCAGCAGTGAAAAAAAATGACATTATGAAATTTGCAAGCCAAGAGTGGGAGAGCAATGAAAGAGATTCAATAATAGAGAGAGATATCATGTGGATAGGAAGAAACCAGGTGCTAGTGGACTGAAGGGATAGTTCCACAGTATCTAACTCTTGCTGGTTTTGCAGAAGATTTCTATTGGTTCACAACATATGTGTCAGTTGGCTCACAATGGCCTGTAATGCCTGGCACTTCCGATCTCTGTAGGAACTCAAAAACGTGGTTACATACACATATGCCCACAAACATAAACATAAATAAATTTAAATAATATTTAAAAGATTAGGAAATGAAAAAGGTGACCGATCAATGCCACCACAAAGAGTAATGTTTGGCCTACACAAGGAAAAGCTTTTCAATGATGAATAGAAGTTAACAAAGTTGAGAATGTAGGATGGTTTCAAGCCTTCAGTGTTTAAAATTCATATTATTTATCTCAACAGAAAATATTCCTTAACATAAGGTACCGAGTTCCCTCCCTTTGATCCATTAATATCAGTAATTTATCCTTATCCTTTTCTTTTTCTCGATAGAGAAAGAATGACTCCTGAGAATGTAGCAGTGGGGATCCTCTTCTCCCAGACAGCCATAGGAATCCTGGACAATTGGTCACTTCTGCTTCATTATTTCATTTTGATATTTACTGAAAAGAGTTTGATGCTGAAGGACCTGATTATAAAACACCTAATCTTTGCTAACTTTTTGGTTATTATCTCAAGAAGGACTCCAAAAATAGTGTCAGAATTTGGTTTGAAATCTTTCCTGGATGACTTTATATGTAAACTTGTTGTGTACTTTAGTCTAGTACCACAAAGTGTTTCCCTGTGCACCACATGTCTCCTCAGCTGCTTTCAAGCAATCATAAGCAGCCCCAGCAGCACAAGATGGATGAAGCTTAAACACAGAGCCATCAAGTACATTGGTTCCTCATGCTCATTTAGCTGGTTTGTGCATCTGATCCTCAACATCACAACGGCTGTGAGAGTAACAGATCCTCATAAGAGCAGGAATGGCACCAACAGATTCAGTTTTGGATAACGTGCTGAGTTTTTTTTCTGGAAACATTACAGCTTCACAGTATTTGTTTCTCTTCTGCTTCAGTGATGGTCTGTATTTGGGTCTCATGGTCTGGACTAGTGTTACCATGGTGTGCATCCTTCACAGGCACAAGAGAGAAGGTACAGCATATTCACAGTGCCCAGGACTTCCCTAGAGTCTCCCCTGTATCCAGAGACATTCAGTCCATCCTGATCTTTGTGTGGACCCTTGTCACCTGCTACCCCATCCTGATTCTTTATATGGTGTTCTTTGATAATTCAGGTTGATCAGTTCTAAATATACTTGCAATCCTACAAACATGTTTCTCCACATCCAGCCCTTTTGTTCTCCTCAGAAATAAAATTCTGCCTCCAGGTTGTACTTTCTTCATTGTAGAAAATGTAAAATTTTAAACTATTGTCACATGTTCTAGTAGCTTATTTTCTCTAATATGTTCATGTGTTCCTTAATCAACCATGGCTCTGTCTCCTTAGACCTGATCAACCAGAATGTTTTATATGAGTTTCACAACAGGAACAGCCTTGACTGTAGTCTTAGTCCTTCAACTGAATGACTTACATGAAAGTAGGAGACACTGCAAAGTATCTAGGAATTTCAGTCATTTGAAATATCATCTTTATAGAACTGGCTCCTGGCTTTATAAACCCATCGATAATCTATCCTGTGACAGCATTCACCACTCAAAATTGTCTCTGAAATGTGTGCAGTGTTAGGCAGTGCCCAGCATTTAACACATATATGTACAAATTATACATAATTTGAAAATTTTTGATTACTTTTTGGTGAAGTAATGTTGAACCTAAGAAAATATATCAGATGGACTAACCTTTCCTGAATGTTCAGTCAGAGTTCCCTGGCTGTCTGTTTTAATCTTGAAGTGAGTATTTTATTGTATTCCTCTAAGTGCAGAAGGTTGGTGAGAGTCTTATCAGTAGATTCGGGGTTTATATGAAGGGTTGGTGCTGGGAAATAGAGCATTTGGGGTTTGAGGGATGTGCTGAGATGGGCTGAAGATCAACTCATGTTGAGAAACTAAACTGAATAGAATAGATCGCAAGTAGTAACTCCTGGAAATAGTAGCCTAGGTGAACCCTAAACCCAATGTTGTAAAGTTGTACTTCTAAATAATTTGTGCCAGTGAGGTGGTAGAAGAGGAAGGGGAGCTATTTGGGAGAGGTGTGATTCAACCAAAACTAATGATGTTTGGGAAACTCATGTAGTAATTTACCAGTGTATAATCTGATTGGAAAATACAATTTAAAAAGGAATTTTAACAGAGATTTTCGGCATGATTTACCAGAAGCCATAGGTTTTCAAACAAAAATCCTGTTTCTAGATGAGATATATATTCCCTTATTTATTATTTGGAGAGACTCCTGTGTTGCAGAATATTGGTACACTGCATAAAGATGTGTTGCTCTGATTGGTTTAATATAGAGCTAAATGGACAATAGCTAGACTGTAGAGAGTAGGCAGGACTTCCAGGCAGAGGAAGCAGGAAACTGAGATTTTGCCAGCAGACTCAGAACATGTCAGATGTGACAACTAAGAGGGACTAACAGAGCCACATGGCAAAATGTAGATTAGAAAATACATGGGTTAATTAAGTAAAAAGAGTTGGTTGTGAAAAAGCATAAGCTAAGGGCAAGCTTCATAATTAATAATAAATCTCTGGGTCATTATTTGTGGGCTGGGGGTACAAAGATAGTCCAACAAGAAAGTGTGCTACACTCCTGAGACTCCCAAACCATTAAGATATGGCTGTTGTTCTTGGTTGCTTACTTGAACTGGATGGTAAGATTCTCCTGCTGAGTACACCATATAGGTTAGTTGAAAAACATAGAAAAATCAGTCTTGAACTGACCAGAAAACTCTTTTTCTGTTGGCTAGGTGGCATAGTACTGGAGGTGCTACATCAGCATGTGAGAGAGAAGAGACATTAATGGTCTTATTCAGCACTGGACCCGGCATGCTACAATAATGACCTACCCAAGCAAGATGTGCAAATGGTACATTAGTGCCATGGTTGTTACTCAGATAACCAGTTGCTTTCTGATTTTATCTAGGGCCAATGTCTCAAGAGGAAATCATGCCTATTCCTGCAAACCTGGTCAAATCTCCAAATCTTGGGAGATCATAGACCCTGTAGGGCAACCTACAACAGCTGTTTTGTTAAGTAGTCATATTGTCCAACTGCTGCCTTTTAAATATTTATGTTTGTACTCATAGATTTGTGTTGCACTAAACCTTGGTCAGAGAAGCTTCTTTTTTGTAGTGGTTAATGCATGTACTCATAACTAGTCAAGTGCTGAGAATGTGATTATGAGTACTCAGCCATAGACATCCATTACTCCAGGTGCAGGGGACACAGTATATAAGAAGAAACAGAAAGAAAATTACAAACTAGAAGATTCAGAGGAGAGCTATGAATTCTGTCCTCCATATAAGACATGCCTGTTTCCCATATGAACTCACAGCCACTCTTGTTAAGGGCATGAGATCTACACAATGTTCAGCCAGTGAAGATTCCAGCATGGATGGAGGAAGGGTTACTAAGGCCCCACTCCTATATATGGTACCATTGGCAAGTGATCAGTTCTAAGAGCAGGAGAGTGACTTTTCCTTGGGTGTTTGAGAACTAAGTTGTCCAAACAACAGTGATTACCCACACCCATGAGCTATCGGAAGTACTAATTGGCCTTGGTGGGTCACATGAAAAAAGAGAAACAAAAGTAGAAAGGCTGTGAAGTTGAGAGTGAGATATTCTGGAGAATATATATTGGAAAAGAATTGGGGATAGGTATGACCAGGCTACACTGTGTGTTTGTGTTTGTGTGTGTGTTTGTGTGTGTGTGTGTGTGTATGTATAAAAACTTACATATATATATATGTATATATATATATATCATAAAAGTAGTTTAAAATAAACATAGACCCCCTCAAACTGATGATTCTTTCGTAAATATATGCCATCAAAATACATGCACATTGCAAATAGAATCCCTTTGCTAGGAAGTTCAGAGAATCCTCATTTACACAAGCTCAAAACTGGAATCCACATATCAACTGTTCAAATACATAACTGTAAACACATACACTAGAGTTTCCTCAGACATGAAAACGAATGGACTCCAGCTGCACAGCAATCAAACAATAAGCTCTTAGAAAATGCAGCTTCAAAGAAGTGAGATGTAAAATTTTCCTGGAATCTCCCATTTCAAGGCCCCTTGGTGCTGGTTATTAACTTCTGACATCACCTAAGACATTAGGTGGTGAGTTAAAGCTGCCAGGTCTGCTCAAATCCAGACTGAGCCACGTATTTCCCTTGTGCCCTCTCCCCTGCCCTAGGCATGAAACTGGTGTGGCTCTCCTTGTGACACCCAATGTATTCTAAAGACTCATAGAAAAGTTTTCTTCCCAACTCTTTATAATTGCTTCTGTGGATTTGCTGTCTTAATCTGGACTTTTTCTTTTTTTTTTTTTTTTTTTGGTTTTTCGAGACAGGGTTTCTCTGTGTAGCTTTGCGCCTTTCCTGGAACTCACTTGGTAGCCCAGGCTGGCCTTGAACTCACAGAGATCCGCCTGGCTCTGCCTCCCGAGTGCTGGGATTAAAGGCGTGCGCCACCACCGCCCGGCTGGACCTTTTCATTTACAGGTAAGTGGAGCAAGGCTGTTGAAAAGGTATTCTTAATTCCCCAGGTAGATGTTGTTATGGATCTAGAGTTGAAAATCACAGTTCCTGTGAGGGAAAAGACCAGGGAATTATAAGCCTGTAAGTGAGGGATCAGAGTTTCATCTCAACAAAACAGACTCAATCGCCCAGTACAACACTCACTACAATAACTTCTGTGTTTCACAGAACACACTGTAAGTACATTTTCTCTTTATAGCAAGTCACAGGTGACTGAAGAATCTATGAGTAGGGGGAATAAGGGGAAATTACTATTGCTAAGTATTGAAGTAAGCTGATGAAAAGGATTTCACATGAAATGGAAGCTATTTCCTGCCGGCAAAGGTTGGACAGTCTCCTGTCTTTCCCTCTCTGTGACTTCCACAAGCTCCAAAGGGTCCCTTCCTGTCTTGTAATTCATTGCCACCACTCATTTCTGTATGTAATATGAATATACATGCAAATGAAAATATCCAGATAGACAGACAGATAGAGATAGATAGATAGATGATAGATAATAAACAGGTAGATAGATACATAGACAGACAGACAGACAGTTGATAGATAGGTAGGTAGATAGATACATATAGAGAGATAGATACATGGAGATAGATAGGTAGATAGATGATGGAGAATGTAGTACATGTGTATGGCTGCCAGAGGAGTGGTTGGATATCCTTCCATATTCCTCTGTGCATTATTTATTTTAACAAGATCTCTGGCTGAATCTGGAGCTTGTGTTTTTTTTTTTCTAAGCTGATGGCCAACAACACTCAGCAATATCTTGTAGGCAGTGTGATCTTTTCTCAGGTCCTAAAATTTGCAGCAAATGTTCGTACCTGTTACCCCATTTATTCAGCCCATTTTAAGGGTTGAATTTTGCTCTTGTTCTTCTCTCCTTTCAGAGAAATGTTCCTTTTAAGATTTATTTCGATTATTTTAGATTACAGGTATTTGTGTTTCTATCTGTTTGTGGGTGTGTTCATACATGTGTGCAGGAGCCAGTAGAGCCCAGAGGTATCAGATTGTTCCTGGAGCCAGAGTTGCAGGCAGTGGTGAGGCACTCTGTGTGGGTGCTGCAAACAGAACCCAGGTTCTTTGAAAGAATAGCAAGTAGTCTTAACTACTAACCCATCTCTCCAGCCCCCAATGTTACCAATCTTAAAATCACAGATGTGTAAGCCATTAATGACTTCCTAAAATCTTTTAAGTAATGAAAAGATGATTCATTGTCTTAAAGAAATAGGTACTTTAAACCACAGCTTTTCTGTGACTAAATGGACAGTGTTCATATTGAGCATCATTGCACACACAGTGTGACTGGCTCTTCCTTCTTTTTGCAGACTCTATCAGAATTCCTGTGTTTCAACAGAGAATTCTTTCAGTTAGTTTTACAAAAGTTTGGGACAATACATACCTTTCTGCACCAGTTTAAAGGATGTACAGAATACACAGTTACTATTATCCTCAGCATCTCATGATTAGAACTGTGAAGATTTTCTTGATTGAAAACCCGAAGAGGAAAGCTAACTGTTGACTGGTGTGTTTTTGACTGTTCCTGATGCAGTCAGAAACTCAGGAGACATTTAGGACATGAGTCCAGGGCTCAAGTGAAAAGGTAATGGAGAGTCCTTTGACTTCCAGAATCACACAAAGAGCATCATGGGCTGGACAGGGCCAGACTCAAGCAAAGAACAGTGCAAAGGGAGCAGGGCAGGGGGCATTCTGGGAACTTTTTCTTCTGAGTGCTTCCCTCTGTATGTGAATTCTCTGTGATTGCAGACACAGCTTCTCCAACTCCCTTGATTCCCAGGCTGAAAGGTACTTTTCTGGCTTTTTCAAATTAATTTATGGAGAATTCTCCTTGAAATTACAACAGAGAGATGACTAGCAGTCATTTTCTTGTTTGGACCTTGTATTGCTTTTCTTCCATATTGTTGAAGAAATTTCATATTGAGCTATCTGTCTACTGACAAAGTCTTCCTTTTCTGGATGTTCCATTATCTCTTTACATCTTCCACTTCCTATTATTTTGCATGAACTGCTTATTATTCATTATAGACTGATGAAATGACTGAGACCAAATATGGCGTGTATCACAAAATCTGACTCATTGGAGCTGTCTTGTTTGAACACTGTATTTCATACATTGCCTGATTTTCCAACACTGTTTAATAGCCAGACCGTATTTACCTTGTGAACGAATGTATTTTGTCTTATCCCTTCTCCCTGTCTAATTTCATGCTAGTGTGTTGTGCAAGCGTTGATAGTTTTGAACCCTAACATTTGTAGTACAATTTATGACTGTCTGTTTAACTGACTGTTAGATCTGTCTTGATAACATTTAATGTTGTTTCTTCACATTGCTGAGGCACTGAAATTTTAATATATGTAACAGAGTCATGCTAATAACTCTGCCTATGGAGGGATGGTTAATGTTTTCTAGTTGGGTGTTCTCAAATTACTTATAAACTTCATATTCTTTGTGTTTTGAAAATACAATCAGAGACCCATAGGAAGAAAACCTTTTCTCTCTCTTTTAAATTAAGGAAATATGAACATAAATGGTTGTATTTTTAAAAATAAAACAATGCTAGTAATAATTTTCACCAGATTCAAATTTTCAGAATTTCTTTCCATTTTTTTCTGGTTTCTCTCAGCCTGTGTGTTGACGTGTATTTACCCTTTTCACTCTTCTTCTCACCTGTTCCTGTGTCTCTGGGAATAGTGTGAAATTTCCACTTTTGTCTGTTAGAGATGCATTACAGGAAGCAATGAAGTCTAATGTTGCCATTAATACACTCAATTCTTTCAGGATGTTAGAAGTATATATTGGATATTAATGCAGAAAAAAAGAGCATTAGTGGAACTGTGAAGACTATAAAGCATTAGAGGAATTATGAAAACTGTGAGTTCAATTTCCATCTTTTTTTTACTCCCACATTTGATAACCCACAATATGTTTGATCATGGTATTGTATCCTATTTATTGGGTAACTTGAGCTAAGACAGACTATTGGCCTGATGAGACAATAAAACAATTTGAGCTCCTAAAAATTAATACACATTTAAATGTCTTCTTCCTGGTTGTACTGATGTGATTAAATTTATTTACCTCAGGTGAAAAGAATATGGTTCCTGAGAACTTGCCAGTGGGGATTCTTTTCTTTTCGCAAACAGCTGTTGGAATTCTTGGCAATTGGTCAGTTCTTCTTCCTTATATCATGTCTGTATTCACTGGAAAAAGTCTGATGCCCAAAGACCAGATTTTAAGGCATCTGACTTTAGCCAATTCCTTGGTTATTATCTCAAGAGTAATTCCTCACATAATGGTACAGCTGGGCTTGCGATATCTCCTGGGTGACCTTTTATGTAAACTCACTCTCTACAGTAATCGAGTGGCCCGGGCCATTTCCCTGCACTGCACTTGCCTCTTGAGTAGCTTCCAAGCAATCACAATCAGCCCCAGCAACTCCAGGTGGATGAAGCTTAAACACAGAGTCTCCAAATACATGGCTCGGTCCTGCTCACTCAGCTGGCTTGTGCATCTGCTTCTAAACAGCAAAACAGCTATAGATGTGATGGGACCTGATACTAGCAAAAACTTCACCAAGAAAATCAAGTTAGGGTACTGCTCAGCATTTGTTTTTGACAATACTGTAACTTTACTAAACCTGTCATTGCTTTGTTTCACTGATGGTCTCTGTTTGGGTCTCATGATCTGGGCCAGTGTCTTCATGGTGAGCATCCTCTGTAGGCACAAGAGTCAGTTACAGCACATCCACAGTGCACAACACACCCCCAGAGTCTCTCCTGAAGACAGAGCCACAAAAACCATATTGACCCTTGTCTGTACCTTTGTCCTCTCCTATTCAATGTCCTTCATATTAGTTATCTATACTGTGGCATTTGACAATCCAAGTCTGTTGATAATCAACATATTTACATTCCTAGACACATGCTTCCCCACATTTTGCCCCTTCATCCTCATCCGAAATAACAAATCTGTTCCCAAGAATCATTTTCCCTGCTGTAGGAGAAGGTAATTTAACATGGTGATTTGTGTGTTATGATAAATTTAAATATTCTTTCATCTATTACTGATCATTAGACTCACACATGACCAGGTCTTGTTTAGCAAATTAATGCCTCTCTAAATTAAGCATTGCCAGTTGTTACTGCAGTCAAAATGCTGCCTAAGCAGTTCCATGACATGAAGATATCCCTTTGTTTTTGTTCTAAATGCTAAGAGATTGGGGATCATCATGTACTAGGTGGAGCTCCAGGAGTCCAATCGATGAGAGAGAGGAAGTGTGATATGAGCAAGAGATATCAAGACCATGATTTGAAAAAACACAGGAACAAAGTGCCAAACTAGCGGAAACTCATGAACTGTGAACCAATAGCTGAGGAGCCCCCATGGAACTGGGCTAGGCCCTCTGGATAAGTGAGACAGTTGATTAGCTTGAACTGTTTAGGAGGCTCCCAGGCAGTGGGACTGGGACCTGTCCTTGGTGCATGAGCCAACTTTTTGGAACCCCCGGCCTATGCTGAGACACTTTGCTCAGCCTTGGTGCAGGGAGGAGGGGATTGGACCTGCCTCAACTGAATGTACCAGGCTGGGCTGATTCCCCAGGGGAGACCTTGCCTTGGAGGAGGTGGGAATCAGGGGTAGATTGTGGGAGAAGGCTGGAGGGTGGAAGAAGGGAGGACAGGGCAATCTTTGGCTGATATGTAAAATGATTAGAAAATCGCTTATATAAAATTTTAAAAAAAGAAAAAAAAGAATATTATATGCTTAAAGATATCTAATCAGCTGTTGAGGTATGTGTTTCTCTTCAAGCACAGCCTGGACTCTGGTCCCACTGCTGCAACTGAATTATAGAAAAAAAGAGCAAAGAAAAATCCAGAATCTTTGGCACGTGAGAATAACATGTTTATGTGATCAATTCCATTTTATTCATTCACGTTTTGACTTCACCTATGTTCTGCATCTGGTCTTATGATGTGGGTTTGTGGCTCCACTTCCAGGTTCCTCTATGGGAAGAAATGACATGCTGTCTATTTGCTGTGCCCATTGTTTCCTCAGACTTCCCTGGGAAGACAGAGACTTTCCTAGTCATCCCAATTCTGCTGTGAGCCGTTGTTACCTCCTACTCAGTTGCTTGCACCCTGGCATTCTGTTTGACAGTCTGTGACAATCCAAGGCTGTGGAGGTTAACCTCTACATTTCTATAAGCATTCTCCATACGTTGTCCTACTGTATTCATCAGTGTTCCCAACTTAGTCTCCATACTCACTTTTCCCTGCCATGGGAAAAGATAATATTTTTCTCATCTCTCAATTTGTCACAAGTTGTTGATTTCTGTTCATGAATATATACATATGTTCTTTATTATTTGTGCAAGTCTAAAATTAGGTAACATGATGGTTAATATTGATAGTCCACTTGATAGGATCTAGAATCACCAGCAAACAAAATCTCGATACATCTTTCAGGGAGTTTAAAGCTGGGTTAATGGAGGTAGAGGACCCACTCTAATTCGGCACAGCCATTGATTCTTTGGTTAGATTCCTGGACTGAATAAACTGGGGAAAACAAGTTGAGAACTGGCATGCATCTCTCTTTGCTATCTGTCTACAGATACCATGTGTTCAGCTGCGTCAACCTCCTGATACCATGATTCCTTCCCATGATGGACTGTGTACTCAAACTGCAAGCTGAAATAAACCAATTCCACTCTAAATTGTTTTTGTCATTTTTTTAGTCAAAACATTGAAGAAATTAACTAAATAACTCAATAGCATTCTAAATTGTACTGATAAAATCTTATGAGTCATTGTGGTGGCTACAGCATATTTAAATGGAGTTAAATTCGGAGGCTTTTTTTTTTTTTTGTCTTTCCACATTGCTGTAAAATGGACATCTCAATGCCTGCTGGCAGAAGATAGCAAATACTGCAACTTTTGGAGGGTGTCAACTAAAGTTGATCCTCCAGGACTTACAACATTATGTAGAATGGGGTCTATATTTTTCCAACTTATCTGATTAGTACATGCTTAGAATTTCAGCTTTGTATATACAAGAGAAAAAAATACATACCCTAGAGAAGACAACAACTATTTTTTTCCTCTTCCTATGAAATAACAGGAATAAGAATTTAAACAAGGACCAAGTTCATTTAAATCAATGCTAATAAATAAAAAATACATAATTTTATTCATTATAAAACTGGAAGTTTTCCTATCATGATTTTTAAGATTTATGTATTTCTAATCTAATATTATCTAATTCTGTTAAAGCACTTTTTCCTTCATCCACTTCTTTTTACTAATTTATATTTCGAGGGTGGGGGTATTGAAGCCTGGGTTTTTGTCTGAATAGTTAGACTGTATGAAAAATGGGATAGGTTATAAGAGATTATTCAGTTCCATGATTTCCAAGATAGTAGACATCTATATAAGGTGAATATCATTTAAAGATAATCTGTTGAAAACATGTGTACTGTCTGTTATAGTGTTTTAGTACAATAATTCTACCACTCTGTAGGCTGAGACAGGAGGATGGTTATGAATCTGAGGTGAGTTCAAACAAGATAGAAAGTCTGAGGCTAGTCCACCCTACCTTATGAGACCCAAGCAATTCAAAACAAAACTTTAAAAAAACACTATCACCACTACCAGCACCACCACCAAAAACATTTGAAGACTGAGAACGAAAAGCTGTCTTAGTTTTAAAAAAATGGGACTTAGTGTGGCCATTACTCTTATTTACCCCCCAGAAAGTGACAGAGAAAGCAGTCTGGTATAGACCTAGAAACTTGATCCCTACTGGGTAATCTTCACAGTGCCAGGGATATCTATTACATTGCTGGAGTTGAAAAGTTATCATCAATTATATCCAGCTTTGCCACTGTGCACCATGACAATGGATAACTTTGAAAGACATGCTCACTGGTGTAATAGTGACACAAGCATCAGTCCTTCTCCACAAGCTGAAAACCATGCCTGGCACCATTATTGGACCAAGAATCCATGGCTAGACAGGTCATAGGCTCTAGGAGAGAACATATTGCTTCTAATCTTCTAAATGAACATAGTATTAGAGTGACTCCTAATGACTTGTCAGACCCATAGATTACTACATCTCTCAGTCCTCATCAGGTAAGTTCCTATTTGCAGTAGATAATGATTAACTTAGAAATGAATAAGGGTCTAGGTGCAGAGAATAAGAGACTGTATGACAATGCTTATCCCTAAACAGGATGTCTCTATCACATCTCCTCCTCAAAAGACTCAAGAATCATTGCAGAAAAGAACATGGAAGACTGTAAGACCTGGAGGTGGTTGATGATTACACAGAAACAATGTGTTCTGTGCACAGCAGGGCACTGCACATGTGAATTCACAGTGGTTGTGACAGCATGCACAAGACCTGCACACGTCCAAGCCATACCAAATCCCATCATACACAATGGAATTGGCACTAAATTCTTCCCTAGCTTGGGGCTAATGGCAATTGTCAGCTGTTGAGATAAGAAAAGACACTGTTTTCTCTAACAGCGTAGTTCCTTGTAGTCAGACTATACTCCAGTGGAAGATCATGCATTCAAGAATATTTGGGCAGCACCCATTGGTCTTGCTTGATATGTCTGTTTTTAAAACACAGAAAGTTAGTGGGTATGGGAGGGAGACTGGCTTTGGGAAAAGTTGGGGGAGGGGTGAATATGTTAAAACAGCTTATACCAAACTCTCAGAGAACTATTACAAACTAAAAAAATATAGAGATCAATATGATTAAACCATGACTTTTTTTTGAGATGGTCTGAGAAAAGAAAAATTTTGGTTTTATTGTGTTTCTTATTTTCACTGAAAACTTTATCTTAGACTTGTGGAGTGATTTCTTTTTTTTCCTCCTTTTTTTAAATTAAGAGATTTTCTACTCATTTTACATATCACCCACAGATTCCCCTGTCCTCCCTCCTCCCACCCCCCAAAATTTTCCCCCAATCCACCTTCCTATTCCCACTTGCTTCGAGGCAAGATCTCCCCTGGGGAGTCAGCAGAGCCTGGTAATTCTGTTGAGTTAGGTCTAAGCCCCTCATCCTTGTCCCAAGGCTGCACAAAGTGTCTCACCATAGGCACTATGTTCCAAAAACCTGGCTCATGCACTAGGGACAGGTCCTGGTCCCACTGCCTGGGGGCCCCCTAAACAGTTGAATCTAAACAATTGTCTCACTTATCCAGAGGACCTAGTCCAGTTCCATGGGGGCTACTCAGCTATTGGTCCACAGTTCATGTGTTCCCACTAGTTTGGCTATTTGTCGCTGTACTTTTTCTAATCATGGTCTCCATATCTCTTGCTCACAGAATCCCTCCTCTTCCCTATCGACTGTACTCGTGGAGTTACATCTGGGACCTGGCCATGGATCTCTGCATCTGCTTCCATCAGTCACTGGATGAGGGTTCTTTGATGACAGTTAGGGTGTTCTGCCACCTGATCACCAGAGTAGGTCAGCTCAGGCACCCTCTCAACCATTACCAGTAGTTTATAGTGGAGTCATTTTTTGTGGATTCCTGGGGACCTCTCTAGCACTCTGCTTCTTCCTATTCCCATGGTGTCTTCATTTAGCACGGTATCTCTTTCATTGTTCTCCCATTCTGTTCCTGATCCAGCTGTGACCTCCTGCTCCCCTAATATCTATTTTCCCAACTCTTGCCCTCCATTACCCCTCCTCACCCCCAGTTTGCTCATGTAGATCTCATCCATTTGTCCATTGCTGGGTAATCAAGTGGCAGAAACCCTGGGAGTTTCACGGAAGGTCTCTTTGATGAGTGTTAGAGCCTCTTGTCAAGGTGAGTTCCTGGGGTGAGAGATGGCTAACTCAGGAAGACAGTCGTTTTGAGAAGAAGTACTGAGAAGTTGTTGTAGTTTTTTTATATTCATGAGAATGTACTGCCCCCAACAAAACTTACCAGGGAGGATATCCAGTACCCTAAATTAGCATGAATAAAGCAAAATAAACCCATTGCTGGTTTGATGGACACACTTGAATGTAATTTATTTACATAGTGACAGAGAGACTGGGGAATTAATCTTTGGGAACTTAAGGCTTTAGAGGAGATACCCGGGTCTTAGAGATGGCTCAGTCAGGGAGTCAGGGAGGTGCTTACAATGTAATCTTGAGGTCTGAGGTGGAACCTCAGCACACACTAAAAATATGGCTTGAGGCAGTAGCATGTGACTCAAAACGTTTTGCTTCTGGGATTTTTAATTTTCTTTATTCTATATATCTTGATTTTCTTCTTACTCCCTGGCTGGCTGTGTCACTGTGTGGCTGACCCCTGGAATCCTCTTCTCCATTTCCTTTTCTTGTTCCTCATTCTTCTCTTCTATGCAGCCTAGATTTCCCCTCCTATTTATTCTCTCTGCCTGGAAGCTATGCTTACCCCTCTCCCGCTTAGCTACCTTCTGTTCAGCTCCTTATTAGATTAAGTGAGTGTTTTAGACAGGCAAAGCACAACACCTTTACAGAGTTAAACAAATGCAACATAAAAGAGTGCTGTAGCAAAAATCTTAAATGGTCTTATTTAATAAAACAAACCTGGAGTCAAGTATTGGGGTAAACACTGGAAGATCAGAGAGACAGAACAAGCCACAGCCACCTCACCTCGCCAGTTCCTCAGTTGGTCCTGTTTCCTCAGACTGGAGCCTCTTTGTCCTCATATCTGAATGGCTCTCAGCTGAACTGTGCTGCTCAAAACCTAAAAGATTAACCAGCCAAATGCTTCCAGTTCCTGGTCTTCACACCTTATATACCTTTCTGCTATCTGCCATCACTCCCTGGGATTAAAGGCTCACTTCTTGGGATTAAAGATGTGTGTCATCATGCCTGCATATAACCTTGAACAGATGGATTTCTGTCCCTGGAATGCTAGGATTAAAGGCGTGTGCTACCACTGCCTATCCTTACTATCTAGTCCTCATATCTGAATGGCTCTAAGCTGAACTGATGCTCCAAAGCCTGAAAGCTTAGCTAGCCAAATGCTTCTAGTTTCTGGTCCTCACGCTGTATATACCTTCACACTTTCTGCCATCACTCCCTGAGATTAAAAGTTTGCTTTCTGGGATTAAAGGCGTGAGTCACCATGCTTGACTCTATCCTTGAACACATGGATTTCTGCCTCTGGAATGCTAAGATTAAAGGTGTGTACTACCTACCACTGCCTATTTTAAGCATCTAGTGGCTTTTCTGTTCTCTGATCCCAAATAATTTTATCAGGTACACAATATTGTGGGGAACACAATACCACCACATTTCTTCTCTTTTTGTCTAAAATTAAAAAAGCTTATAACTAATACAAGAATAACTATCTAATAAGTCTATACAATATATACAGTAAAAGACTCCATTATATATATTAACAATGTCCAGTCCAGTAACATTTGATAAACTCAGACAAAAAAATTTTCATTACTTATCCTATGTAAAACAAGTAGTTCCTTTTTAAAAGTATTTTTATTTTCATAATAGATTCAGTAATCTACCTTTTGTCATTTTTATATATTCCCCTTTTTTCTTTTTAGAGTGCATTCAATTATCTACCCATTTATCTTATTACTTCTTTATCTGTTTTTCTCAGGGTAGATTCAGTGATCTACCTCATATCTATATTCTCTTCTTTATTTTCCCTTTTTTTTAAACAAAACCTCTGAATCTAAACTCCATGATCAGCTTTTTTCCTGACCATTAACAATCAACAACTTGTAACCAACCATCATAAACAAAGACAATATTCATAACTCATAAAACAACCAAAAACCTCCCATTCCACCGCTTGGGAATGTGGGCATTGTTTACTTAAAATTACTTCCTGCTTTCTAGGTGTGAATGTATCTGTAGGGAATCCTGAAAAGAAAATTCTTGGGTTAATTGTCAAGTCCTGTATCATTTGTCCAGTCGCTGCATGGTGGGAAAGTTCAGGGCTTGTCTCAAGTCCTTGCTCGAGTAGTCTGTCAGGCTGAATCATCTCAGCTAGCCATCTCAAAATTGTCCTTAGCAGTTTGTAGTCCAAAGTCGATCTTTCCTTGGTGTTAATCAGCTTAATGGCTTAACCATAGTCCATGTGGAATCATCATTGTGGGATCCTATCATTCTTTGAAGATTCCAAAGTCGCTGTTAGGTGTGGTCATGGTTCCCTTTAGAATTTTTTTTTTTTTGTCCCTCCTCTGTGGTTTGGAGCAAACACAGTCTCATAAATGTCTGTTTCCAGAAACCATGAACGTTCTTCCCTAGAAGAGAAAATCTTCACAGTAGTAGTCTTGCCAAACTTTCCCTAACTGACCTTTTTCGATGTTTTCTTGTAACACGATGGTCCTGGCAATTCTCTGAACAAACATCAGTAAACCCTTCATGCCAGGTAGAGGCATCAACGTCATCACCATTAAGATGAGAAGGAGCCAGCAACTCGGAGCAGCAGCCACTGCCTCCATGGTCCCACCACTGTTTGTGGCTTGGCCCCAGCCAAAGCTTCTCCTAGGTTGGCCTCAAACTCAGGATCCTCCTCCCTCTGCCTTCTTCAGTAAATCTTACTGGCATGTGCCACCACAACCAGCAGAGTGTAGTTCGGGTCAGAGCTGGGGCCCACAAGGCCACAGACAAGCAGCTTTTTCCTGAATTTGTAGCACAAACGTTGGCCGCCAGATGTAGCAGGAATATTAAAAGTTCTTGCCAGTTCCTTTGCTGATCCTGTTTCCTAAGACTGGAAACCTCGGAGTCCTCATTTCCGAATGGTTCTCAGTTGAACTGTGCTGCTCCAAAACCTGAAAGCTTAACCAGCCAAATGCTTCTAGTGTCTGGTCCTCACACCTTAAATACCTTTCTGCTTTCTGCCATTAGTCCCTGGGATTAAAGGCTCACTTTCTGGGAATAAAGGCATGTGTCACCATGCTTGGCTGTATCCTTGAACACAAGGATTTCTGTCTCTGGAATGCTACTATTAAAGGTGTGTGCTACCACTGCCTATCCTAAGTATCTATTGGCTTTTCTGTTCTCTGACCCCAGATATGTTTATTAGGGTACACAATATTTGGGGGAACACAATACCACCATAGTCTTTTCTCAGAGATCAGGCCTCAATATCAGTTTCATGAACTGAGCTATTAGTTTCTGGGAGGGCCATGAAAAAAGACAGTTAATCACTGAGGCCCCTGCCAGCAGGACCAGGAGATAGGACACACCAAGTCTGTGCCACTGAGCCAGCCCCTACAGTCAGCACTTGCTAGGCCAGCCAGTCTCCACAGAAGCTCAGGAACAAAACATGGGACTGGTCCATGTCTGCCCAGAAATGGGTAACTGTAACCCCAAAATAACCCTAGCGAATTAAAGTTACTACCATAACTGTCACTCACATAAACCAATCCCAAGTCTGTTCCGATGTAGTCTGAAGACCAGAAGAACCCCTTGCTTTACCCCTACGGAAACCCTGCCCCATTGCTACTCTGGGTCTCTCCTGCTCTGCTGCATCAGATAGACAGAGAGGCCAGGGTTTACCCAACAACAGTAAAAAGATTTTGCTTTTTTTATTAAATTTTTTTATCAGATTTGGTCTCTTGGTTATCTTTGGGGATTCTGGGTACAACACTACATTCAGCAACTTCATATTCTTAACACAGGCTCTTTGCATGTTGTGCATCCCTTGAGAAACTGCTGACTCACAGACATGTTTTCTCCTGAAGTCCTCCTAATTGCTTCACTGGATTTGCTCTTTTGATTTGTACACATTTGAACTGATACCTAATTGGTGGAGAGTCATTTAAAATTTCCTCATTTCTTTATGTACATGATATTATGGATTGAGAATTGATTTGAAATCCACTTCTGTAGTAGGAAAGGGGACCAGGGAATAAGAAAGCAATAAATCGGGGCCAGAGTGTCATCTCAATACAGGACAGACTCAGCGGTTCAGCTCAGCAATTGCTACTGTGGCATCCCACAGTATGCAGGTGAGAATTAATTTAATATGTACATATAGATAAAGATAAACTTGAGATTTTCCAGGGTAGGGTGAATTGACTATATTGCTGTGACTAGAATTGAGTTTAAAAATATTTTAACAGGAACTGTGGTATTTACTACTAGATGTAGAATGAACTGTATTCAACCCTTCTGGTGAAAATCTAATTATTTCCACCAGATCCCAAAAGTAATCTTTAATACCTTGCACCTTAAAGTACAATCTTCTAATCTTCTCTTCATTTCTCCTTTCTTTCCTTTTGTATTTATTTAATCCTTCATTCTTCCTTCCATTTTCAATGTAGTTTTGATAAGAGTTGTTAAATTTCCATCAGTAACCAAGGAGCTATTTGTGAGTGATTGTTGCCAGGAGAGATCAAATCAATTGTCTTCAATCTAGTGGACCATTGACACTGGAATGGGACAGAGGGCAGGGGGCAAACAGGAGATTCTGAGATACAACATAGAAAAACCAGAGGCTGAAGCAGGTTCACTTCTGTTGGGAGAGAGTGGCATGTATTTCTCTTTGGAAAACATGAAATTGATAGACATGAGATGAAGACTGTGGTCTGTGGAGGAATTAAAATTGGGTGGCCCGAAAGAGCAAGGTGATTTTTGGTCTCTCTTCATTTTTCATTTGATTACTTTTTTTCTTTCTTTTGTTTACTTTTCTATCTTTGATTTTGTTGTTGCAATATATTTACTTTCAGTCCATTCTTCTTTTAAATTCACAAAGTCATTGTGAATGGCCGTGCACTACAATTCTATGGCTTCTACTCCTCGGATCTGGGGTTGAAGATTGCCTCCTTCCTTCAGGTATCCTTTTTGTTTGTTTTTCTCTTTAATTCTGGTTTTCAAGACTTTCTATCTCTGAAAGGATAGAAATATTAGTCACTGAGCTTTAAGTATTCTTTGTGATGATAGCATTTGGGATTCTGTCTATTTGTTGGGATTCAGCACATTTTGATATAAGACCACAGTCTTTGGGCATAAGACCTCAACATGTGGATATCAGGGGAAACAATTCAACCTAACAATCAGCATGCTTGGAGAAATTCATTGATAATGACACAAGCTTTTAATCCCTGCACTTTAATCCCAGAGCAAGCATTTGTGAGTTTGAAATTAAACTGGACTACATAATAGTTACAGTACAGCCAGGGATACATAGTGAGACACTGTTTTAGAAAACAGAACAGTGGTCTCTTTTTCTTGGCACCTACTAGGCGGTCGGCTGTGTCAAGATGAAGCTGAATATCTCCTTCCCTGCCATCAGCTGTCAGAAACTCATCGAAGTGGATGATGAGCGCAAGCTTCGTACATTCTACGAGAAGCGCATGGCCACAGAAGTGGGTGAAGAGTGGAAGGGCTACGTGGTCCGAATCAGTGGCGGGAATGACAAACAAGGTTTTCCCATGAAGCAAGGCGTGTTGACCCAAGGCAGAGTGTGCCTGCTGTTGAGTAAGGGGCATTCTTGTTATACACCAAGGAGAACTGGAGAAAGGAAGCGCAAATCTGTTTGAGGATGCATCGTGGGTGCCAGTCTCAGTGTTCTCAACCTGGTTATTGTAAAAAAAGGAGAGAAGGATATTCCTGGACTGACAGATACTACTGTGCCTCGTCGGTTGGGACTCAAAAGAGCAAGCAGAATCCGAAAGCTTTTTAATCTCTTTAAAGAAGATGCTCTCCGCCAATACGTGGTCAGAAAGCCATTAAACAAAGAAGGTAAGAAGCCCAGGACCAAAGCACCCAAGATTCAGCGTCTTGTTACTCCACGTGTCCTGCAAAACAAATGCCGTCATATTGCCCTAAAGAAACAACGAACTGAGAAAAACAAGGAGGCTGCAGAATATGCTAAACTTTTGGCCAAGAGAATGAAGGAAGCCAAAGAAAAGCGCCAGGAACAGATCGCCAAGAGCCGTAGGCTGTCCTCTCTGAGAGCTTCTACTTCTAAGTCTGAGTCCAGTCAAAAATAAGTCTTTAAGGGTAACAAATAAATGATCATACCTTTAAAAAAACAAAAAACTAAAACAAACAAACAAAAAAACAAAAAAAAAACCACATCAGAACAGCAGCAACAACAAGACAGTAAAGAACAGACAGAAAACCAAAATGGATTCTTGAAGTAGTGAGACAGCTCTGGGCCCCCAGCACTGAGGACTTTGAAGCCATAGAATTGTAGTGCAAGATCATTGTCTACAACCTAATGAGTTTGTGAGTAGACCTGGCTAACAAGGCAGCCATTTGCAAAAACAAGCAAACACCAACAAATTAGAAAAGCAAAGAAAAAAAGACAGGAAAATGTAGACAAATTTCTAAACAGTCTTAATAAATAAGAAACACAGAGCCAAATACTGGGGTAATAACCAAAGAGATCAGAGAATTAGTGAAGAACCACTGACTATTAGCCTTGTTGCCTCTACCTATATCTTATATTACTAACATTTTTTCTCTGAGAGTTTTAGTATTTCAGCTTTTGAGTAATTTATCACTATTTTTTTTTCTGCAGGGAGAGGGCATATAGACATAGGCCCATTGTTTTACAGGTGGATATCAATTTACACATACTCATGCTGGGTCAGCATGTCTGACAACTAAGTGAATCACACCAAACATTCAAGAAAGAAGTGACTGTGTCTTTCTGAGATTCTTCATGAGAACAGCTGAGACTTAGCAGGGCAATGGTAGGGAATACCAGATCTCTCATTTATCACTCTTGCTCAACACTAGTCATTCCCTGTGTGGCTTTGTATCTGCTCATGTTCCCAGATCCTTGAACAGCATTTGCCATTAAGAACAACAAAAGTTGATGACACAACACGTTGGAGATGCAGTAACACTCCAAATGGATCTTGGTAGTTATTTTCTAATTTTGTAGAAGAATAACAATAATAAATTTATAACTTCAACATTTTACTTACCTATGCATTCTATACTAAGGTTCTTTTCCTCCATATGCTCAGCAGCTTTATCTCCTACATTTATTTATGTTTATCTCTTTTAATTATACCTGTTTATCCAGTATGTGATGATCTGTCATTGAAACATCAACGTGTATCCCCTCATTGTATTTCCTTAATTACTGGTGATGATGAGCCTCATTTTGAAACAAGCTGGACATTTCTGAAATGATTTTAGGAATTTTAACAAAGTCTGGAACCCATTTTTGTTTCTTTTATATTTTAGTTATTTTCAAGTTTAGTTTCAAATATTCATTTTATGGTAGAGTGAGTAGTCATTAATTAAGAGTACATACTACTGTTAACTTGAATGTGAGTTCAGTTCCTAGCTCCTACCAGTGGCTCAAAACTTTCTACAAATCCAGCTGTAGAAGACCCCAAGTCTCTGGCCTCTGTTGTCACTCACACTCATTTGGGGGCTCCCAAACACACATATAATTAAAAACAAGACAAATCTTAAAATAAAATATTCTTTAAATATTATGAATATTTAGTCAATCATTGTAAGTATGATTTTCAATGTTTTCTGTTGTTTCTCTGGGTGAAATTTGAAATCTGCTTCATGTGAGTTTCAGGAATAATAGCACGTTTTAAAAATTTGTTCTTTGAAATTAACCCAAAATCATTGTGTTTAGTCAAAAACAATGAATACATTAATATTCTAATTAATTCATTTACTTTAGATTTTTAAGAACGGGTTTCTCTGTGTGTGGATATCACTCTTGTAACTGCCTCTGTAGACTGGATTAGCTGCAAATTTATAGATCTGTCTGCCTCTGTCTCTTGAGTCCTAAAATTAATGGTGCTAGCATCATGTCCAGGGAAAACATACATCTTTAGTAAACATATTAATATTTCCCCTTACAATAACAGAGAAAATCTCCATTTATAAAGAAAACACTTTTTAACATTCTTTTTCAATGAGATAGCTATGTAAATCCAATAAAGTGGTGAATGTTGTATTTAAGCTAACTTCATGAAATAATGTACACTCATAACGTATTTCTAGAGTCTGTTGACTGGGATACATTTATTTACCTTTTTCATAGGAATGAAAATGGCCTCTGACAACCTGGCAATGGGAATTTCCTCTTCTCTCAGATTACAGTGGGCATGCTTGGCAATTCCTCAATACTATTTTACTATGTCATTTTGATATTCACTGGAAAGCATTTAATGCCCAAAGACTTGATCCTAGAGCACTTGACTTTTGCCAACTGCTTGTCTCTCATCACAAAAAGGCATGCCACAGACAATGGCACACTTTGGATTCAAGGATTTCCTGGATGACATTGGATGTAAATTGATAATGTATTTTTATCGAGTAATGAGAGGGATGTCCCTGTATGTCATGTGCCTATTGAGTAGCTTCCAAGCAATCACAATCAGCCCCAACAACTCCAGGTGGCACAAGTTTAAACATAGAACCACCAAGTACATTGGTCCCTCCTGCTCTCTCAGCTGGCTTGTGCACATGCTGTTAAACATCTTGACTCCAGCAAGAGTATTAGGCCCCGTTTACAGGAAAAATATGACTGACTTGGTGAGTAATGGATACTGCTCATGGTTTGTTTCCGGCAGTGTGACAGTTGCACTGTATATGTTCTTACTGTGCTTCTCTGATGGCCTGTGTCTGGGTCTCATGGCCTGCTCAAGTGTCTCCATGGTGAGTCTCCTCTACCGACATAAGAGACAAGTCAAGCATATCCACAGTGCTCACCACTTTCTGAAAGTCTCGCCTGAGGACAGAGCCACCCAAACTATCCTCATCCTGGTGTGCACATTTGCCATCTCTTACTCGGTGTCATCCATCCGGCTTGTCTTTAGGAACTCCTCCAAAGGTCCAATGCTATGGGTAGAAAGTGTATTTCTATTTCTAGAAATTTGCTTTCCCATAGTTTGCCCCTTTGTTCTCATCAGCAATATCAAGTCTATTTCTAGCCTGTTTTTTCCCTGCTGTGGTAAGAGTTAGCTCCCTCCAAGTCTTTCATGAGCCCTGTTTGTTTGTCTTTTCATATATATTGGCATTTTTTTTATCTTTTGTGTAATGCTAAGACTGCAATTTGAAGATATTGAGCATCATGTACCTGTTTCCTATGTCAGATGGTCTGATCAATAGTCATTTACTTAAGGCATTTTCTGACAGAATTTTCTATTCAATAATGAGAATTGTTCATACACATGGAATCACCATATTATACAAATTACTAGGTGACAATTGGCAAAGTATAGGTCAACATGAAAAAATATGTATGGGAGTCCTGATCTTATCTGAAGTATCAGGAACAGATTTTCAGTTCTTATGGGTGTGGATGAGGTGTTTTTATTTTGCATGCATTCATATTTTTTCCTACATGTATGTCTATGTACCACACACAAACCTGCAGAGGTCAGAAGAGGGTGTTCAACCATTAAGGACTGGAGTTACAGGTGATTTTGAGCCACCATTGAGCGCTGGACATAGAGCCTGTGTCCTCTGGAAGAGCAACCAGTGCTCTTAAGCACCAAGCCATCTCTCCAGCCCTGAGAAGTTTCATTACATTTTTTTTTATTTTGTGTAGCTGTGTGTGCCTCAGCACATGTATGTTACCATGTGAATCCAGCTGCCCACAGAGGGAAGGAGAGCATGCTGGATAATCTGGAAGTTGAATTACAGGTAGTAGGAGTCACTCAATGTGATTGGTGGAATCTAAACTCAGTTCCTCTAGAAGTTCACTAAATGCTCTTTAACCACTGAACCAGCTCTCCAGCTCCATACTGGTTTTTTTTTTCTTCTCATATGTAGAAAGTATAATCCTTCAAGTATCATCATCACTAGTCTGAAAGTGTAGAAAAATGGAGAGAACAGAATTCACCTTAAGAAAATTAGCCTCAGAAATGCAAATATTACATTTTCTTTCATGTGAAGTCAAGGAACAAAAAGGAGTCAGAGTGAAATATGAACTACTGAGAAGAGGAAAAGAACCAGAGAGCAGGAAATGGGGACAGAGTCGAGACAGTGAAGAATAAATAGGACACAAACAACTAATGCACATGTGTGAAAATATCGTGATGCAATCTATTGCTCTGTACAATTAAGACATGCTTCAAAATAAAAAAAATAATTAAAGCCTGTCTCTACCACCCTGTGTCACATTTGGTTCATTTTATTCACATGACTATCTCCATGACCCTAGCTGCTCCATGGTATGTTCTATAACATCCACTATCTAGAAGGTTCATAAAAATATTTTATTTGTGTATAATTCTATTTGTTACTCAAACTCATTTCTTCATGAAAATATTCCTCTAACCTCCAGCTTTTCCCTGTGGAGTAAAATTAATAATATACTTTATTTATAATAATTTTCCTTGGAGAAAATTTCTCTTTTTCTGCAAAGAAAAGATGAGTGTAGGCCTGGTCTTCTGGTCCCTAGAGAATGGACACCCCAATCACCCAAGTCCTTCTCACTGGGGGATAAAATCTTCATCTTCTCATGGAGTGGGGGCACTACATGTTAACACATGAAAAAAAAAATAAAAGTAAAAAAAAACAAAAGAAAACAAGCCATGTGGTGGTGGTGCATGCCTTTAATTCCAGCACTCGGGAGCAAGAGGCAGGCGGTTCTTTGTGAGTTCAAGGCCAGCCTGGTCTACAGAGAGAGATCCAGGAAAGGCACAAAGCTACATAGAGAAACCCTGTCTTGAAAAAACCAAAAACCCAAGAACAAAACAAAACAACAACAACAACAAATACGTGGACATGGGGCAGAGTCTTTCAATCCTGAGTTTAACACCATTGTTAACAGGCATTGACATATTATTTCTAAATAACAGTGACACCACCAAACCATGAGTGCCCTCCTTGAGTCTGTTTAGACAGTCTGTTTCTACACATTTAAGTTTCTTTCATTCAGATAGCTCATCTTTAGTTTTTCTTCCATTTGCCCATTTCAAGAAACAGGACAATTTTCCTTAGTTGTGTTTGTCTGAAACTGAGCATTTTTAAATCTTCTCTGATTTAATTCTTAATCACTTTTCTAATTCATTATCTGTGAGCTTTCTCTGCATCTTACAGAAATTACCATTTGATCTTCCAACCCCAAAACATCTGAAAATTTTATTCTCATTTTGTTGTTTCTTCTAGTCAGTAGTTTGTCTTATCACTGCATCTTATTTCCATAAAACACAATTTGGATGTGAACATGCTCAAAAGAAGAAAGATTACTAAATGCTACAGTTAGTCTTGGCTTAGATATTTCAGGAGAGTGCTTTTTTCTGCTACCACAAGGAGGAAACTTTTTGATTATTGGGAAAATGTGAAAAGTGTTAAGAGATGGGACCATGTTGCTACACAGATAGAAATATATGGGGTTTCATAATTCAACTGTGGTTACATGGTGCAATATTGTTTCTGGTAGGAAATTTGTCATAAGCTCTTTGTTTGGCATATGTTGTAAACTATGTTAGGTCTGGATCCTAGGGCATTGCATTTGCCAGGCAACCATTTTGCCTCCAGAATATCCACTCTTCCAGAAAACAGTCTTGTCTTGCACTAGAATATGAGTAAAATTGGATGAGAAAAATTTTACTAGTTTTGCAATTTTTCTATGAGCTTGAAATTATCTCACATCATAACATTTTTTTTAAAAAGACAATTCGCTAAAATAATAAAACTTCTCACTTCTCAGTTTTGCTTCTTTGGAAGTGTTGAATTACCATTAGAAATTTAGAGGAAGGATTTTCAAAATATGGAATTGAAAAAAAAAGTTGCTTTCAAAAAGCACACACACACACACACGCACACACACACACACCATATCCTACAAAGCAGCAAAGACATAGGAACCTAGGAAACAAGGGAAAGCATTTGATGGATGTGTTATTTCTCTTTCTTGTTACTGTGACAAAATGCCAGACAAAGGCAAATCAAATAAGGAAAGTTTTGTTCACAGCAGTCTGAAGGCAGAGTCCATTATGGTAAGAGAGTAGCAGTGAGGGAAGTTGGAGTTGTGGTGAGAGAGCTTAAGGTGTATGTCACTGTTGAGTTTGCATTCAGGCAGTAGTGATAGGAATGGGGTTCCATGGAAATCCCCAAACAACCTAGGCTGTTACTGACACAAAGATTGTTTTCCTCAAAGTGGCTATGGGGTCCCAGTGCTGAGGACAACACCCACACAAATCATTGAACATGGAGAAGGAGAACTGGTGTCTACATGGAGCCTTCACTCCTACATTCTAGTCTCTTTGGAGCAGGAAGGTACTCGGCAGAAAACCAACAGAGAAATGTAAATACTAACCCAGTCACAAAATCTTTGACCTGTAATCTTTCCTGCCTGTGAAATACTCTAGGGCAATTGTGACACAAATTTGTGAGAGTAGCCAACCAACACTTAATATGATGTGTCACACTCCATGAGAAAGAAGACCATACAACAATGCTTGAGTAAGCAAGAACCAGAGACTAAGTGTTCAGAGAACTACGGTAAAACTGTTTAAGAAAAAATGTGTCAATACAAATGACTCCTAATGATATTCTGCTATTCTCATAGAGATTTTAACACTCAAAAATTTCAGCATTATTGTTTTAGAGGACTTTAGATTTCAGAATTTTTAATCCCTGAACTTCATGCCTTTTTTGGGATTATGACATTTAGGGTTCTGTCTTTTGTGCTGAGGTCAAGAAGTTTTTTGAATAGAGACCACAGTCTTTCTGATGAAATCCTCAACATATTAATTTCACAGCATATAATTCAAACAAACAAATAGAGTGCTTTTAGAAAACCAGTCATGGTAGCTGTGGACGTTTGAATGTAATTGGCCCCCATAATGTCATAAGGAGTGGCAGTATTAGGAGGTATGGCTTTGCTGGAGTGGGTATGGTCTGTTGAAGGAAGTGTGTAACTGTGGGTGCAGGCTTTGAGATTTTCTATGCTCAGGATCCTGCCCAGTGTGTCAGTTGACTTACTATTACCTGCAAGGTGTAGCACTCTCAGCTCCAGTACCATGTCTGCATGCATGCCACCATGCTGTCTGCAGTGATGATGATGGACAGAACCTCTGAAATTGTAAGTGAACCATCCCAATGAAATGTTTTCTTTATAAGAGATGCCATAGTCATGTTGTCCCTTCACAGCAATGAAAACTCTAAGACAGAAGTTAGTACCAGCGACTGGGGTATTGTGATAAGCCTGACCATGTGTTTATTTGGAGTAATATGGACTTGGGGACTATGGACTAGAAAAGCAGTTGAACATTTTTAGTGCTGCTTGATGGGCCATACTTGGAGGAGTGAGGGAAAAAAGTGGTGCTGTCTGTGACTTGATGGACTATGGGGTGTAGGGAGGGATATATCAAGAGGTTTCAGAGAAGAAGTATTTTCTTATGTTACCCAATGTTCATTCTTGTGATATTTTGGTGGAGAAAGTGGCTGCCTTTTCACTTTATTCAAAGAATCTTCCCGAGGCTCAGTTGAAGAGTTTGGAATTAATTCTGTTGGCAGAAGAAATCTCAAAACAGCACAGTAGACTCTGGTAACTATAATTAAGATTTATAATGAAAAGGAACAAACTGAGCAGGGTAAAATACAAATGTAAATTTCAAGAAAAAAAGAACAGCAAGAAGTGGAATGGACCCAAATCCTGTGTCCAAGGAGATAAATGCCTTGAGAATGGAATAAAGGTAATGGTGACCTCTAGGCAAGATCTCACCCCAGATAAGTTTACAACTTGGAAAAAGGAACTGAAGAAAAGCTTAGAGTCGAATGTGGTGGGGCACACCTTTATTCCCAGCACTGGGAAGGCACAGCCTGGCAGATCATTGAATTTGTGATCAACCTGATTTGAAGAACAAGTTTCAGGACAGCTAAGCCCAGGCATTGAAAGATAGAAAGCTGATTTAGATTTTGTTTAATGTGGGTGGGCAGGGGAATGTTCCAACCCAGTAAGGAGCAGAACTTGGCATCTTCAACCATGGGGTTCTGGCCTTAGAGTTAATGATAGAAGAAATAGAATATGTAATTAGCCTGAGCCAAAGGAAAGCTGCTGAGACCAAGCATGTGTCAGGGGTGTACTTGAACGGAGGCCTAGAAAGGCCATTTAGTGAAGGTTTGAATTGAAAGCCCAAATTGCCTAGGAGAACCCAAGATATTAGAGATGCCAGAGTTGTGGGATACCCACAGAAAGAGCTTGTAAAAGGGAGTGGAACTAGCCCAAAGGTAGGAAGTGTGCTGCAGTCAACAAAACTGAACAGAACTGGACATCTGAAGATCATTTCAACATGAGACATGAAGGTGCAGTTTGGAGTTTGCCCAGCTGGATTTTAGTCTTGCTTTGGTCCAGTATTTCCTCACTATGCTCCCTTTCCTATGTTTGGAATGGTAATGTATATTCTGTGCCATTATATTTTGAAAGAATGTGATGTGTTTTTTCTTTTGATTTTATAGAGGATTGCATTTAAGTGATTGTATGAATCTCAGAAGAGACTTTGAATTTTGGACATTTAATCATTGCTGAGACTGTGACAGACTATGAGGACTTTTAAAGTCAGACTAAATGCATTTTGCATTATGATATTATTATGATGCAATGGGGGCCAGAGAGTGAAATGTGGTAGTTTGAATATAATTGTCCCCCATCATCTCATTGGGAGTGGTACTACTAGGAGGTATTGCAAGGTTGGAGTCGGTTTGGCATTGTTGGAGGAAGTGTGTCATTGTGGGTGAAGGTTTTGAGTTTTCCTATGCTCAGGATACTTACTGCCCAGTGGATCAGTCAACTTCCTGTTGCCTGTAAGATGCCTGCACTCTCAGATCCAGAACCACATCTGCCTGCTTGCCTCCATGCTCCCTGTCATGATGATAATAGACTGAACTTCTGAAACTGTAAATGAGCCACCTTAATTAAATGTTTTCTCTGTAAGAGTTGCTGAGGTCATGGTGTCTCTTCACAGTATTAAAAATTCTAACTAGGACAGTGGCACACACCTTTAATCTGAGCACTCAGGGTACAGAGGCAGGTGAATGTCTGTGAGTATGAAGCCAGTGTGCTTACATAGCAAGTTCCAGGACAGCCAGGACTGTACAGAGAGACACTGCATTAATAAGACAAAATGAAACAATATAGACTAGCAAAAAAGAGGTTGCTTGAAGTAGTGAAACAGCTCTGAAACCCCAGAACTGGGGAGGAAGAAGCCATAGAATTAGAGTCCAAGGTATTTCTCAATTACTTAGTGAGTTTGTATGCAGACTGGCTTACAAGACACCTTTATGCAAAATCAAGCAAACACCCAAAAATAGAAAAGGAAAGAAAAAGATGAAGGAATAAAAAAATCTATTCATTTTGACCACACAGTTTTATTTTCTCCCTAGACTAGAGTGTTCAAATCATGTCTATTAAACATCATGTTTTCCCAAAATGAAACAGTCACCTCTCTGTGTCTACACTGCTGAGCCTGGTCCAGCCTGTCTTTTCTATGTAGGGCTGCAGACACCTCCTGGGAACTGCCTTCTGTCTAATTCCACTGCCCTAGGTTTTCCCCTGTTCATTGCAGCATTTGGGATCAAAACTATGGAAATCAGGAACTTCTAACAGGTTTGGAATGAACACTACATGAGAACACAGGATCAGAATTCCTGGGAGATGGAAGTCAGTCTTGATGCTCCCTCAGTGTGGTACTGTCCCCTTTCACTACAATGACTTGCAATGCTTGCTTAGGATGTGATCTCCTTCCAGAGAAGCCTCAAGCATTGCATGTCAGACACAGCTGGGCCTGAGTTAGGATTCCATCTGTGAGTGAATCATCTGGAAAGGTTAATTTCCCCTGTTTTGTTTCCTTGCTTGTTTTTGCTGCTGTTATTTATGCATCTGTCACGTAACAATGAAACCAACCATAACGGTTAATTTTTAGTTATTTTTTTTACTTTAATCACGTGTCTCTTCTCTTTTTAATTCATTGCTTTTATACATCCAAAAATTGTTGAAACCGATCCTAAAGTCACAAGGCAGATACAGAACTGTCATGGTTGACTCTTTCTGAGGATCCTCACCAGAATGGCTTCACTGTTCAAAAAGTCTTTTAACCCAGAGTCACCAGCAAATGACCTTGAATTAGACAATGCAGAGCTCATTCCAAGCCAGTCTGGAGAAGAAATCTCTGACTCCTCAGGCACACAGCTCAACTTTCCCCCAAATAATTGGGCAAAGCAGGGGCTGCAATGATCCTGGGAGATGTTTCCCTCATGGTTGTAGCCAGAAAAGCAGAGCAAGCAGCAGGTGATTTCTCAACTGGTCTTGGAGTTTTTCCCCCAAAACTATAAATTATAAGGAAAAATTTGCCTTGAAAGAAACATGGGTATCAAGTGGCAGGAACCCTGGGAGTTTCATGGAAGGTCTCTTTGATGAGTGTTAGAGCCTCCTGTCAAGTCAAGGAGAGTTCCTGGGACGAGAGATGGCTAACTCAGGAAGACAGTCATTTTGAGAAGTACTGAGAAGGTGTTGTAGTTTTTATTATTCATGAGAAAGTACTGCCCCCAACAAAAACCTTACCAGGGAGAATACCAAGTGCCCTAAATTAGCATAAATATAGCAAAATAAACCCTTTGCTGGTTTGAGGGACACACTTAAATGTAATTTATTTACATGGTGACAGAGAGACTGGGGAATTAATATTTGAGAACTAAAGGCTTTAGAGGAGATACCCCAGTCTTAGAGATGCCTCAGTCAGGGAGGTGCTTACAATGTAATCATGAGGTCTGAGTTGGAACCTCAGCACATACTTAAAAATAAGGTTTGAGAGAATAGCATGTGATCCCAATACTTGAGATGCAGAAACTGCGGATCCAAGATGTTACATGTCTTTCCAAATTTGCTAGTACACATCATTAAGGCACTGTGTCTACACAGCTGAGTTGGCAGAATGACAGAGTAAGGTTTCTGATGTTGAAATCTGGCTTAGGTGCAGTTGTAGTGTATACTTGTAAGAGACAGTGCTAGCAAACACACAGTGAATTATGGAAATTTGTCATTTTAATTTCACTATAATGGTTTGCATGTGTTGCAAGGCACAATTCTTTGATGAAGGGTGAAACCTATACTATTTTGTGTGTACAACAATAGACATTTAGAATCTGGTGAGTAATTTTTCTACTCTAGTAAAGTGACAATAGAAGATTCTTCTGTTAGATCTATGAACTCACAAATTCTGGGTTCTAGCACCACACAAGATTTCTCTCCACAAAGCAGAAACATTTCCAAATTCCTTTTACACAGCCATTATTAGCCTGAAACCAAAACCAGAAAAACATTAAATGAAAATGAGTTTTGTATATATACTTCTTAGATTTCTTTTAAACCATTTAGTAGGACAAAGTTATGTTGCTTGTAAGAAAATGGATGTAAACAGAATTACATTCAGTGAATAAAACCAGTCATGGATAAACCAATATTATGACTGGTATGATGGCACACACCTTTAACCTAAGTATTCAGGAGGAAAGGCTGGCAGATACATGAATCCAAGGCCAGCCTGGTCTATGGATTGATTTCTAGACCAGCAAAAGAAATGTAGGGAGACCCTGACTCACATAAAAAGAATGAAAATAAGAAAAGATAAAAGATAAGAAAGAAATGAAAAAAAAAACACTCACATTTATTGTTTTCCTGTTTGTAGTTCATAGAAGTTTTAGCGATACACAAAATTGTGTGTGTGTGTGTGTGGTGTATGTGTGTGTGTGTGTGTGTGTGTGTGTGTGTGTGTGTGTGTGTGTATACATACAATCAAAATTGTCCAGGAGAACATTGCAGACCTAGACAAGGAACAAAAATAGAGCAGTTGAAGAGGTTGAGGGAAATGTCCTGAGTGAACTATATTTTTGTATGAAAAGTTCTACTGTGACATGGTTTCTTGTACAATGACACTTACAAATACTAAAATAAAATAAAATAGAATATTATTTGTTCCCTTATCCTAACAAATCTCCAGTTATCTGGGTTTTACTGTCGTTTTACTGTCATATTCTTGATGTGACAACTTTTGTCTTCTGTGAGGTATCATTGACTTTACCTGGTATAGTTGCCTTGACATGAATGCATCATAGTTATTTCAGGGTAGAGTCCATGGATCCTGAGGCACTGTGTGCCTTTCAAGTCCTGAGAAACCAAGGTAGTCCCCAAGACTTTGATGCATTCAGGTCACTGTAGTATCTCTGTGTTCCCTAGAAGTCAGTGAAGACTATGGAAATATGGCTGAACATTAATCTTGTGTACAACACATAGATTGCAACCATCATTGTATCATGGCAACCTACATAACATTCAGTGTTGTCAAATCTGTAAAATCTGATGGCTTGGAAATAGAAGCAACATTTGTTCACAGAGGTTCTTTGAACTTGGTTACTGGCAGAAGGATTTAAAGAAGGAGACTCTCAGTTTATAGACTCTGGAATTCAAGATTGAACTTAAGTGTTCATTCCCTGAAGAGGAATCTCTGGATCCCAGAACTTGGTCCTGGGCAGGAAGAACATTTCAGGGAGAATTAGAGTGAAGAAGAGATGATAAGGCAGGAGAAGCAGAGAACAGGAGTATAGAGGGGAGATGATGAGAGGGGAGAGGATACAAAATATGAGAAATAGAAGGAGATGAAAGAGAGGAGAGCAAGAATCAATGACAAGCCAGTGATATTAAGCTCCTCATGTAGGAAAAACAATGACTTTTCATGTATTCAGATTATAGAAGGTACATTTGTTTTTTTACACTCTTCTTTGGTTCCTTTCAATATCTCCTGGATTATTTTAAGATCAAAAATATTAAACTAAATGTTTCTTTGGACAAGCAATTCAACATTCTCCTTCTGCAGCTCTGTGCATTGATTTATTGTTTCTGGGGACATGAGGAGCACTGGATACTTGAAGCCCTCCATGCTGTCCCAGTGATTTATGTAAAAATCTGAGTGAGGAAAAGCCACAAAAATGATTTCCAGAAATACCTTATGGCTTTTTATTTATAATTTAACTCACATACCTTCTTTACATACTAATGTAGCTAGAGTTTTTCTGGTCCTGCCTGGCCCGTGTCAGGACAAATCTCTCTCTTCCGCAAGTCTCGCAGCTGCTCAGACCCAACTAAGTAAACACACAGAGACTTATATTGCTTACAAACTGTACGGCTACAGCAGGCTTCTTGTTATCTAGTTCTTCTATCTTAAATTAACCCATTTCTATAAATCTATACCTTGCCACTTGGGTCATGGCTTACCGGCATCTTCACATGTTGCTTGTGATGGCGGCAGCTGGCAGTGTCTCTCTGCCTCAGCCTTCCACTTCCCAGAATTCTCTTCTCTCCTTGTCCCACCTATACTTCCTGCCTGGCTACTGGCCAATCAGTGTTTTATTTATTAACCAATCAGAGCAACACATTTAGCATACAGAACATCCCACAGCATATTGATGCAGCTGCTTTTGTGTAAGTTGATTATAGGTTTGTCTTCCACATAATTCTAAGTCTTTCCCTTCATCTCTTTTGGGTTTACATATTCAGTGTGGTCCAAACACTTTAATCCACCAGATCTATAAATGCCAATTCTCAGTGCTGTGTGAACCTGTGTAGCCATCAATTCCACAGTGCAACATATGCTAGACATTCCCTTTGAGTACATAATAAGAGAATGAACATGTTGGGGTCTGAGCTTTTGGTCTCTGTGATTCAAATTTAACATACTTACATACTTACAAAGTAGGTTCTCTTTTAGTTCATTTAAGGCTTTATTCACCATCCTGAAGATTTACATATGAAAGTAAAATGACCCTAAATTGTATAGACTCTATCTTGAGAGACCATTCCCATTTAACTAGACATGAAAATAAATCTATTTTTAAAATAGACAGCTCTTCTAAAATTTGCTGTTCTTACAAGATAATAGGTCATAAAACTAACTGCTGTTTCTGCTTTTGTGGTTAAATTTCCTTGCTCTTCCCTGAAAAATGACTACAGCATCTACAAGACATATTTTAAAATAAACATCTGTCTACACATATTCATAAAACACATAATATTTGGAGTTTTGTCTTTAGTCTCACTGATTTGATATGGCTAGCTTCTGAATCTTGGGAATGCTCTCAGCTACAAACCTGGTCCTAATCAGTACAGGTGTCAGTACCTATATAAAAAAAACCCCACTCACTCTAATTTATTCATGGTCATAGTGAACCTCTGAGTGACCATTGACCCATAATAAAAGCAAGCTATGCTATATAGAATTAATCATTTTCATAGTGAATACTGAAATTTGTCTATTCCTAAATTAGAATAACATTCTATCTCCTAAGTTGTGACAGAACTTGAGGAAAGCTCCATTAATAAATCCAAGTCATGTACCTATAGCTAAATTTATGCACATGGTGTTTGGCTTCCTGGAAAGATAGTTTGGCTTAATGTTCTGTTTGTGTGGTGTGATCATTTTCTAATGGATTATTCAGTAAATTTCAGAAAGACTGATTCCACATTTCAAACCCATCCACTGCTTCCCTTTTCACAATCACTCACTCTTCCTCAAAATCCATCTGTCTGCTCCAGATCCTTTGATTCCCTTTATGTGCTCATACCAAGGATGGCAGAACTCAGAAAATTCTTCATCATATAACTCTGCAGATAAAACTCAACTGAAACTTTCTCAAAGTTTGAGATGGGAATAAGTTTTCTTCAGGGGTAACATCAATTCTCTCAGCTGGTAATGTCATGGCTACCTCCTATAACCTCATCTTTACCACAAGAAACATGAGTTCTCTGTATATCAACATGTCAGTCACACTGTATCAGGAACTCCCACCTACATGGAGACAGGCTGTCTGTCCTGTGACCCCTGAGGTTCTATCCAGCATCAGCCATCAAAGGGAAATCTACGTTCACAGATGATTCTGTTTCTTCCCTCACGATTGCAGAAGCTAGGACATTCTGCTGTAAGCTATGTGAGTTCAGCTCTGAACTGGTCTTTCTCTTTCACTAGAGAAACCAGCACAGGTCAAATACCTACAGAGGGACTGATTCCCCTTGATACCTCAGGGTAATAAGGTTTAAAAAAGGTACAAGAGATGCTCTTTCAGTCCTCTTAAGCTCTTTTTGGAACTATTTGCTATGGTTTTAGCTGTAGGTTTGTACCACAAAGAGGGACATGGTATCTTTGCCATTAAAACACGTGGTGACAGTGCTTATGGGTTCACCTCCTCTCCCTTTCCTTTGGAAGAAACTCAGGATCTATTCAATGAGATGCTGCAGTGCATGGTGAAATTGTGAGCTAAGAGGGGGTTTCTTAGAGACTTGACCACCCCTGCTTGACTGTATAAACTCCTCCTTTTTAACCCTGGCTTCCAAAACAATTTGATGATTTTCCTTTTCCTAGTGAAAACATTAGTGCACAGTTGGAATTAAGAGCTATGTCCCTTTGTAAAGGGAAGTAATAGTAACAAGGATCTAATGTCATACGTATGTGTATAAAATGTAGAAAAGGCAAATATCTGTAGATAGCAATAGCAAGTAATTCTAAAGGGATTTCCTTCTCTATACCAACTTTACATTTTCATAGTTGGAGCTGACTGCTCACACCACTTCTGCTTGAGTTTCTAGCTGAGATTTATAAATTTCTTATCTGGATACTTCCTTGGACATACAGACAGACAGAGAATACATTTTTGTCCTATTATGAAATACTATATGTTGTAAATATTTAGGTATATATAATTTAATTTGCAATATTTTTTAGGCAACCACAGTTTATTAGTGATCCCAATTGTAGGCAAATTTCACCAATATTGAGGCTGTTTTTAACTTCATTGAATTCAATTTTGTGTAAAATTTATCTTTACACAACTACATTGCTGTCTTGGGGTAATAGTATTTTATAGTTACATAATATAGGTCTACAAAATATTTTAGGACTTGAGGATAATTTGCCATCACAGGATGGAATAAAGCAAAGAACAGCCAGATGAACCAAATTATTTATATTAAAAAAGAAATATTTTAAACATGATGAATGGTGGTGTTGCAGATATCCTATGATTATAATCTTATTCGATGCAGATGTTCTCAGTCCTGTAAAGTCTTTCTTTTCCCATTGGTGGGATCTGGGGAATCAGGGAGTTAAAAAGTGATGCTGCAGTGGACAAAGATGCATGCCTCCAAGCCTGAGAATCCCAGAGGCTTACGTGGTTAAAGGGGAGGCATGATTCCTGTGCGCTACTCTCTCTCTCTCTCTCTCTCTCTCTCTCTCTCTCTCTCTCTCTCTCTCTCTCTCTCTCATTTGTCTGTCTGTCTTTCTCTCTTTCTAAAGTATAAGTAATGGTTTTAGAATTCTCACCACTGGAACCTCAGGTACATGGCTGCAACAAATTTGAAATGAATGTTGATTATGAGGCACAGTGCAACATGCCAACTAAAAGTGAAGGATACTGTAAGGATGATTGTTCACCATAGCCAGGACACTTCCATACTCAGGAAAATGTAGATGTAATTCTTAATGATTTTATTAAATAAGAAACACAGAGACAAATACAGAGATAAAAGCCTCAGAATTCATAGAGCAGTAGCCAAGAGCTGAGACCAAGACCGCCTTCTTACCCCTCGTTGCTGCTGCCATCCTTCACCAGAGAAAGAGACATACTTTCTGTGTACCTGTCTTTTTATTGACTTTCTGTTCTGCCTTCTCATTGGTTGTAAACCCAACCACATGACATCCTCCTCACTGCCTGTTTATACAGACCTCATGGTCTTCTATGGTTGGTAATGAGATTAAAGGCATGTGTCTCCATGCTGATGGTATCCTTGAACACACAGAGATCTGCCTGTCATGTGATTGAATTAAGGGCATGTACTACCACTGCCAGACTTCTGCTATGGCTTGCTATTAGCTCTGACTCTCAGGCACTTTTATTTATTAACATGCAAATAAAATCACATTTCAGCACAAATAAAATATCACCATAGAAAAATTCTTCTGAAAATGACGTGCTTTCTTATTCCTCAAGATTGGAATGTACTGGGTGAAGAGAAGCACAATATTTAGCATGGCATGAAGACAGTAATCCTGCATGTCTATCAAGAGTTCTCTGGATCTCACATTAAGTGACAGTCACAGGGGTATAACAGAATCTCGTACACAGACCTGACCATGGAGATCCTCTTTCTGTCCCAGACTGCACTGGGAATGCTGGATATCTCAGCCTTGCTTTGCTGTTTTATCATTGATGTATTCTCTGGGATCAGAGCCTGGCTGACAGATTTAATAGTCAAGCATGTGACCAAGGTTAACTTCATGGTTCTTCTCTGTAAAGGAATCTCTCTGACAATTGCTGCTTTTGGACAGACATATTTTCTAGATAACGTTGCATGTAAACTTTTTTTTATTTTCATAGAGTTGCCAGAGGATTATCTCATGCATCTGCATCACTCTTAACTTTATTCCAGGCTATCTTGATCATCTCATGGTATGCCAAGTATGTACAGTTTAATTCCAGGGCTCAAATATATTTGGACCTTCTGTCAGCCTGTGCTGAGCCCTGCACCTAATGGTAAATGACTTCACTCCTGTGCTTGTGACAGACATGTGGGTTGGAAGAAATTGCACTGAAATTAGAGATTTTCTATATTGTGCTGTGGCCAAGCCTCAAAAATCTAATCTACACAATTTATGTGATCTTATTGGGATCCTCACATATCATGTGTTTGGGAATCATGATGTGGGCCAGTGGTTCCATGGACCTTTTCCTGCTTTAGCACAAGCAAAGGATTCAAAATATTCATAGAGTTCTGTGTCCTAGGTCATCTCCTGAGACCAGAGTCACCCATACCATCCTTGTCCTGGTGAGCACTTTTGTGTTCTTTTATACAACTCCTGGTATCTGAACCATGTGTTTAAGCTTTGTAAATGGAACCACCAGGTATTGTGCCTATTATAAGGTAAGACTTAGCTATAACATTATACTTTCTGAAAATTCAACTTTAAACCTGAAAATATTTAAGGATGGATGAAAATATGAAAAGTTTTAGCAATTATTTTCTATAAGATCACTACCAATAGAAAAAATGTCAACACAGGGACTACATGTATCACAGCAATTAAGAATTCTTATGAGAGACCATCTTAATCAATGACACATCACATATGAGTGATGAATTTATATTCAATAAAAAAGAAATAATTAAAGAAATATCATGAAAAAAAGAAAATCTACAGGTAATTGAGTGCAGAAGAAGGAGAATTAGTCTTCTCTAGGGATGAATCAATTAATTGTTATTCCTATACCAGTGCAACACCCTAAAAATACATACATTACATATGATCAACTCTAAATGGATGTAGCAGACTACATCCATTTATATGTGTGTGTGTGTGTGTGTGTATGTGTGTGCACTTACTAATATCAAACGACACATTACAATTCAGAGAGTTCAAATATTTACATTTCCTGCCCTCTTTCTATTTTTTTGTTGTAACATTTTATCTTTCCTATAATCAAACACTTACTGAAACTTCATATATACTAAATACAATATCTAAAGATGGATGTAAAAATTAAAACAATTACCATTTCTTTCAATGGGATCATAATAAATACAGAAATATATATATATATATATATATATATATATATATATATATATATATATATAATCATAGCAATTAAGAGCATTAGGAGTATGTATTATGATCAATGATACATTGTGTGTGTGTGTGTGTGTGTGTGTGTGTGTGTGAATTATATTGAATTGTGGAGACAAAAATAAAAGAACAAATTTATAGCAAATTGGACTTAGATTAAAAAAAAACAGCATATGTTTACTCTCATGAACATGCTGGCCTATAATTGTTATATGTAGATGTAACCAACTGTCTTATTAAATAAGAAACACAGAGCCGATTCAGAGAAGAAAGCCAAGAGGTCAGAACTAAGAGCCTTACCCTTCCTGCTTCAGCAATCCTGCTTCAGCCAAGAGAGCTCTTCGAAAAAAGGGGCCTAGTTCCTGTGTGTATGTCTTTTTAGTCTAGCTGTTCTGCCTTCTCATTGGTTGTAAACCTAAACACATGACTGCCTTGTCACTGCCTGTATGTACCGCCCTCCAGGTCCTTAAAGGTGTGCGCCACCACCGCCACGCACTTGCTATGGCTCTAATAGCTCTGACCCCCAGGCAACTTTATTTATTAACATACAATTAAAATTACATTTCAGTACAAGTAAAATACCACCACATTTCCCCTTTTCTATTTTAATAAAAAGGAAAAAAAAGAAAAAGGTTATAACTAACAAAAGAAAAACTATATACAAAAGTACAATAACTATATACAATATATACAAATAATAAATGTCTAAACAATGTCTAGTCCATTTGTATTTGACAAATTCAGAGATAATAATTTCATTATCCTATTTTGTTAAGTCCAAAATGTATCTAATTCACTTTCTATCCAAATTAATCTTCAACTATAACTAACTAACCTTCAACTATAACTAACTAATCTTCAACTCCCTCAGAGACCCAAGAAGGAAATAATATTAACTAACAAAAATAAAAACAGAAAGTGCATGCAAGCAACTTCCAAAAAATTTGTGAGTTGACAGAAACAGCTAGCTGCCTGGACAGTCACCTGAGGTTTCTCCGCAATGCTGGGGCATCATCTTCAGTCTATAAGCTTAGCATATCTGACAGACTCATTTGTGAAGTAGGATATACACAAGGTCAACAGTTCAACCTCACATTGGGTGAGAGCAGTCCATGCACCAGAAACACCTGAATTCCACTAGTGTCATGTCATGATTCAGGATTTTAAATTCTGGAAATTTTTGATGGTTTTTTAATTCAGCTGTCCATTCTTCTTGGCTGTGTACATATGGCTTCATCTCAGCATCCTGTTCTTCTCCATATCCCTCTATCAAATGCCAGTTTACTATTGAGAGGCGTGAGCTTAGTTACTCTTCAAGAATAACTGTTTCAGCTGCTGTTCCATTGCACATCAGAAGCCATCGGCCCACTGCCTGTTCAGCTGCCTTCAAAGAAAAGGGCACTGTACCTTTTCCAAGTTGCGAAGGCCATGTCAGGGATGGTGCCATATTGTCCTGGCCTCAGAAGATGCCTTTTGATAAAGCCATAACCACGCTTGTTTAGGCAAGAATCAGTAGTCCTTTGTTTCATGTCCTGTCTGTCCATTTTGTCAGCAGTTGATTCGAGGACACTTTGTTGTCCAGTGGCTAACTTTTGCCACAATGAAAGCTAACTCCATACGCAGTTTCTTCAATGCCCATATTTTCTCTGAAGTAGATTGGTACTGCCAGGAGCCGACATGTCTCATAGTCATAACAAAAAAGAAAAATTTTCTAAGTTATTAAAACATTTTAAATGCCATATTCTATAGTTCTCTGAAGGGTTTGAAGATGACCTATCTAAAATATATCTGCTCAATTTTTAAAACATGTCTAATATGACTACAAGTTCTATTGTAATGTCTAACTACTAACTATCATTTCTTTATATCCTAATATTTGGTAATAATAGCATTCAAGGATCAGAAAATTGCATTGTTAAATGAACGACATAAGTACAATTAGAAATATACATATAGCATTTTCTAACAATATCAATTTCAATATATATAATTTGTATACAATATAAAACAATCCAATCCAATGTAAAGTATTTAAAACTAGTAATTGTCTTTTTCTTCTTCTTTCTTTCTCTCTTTTTTTAAAAATAAGAACCTTAAATCTAATCTGCTTAGTCTTTTTCCTAACCCTTGACAACAACTTGTAACCAACCCCCCTAAACAATGAAAATTATCCCAGACCCAAAACCCATTAAAAAGACCAAAAAACCACCCACCCCACACCACCTCTTTGGGAATGTGGGCATCGTATTCTTAAAATTGCTTCCTGCTGGGTATGGGCAAAGTTATCTTTATTCTGAAAGAAAAATTTTAGGTTAATTGTCAAGTTCTAGGAAAGGTAATTATATCCTTCCTTATCCAGTTTGTGTATAATGCCAAAGTTCAGGGTTTATCTCAAGTCCTTATTCAAGTAGTCTTTGAGACTGAATCATCTCATCTAGTCATCTCAAAATTGCTCTGAGCACCTTGTAGTTCAAAGCTGATCTGTAGATGATGTTTGTCAGCTTAGTGATGTTATTATTGTCCACGTGGAATTGTTGTTGTTGTGGGGCCCCAACTTCTTCCTGGAGACTTCAGTTGATGTTAGGCCTGGCCGTGAATTCCTGCAGAAAACTGATAAGAGACTTGAACACAAAGACATATATATATGCAGCTAATTGAAGCCTTTTTTCTAGAATTAATTAGTACTCTATATGACCATTCATATCTTATATATCTATATATATTAATCTTGTAAGTTTTGATATAAAATTTATACTTTAAGAAAAGTTTAAAGAATCAGAATAGAATCAAAGAGTTCAGATTAGTAATAGAATAGTCCCTTAATTAATTTGTCTTTTCTCCTGTCTCATAGCAGAAGATGGCTCTTTTATTCTGGCATGATACAGGGAGTTTGCATTTTCCTTTTAACAACATGCTTGAGTTTAAAAAAGGAGAGAGCCATTCTCCAACTCCAAAGTAAGCTTTAAATTTTAATTGACTGGGACTATTAGAAAACCAATAGTGTTAAATCTTTAGAGAAAAGCAGAAACAAACATTTAGGAAGACATAAAATTTTTTAGATAATATATACCCATATGCCATTTCACTCTGCTTCCTGGGATAGATGATTTGTCCCTTTTCTTCAATTGTCTTATTTGTCTAGTGTTCTTCAGATTCCTTAACCTTCATTCTCCTAAAAGACAAAAACAAAAACCTTTCCCCAAGACTAATTTTGGGGATGTTCCTTTTTGGCGAGTTATTATCTGATTAAATGAAAAGACATGTGTTACTGGTATAAGTTAGTTTAAATTGGATGTTCATGTTGGTTGATGAGCTATTACCTCCTCTAATTAAGAGGTTTCTCTTGTTCAAATCGAACCTTTATCAATTTTGATGGTACCCACAACTTATCTTCTCCTGTAGAAACAAAAGCAAAACCTCGTCCCCAATGTAACACATACCCTGGTTTCCATTCTGAGGTCAGCACATTCTTAAAGTATATAGGCTGATTTAATTCTGTAGTTTTTTTCTATTATCCAATGTCTCTCTGCAGCTGTTGTTCCTTTCTCATTGGCATTAAGAAAATTCAAAGTTAATAGAGCATTATGCAGTCTATTTCTGGGGGGTTTTGTTACCACTTTCTGTTTATTTAGCATATCCTTTAGAGTTCTGTTTGATCTTTCTATAACTGCTTGACCTGTAGGATTATGTGGTATGCCTGTAATATGCTTTATATTGTAATAAGCAAAAAACTGTTTCATTTTAACAGAGACATATGACGGAGCATTGTCAGTTTTGATTTGTGCAGGTATACCCATGATGGCCATAACTTCTAGCAAATGAGTGATTACAGAATCAGCTTTTTCAGAACTCAAAGCAGTTGCCCACTGAAATCCTGAATAAGTATCGATAGTGTGGTGTACATATTTCAGTTTTCCAAATTCTGCAAAGTGAAACACGTCCATCTGCCAGATTTCATTCCTTTGAGTACCCTTTGGGTTACATCCTGCTGGTAATGGCATTTGATTGTAGAAGGAACAAGTAGGACATTTCTTTACTATTTCTTTGGCTTGTTGCCAGGTTATGGAAAAATCCTTTTTTAAACCTTTACTATTGACATGATGTTTTTTATGACATTCTGAGGCCTCCAGCACATTTCCTATTAATAATTTATCAATCTCATCATTGCTTTGTGCTAGAGGGCCTGGCAGACCAGTATGGGATCGAATGTGAGTTATATATAAAGGATGACTCCTTTTCCTGATTGTATCCTGTAATTGAATAAATAGTGAAGTTAATTCTGAAGCATCAGGGATAAATTCTGCAGTCTCAATATGTAATACTACTCTTTCAGCATACTGAAAGTCAGTTACTATGTTGAGAGGTTCTGAAAAATCCATTAATACCAACAGAATAGCATATAATTCTGATTTTTGAACTGAATTATAAGGACTTTGAACCACTTTACTTAAATTTTCTGATTTGTAACCTGCCTTTCCTTGTTTGTTGGCATCTGTATAAAATGTACGAACTCCAGATATGGGCTTTTCCCGTACAATTCGAGGCAAAATCCAATCAGCTCTCTTTATAAGATCAATTCTATTGCTTTTGGGATATTTGCTGTTAATTTCTCCCAAAAAATTACTGCAAGCTCTTTGCCAAGGTTCACTTTCTGTCCATAATTTTTCAATGTCCTCCTTAGTTAAAGGTACAACAATTTCTGCTGGGTCTATTCCTGCTAATTGACGATCCATGTGCCCTTCATGTACTTTCTTTTCTACCAAGGCCAATTCTTTCTCAGCTTCAGGTGATAATTCTCTTGGACTATTTAAGTCCTTGTCACCTTCTAAGGTTTTGAACAAATTATGCAGTTCATCATTTTTTACCCCAACAATAGTTCGTAGATGAGAAATATCTCCAAATAATCTTGGAAAGTCATTAAGAGTCTATAGTCTATCTCTCCTAATTTGCACCTTTTGTGGTCTAATTTTTTGTAGCTCTATTTTATATCCTGAATAATTAATAGAATATCCTCTTTGTATCTTTTCAGGAGCAATTTGTAATCCCCAGCAAGGCAAAATTTTCTTTACCTCTTCAAACAATTCTTTCTAAAGTATCTGCATTTGAGTCAGCTAGTAAAATATCATCCATATAATGATAAATTATAGATTTAGGAAATTTTTTTACGTATCACTTCCAATGGCTGTTGTACAAATATTGACACAGAGTTGGGCTATTCAACATTCCCTGTGGGAGGACCCTCCATTGAAATCTTTTAACTGGTTGAGAATTATTATAAGTAGGCACTGTGAAAGCAAATCTTTCTCTGTCTTTTTCTTGTAACGGTATTGAAAAGAAACAGTCTTTTAAATCAATAACTATGAGAGGCCATCCTTTTGGTAACAGAGTAGGCAAAGGAATTCCAGATTGTAGAGAGCCCATTGGCTGAATTACTTTGTTAATTGCTCTAAGGTCTGTTACCATTCTCCATTTACCAGATTTCTTTTTAATAACAAATACAGGAGAATTCCAAGGGCTGGTTGATTCCTCAATATGCTGAGCATTTAACTGTTCTTCTACCAGCTCTTCTAAAGCCTGGAGTTTCTCTGTTGTTAAAGGCCATTGCTGGACCCATACAGGCTTGTCTGTTAACCATTTTAAAGGTAGAGCTGTTGGTGTCTTTGGAAGATCATCAGTTGTTGTGCCCTGTTCTTGTATAATATGGATGGCTGGTGACCACTCAGAATAATGCCTTCTAATATTTCTCTCAGAAACATGTGCTAATTTATGATTTGTTTCTGAGATTGGAGGGATGTTAATCTGAGTATTCCATTGTTGCAACAAGTCTCGATCCCACAGGTTCATAGCTATGTTAGCCATATATGGTTTCAATTTTCCTCTCTGTCCTTCTGGACCTATACACTCGAGCCATCTTGCACTCTGTTTCACCTGAGATAATGTCCCAATTCCTAACAGTTGAACGTTTACCTCCTGAAGAGGCCAAGTTGGATGCCAAAATTCTGGTGCAATTATGGTAATGTCCGCACCTGTGTCTACCAGACCAGACAACAAAGCACCATTTATTTTTATCAATAATTTTGGTCTTTGTTCATTAATAGAAGTTTGCCAAAAAATTTTCTTTATATTTGCTCCTGAATTTTCTATTCTCTCTGTTTCATCATCCTGACCAGCATGACTTATTCCAATAGGCATTTGGTTATTTAATTGCTCTGGGTAGGGGTTTCCTCTACGACTGCAGGAAAGGTTTGAACTGGATTTGCTATTGGGGCCTGCATGAGGCCCCTCTGGGAGTTTCCCGAAGACTGAGGCAAAGGATTACCCTGTCTGTCCCTTGTTGATCTACATTCGTTGGTCCAGTGTTTTCCCTTACCACACTTTCTGCATACTCCAGAAGGAAGGGGCATTCTGTTGCCATTGTTCCTTGAAGAAACATTGTTTCTAGGAATGACCTGTTTACAGTCCCTTTTCAAATGTCCTTGCTTTCCACATCCAAAACATCTAACATTCCTCAAACCTTTTGAAATTGCTTCTCCTACCCACGTATCATCATGCTCATGAGCTTCAACATTAACTGTGTCTCTAATCCAATCTTCCAAAGGTGCAGATCTTGCTTTTTAACGGCCTGATTATTGTTTTGCATGCTGCATTTGCATTCTCAAAGGCCAAAGATTCAATTATTATCTTACTAGCTTCTGTATCCGGGACCATTCTCTTTACTGCTGAAGCCAGTCTTTGTAAAAAATCTGTGAAAGATTCTTTTGGGCCTTGTACAACCTTTGTAAATGACTCAGTTTTTTTTCCTGGTTCCTCAACTCTGTCCCATGCATTCAAGGCTGCTGTTTGACATAAAATTAGGGTTTGGACATCATATAAACATTGTGTTTGTGCTGAAGCATATTGACCTTCTCCAATAAGCTGATCCTGGCAGACTTGTATTCCTTTATCCCTCTACTGTTTTTCTATGTTTTTAGCTTCATCCTTGAACCAAGTTAGCCACTGCAGCCTTTGACTGGGTTCCAGAACAGCTTGTGCCAGCTCCCGCCAGTCTTGTGGTACAATCCTATTATATGTTGACCAAGAGTTTAACATTTGCTTTACATATGGGGAATGCATGCCATAAGATACTATTGCCTCCTTAAACCTTCATAAATCTAACATTTCAATTGGATCCCAAATATTTTGTGTAGTCATTTGATCAGACAACTGCTGTACGGTTACTGGACAAACTAAGGGTGACTGTGTGAAAACAGGCTTTCTTTCTGTAACCCTATGATCCAATCTTGAAGCAACTTCACTGTTAGTTTCTTCTGTCTGAGTTTTTACAGGTTTAACAGGTTTTTCTAAAGCTGTCACCCTGGCACTTAAATTGACTATCTTTTTAAATAGTAAAATGAGGATAAGCATAGTAATAAAACACATAATTCGATCAACATTAATCTTCTCATATAGCTGTTCCATTGTCAGACTGTCTAAAATTGCAAATAAAGCCCAATTTTCTTCCAATGTACACAGAAAACCCATTTTTTTTTTAATGTGGAAAAAAATTTTTCTTTTAAATAGTTTCCTTTAAAATATCTGATATGTTAAGTGACTTACCAAGTCCTTGTAGAACAGTACCAATCCAAGGGAATTTCAAAACAGCCACCTAGTGTCCGAGGTGTGAGTACAGAGAGAGAGAGAGAGAGAGAGAGAGAGAGAGAGAGAGAGAGAGAGAGAACGCAAGAACTGTAGCTGCAAGTTCTGCCTAAGAGCTTGAATCCAGCCACGTGTTCCTACTTGAGCTTAGTCAAGCCTTGGCTCTGACTACCTTAAGCTCCAACCATGTGCGTTGGCTTTACAGGCAGGGGCCCTGTTCGGCAGGGCAGGCCTGAGTTGTTTGTAGCACTGGCTTTAAGCAAGTAGCTCAAGGTTGGTCCGGCCTGAGGCCAAGCCGACCTGGGCCCGGGCTAGGGAGCCGGCCGCCCTGGCGGGAACCCGGACCTGCAGCCAAGCCAAGTTAAAAGGTTTTTAATGGATTCTTGTCACATTGGGCGCCAAATGTAGATGCAACCAACTGTCTTATTAAATAAGAAACACAGAGCCGATTCAGAGAAGAAAGCCAAGAGGTCAGAACTAAGAGCCTTACCCTTCCTGCTTCAGCAATCCTGCTTCAGCCAAGAGAGCTCTTCGAAAAAAGGGGCCTAGTTCCTGTGTGTATGTCTTTTTAGTCTAGCTGTTCTGCCTTCTCATTGGTTGTAAACCTAAACACATGACTGCCTTGTCACTGCCTGTATGTATCGCCCTCCAGGTCCTTAAAGGTGTGCGCCACCACTGCCACGCACTTGCTATGGCTCTAATAGCTCTGACCCCCAGGCAACTTTATTTATTAACATACAATTAAAATTACATTTCAGTACAAGTAAAATACCACCACATTTGGATTTAAATGTGGGAGTAAATAAAGGAAATGAGAAGGTAGTTAGAAAGGGCCTATATGTTCTGTTTCCTTGTTATACAGCGAGGATATAATCTCTCAGCATTATGTACTGGCCCTGGAACTTCACATTTATACTCCTTGAAAGTTGTTCTTGGAGATTTAGTTGTAGTGCATGTGTTATAGATGCATCAAATTGTGGCTCAGCACCCAATAGTCAGTTGTTCTTTGCATTTTGATTAGTTGTGGACTTCTGTAATGATGTCTACTTACTATCAATGGAAGCATCTCTGCTGATGAGGGCAGAGACCTACTCTTACCTCTGAGTATCAGAATAAGTACATAGAATACAATTTTAAATGATATTGGTATAGGAATTTAGAAATTGTAAGTTTTCTTTTTGGTTAACGGCCTCCTCAGCCATTAAACTATGGAGCTAAGGTAACAGTATCAGACATGAATTCTCTGCTCTTGAGACAGCCTTAAGTTTATTCATAAAATTTCAAGAATATAATTTTGTAAACAAGGCCTGAACAGTGGCAGCAGTATTTGACATGCCAACATGCATGGGGAATCTGACAATTCTCCACCTATCAATGGAGAGCTATAAGTAATTAGTGAGTGCACATAATGGGAGGATCAGTCTTCCCTAGGGATTGGTTATCTGATACTATGTGGTCAGCCCTAAAATAATATACATTTAGTCAACACTACATGAATTTAGGAGTGTATAAATATGTATATAATGGTAATTATAAAAATAAATATATATAATATATTTTATCATATATTTACATTTTATATAATTAAAAATATAGCATTATATATATATGCCTAATTTTATATGTATGTAAAGTAAAAAAGACTATGAATTTTAAAGACAGCTGGCACCCTTCTAATGGTAGATCTTTATTATAGCACACTAATTATGCAAAGCAATTAGTGTCGTTATGTATGATCACTTCCAAGGACAGGCTTAGACATTACAACACAAAATTCTAAATTCAGAATCTATAAAACTCCTAGGCATGTTGACAGTGGTTACTGTGTCTAAATCTGGGCATGGATGTAACCTGGATTCACTTTAAACATTATTAGCTTCATGTGCTTTCTGATGCATGGTGAATGCTTTGGAATATAGACCAAATCTAGGGTCAGAAAGGGGTTCAGAGGCTTTAGAAGGTCATTGTGAAAGCATTATGTATATCCAACATCTTTTTACCACTGTGATTTTCACAAATCCAATACACCTCATCATACCCAACTAGTGTCTAAATTGATTCCCATTTCCAATCTGGAAACTCAAGTGACTCTGTGTTTGTATTGGTTTAAGCTCCATAGCAGTGACCTCCTAAGGCACTACTCCATTGTCAATCATCTTTGACTCCATTCTCATGTTCTAGGACTCCTCTCAATCAGAATATCTTACACTAGACACTACTCTAAGTGCTTTTCCCCTTGTGTTTTAGGCATTTTCAAATCCTCTATGACACTAATAAATACTGTTGACACACAGGGTTTTTGTCATTTCTTGGAGCACTTTTATGTAACTCAGATACACAGTTGTCCTGTTTTCCCTAGTTCCCTTTGGGGTTTTTTTGTGCTCATTTAACTTCCCTCATCATATCTTTATTGTTCACCCAACCTATTCCTTTTATTGATAAGGCTCAGAAGAAAATGCTTTCCAATGACTTGGGTTTTATGGGATGTACCCCAACAATGGCACTATTTATAAAAAATGATTGTAGACCTTTTTCCAGGTTAAACATAACTCGAGGTGGTTAGTAAGCATATAACTCCTCTGTATAATATTCTTGGTTTCTAACCCTTGACTGTAGGTTTATAGTATGCAACCTTTATTATGCTGGGGTATTATCACTGTATCTCTTGACACCTCATGGCATTTATGATGAAAGAATGCTGAATTTTGTTAAAAGTATTTCTGACGTTAGGGCTGGAAAAGTGGAGGTTTCCATCAAGTCCATCCCTTCAGAGAACAGACAACACCATGGGAGAGGAAGCAGAAAGAGTGCAAGAGCCAGAGGGGATGGAGGACACCAGGACAACAAGGCCCTCTGAATCAACTGAGAAAGATCCTATGGACTCACTAAGACTGAAGCCAAAAGCACAGGGAATGCATGGGTCTTCATCTAGTCCTCTGCCTATATTGTAGCTTTCCATTTAGTATTTTTATGGGCCTCCTGAGTATATGAATGAGTGGGTTTGTTTTGTCCAAACATGATTGGATTTATTTTATCTCATTATATTTTTATTGTCATGTTATTGCTATATATCAAAAGACTGTATTTCTAATGACAGAAAGGAAGTGGATTTGATTGGGAGGGAAGGTGAAGAGGAACTGGGAGAGGCAGAGGGAGGAGAAGTTGTAATCAGGATATATTGCATAAGAAATAAAACTGGTTTCAATAAAACAGAAAAAAGAAAGGATATTTTGTGGCATCTGATAAGTCATGCATGTGGTTTCTGACTTTTAGTCCATCTATGTGATATACTGCAGATGATACTGCTGGCTTTGGCTAAGCCATCCCTATATCTTTGGATAAGTTGTGATACCATTTTATTTTAAACTAAAATCACTGTATTGTAATGAACTCCATGAATAAAAGCATTAAAGATCTACAATGAAATAGCCACTCAAATGAAAACTTGCCCAGACCCAGTTTCAGTATCTTTCAATTTAGTTCTATACAGTTAGAATAGCTATGTTGTAGCCATAGAGCTTTGCTTAGGGTATTACACTGTCACTAACAAATATATTTTTATGCCCTTATCCACTGCAGAATAAGAAATTGGCAGATTTGAAGATAGAAAAAAAACTAACTTGATATAGTCTCACATAACTAACTTACTGCTACTTTGCCTAATATTACTGTTTTGGATCTTCTTTCTAGGTGTCATAATAAAGTTAAACGTATCTACTTACATATAAATATTTAAAACTTATAGAATAGGACCTGCATACAAAGAAGAGGATTTGATTTTTCTTTCTTTCTGAGTTCGTGGTACGTGTTTTAATGATATTCATTATAAGTCCATCAACTTTCCTACACTTTTTGTGATTTCTTCTATCACTGTAGTTGAACAATAGTCCATTTTATGTGTGAAAATAAATCTGATATAGATTTATCTGTTTATGGATATCAAGCTGGGCTCCCTTTACTTGATATAATAAAGACAGCAGCAATAAAAATGGATTTGGATATATCTCTGTGTAAGTATATAGGGTTCTCTGGTTATAGGCCCAAGAGTCAAATAGCTGTGTCAAATAGTAGTCCTTTTTTAGTTTTCTTAGAAGCCTCCAAACTGATTTCCACAGTTTCACTACAAATTGGCTTCCAAACTATTGAATAATATAGCACTGCAGTGATTCCAAACTAAATATTAAGAAAGAAAATTTACAGACTAATCTCCCTGATGAACACAGATGAAAAAATCTAAAACATGTTGGCATATAAAATTCAAGATAACATTAAAAACATCATTCATTTCCATTGATTATATTTTTTCACTAAGTGGTAAGGTAAGATGCCCTTTCTCAGACTTTGTTGAGGACTGTTCCTACAAGCTTTGCAAACCAACCTGATTGTCTCTAGTGCAGCTGAATGCAGGATACTTGAGAAGTTAAAGCTGAAAAACTTTTCTGGTACTGGTGCAGCCTAGAGCTGTTGTGAATGGACCAGCCATGGTTTGGTTTCAGTTTTCTTTGCCATTAGACTGTAGGACCCATAAGCTGTTTGTGAAAATCTAAACACTCAGGGTGCCCTAGAGAATGAGAGTGGGAAGAAAGTCACCTTTATTGAGAGAGTTTTGCTAGATCCCTTGTACATGAGCAGGACAAAGGGAAGTCTAGCAAGGATAAGTCGAAAAGTGAGATAGTCCTCTTATAATGAGATAAACTCATGTAGGCTTCTAATTAAACCAGCTGACAAAACTCCCAATTTATCATTTTGGTCAACTGTTAAAGGACAAGACACCAACTCCTTCACTTTCTGTACTGACATTGTGAGGGAGAAGGTAGAGTAAACACCTGGATACAACCAAAAAAAACAAAATCATTTACATACTTAAAATAAGAATTAGAGAGTTTATTCCTTATCCAGACCAAACTGAGTCTAGAAAACACAGAGTAACGATTTATAAGAACAAATGGTGCAAAACAGGGAAAACCCAGAGAAGTGAGGTAGTTAATGTTCACCAGCCATGAATTGTGATTATACAAAAGAGCAACACAGCCTTGTAAGATGGAGGAGAGAGTATAAAAAGCCAGAAAGGTAGACACCAGGGCCAGAATGTTCTGGGTGGCTTTGGACTCAAAGCAGATTCTACTGGAACCACGAGTGCTACGGATGTGATGAATCTTCTGTTTGTGTCTGTACAGAATGACAATCATGGAGCCACTAGACCAGGCCATGAGCAAAGAAAAGAAGATTTCAGGGCACACCACCAGTGCTGAATAGAGTAAGTCATTGATTTCATCTCTCCCTGCAGTGGAACAGTATCCAAAATCTCGTTTTCTTGTTATATTTTTACTATTCCTTTCAAAAAGTGCGTACACAAAGAAAATGACATTTATCAACATGTATAAAACCCAGAGGAGGGCAATGGAGCAGCCAATGTACTTTGATGCTTTGACTTTTAGATCCTTACAGCAGCATTACTTGTGACTGATGGTGATGACTTGGAAGACACTCAAGAGGCAGGTGGTGGCAATGGACACACTCCTGCCAACTCTTTGAATGTACAAAATTAATCTACATGCAGAATTGCTTAAAAAGTGCTTCAACCCAAAAGCTGCCATTGTGTTTGGCACTCCTCTAGAGAGAATGATCAAAGAGTTGGCTCCCGTTAGGTGCATGTGAATCAAATCTGTGGGCTTTAATTTTTTTTCTCCATAGTGAGCTCGATAGTAGTAAAGAAGAGAGAAATTTCCCAGAATTCCAGCCATAGTTTGTGACAAGAAAATGATTTTGATGGTCATATTCCAGAAGTCCATTCTGTGATTGGATATGATTTTCTTTAGACAAAGGCCAAATCCATTTCCCTAGTCAAAATGAATGAAAAGTATTAGGACTCCAAAGATATACAGAGAGAAAAAATCAGAATGTTCCTTATAGCTCAGGAGTAACATCTCAGCCTAGACCACATAACTAGAATTTCTCAAAGTTAATGCCAGGAAAAATTATTACTTACAATGCATACTATTATAAGATGTCTAAAGGCTTCATCACATACATGTGTATGTGGGATATGCCTTCATAATCATTGAATAGACAGCATTATGGGTAAGGATATTTGGCCTGTGAGAAGCAATGGAAAGTGAGAGCCAATAATATCAAGCAAAATATAAGACAATAAAAATATACTGATATTTTCTAGACTTGGTATAGAAGAAGAAAATTTTAATAGCCATAACCAAACTCAAAAACATCAGTTCTTAAAACATATATTATCTAAAACTAAAGGATGATTAATAAAAAATTTATCGTATCATTCAGAATATATCTACAGCTATACAAAAAAATTGTTAAGAGCATAAAATGTATTCATGAGTCACTTGTCTTGATCAAGGCCTCTGGTTTCTTGTACACCACCATTATTGGATTCTCACTGGAACTTCTCTGGGATACTGAATTGCTGCCTTGAGTCTTAGATCATGGGAGTATTGTTTCATAGGACCAGTCTCTTCAAAGCTACAGCATGTCCTAAATGGGGTAGGTGCTAGGGTGCCCAAACCCATTGCACAATTTGGGCCTGGTTGGTAACTGAGAGGGTCATTCTGGATCACTATGGCCACCCACCTCAGGAGGGACAGAGTTAAATCCCTTATGTCCATGCCTTCAGCATCACTTCATCCTTGCCTCTGATGAGGGGTGGGGACACCTCTCTGGAGTGCAGGGGCCAACTGTGACATAGTTTAAGATATACAATATTTACTATGATACAAATGAAACTCAGCATCCCTGGAAGCTTTTGAAAGTTCTACATACCTGAAGTTGTGCTTACTGAGAGTCCAGGAACATTTCTATGGAATTGATGCCAGTGCATCTACCTTGTCAAATCTAGGAAGATGAAAAAAGTACATGTATTGAAGGTATAGTGTGATCACAGTGGTCACATCCTTTGATATCCTGTATTCTACATGAAAATATTCAGTTTTTAAAATTTTGTACAGTTAACTGTATAATAGAAAATACAATTTTTGTGAGTTAAATATAATTTATGTATATGTGGAAAACAGCAATGACAATTTATGATTCACTGCTATACTCTAAGTTTGACATCTTCTTTGATGTTTAAAACTGTATAATATAGACAGTAACATTATTTCCATTGCCAAGAACTGAACATAGAATCACAAAGAGCATGTGCCTCTTTCAGGACTAAAAATGCTTTAGACAAAGTCAATATTGGGACTAGACCATGGCTAGTTTGGCACAAGCAAGGCCATCTCAGTCAATGCTAACAAAGCCTTGTTGGATGGTCTCAAACCTGTTCCAGAATTCTGTGCAGTTTGTGTTCCTCATGTGGTTGATTTTTTTCACTATATTGGTATTCTGTTGTATGTTTTGGCTTTAATATGTTTTCATTTGAGGGGAATAGAGGTTGCTCAGTGGTAAGGAAACTGTGCTGTCACTGTAAGGTTTCTGTGTTTGGGTCCCTGCACCTACATGGTGCCTTACAAGTGCCTGTAACTCCAATTCCATGGGGTTCCCTCATGCTCTACTAGCCTCTGCAGGCACTGCATACCCAAAGAGCTCAGTTACATGCAGGCAAAAACATACATGCACACAAAATAAAGATAGACATATAAATCTTTTCAGGCATAACTTTTCACTTTGACGTAAATGTTTATCTCATAGGACATGTCAAGTTCCAGTGCTTCTGAGCTTTGAGTAAAGTGCAGTGTTCTCAGTACAGTCTGACCTGACAGGAAACTGTCCTAAGTCCAGTTTGATGTCAGAAGCACAAGATAGACATGTTGTTTATGATGTTACAAGACAGATGAATTTTTGTCATTACACAGGTAAAGGCTTTAGTGGGTAATATAGAGGAATTACTATCACTATTAGTCTGTACAAAATATGACAAGAAATACTAATATGTAATTAACAAATAATAGCATGAGAAGAACATTAAGTTCCTAAACACTTCTTTTAAATGTGAGCATGCACTTGCTGAATTTTTTTGTAATTTTTCATGGCTGGGTATTACTATATAGCTATGGCTGTCCTCAGACTCACTATGTAAATCCTGTTGGGTTCAAATTCACAGAGATATGCCTTCCTCTGCCTCCCAAGCCCTGGGATGAAAGGTTTTCACCACATGTCTGGCTTATTTGCTTATTCTTATATTGATGAATCTATTGCAATAAAATTTATAGTGCATTCAAAGAGAGGAGTGGCATGTGAGATAATAAAGTACAATCTGAATAATGTGAAACCTTAAATATTGGACAGTGAGATATAGCATACTAAATGTTAGTGCCAATTTAGTTGACAGAACCCTGGAACATCACACACAAGGCTCTGTCTTCCTTTAGCATGAAAAAACAGTGAGTGAAGGCATGCCATCGGATTGTGATTAAAAATAGAGTATGATGAAACCAGGGGCAATAACTCAAGATAAACATTGTACTGGCTGCTTTCGTCTGATATTCATAATGGACCTTCTCTTCCATTTTCCTTTTTCAAATTCAAGAGGTAGAGTCTTCAAATCAGTCATTTTAACAATGGCCGTTCAATACAGATTCAGTTATTGCTTCTATAACCAGATCATAAATTTAGTGCCACATATAAACTTTTTACTTCACAATCTTAGTCATATCCTGCACTTCCCAGGGATGTGTGCTTCTTATCTTTCCATTCTAAAGTTTACATGAAACCAAGGTAATTCAGGTAAAATAATAATACTGAAAAGAGATTCTACACATCATGTTAGCTGAGGTGAATTATTGTAGCAGGAGTCTTAAAAGCTCTTATTAATAAAATCAAACCTGAGCCAGGTATTGGGGTGAACTGGAAGATCAGAGAACCAGAACAAGCCACATCTACCTCACCTCGCCAGATCCTCAGCTGGTCTTGTCTCCTCAGACTAGAAACCACTGAGTCCTCATCCAGAATGGGTCTCAGCTGAATTGTTGCTCAAAAGCCTGAACGCTTAACCAGCCAAAAGCTTCTAGTCTCTGGTCCTCATGCCTTATATACCTTTCTGCTTTCTACGACCACTCCCTGGGATTAAAGGCTTGCTTTCTGGGATTAAAGGCGTGATGAGTCACCAGGCTTGGCTGTATCCTTGAACACATGGATTTCTGCATCTGGAATGCTAGGATTAAAGGCGTGTGCTATCACTGCCTATCTTAAGTATCTGGTGGCTTTTCTGTTCTCTGACCCCAGGTAAATTTATTAGGGTACACAATATTTTGGGGAACACAGTACCACCACAAATTATCACATTGTCTTATTACCACAAACTTTCAGCACATTCACAGATGGGCTGCATTATCCTGGTTTTACCCAAAGTCACCCATGGTTGGGGACTTATATTACATTAAGAAAAAAATAGAGACATGGTTAGGAATGCTTGATCTTTCTAATTCATCTTTTACTATGCAATTATTCTTATGCCTTCTTTGTCTATTCCATGGATCTGTTTCTATCTCCAGCCCCTTACCGGATAGGAACACTTACTCAGGCCTTCCTTCTTTGCTGACTCTGCCACTCAGACTGAAATACAAGGCACTCACCTAGCTTCTTGTCTCTGCAGGATGGTGGGTTCATTGGCAGATCTAGTCTCATTAATAAGCATCATTGTGGGAGAGTTATAACAAGGCAGATGTAGAGGCCTATGACTTTGTGACCTTACCTCCCTCCAGAACTGCAATTTTCATTTCAACTGCGTTGGCAATGACAGTGACAGATCTCGCTTTGGGAATCTAGATCATTTATGAAAAAGTTCTGGTTGTTAATTAGCAAAGGCCCTTTAGAGATCCTAGTGATTTTATCCAAAGTGATAAAGTGTTTTGAAGAGGCACTGAGTTTTCATGATCCCTGAAGGCTGACCAGGGCACCTGTGGAAGGTGCAAGAAACTTTGAGTTCAGATTCATGAGAAAGTTAGAGTCTCTGTGTCTCTATGGATTCCACACTTCACTGACTTCTTCCAACACAAACCAACACAGTTAACTTTTAGAATATTTATATCACTTATGACTTAGAACATTTGAGTGTTTTGTACATGTATATGTTGTTAGTCAAGTCCACAAATGACTATCTCCTTCCAGTTCCTTTTTTATCCACACGACACAATTCCTTTCAATTTTCATGTGCTCCTTAACACAAGGGAAAAGACTCAAAAATTAAAAATCACCAAGTCTACTTAGTGACAGTACTATGTGTCTAGTAGAGTGGCATCTATGGAATCATGAGTAGTCCCTAATAATTAGAAATCTGACGCATCCTCTCTCAGAAACCATCTGTGACCATTAGCTCTTCAGCTAAGAGTGAGATTTCCTGAACATCTCCACTCTACTGGGATATTTATAGATTAATTTGTACAGGTTTTGTGCATAGGGTCCTAACAAGTAAATTAACAAGTGTAAGATCTTTGTTCTATCTGGACAAAACCAGTTTCCTCATAATCTTCTATCACCAGAAAGGCTTTAACCTGCTTTCTGCCTCTTCTTTCATAATGATCCTTAACTCTTTTAGGAAGAGGTTTTGTATAGATGTCCTATTTTTAGCTGGACACTTCAGCATACCTTATTCTCAGTACCTTGCACAATGTGGGTCTCTGTGTCACTCTGTACAGACTGTAAAAAGAAGCTTCTCTAATGAGGGTTGAGAAATATACTGATTGATCATCATAAAGAAAAGTTTAGTGACCAGTATTACTATGTCCTTTAAGCTAAATAAGTCTTAGGTTCTTCCCACATGCTGAGCCAGGCTGGCTCTATCTTAATTTTGGTGGCCATCTTGTTGCAATGTCAAAATACATCAAAATACATATATTTCTCTTTACTGTAAAATACAACTCTCTAGTTTCTGGAATTTGACTTGTTCCGCACTCTGACTTTATTTTGACCTCCATCCTTTCCCAAACATCAAGATGTTCTGCCAATTAATTTTAAACTTATCTGCTCATATATTTTTGCATTCAAGGTTCCTATGTTGCCATATTCCACAGGCAACCCTAAGATTATGATTTTCCCATATAAAAGGAGTCTAGAAATTTGTATTGTGGCTGTTCTCCCAAGCCCCACATTATGGGACACAGCTGCTGGACCAGCTTTGCTGTGCACACAAGAAAAACTTGCTTAATTGGATCAAAATTATGGCTGGGCATTTGCTGGTGCTTGCTTTTAATCCCAGAACTTAGCAGACAGAGTCAGGTAGATGCCTTTGAGTTTGAAGCCAGCCTTGTCTTCAGAGGGAGTCCCAGGACAGCCAAGGCTACAGAGAGAAACCCTGCCATGAAAAAACCTAACCAATAAAAGCAACAACATTCACAAAATTCAGGCAAATATCATTATACTGATGGTCTTTGTATTTATACAGTGGTTTTACCACTGGGTCTATTCACCCCCTAGCCACATATTCTCGTCCCTGTTAATACCTTAATACATGGGTTCCATCGTGGGAAGTGAACCTTGAGTTCTTCATGAAATTGTTAGTTACTTACATGATGTTCAGCTTATTGCACCAGGTTTGTTGTTGTTAGGATTACCCTGGTAGATTCAATTGTGTTTTCGTGGCACTGTATTAGTATTTCTGAAATGTGCCCCCAATTCTAGTAGTTTCTCCCATTTTTCTCCCTTCCTCCCCACAACTTGATCACTACTGATCCCAACGCTACCCGCTGCCAGTAAATATGTGAAATCTATTCTATTTTCCCTTTACAGGGAGATCCTTGTGTCCTCATTAATTTCACTGTTACTTAGCATCTATGGGTCTGTGGATGGTAGCCTGATTATTTTTTACGTTACAACTAATATCCACTTATAAGTGAGTAAATACCATGTTATTCTGTCTGGGTCTTGATTGCCTCATCAGGATGATTTTTTTTTCAAGATCAATTTTGTTTTCAGATTGCCTGCAAATTTCACAATGTCACTTATTTTTCTTTTTATTAAGAGATTTTTGTATTCATTTTACATATCAACCACGGATTCTCTATTCTCTCTCTTCCCACTCTCCAGCCTTTCCCTTCCAAACCACCCCCATTCCCACCTCCTCCAAGGTAAGGTCTCCCATGGGGAGTCAGCAGAGCCTGGTACATCCAGTTGAGGCAGGTCCAATCCCCTCCTCCCTGCACCAAGGCTGAGCAAAGTGTCTCAGTACTGGCACTAGGTTCCAGAAAGCTGGTTCATGCACTAAGGACAGGTCCCAGTCTCACTTCCTGGGGGCCCCCTAAACAATTCAAGCTAAACAGCTGTCTCACTTATCCAGAGGGCCTAGTCCAGTTCCATGGGGGCTCCTCAGCTATTGGTTCACAGTTCATGTGTTTCCACTAGTTTGGCTAGTTGTCTCTGTACTTTTTCCAATCATGGTCTCCATATCTCTTGCTCATATGATCCATCTCCTCTCTCATCGACTAGACTCCTGGAGCTCTGCCTGGTTCTTGGTCATGGATCTCTGCATCTGCTTCCATCAGTCATGAATGAGGCTTCTATCATGACAGTTAGGGTGTTTGGCCATCCAATCACCAGGGTAGGTCATCTCAGGCACCCTCTCAACCATTGCCGGTAGTCTATAATGGAGTCAGCTTTGTGAATTTCTGGAGACCTCTCTAGCACTCTGATTCTTCCTATTCCCATGGTGTCTTCATTTATCATGGTATCTCTTTCCTTGTTCTCCCACTCTGTTCTTGATCCAGCTAGAACCTCCTGCTCTCCTAAGCTCTCTCCCCACGACCCTTGCCCTCCATTACCTCCCCTCACCCTGAGTTTGCTTATGTAGATCTCATCCATTTCTCTCTCGCTTAGCAATCCCTGTGTCTTTCCTAGAGAACTCTTTACTAGCTAGCCTCCCTAGAGCTGTGAATTGCAGTCTGATTATCCTTTTCTTTACATCTACTATCTATTTATGAGTGAGTTCATACCATGTTTGTCTTTCTGAGTCTGGGTTACCTCACTCAGGATGATTTTTCTAGTTCCATCCATTTGCCTGCAAACCTCATGATGTCATTGTTTTTCTCTGCTGAGTAGTAATCCATTGTGTATATGTACCATAGTTTCTTTATCCATTCTTCAGTTGAAGGGTATCGGGGTTGTTTCCAGGTTCTGGCTGTTACAAACAATGCTGCTATGAACATAGCTGAGCATGTGTCTTTGAGATATGATTGAGCATTCCTTGGGTATATGCCCAAGAGTGGTATAGCTGGGAAGATTGACTCCCAGTTTTCTGAGAAACTGCCATACAGATTTCCACAGTGGCTGTACAAGTGTACATTCCTGTCAACAGTAGAAGAGTGTTCCCCTTGCTCCACATCCTCTCCAACATAAGTTATCTTCAGTATTTGTGATATTAGCCATTCTGATGGGTGTGAAATGGTATCTTAGAATCATTTTGATTTGCATTTCCCTGATGACTAAGGATGTTGAGCAGTTCCTTAAATGTCTTTCAGCCATTTGAGTTTCTTCTGTTGAGAATTCTCTGTTTAGCTCTATAGCTCATTTTTTAATTGGACTGTTAGGTATTTTGATGTATTGTTTCTTGAGTTCTTTATATATTCTGGATAACAGTCCTCTGTCAGATGTGGGGTTGGTGAAGATCTTTTCTCATTCTGTAGGCTGTTGTTTGTCTTATTGTCCATGCCCTTTGCCCTGCAAAAACTTCTCAGTTTCAAGAGGTCCCATTTATTAATTGTTGCTCTCAATGTCTGTGCTACTGGTGTTATATTTAGGAAGTGATCTCTGGTGCCGGTGCCTTCAAGACTACTTCCTACTTTCTCTTTAATCAGGTTAAGAGTAACTGGATTTATGTTGAGATCTTTGATCCACTTGGACAGAAGTTCTGTGCAGAGTGACAGATATGGATCTATTTACATTCTTCTTCATGTTGACAACCAGTTATGCCAGCACCATTTGTTGAAGATGCTTTCTTTTTTCCATTGTAGAGTTTTGGCTTCTTTGTCAAAAGTTAAGTGTTCATACATGTGTGGATTAATGTCAGGGTCTTTAGTTGGCTTCCATTGGTCAACATGTGGGTTTTATGCCAGTACCAAGCTGTTTTTATTACTGTAGCTCTATAGTAGAGCTTGAAGTCAGGAATCGTGATGCTTCCAGAGATTATTTTATTGTACAGGATTCTTTTGGCTATCCTGGGTTCTTTGTTTTTCCATATGAAGTTGAGTATTTATCTTTCCAGGTTTGTGAAGAATTGTGTTGGGATTTTGATGGGGATTGCATTGAATATGTAGATTGCTTTTGGTAAGATTAACATTTTTACTATATTAGTTCTGCCTATCCATGAGCATGGGAGATCTTTCAATTTTCTGATATATTCTTCAATTTCTTTCTTCAGGGACTTAGAGTTCTTGCCATACAGGTCCTTTGCTTGCTTAGTTAGAGTTACTCCAAGGTATTTTATATTATTTGTGGCTATTGTAAAGGGTGATGTTTCTCTGATTTCTTTTTCAGTTCATTTGTCATTTGTATATAGGAGGGCTATTGATTTTTTTGAGTTAATCTTGTATACTGCCACATTACTGAAGGTGTTTATCAGCTGTAAGAGTGATGTCACTGTTTTTAACAGCAGAGTAATACTCCATTCTGTAAATGTACAACATTTTCTTTATCCCTTCTTTACTTAGGTGACATCTAGGTTTTTCTAGCTTCTGACTATGATGAGTGAAGCTGTTGTGAACATTGTTGAGCAAGTGTCCTTGTGATAGGATGGAATATCTTTGGGTATATGCCAAGGAGTGTTATGGTCTTGAGGTAGAAAGTTTCCCAATTTTCTAAAAAACCAACATATTTATTTCAATAGTGGCTATACAAGCTTGACCTCCCACCAGCAGTGGAGGATTGTTACCTTGCTCTACATCCTCACTAGCATAAGATGTCACTTGTGGGATTGATCTTAGCCATTCTGATAGGTAAAAGATAGAGTTTATGAGTCATTTTGAATTGCATTTCACTGCTTGTAAAGGATGTTGAACATTTCTTTAAGTGTTGCTCATCCATTTCAGATTCTTCTGTTGAGAATTCTGTTTAGATCAGCACCCCATTTTTAAATAAATTATTAGTTTGTTGATGTTTACTTTCTTGATTTCTTTATATATTTGTGGTATTAGTGCTTTGTTAGATGTGGAGTCTTTAATGTTGAGGTATGTTTTTGTAAGCAGCAGAAGGATGGATTCTGTTTGCTCATCCATTCTGTTTGCCTATGTCTTTTTAATGAGGAATTAGTCCACTCACATTGAGTGATATTAATGAACAATAATTGTTAATTCTTGTTATTTTGTTACTGTTGTTGTTGTTGGTGGTGGTGGTGGTGGTGGTTTTTTTTTTTTGTGTGTGTGTGTGATTGTGCATGTCTGTGTGTGTATTTACATTTTGTGTATTTCGTAGGTGTGAGATTATCACTTCCTGTGTTTTTTTGGTCTACTTAAATTTCTTTTGTTGTTTTCCTTCTAGTAACCTCTATAGGGATGGATTGGTGAGTATATATCATTTAATTTTACTTTGTCATCAAATATCTCATTTTTCCATCTATATTCAATGAAAATTATGCTGGGTGTAGTAGTGTGGGCCTGTATCCATGTTCTTTTAGAGTCTCTAGGACATCTGTCCAAGCCCATCTGGCTTTTAGAGTCTCCATTGAGAAATTGGGTGTAATTCTAACAAGTCTGTCTTTATATGTTTCTTGCCCTCTTTCCCTTGAAGCTTCTAATATGTGCCCTTATTCTACATGTTCAGTGTTTTCATCATTATGTGGTGTGGGAAATTACTTTTCTGATCAAATATATGAGGTATTCTGTAAGCTTCTTGTAGTGTTACAGGCCTGTTTTTCCTTAGGTTAAGAATCTTTCTTCTGTGATTTTGTTAACTATATTTTTCTGGATTTTTGACGAGGGATTCTTCTTGTTCTGTTTCTATTATGCTTAGGTTTGGCCATCTCTTCATTTGCCATATTTCTTGGAAGTTTTGTGATAGGAATTGTTTAGATTTAATATTTGCTTTGACTAATGAATCTATTTTAGCTATCATGTCTTCAACATCTGAGATTTTCTCCTCCATTTCTTGTGTTCTGTTGATGATATTTGTGTCTATAGTTCCTGTTCACTTACCCAGATTTTCTATTTCCAGAAATCCCTCAGTTTTTATTTTCTTCATTGCTTCTATTTTGATTTTTATGTCTTGAAAAGTTTCCTTGGCCTGGTTGTATTTTTTCTTTAATTTCTTGGTTTTATTTAAGGGACGTATTGATTTCCTCCAATTCTTTGTTTGTGTTTTCCTGGATTTCTTTAAGGGATCTTTTCATTTCCTCTTTAAGAATCTCTATCATCTTCATAAAATTGTTTTTAAGGTAGTTTTCTTGTGCTTCAGATGCATTGGGATATTCATGTGTTGCTACAGTAGGATAGCTGGATTCTGGTGGTGAATTATTACACAGATGTTGTCAATTGTATTCTTTTAGTGGCATTTATGCATCTGGATTTGGGTTGATTTTAGGTCTAGGTGCTGATTTCTGAGTTTGTCTTTGATGGGTGGGTGTTTGTTTCTTTGTTTCTGTTATCTCTTTGGTCTTCTGTTCTTTGTGGCCTTGGTTTCTCACAGCCAGTGAGATTGATCTGATCAGGAGCAATTTTCCCTGATCATAGGTCACACTGCCCCCACAAGTTGGGGGCTGTCCTGTCTAGCTTAGCCTTTGGTTCAGCATGGAGTCTCTGTTCTTCTGAGTGCTGTGGCTTCAGCAATAGCTGAGCAATGGAAGTTGCAGGAGTTGTAGGCAGAGGTCTGGCCACTGGAAAGTTGTTGAGATGAGAGAGGGGAGACCTTGAAGGGAGATTTAGGTAGCTGAATCTAGTGAGTGGTCACTTCATCTGGCATGTGGGTCAGTCATCTATTTTCAGAATTGTATGGCCTGTACATGAATAGAGGAAATTCAGAAAAGTTTGTCATGCCAGAGTTGGGGACAAGTCCCTGCTTCTGGGCCAGTAATGGGGTTGGAGGGAGTTGGTGGTGGAATAAGTCTTAGGGAGCCAAATCTAGGTATTAGGGCAGCTCAGCTGGCAAGTATGACAGTCACCAGTTCTTCTGATCACTGGTGTGGTCTGCAACTGAGAAGCAGAAGTCCACTGAGGTAAACAAGTTAATTTTATAATGATGGGATGAAAATCTGGGGAAAATTTTTTTAAAAATATGGTCCTTATTGTAAAACAGAGCTCGTGGCTTACCGGCATCTTCACATGCTGTCTGTCATGGCGGCAGCTGGCAGTTTCTCTGACTCAGCCTTCCATTTCCCAGAATTCTTCTCCTCCTTGTCCTGCCTATACTTCCTTCTGCCTGACTATTGGCCAATCAGTGTTTTATTTACTAACCAATAAGAGCAACACATTTGCCATACAGAACATCCCACAGCACTTCCCCTTTTCTTTTTTCTTTTTTTTTTTTTCAAAAAAGAAGGTGTTAACCTTAACAAAGTAAAATTACATATAATTTGGGGATTTGGGCGTAGCTTCTCTTACTACTTCCTGCTGGAGGGGGGCGCTGTATCTTATGGGGATACAAAGAAAATTTTAGGATTATGGAATAGTTCATGAGGCTATATTGTCTGAGCCAGTTGTCTTCAAACCATTCTGGATGTTGGATCATCTGTGCCATGGTGTCATCGGAGACCTTTCAGGGGGTCTTGGCTGGTCAAACCTGATGTATCTTAATCTGGAACAAATCCATAGCCTCTTGCTTTCTGTGGAAACAAAAGCAGAGACTCTTTTCCAAAGCAACATATCCTTATATCAAAATTTTGAAGTCAAGGTACCTTTAAAATTTACATTTTGGCATAACTCAACAGCTTTTACAATCAAATGTTTTTCTGCAGTTAAAAATCCCAAAGAAAACACAATCCAGTTCTCTGTGTAATATTCATCTTCATGTGGCTTATTTTTATATTAATTTTACTGTCTCTTTAAAGACTTTATTTTTTAAAACTATGTATTTGTTTATATAACTGTATATATCACCTTTTTTGTCTCTGTCAAGCCTACATATATTTTACACACATTGTAAACTATTACATCTGAATCTGTCTTATTGTGAATCTATTGCTTTAAACTGCAGCATTTGTAAGACTGAAATGGTGCTATAGCTACTAGCTCCACCCACCTCAGCTTCCCAACATGGCAGTGGTACATTTCCGGCCAGCTCTGGGAGCTATTGTGGGTCTATGCTTTCATCCAAGCAGCATGTAGCCCAGAAACCTCTTTTTTTTGTTTTGTACTAGCAAAGGCTAAATCCACTATGCAGCTTAATGTGCCACTTGCAGAGGCCTTATTCCCACCTTATGGCAGGTCGAGCACGCACTTTAGGAACCTACCAGTAGCACAAATCAGCAGCTACCGCTCATTTGAGAGAGACAATTAGGAAGCTGTTTTTAGCTCCATTTTAGAATCTTTTCTCAAGTTTTAGGTGGAAACTCTTGCCAACACATTGGGCACCATTTGTAGCTAGTTTTCCTGCCTGGCCCACAGTCAGGACAAATCTTTCTCACCCGTCAGTCCCACAGCCGCTCAGACTCAACCAAGTAAACACATAGACTTATATTGCTTACAAACTGTATGGCAGTGGCAGGCTTCTTGCTAACTGTTCTTATAGCTTAAATTAATCCATTTCTATACATCTATACCTTGCCACATGGCTCATGGCTTACCGGCATCTTCACATGCTGTCTGTCATGGTGGCGGCTGGCAGTGTCTCTGACTCAGCCTTCCATTTCCCAGAATTCTTCTCCTTGTCCCGCCTATACTTCCTCCTGCCTGACTACTGTCCAATCAGTGTTTTATTTACTAACCAATCAGAGCAACACATTTGCCATACAGATCATCCCACAGCACCAGACTAAATGTATTTTGGCACAGACATGCTCTCTTAAGGATTCTACCACCAATTGGTGCATGGTAAATTGGAATAACCATTATCCATATGAGCTAGGTTAAAGAGGATTGGCAAAGCTTCCCTTTGGATTCTGAGAGTTTGTGAATAAATGCCTGTATGTGAGAAAATTGACAAGTAGATTTCCTCAGCTCAGATATTAACAGCCTGACTGCTCACATACACACACCTTTATGGAGAAAAGTCACATTTTGCCATGGGTTGTACTTAGTTAATATGATGAGGTTCGAGGCTGCAGTGGTAGCTGGACAAGAGAACACCACTCTATCTAAAATTCATTGTATGTGTGTCTGTGAGTCTGTCCTTTCTTCATTCCTTTACCCACTTAGCCAGGGTTCTAGGACACAAGCTTCATGAGACCTGACAAAGGGCTCAGAGCACAAGCTAGCTCCTCAGCAGGCTTCAAATAAGAGCAAAATAAAACACCTGGCATGTTGTTCTTTCAGGTATTTTGTCCCCAGCTTTAGAAAAGTAACTTGTGCAGACATAATATACCAACATTACTGAGAAGTATAAAGCATTATTTAATAAGCTAACAACATAATCTGTTTAAGGTGTTATACTTCTATATAATTTAATCAAAAATTTGTAGAAAGCAACTTAAAGAGCAGAGACAAATTATCAATAATGATCAACAGATAAGAGCATACCCAATATATAGTTTAAAATTGTGAATCCTGTTCCTTTAGCTTACCTACCATGAAAATCAAACATTTATTATACAATCAAAAGAGAAGAACATCCTCTATACACTGAATGATTAATATCTCTAGAAACTCAAATTGCATTGACTTAGCATTCCATGTCCTGACCCAAACCATTCTTCACCAGAAGTTGAGCCCATTTAAACTTCCTCTTTCTCACATGAAGGGAATACTCATAATGAGTTATTCCCATCATAAGGGGAAAACAGAAAATATTTCCCAGGAAAGGATCTTTAATATTGAGTAATTCCAACTCTGAGGGAAAAATAAAAAACATTTAAACCAAAGTTAAGCAACCAGACAATAGAAGTCTATACTCTGGGCTTGCTGTTCAGGCTGCTGCAGTGAGCCCACCTATAAATTCTTTGTAATTCAGATGCCAGCATTCTGTGCTCCCAGGTAGAAAGAGCTCAGAATTTTAGCTATCCTGAAATTTTTATATAGGAAAGAGCCTTTTCTTCCTCTATTACAACTGGGAAGAGGCTTTTTTCTTTCCTTCTTTTTCTTTTACAGGGCCTATAATCTTAAAGCCTAGTTTTAATATTTTTACCCTTTTTCCAGAAAAATCCTTTTTTCTTGATTAAAATTTTCTCCTTTTTCTATTTGGAAATTTACTTTTATTTCCTTTTCTTCTCTCTTCCCTATTGGGGGAATTCTTTTTTTTAATTTTTTCCTTTCCCTTTTATCTATTGAGAAAGGTCTTTTTCTTGACTTATTTCCTATTTCAGGAACCATTGTAATTCTATTTTAAAAATTGTGCAGTTATCACTTTTTATTTTGACAAACATTAGCAACTGTACATTTTGTTGCTCCTGAGATGGGGAGTTTAAATTCCCTATGACCCTGCCAATCCTAGAGTCTTCTTACCCTGAGAATGCACCCTCCAGTTCTTAAGACGGCCAGCTCCTCTGTCCTTCTTCAGATTCTTTGTCCTTCTTCAAGCCCCACATTGAGTGCCAAATGTCACTGTGTGTTGTTACATGGGTGTGTGGGTCCACGTAAAAGACTCAGAGGAATCTTAAGGATGAATCTAGCCTTTCATGGCTGTAAGGGGGTCTAGCCTCAAAGAACTGAGGCATTTCTTCCCTTTGCCTCAGGCATTTCTATTTCTATCCATTACAGTTTAGCCAGATAATTTTCCTATGCTCAAAATAAACTTAAAAGGAGCTCCCAATAATACAATGCCAAGTGCAAATTCCTCAATTTCTCAGGTACCATGGTTTTCCAAATTTCCTGAACAGAGTTTTACATAGACCTTTGTATCCTTGGGAGACTCTGAGACAAGATTCTCATAAAGGATAAGAGAAACAAAAGATTTCTGCTAAACAAAAGATGGACTAGGGCTAGGTGCTACTCTCTGGAGCCAGGCCAGGTGCAGCTCAGCAGGAATGCAACTACATTTCTTATTATATCTTATTGTGTTAAGTTTTTTTTTTTAGTTATCTCTCTGAAGCCTCATTTTTCTAATGAGAAACCAAAAGGGAATAGATTTATATGGGAGAGGGTGTGGGTGTAACTAAGAAGAGTAAGGTGAGAGGAAACTGTAATTAGGTAATATAGTATGAGAAAAAATCTATATGTAATAAAGATAAAAAGGAAAGAACGCTATCTAACAAAATTAAAGATTATCTCATAAGCATCATTCATTTTTAATTGGTTTTGGTACAAAGTGAAAGATAGTAGTCACAGTTTTTGTTCTATGTGGCTCAAGAAGATGCTCATCTTCACAGACTTTGTTGAGGAGTGTAGCTATAAGGTTAAGAACAGCCAAACAGTTTTTTGTTTGTTTGTTTGTTTGTTTTCTGGGGCAGCTGAAATCAACGTGTCTGGGAAATGATCACTGAAGAAGATTTCTGGTCCTGGAGCATGCTAGAGCAGCTGTCATGGGACAAGGTCCACCAGGACCACAATATATGGCCCACCATGGTTTCAGTATGCCTTGCAGTTAGAGTGCAGTATATACAAGTGTCTGTACAGAAGCAAACAGGCAGTCAAGATTCCATGAGAGAAAGAGAGCCACAAGAAACTTAGCTCTATTGGCAACAACTTACTGGCTTCTTTGTGCATCATCTGGGCAAAGGAAAAACTCTACTATCTGAAAGATTACAGTGTGGTAAACACAGTATCATCAGCTCATGTAGGCTTCTAATTCAACCATCTGACAAAATTCCCGTACTCATTTTTAGCAGTCTTAGTAAGACTAGATGCTAAAACCTTAACTTTCTTTGTTGAATTCATAAGGTAATAATTGAGAAAAATGTGGAAGATAAGAAAAACTTATATTTTACATTGTTATGATAAAATTATGAGAACATTTTTTTCTTAACCATACAAAACTGAATATGGACAAAACCGAGTAATGTCTCATAAAAACAAAGGGTCCAAAACATGGAAAACAAAGAGAAGTGAGGCGAGAAATGTACACCAGCCACCAACTGGGATTATACAATAGAGCAATGCAGCCTCGCAAGATGGTGGAGAGAGTATAAAAAGCCAGAAATGTAGACACCAGGACCAGGATGTTCTGTGTTGCTCTGGACTCAGGGGAGTTTCTACTAGAACCATGACAGCTACGGATATTTTGAACCCTCTGCTTGTGTCTGTAGAGAATGACAATCATTGAGGCACTGGACCAGGTGATGAGCACAGCAAAAAATAATTCAGGGCACATCACCAATGTTGTGTAGAGTGAGTTAATGATTTCATCATGTCCTGTAGTAGAGCAATATCCAAAATCTCGATTTCTTGTCATGTTTTTGCTATTCATTTTGATAAATGTGTACATAAGAAAAATGAAACGTATCACCATGTAGAATACCCAAAGTAGGGAAATGGAGCAGTCAATGTACTTTGAAGCTTTGACTTTGTTATCATTCCAACAGGATTTCCTAGAACTGATGGTCATGGCCTGGAAGACACTCAAGAGGCAGGTGGTGCCAATGGACACACTTCGAGCAAATCCTTGAATGTACAGTAGGAGCTGACATCCAAAATCATTCAAGAACGGCTTTAATCCCCAAACTACCATTGTTTGGGGTACTCCTGCAGAGAGAATAACCAAGGCATTGGATGCCATTAGATGCATGAGAATCAAATCTGTGGGCTTTAATGTGTGTTCTCTGTAGTAAGAGTCTAGATAGTAGAACATAAGAGAGAGATTTCCCAGAATTCCCAGGATTGTTTGTGATAAGAAAATGATTCTGATAGCCAGATTCCAGATATTCATTCTGTGATTCAGTACAATATCCTTAAGAATATGGCCACACTATTTCTCAGCTCAAATGAATAATGGCAAATGATTATAGCCAGAGGTGAAGGAAGATGCCATTAATCCATGGAGCTACATAGAGGTCAAAATTGAGGTTCCTTTAAATTCATAAGTTCAAGGCCAGCATAGAACACACAAAAATACCTTATTCCCAAAATTTTAACATGAGTAGTTACTTTCCATGTTTGTTACTTTGAAATGTCTCAGTTCTTCAGAATGCAAGTGTTGATGGAAGAATAGACATCAACTTTCCTAGAAAATGCAACAATCGGGATGATGGGATGTTGGTCCATTTGAAAAAGGAATGTTACAAGGAGTGAAAACAAACAAAGTAAATCTTTCAGAATATACTCATATTTGCTAATCATGTTGTAAAAGAAATCAACTTTAAGAACAGACACACACCAGCTGGCTGTACTGTGCAGCCCCAGGTAGATCACTCTTGTCCCTCACACTTATCACACACGAGGGCACAGTCAGCTGTCAATCAAGAGCTGGGGTATAATTGGCATTGTAGTCTATTCTAGAAGAATTTTATACTATTCTGAAGAAGTTTATACAGAATGGGGAGATGAGCTGAGACCTTAGGAACTACTAAATATAGGCTCTACTTCCCTGTGCACTTTCATGTAGAACACTCTAGGAAATGGCTGCAGAAGACATAGAAAATACTCTGTTAACTGATGCAATACAGGCCAGGAGAAGCGGATACCACTGTCATGAATATGACTTCACAGCTTCTAATTTTTAAGAAATGTGTGTTAACGTGGGAGTGAATGTGGATTGCATCCCGGAAACTTGAAAGGGGCCCATAAGAGTATGTCAAAGTGTAATCAGGACGGTAAAACAACACATGTGTTTTGAAAGTGAAGGAAGGAATTGTGTACACTGGACTTTAAAAGCTGGGATGACAGAAGATAAATGGGGGAAGCAAAGGGGTTGGATCTATCAAAATAGTAAGTATGAAAATACCTTAAGGAAACTTGCTGCTTTGTAACCTAGCAAAACATAAAAAATAAAAAATAAATCCAAACAAAATAAAAATATAATCAATGTAAAGAAGAAAATGTTGACAGTACCAAATTTGGGGACTTTTATAGAGAAACCAGGAATCTCAGGCCTTGCAAATGTCTGTGAATGCTAGTATAAACAGTGATGTAAGGGACACATTTGCTTAAGTGGGACAAACATAGCTTTACCCACCAATAATCACACTTTAAATTTTTTCCAACATTCTATTCTGTATGTAACTATTTTGAGAAGATGCAATGTGTAGAATTATAATTTAATCTGTGTTATAGAAGGTAAATAATTTTTATAAGTTATAGTTGCATCTCTTTAATTTTTGAAATAAAAGTATCATTGCATCATTGTGCTTTTCTTCCCTCCAACTACTACCCAGTACCTACATAAACCCAAACTCTTAAATTCTTGGCCAGTGGCCTCTTTTTCTTTAATTGTTGTTACATGTAAATGTATGTATGTCTATGTTTTTGTATATATATATATATATATATATATATATATATATATATACACACACACACACACACACACCAGATATTTATATAGATATATATAAAATCAGCTCATTCTATCTAATGTTACTTGTACATACATGATTTCAATGTTTACAATTTGGTGCTAGATAAAAATGTAGGGCCTATTTTCTTGTACTCAAAGCAATTCCTTCATTACTTGTAGCTCTAATCACTAAAGGAAAAAAAAACTTCTCAATGCAATAGTTCACTACAAAGAAAATACAGCTAATCCAAAGGTAAAAAACAGAAAAAGCATTAGTGATCAAAAACAGACAACAACTAATGGTGTTGTTGTGTTGTGCCAAGTCCCAGTGATACACCCACAATACAACTCCTGCATCCAAGACTCAAGGAACATTGAGATAGCAGAGGCAGAAAGATTTTTAAGAGCCATAGAAAGATGTATCTGTTGTGAGATTGCATCTTCTAAAATGTTGGGAAAGCTATGCCTATGACATCTCAAGATGACTGCATAAAAAATCTCAATAATGACATGAACACACATGCTCACATGGAAGGGGAAAGTAACACCAGGCTCCAATCATCCCACTTTAAAGAATAATCACATAAATTTTTACATCATCCAGTAACAATCATGGAAACTTTTACCTGCAGATTACCTAGAAATGCCCAATAGCAGCCCATGATCAATTAACTTATGAGCACAAAATATAATTCTACAGGTCAATTTCAACCTTGGGAGATCCCCTATCATCTCAGAAAATCAGGAGAATCAGGTAATTTAGGTTGAGATGAGGCATTCAGGAGAAGGCAAATGAGGATATATTGTATCTTTTGTGAAAAAAAAAAGTAGAGGACTGTTATAGGCACAGCAAAAAGAATAAGCACATTCCAGACTTTTCTGGAGGCAATTGCGACTATGGAGAGGATGGAAGTACAGAACCAAGAGTGATGAAAGAAGTTGTCTCTACTCCAACTCATGTGATTCACAGGGATTAGGAAAGAAATTGAAAATAAAAAAAAAAACTTCTGGAAATTGATCACTAAAGAGAAGAAAGATTGCAAGAAAACCAAAGAGTCATCTTTGAACAAAATAAAACATAATCCTGAGTGCAAGCAAATGCAAGTAGGTCAACACACTAAAAGTCAAAACGACAGGGCTGAACACAGTATTCTAAGAGCAGGCCGTCCCAAACACTTCCACTAACAACAATGGACCACTGCCATTTTACAAACTAGCACAGGGCCACTTGTCATTTCTCAAAATCTGAGTCCTCTCATAAAGGATTCCATAATAAGTAGTAATAAAAAATCTGTCTCAAAAATGGTCTTATTGTAGTAAATAGGAGTAACTGATACAAAATGCAACCCACACTGGTTGTTTTCCTACTATTTGGCCTTCTGAGGAGTTACTCTCAAGTGTTTTTCTAGATATCAAAATTTTTAGATCATTTCAAAAAAATTTTTCATGCCAATTGTTAGGAAGACAATAATACATCCCTAAAGTCATATGCACTAAGATAAACATCAATAATCAATATGTACAACCACAACCAAGGAAAATGTGTGCTGACCTCTTAAATGTTACCAATAAGTATGTTCCCTCAGAGAATCAACAGAGGTTTGATTTTGCTAAAGTAGTTCAAGGAAACTGTTGAGAACCTTACTGAATAGTTTTTGCTGTACCTATTGTATTCTAAGTTGTATTTTATTTATAAAAAATCCTCTAAGATATAGGATTATGCTTTTTTGCTTCATTCATAGGAAAAGTATGTTATGGACAAATATGAAAAAAAGAAGGAAGGAAGGAAGGATAGAAGAGAAGAAAGGAAGAAAGGAACAAACAGATAAGAAAGGAAGAAAGGAACAAACAGATAAGAAAAGAGAAAGAGAGAGAGAGAGAGAGAGAGAGAGAGAGAGAGAGAGAGAGAGAGAGAGAGAGAATGACATTTGGGTTCAGTTTTTTGAATGAATGAAACTGGTGTCTACACAAAACTCATGGAATCACAGTTTGAGACCATGATCCCAACAAACACCATCCAATATTTGTGAACACTGATGTTGACTAATATGTGAGTTCACTGAGTAGCTGTCAGAGCACTATCACAAACATATTCTTTATTTATATTTTTGCTGCTCCATCTGACAAACATTCTCATAGGAAATATGACATCAAGGATTCACACTTTCAAAAAAGAACAGGTGAAAATGTAATGTCCTTGGAAGATTTTTTTAATTGTGTCTTTGTTTTGTTTCATTTTGTTTTGTTTATTGAGATATGGTCTCTCAATATAGTTCTGGCACTTGCTATATAGATCATGCTAACCATGAAATCACAGAGTTCTTTTACCTCAGCCTCCTCAGTGCTGGGACTAAAAACGTGCCCCAAGACAACAGGCTCCTTTGTTAAGTTCTCCATATAATTATCACATATATATATATATATATATATATATATATATATATATATATATATATATATATATATATGATATGAATTGATTGGGACATACAGTGCCAAACATTGGGCAAGTAAAAACACAACATCACTGGAAGCTTTTTAAAGTCCTACCTACCTCGAGTTGTGCTTACCGAGAAGCCAGACACATTCCCAGGAAGATGAAGCCAGTGAACCTATCCCAACACATCTGTGAGGATAAAAAGGTCCATTTGCAATTTTTTTACCATGTTGTTCATTAATTTTAATCTTAGCTATATTACCCAACATAAATACACACATATACACACCCAAACAAATGTGCTTATAATTAATAACAGCATTATTTCCATTATCTTCAATCAAAACCTAGGATTTTTTCCATGTAAAGTTAAGTATTGTTTCCAAATCTGTGAAGAATTATGTTGGTCCAATCAGCTGCTCCAGTTACAATTATTGACAAGACACTTCATGCTAAAAGTGCTGTGTGTATTGAGACTCCTTGAACGTCATTGATCAAGAAGTATGTGTGCAATGTGCTTGAGAATTGAGCATTTGTGTATCCATTTGCATTCAGTGGAATGAGGAAAGAAGCAATGTTTATGAAAAGAAACAGTGATTGAGTGTTGATTGAGAGTTTTGCTGGGTATAATAGTCTGGGCTGGCATCCATGGTCTCTTAGTGTCTGCATAATGTTTGCATAAAAACCTTCTGGCTTTTAGAGTCTCCATTGAGAAGTCAGGTGTTATTCTCATGGGTCTGCCTTTATATGTTACTTGGCCTTTTTTTTTTTTTTTTGGTTTTTCGAGACAGGGTTTCTCTGTGTAGCTTTGTGCCTTTCCTGGATCTCGCTCTGTAGACCAGGCTGGCCTCAAACTCACAGAGATCCTCCTGGCTCTGCCTCCCGAGTGCTGGGATTAAAGGCATGCGCCACCACCGCCCGGCCGTTACTTGGCATTTTTCCTTTGAAGCTCTTAATATTTTTTCTTTATTCTGTATGTTTAGTTGTTTGATTATTATGTGGTGAGAGGACTTTTTTTTGGATCAAGTCTATTTGATGTTCTGTAACCTTCTTGTATCTTTATAGGCATTTCCTTCTTTAGGTTGGGAAAGTTTTCTTCTATGATTTTGTTGAAAATATTTTCTGTGCCTTTGAGTTGTTATTCTTCCCCTTCTTCTATCCCTATTATTCTTAGGTTTGGTCTTTTCATGGTATCCCAAATTTCTTAGACATTTTGAGTCATGATTTTGTTGGCTTTACTGTTTTCTTTGACTGATGAATCTATTTTCTCTGTCTTACCTTCAATGCCTGAGATCTTATCTTCCATCTCTTGCATTCTGTTGGTTATGCTTGCATCTATAGTTCCTGTTCATTTACTCAGATTTTCCACTTCCAGCATTCCCTCAGTTTGTGTCTTATTTATTGTATTGATTTCAGTTTTCAGGTCTTGAACTGTCCCTCACCTGTTTAATTGTTCTCTCTTGGCTTTCTTTAAGGGATTTACTGATTTCTTCCAATTTTTTGTTTGGCTTTTCCTTGAATTCTTTAAGGGAATTTTTCCTCTTTAAAGATCTCTATCATTTTATTAAGGTCATTTTTAATTTCTTCTGTTTCCACTGTGATGGGATGTTCAGGTCTTGCTGATATAGGTTCTGATGGAGCCATATTGGTTTTTATGTTGTTGACTGTATTTTTGCACTGACATCTACCCATATCTTTCTCCCCTTGGTGCAAGTGGTATCTGTGTCTGAGGGAGGCTCTCTTGGTCTGATCAATACTCTTGGTCCAGTGAGAGCTATTGGTCTAGTCGGTGCTAATGGACTCTTTGTCCAATTGGTGTTCATGAGCTCTGTCTCATGGAGTAGCAGCAATCTTGGCATGTGGGTGGGTTGGAAGTGGTGGGGCTTGTGTGTTATAGGTTCTGATGGAAGATCGTGGTAGTCTGACCTGTCTGCAGGAGGTCTGCCTGCTGACTGGCCTGAAACTTGGACTGCAATGGGTGGTGGTGTAGGGGTTCACGTTGGTGCCCCTGGGCCCAAAACCTAGGGGCTGGGGTGTTTGGGTATAAGGATAAAGACTCACCTCTTAGTCCAATTGGGTGCTGGCAGGCTCTGTCTCAGGGAACAGTTGCAGTCTTGGAGGATGGGTGGCATTTGGGGGAGTTGGGGCTTGTGGGTTAGAGGGTCTGGTAGGGGATGGTGGTAGTCTGACCTGTCTGCAGGAGGCCTGTCTATAGGCTTGAGACTGAGACTGGGACTGCAATGGGTGGTGGTGTGAGGGTGCAGGGTTGTGACCCTGTGCCCCACCTAGACAAAGCATCACCTCTTAGTCCAATTGGGCACTGGCAAGCTCTGTCTCAGGGAACAGTTGCAGTCTCTGAGGGTGGGTGAGATTTGGGAGAGGTGTGACTTGGCTCAAAGGGTCTAATGGAGGATGGTGGTAGTCTGACCTGTCTGTGGGAGGTCTACCTGCAGACTGGCCTGAAACAGGGACTGCAATGGGTGGTGGTGTAGGGGTGCAGTGCTGTGCCCCTGGGCCCAAAGCCTAGGGTCTAGGGTGTTCAGGTGTGAGGATAAAGACTCACCTCTTGGTCCAATTGGCTGCTCCAGTTACAATTATTGACAAGATACTTCATGCTAAAAGGTGTTGTGTGTATTGAGACACCTTGAATGTCAATGGCTAAGAAGTATGTGTGCAATGTGCTTGAGAATTGAGCATTTGTGTATCCATTTGCATTTAGTGGAATGAGGTAAGAAGCAATGTTTATGAAAAGAAACAGTGACCAATATCCATCACAGGGTGAGATTGCTCTTGTACTCAGATCTGTGAAGTCACTCTGCCTAATCCAGAAATGAGTGCTTGACTTCACAGCCAGAGGATTCTGCACACAAAGATTCAGTGTAGTCAAATCCACTGAAATCCAACCCTCATTGGTAAATATTAACTTTGTTTTATTGTTTAAGAGTTACATATGTAATGGCAAATATAATTTTTAACAAGATTTATTGCTGGTGTATGCATATCAATCTGTATAACTCAAATTCTACAGCCTTTCTTCTGGATCATGTCTCCTAGTGTCATCAACACAGACATAAAGTTCAATACTAGTGCAGAGGTCACTTGACTTGATTCCTACATTAATAGAGAACAGAGTCCTATTCTACTCAGTGAATAAATGCTCCTTCTCATTTGTCCAGCTTCCTCAATCATGCCTGACCATCTTCTGTGATATTTCAGTTCCTTATGCTGACTGACATATCAGCCAGAATTAGCAACTTGTACTTAGTAAATCATAAAAGCCACTCAGTCAGGGATTTATTTATCTTGGAAAAACTCACATGTGCACACTTGTTCTTAAAGAGAGGGGTTAAGTTACATTCTACAATTTCTCTGGTTGCAAAGTTCTCACACTGACCATATAAGACCTATATTTCAATTGTCATGGGATTCATAATATGAGAGACACCATGCTTTCTTGTTCTGAAGAATCTCCAATGTAGGCAGTTCAGACACAATGTTTAGCCTAATTTCTTTTTTTTGCATCCTAAAGATTATAAGAAATGGCAGGTATGATTTTTTAGTAACTAAGTGTATAAGCAACAAACAGTTGTAACAATTTATGAGACAATATTCATTTTTTAAATTTCACTTTCAAAATTAAACAACTAAACATACAGAATAAAGAAAGAATATTAAGAGCAGCAAAGAAAAAAGGCCAAGTGACTTATGAAGGCAAACCCATCTGAATAAGAAACGATTTCTCAATGGAGACTTTGAAAGCCAGAAGGACCTGGACAGATGTAATGCAGACACTAAGAGACCATGGATGTCAGCCTAGACTAATATACCAAGCAAAACTTTCAATCATCATAGACAGAGTGAACAAGACATTCCAAGACAAAGCCAGATTTAAACAATACTTATTCAAAAACCCAGCCCTACAGAAAGCACTAGAAGGAAAATTCCCACCTAGAAGTCAGATACATCCTTGAAAATACAAACAATAGATAATGCCACAGCAGTAAACCCCAAAGAAGAGAAGTACACACACACTACCACCGAAAAATAACAGGAATGAACAATCATTGGTCATTAATATCCCTTAATATCAATGGACTTAATTCACCTATAAAAAGACACAGGATTACAGAATGGATACGAAAGCAGGACCCATCTTTCTGCTGCATACAAGAAACACACTTCAAATTCAAAGATAGACACTACTTAAGAATAAAAGGCTAGGAAGAGACTTTCCAATCAAATGGTCTTAAGAAACAAGCTTGTGTAGCCATCCTAATATCCAGTAAAATAGATTTCAAACTAAAATCCATCAAAAGAGATCCATACTCATCACAGGAAACATCTACCAACATGAAGTTTCAATTCTGAACATTTATGCCCCAAACACAAGGGCACCCACATATGTAAAAGAAACATTACAAAAGCTTAAACCACATATAAAACCCCAAACATTATAGTGAGAGACTTCAACACCTCACTTTCACCACTGGACACATTTCCCAAAACAAAACTTAACAGAGAAATAAAGGACTTAACGGATGTTATGATAAAAATGGACGTAATCAATATCTACAGAACATTCCATTCTAACAAAAAAGAATATACCTTCTTCTCAGCAACCCATGGAACCTTCTCTAAAATCGATCACATACTTGGCCACAAAGCCAATCTCAACAGGCACAAAACAATTGGAATAACCTCCTGTGTTCTATGAGACCACCATAGTTTAAAGTTAGATTTTATCAACAACAAAAACTACAGAAAACCTACAATCTCATGGAAACTGAATAATGCCCAACTGAATCAACAATGGGTTAAGGAAGAAATAAAGAAAGAAATTAAAGACTTCCTAGAGATAAACGAAAATGAAGACACCATATACCCAAACTTATGGAACACTATGAAAGCAGTGCTAAGAGGGAAATTAAAAGCACTAAAAGCCCACATAAAGAAGTTGGATAAATCTCACATTAGTGACTTAAAAGCACACCTGAAAGCTCTAGAACAAGAAGAAGCAAAGTCTCCCAGGAAGAATAGATGCTAGTAAATTATCAAGTTGAGAGCTGAAATCAATAAAATAGAAACAAAGAGAACAATACAAAAAATTAATGAAACAAAGAGTTGGTTCTTTGAGAAAATCAACAAGATAAACAAGCCCTTATCCATACTAACCAAAAGACAGACAGAGAGCATCCAAATCATCAAAATCAGAAAGGAAAAGGAGGACATAACAACAGACAATGTGGAAATCCAGAGAATCATCAGGTCATACTTAAAAAAACTCTACTCTACAAAACTGGAAAATCTAAAAGAAATGGATAATTTTCTGGATAGGTACCACATACCTAAGTTCAATCAAGACCTCAAGACCAGATAAACTATTTAAATAGTCCAATAAACCCTATGGAAATAGAATCAGTCATTAAAAGTCTCCCAGGAACAAAAGCCCAGGACCAAATGGTTGCATCACAGAATTCTACTAGATCTTCAAAGAACAGTTAATACCAGTACTCTTCAAATTGTTACACACAATAGAAAGAGAAGGAACATTACCAAACTCCTTCTATGAGGCTACAATTACCCTGATTCTTAAACCAAACAAGGATGCAACAAAGAGAACTACAGACTGATCTCCCTCATGAACATTGATGCAAAAATACTCAATAAAATACTGGCAAACAGACCCTAAGAACACATCAAAACAATTATCCACTATGATCAAGTAGGCTTCATTCCAGGGATGCAAGGGTGGTTCAACATATGATAGTCCATCAATGTAATACACCATATAAACAAACTCAAAGAAAAAAACCAAATGATCATCTCACTAGATGCAGAAAAGGCATTTGACAAAACCCAACTCTCCGTCATGATATAGGTCTTGAAGCAATCAGGAATACAGGGAACATATCTAAACATAATAAAGGCAATTTATAGCAAGCCAACAGCCAACATCAAATTAAATGGAGAGAAACTCAAAGCCATTCCACTAAAATCAGGAATGAGACAAGGCTGTCTGCTCTCCCCATACTTATTCAATATAGTACTTGAAGTCCAGAGCAATAAGAAAACATAAGGAGATCAAGGGGATACAAACTGGAAAGGAAGAAGTCAAGCTTTCCCTATTTGCAGATGACATGATAGTATACTTGAGTGACCCCAAAGATTCAATCAAGGAACTGATACAGCTTATAAACACATTCAGCAACATAGCAGGATACAAGATCAACTCAAAAAAAAAAAAAACAAACAGTAGCCCTCCTATATACAATTGACAAATGGGCTGAGAAGGAAATAAGAGATACATCACCCTTTACAATACCCACAAATGATATGAAATACCTTGTTGTAACACTAACCAAGCAAGTGAAGGAACTATATGACAAGAACTTTAAGCCCCTGAAAAAAAATTAAAGATGTCAGAAAATGGAAAGATCTCCCATGCTCATGGATAGACAGGATTAATATAGTAAAAATGGCAATCTTGCCAAAAGCAATCTACAGATTCGATGCAATCCCCATCAAAATCCCAACACAATTCTTCACAGACCTGGAAAGAATAATACTCAACTTCATATGGAAAAACAAAAAAAAACCAGGATAGCCAAAAGAATCCTGTACAATAAAACAACCTCTAGAGGCATCACAATCCCTGACCTTGAGCTCTATTATAGAGCTACAGTAAAAAAAAAAAAAAACAAAAAAACAGCTTCGTACTGGCATAAAAACCCACATGTGGACCAATGGAATCGAATTGAAGACCCTGACATTAATCTGCACACCTATGAACATACAATTTTTGACAAAGAAGCCAAAACTATACAATGGAAAAAAAAAAGCATCTTCAACAAATGGTGCTGGCATAACTGGATATCAACATGTAGAAGACTGCAAATAGATCCATATTTGTCACCGTGCACAAAACGTAAGTCCAAGTGGATCAAAGACCTCAATATAAATCCAGCTACTCTGAATCTGATAGAAGAGAAAGTAGAAAGTAGTCTTGAATGCATTGGCATAGGAGATCACTTCCTAAATATAACACCAGTAGCACAGACACTGAGACAAACATCAATCAATGAGACCTCTTGAAACTGAGAAGCTATTGTAGAGCAAAGGACATGGTCAACAAGACAAAGCAACAGCCTACAGAATGGGAAAAGCTCTTCACCAAGCCCACATCTGACAGAGGGCTGATATCCAGAATATATAAAGAACTCAAGAAATTAGACATCAAAATGCCCAACACTCCAATTAAGAAATGGGCTATAGAACTACACAGAGAATTCTCAATAGAGGAAGCTCAAATGGCTGAAAGACATTTAAGAAATTGCTCAACATCCCTAATTATCAGGGAAATGCAAATCAAAAGGACTCTGAGATAACACCTTACACCTGTCAGAATGGCTAAGATTAAAAACACTGAAGACAGCTTATGTTGGAGAGGATGTGGAGCTAGGGGAACTCTCCTCCACTGCTGGTAGGAATGCAAGCTTGTACAACCACTTTGGCACTTTCTTAGAAAATTGGAAATCAATCTCCACCAAGACCCAGCTATACCACTCTTGGGCATATACCCAAGGAATGCTCAATCACACTACAAGAGCACTTGCTCAGCTATGTTCATATCAGCATTGTTTGTAATAACCAGAACCTGGAAACAACCTAGATGCCCTTCAACTGAAGAATGGATAAATAAAATGTGGTACATATACACAATGAAATTCTACTCAGCAGAGAAAAACAATGAATCCTGAGGTTTGCAGGCAAATGGATGGATCTAGAAAAAAATCCTCCTGAGTGAGGTAACTCAGACTCAGAAAGACTAACATGGTATGTACTCACTCATAGGAGGATACTAGATGTAAAACAAAGATGACTAGACTGCTACTCACAACTCCGTGGAGGCTACCTAGAAAACAGGACCCCAAGAAAGACACAGGGATTGCCAAATGACAGAAAAATGGATGATATCTACATGAACAACCTGGACGTGAGTGGGGGTAATGAAGGGCAAGGGTTAAGGGAAAGAGAGCTTAGGGGAGCAGGAGATCCCAGCTGGATCAAAAACAGAGAGGGAGAACAAGGAATAAGAGACCATGATAAATGATGACCACATGAGAATAGAAAGAAGCAAAGTGGTGTAGAGGTCCCCAGAAATCCACAAAGATACCTCCACAATAGACTACTGGCAATGGTCGAGAGAAAGCCTGAACTGACCTACTCTGGTGATAGGATGGCCAAACACCCTAGTTGTCATGCTAGAAACCTCATCCAATGACTGAGGGAAGCAGATGCAGAGATCCATGGCCAGGCCCCAAGTGGAGCTCCAGGAGTCCAGTTGGCGAGAAAGAGGAGGGTTTGTATGAGCGAGAATTGTTGAGACTGAGTTTGGAAAAAGCACAGGGACAAATAGCCAAACGAATGGAAACACATGAACTATGAAGCAATAGCTGAGGAGCCCTCAACTGGATCAGGCCCTCTGGATAAGTGAGACAGTTGATTAGCTTGATCTGTTTGGGAGGCATCCAGGCAGTGGGACCTGGACCTGTGCTCAGTGTATGTGTTGGCTGTTTGGAACCTGGGGCTTACACAGGGACACTTGATTCAGCCTGGGAGGAGGGGACTGTACCTGCCTGGACTGAATCTACCAGGTTGAACTCAATCCCCAGGGGAGTCTTTGCCCTGGAGGAGATGGGAATGGGGGGGGGTGAGTTGGGGGCAATGTGGAGGAGGGGGAGAATAAGGTAATCTATGGCTGATATGTAAAATTAAGTTAAATTATAAAATAAAATAAAAAATTCCTCTTTCAAGACCAGAACAAAGAAACGCATGGCTAAGTGACTCTTTAAATCCAAATGCTGTTTGCGTCAAGTAGACTCTGACAGGACCTGAACATCACTAGTGTGGTGCAAAGACAGTCACCAAAGTCCCTGATCATAAAGGAATGGGACATGTTCTCAAACACACTCCAGTCTATATGCAGCTTGTGTTCCATACTTGATGTTTTATGTACTTCATTGGTTGTATGTTGTGTGATTTTGCCTGTAGAAAGTTTTCATTTGTGGAGACTAGAGAGATGGCTCTGTGGTAAAGAACACGTGATTCTGTTTCCCAACACATAAATGGTAGCTCAAAACTGCCTCTAAATCCAGATCCAAGGGGTTCACATACCTACTTTTGTCCTCTGTAGTCAACACATTCTCATAGTGTATATATACATGCAGGCAAAACATTCATGCACATGAAAGTAAAATAGATTGTAAAGTCTTTTAAACATAACTTTTCATTTTTATAATAAATGCCTATTTCAACAGCCAAATGAAAAGTACAAATAAAATTTTCAAAATTTACTAAAATGCAGTGTCTAAGTGTGTTATTATATGACATTAAATTTTTGCACCTCCCAGTTCCTTTTCATATGCACAATATGGACCAGATGTTCATGATACCTCCAAAAATATACATTGTTATCATTAGAGGTAAAGGCTAGAGTATTAACTACAGATGAATTACTAAAACCATTTATTTGTACAAGCATCAACATGAAATACATGTGCATAGGAAAAAAACTAAGTTACTAAAATATTTTCATTTAAATTTTTGAGTATACTTGCCACTTCTTATATTGGTGAACCAATTATAATAACATTGATAATGCACTCAAAGAGAGTAGATGTATGTAAAATACCTAAAAAGGAATCTGAAAACTGGGAAAACTTAACCATTGTCCAAACTGAAATAAGAACTAAGTGAGGTGATGGGTAGAGCATTGAACCTCCATGCAAAAGGCCCTGTGCTCCATTAGCAACAATGATAAATAGTGGGAAGGCATGCCATCAGGATATGTTTAAAATTTGAGTATGACTAAACCAGGGGAGAAAATTCAAGATAGATTTGGACCTGTATGTAATTGTCTGATAATCATACTGAGACTGTTCCCTTCAGTGTTATTTTACCAATTCACAGGGAAGATTCAAACAGTCATTGTACCAGGGTTCATTCAATGCAGACACAGTTACTGCCTCTGTAGCTCATAATTGCACTCTTAAATAAGAATATATTTCACTCCAGAGTGAGATTCATATTGTGCCCCTTCCCATGTGTGTGTGCTTCTAATAGTTTCATTCTAATGATTACTATAGCTGTGAATCCAGGAAGTTTACCTATAATAATAATACCTGCACAGTGAGTATACACTACACGTCATGTGAGGTAAGATGAGTTATCTCATTGACTTATTACCACATTCCTTCTGCATCTTCACAGATGGGCTGTATTACCCTGGTGTTACCCAGTCACCCTCAGTAGGACACCTATGTTATGGTAGGAAACAACACTGACTAGCACAAGGTTAGAAACACTTTGTTCTTTCTCACTCACCTCTTAACTATGCAATAATTCTTGTGCCTTCCCTCTTTGTTACACAGATCTATTTCTACCCAGAATTCCCATCATCAGACATGAGCACTTACACAGGCCTCTTCATTGCTGGCTCAGCAGCACATTGCAATATCATGTACTTACCTGGATTCTTACCTCCGCAATGTGGTGGGCTCAATGTACAGATCCTGACTTCATAATAACCAGCACTGTGAGAGAGGAAGGGAGCTCAAACTCAAGCCGGAGATAAAGGTTTGAGACTCTGTGACCTCACTTCCCTTCAGAATGACAATTTTCATGTTACCTTCCCTGACAATGACAGTGTGGCTTTGGGAGACAAAATCATTTATAAAACTTTTTCCAGTTGCTAATTGAAAAGACACTTAAGAGTTTCTCATGTATATCTCCAATGATACAAAGTGTTTTGAAGAGCTATTCAGTTTTTTCTGATCCCTAACGCATGACAAGGTCCCCAGTGGAAGGTGCTAGAAACTTTGAGGTCAAATTCAGGACATATTTACAGAAGTCTCTATGCTTCATTGGATATAGGATTCTCTGACTTCCTCTCATACAAATAAACTTAGTTCTTTTGAAAAGATTTAGAAAATTTCCTACTTAATATCTCCTTGAGTATTTCATAGGTTGATATGCCTTTTAGTCAAGTTCTTGCACCATTATCTCCTTCCATGTTATTTATTTTCTCCCATCCCTATGCCCTCCAAATTTCATGTGTTTCTAAAAATAAAACAATACGAAACAAAGCAAAAACAATTACTTAGTGTACTTATTGATGGTAGTACATTCCTAGCACAGGGGCATTGATGGAAACATGGGTGGCATTTCAAAGTTTAAATTCTGAAAATAATGTGACAAATCCTATCCAGAAGTCAACATTTGTAACACCTCTTCAGCTAGGAGTGGGACATCCTGACAACCTCCAATCTTCTGGAATTTTGTCTAACTTGATCATTTTCAGGTTTTGTGCATATTGCCATAACAAGTGAATTCACAATTGCAAGTACCCTGTTCTGTCTGTTCAAAACCTGTTTGTTTAGAATCATCTACTAGCAGAATGATTCTAACACATTTTCTGCCTCTTCTTCCATGATGATTCCTAGTTCTTGGGAGGAAGAGGTGTGATAGAGACATCCTAATTTTAGTTAGGCTTTCCAGAGTCTCTTATTTTCAGCACTTTGAATGATTTTGAACCTCTGTACTAATCACCATATAGTTCAGAAAGAAGCTTCTTTGATGAGGGTTGAGAGATGTACTGGTCAATTAGCATAAAGACAAGAGCTTATGGGACAGGTTGTTACTATGTCCATTTAGCAGAATAATAGTAATAAGTTCTTCAAGAAGGACTGGGTACTCTCTACCCACATATTATTGTACCTGATTTGGTTCCAGGCATGTGTTCCATTTTGGGAAGTGGACTTTCAACCCAGTCATAAAGTGGTTCATTACTCCCATGATGCTCATGACATTATTTCACAATGATTATTGTTGTTATATTTCTCAGGTTTACCTCTGAGTAAGATTTATGATTACATCTAGCACTATGAAAACTATCCAGTAGGGATGAACCATCCATGTAACCACTCATTTTTTTTCTCCATGGTCTATGGCTCAAGTATATGGTATCTTTAGAAATTGGGTCTTATCTATTGGTAAGACAAAAATTTCAGATTTTTGACACTATTCTTGATTGTGTTCAATTCATTTCTTAATATTCAAATATGTAATCTGCCTCATTTTAGTGTTATCAGCAGAGGAACAGATTCATTCAAATGTGAGAAGAAGTTCTAATGAAATGGGAGTCAAAGAAAAAGCAAGTTATCACAATTAGCAAGTAAATTATTAGAGTACATAGTATAATGCAATACAATACATTTTATAATGTTGGCATTACAACATTCTGAGAAACATGAAGAATTTTTCACCTTGTGATGAAACAAACGTTTCAGTTTTTTTTGAATGTTTGAATTTTAACTATACTTACATCGTTTCCCTCATTCTCTGTACTCCCTCCAACACTTCTCAAATACACCTCACAATTTTTCTCGCTTTCATGACCTCTGTTTTTTAATTGTTTTTACATACATACACACACTCACACATACACACACATGCATACACACAAAGAGAGATATAGGAAAAGAGAGAGAGAGAATAAGAGAGAGAGAATGTATTAGGAAGTATAAGGACAATGTACAAGGACAATGAGAACTAGCAGAGGATGTTCCCTCCGAGCTTGCTATTGACAGGAATTTGTTGCTGTCTTCTGTGTGTATAGACCCTCACAGACAGAAAAGAGGGAGTTGTAGAACCTCAGGAGGACCAAAGGGGAGCTTTTGATCACTGTGATTTACAGTTAATGCACTTAAAAATGTCGGTTCAGTTTCATAACATTTAAAGTTTTAATTACTATGGTTAAGATGTATATGTAGAACAAAAATGCCCCTATATTGTAAACACCGTACCCTACCAGCCTGTTCCCATTTTCCAGACGTGAATATCCATTCTTGAAATTGAATGATCTTGTAAAATTTGTTTTTCGTGAAAGATAGATCATAAGACTAACAACAATTTCTGCATTTGTAATCAAACTTCCTTATTCTGCTTATATCCTTCTCCATTTCTCAGGTAGTAGTATATCCTTCTGAGGTCTTTGATGTGGTTAAAGACTAGATACTTACAATTTTCCTTAGTTATAATAAAAGATAAGTTAGATATAAAACCTTAAACTTACAAATAGAAGATAGATAGGATCTCTTCTTTAATATTGTAACTGTAATTCTTGCTTGATAATTGTTTTGTTATATGTAATTTTACTATGTTAAAGTTAAAACCTTCCTTTTTAAGAAAAGAAAAGGGGAAGTGCTGTGGGATGGTCTGTATGTCAAGTGTGTTGCTGATTGGTCAGTAAATAAATCACTGATTGGCCATTGGCTAGGCAGGAAGTATAGGCGGGACAAGGAAAAGAATTCTGGGAAGTGGAAGGCCGAGGGAGAGACACTGCGAGCCGCCATCAGGACAAGGAAGATGTAAGGTACCAGTAAGCCATGAGCCATGTGGCAAAGTAAAGATTAATAGAAATGGGCTAAATATAAGAGTAAGAGCTAGACAATAACAGGCCTGAGCTAATGGCCAAGCAGTTTAAATAATGTAAGAGTCTGTGTGTTTATTTTATAAGTGGGCTCTGGGACTGGCCGGACTTGGTGGCGGGAGCTGGAGAGAAATTCTCCAGCTACATCAGCTACTCTTAAAAAACGTACTACCTACATAATTTTCTGCATTGACATTTTCAGTGTGACAGAGGAGAAAAACTGGATATTAAGCAAAACATATTGTTTCCCATCTTAAAATGAGATTAAATGATTTTTATTCCTATTCCGGAACAAACAAAGCTTGGATACAATAGAGTAATGATATAGGAGAAGAAAGGGTACAAAAGATGGAAAAAAGAGAGAAGTGAGGGCTTTGAAGTTCATTAGCCACCAATTTTGATTATACAAAGCAGCGATGTAGCCTCTTAAGATCGAGGAAAGAGTATAAAAAGCTAGAAAGGTAAACACCAGGATCAGAATGTTCTGGGTGACCCTAGATTCAGGGGAGTTTCTGATGGAACCATGAGTGCTGCGGATGTGTTTTACCCTCTGTTTATGTCTGTAAAGAATGACAATCATGGATCCACTGGACCAGGTCATGAGCACAGAAAAGAAAACCTCAGGGCACACCACCAATGCTGCATAAATTGAACCACCAATTTCACCCCTCACTATACTGCGGCAGTATTCAAAATCCCATATTCTGGTCACATTGTTTGTATACTTGTTGGCAAGTATGTATACAAAATGAATTAAATTTATGAACATGTACATGATCCAGAGGAGGAAAATGTAGTAGCCAATGTTCTTTTCAAATTTCAATTTATGATCCTTCCAACAGGAATTACTGGGGCTAATGGTCAAGACCTGAAAGACAAGCAGGAGGCTTGTGGTGCCAATGGAAACACTCCTACAAAATCCTTGCAAGTACAATAGGAGCTGGCATCCAAAACTATCCAAGAAATGCTTAAATCCAAAAACTGCCATTGTTTGGGGCACTCCATCAGAAAGAACAAACAAGGCATTGGCTGTCAATAGGTGCATGAGAATCAAATCTGTGGGTTTTAATATGCATTTTCTGCGGTAAAAGAACAGATAGTAGAAAATTAGAGAGACATTTCCCAGAATTCCAGTTGTAGTTTCTGATAAGAAAATAATTCTGAATGCCAGAATCTAGAAGTCCATTGTGTGATTTGGCATGATTTCCTTATGAAGATGGAACTGCTATTCTTCTGCTCAAATAAATACTGACAAGTATTTACAGTCTGCAGTGGAGGAAGAAGCTTTTTTTTTCCATTAATACATTTCTTTATTTATTCAACAGACATTGTATTAAGAATTAAAATATATGTTTGGAACATCATCATTTTCATCAATCCTAAGACATTACCATAGGGGTATTTCCAGAAAACTATTTCTTTAAATTTTCTTTTAATTTAAAATTATAATACAATCACATCATTTCTCACTTTCTTTTCCTCCCACCAAACTCTCCCACATCCCTCTCCTTCCTCTCTCTCAGTTCTTGGCCTCTTTTTACATCAATTGTTGTCACACACATGAATACATACATATATTTCTAAATACACAAATACAATCTGATTAGTCTATATAATATTGCATGTATGTTTTCAGAGATGACCAATTGGTATTGGATAACGAAATGATGTACTCTCCCTGAGAAATACTATTTCTCCCATTCTCAGCATTCTCTAGTTGCCTGTGGTTATTTGGGTCATGTTCAGGCCTCATGGGTTTTCTACATCCGCATTAGCATGTCTATTGTTGTTGTCCTTACTCAGCTCATGTTTACGCAGTCATGTTGGTGAGAATTTAGGGAGGTTTCTAAGAAAGTAGCTTCTGACATTCTTAGAAGACACAATCTATGATCTTCTGGCACTTGCAATCTTTCTACTCCCTCTTCTGAATATTCCCTGGGCCTTAGGTATAGGAGTTGTTTTGTAGATGTATCCATCTGGAATGGGCTTCACAACTTTCCATTTTGATTAGTTGTGCTTTTCTGAAATGGTTCCCATATCTTGTAAAGTGAAATCTCTTTGACTAATGGTAATAAGTACACTTACCTGTGAATATAAGGATATATATTTAGAATGTAGTTAAGGATTATTCTAGTTTAATAAAGTGGCAGTTGTAAGTTCTTCTCCAAAATCCATGACTTCAGTAGCCCCAGGTAGCTGTCTAGGTTTTCACTACCAAGCATGATTTCCCTCTTCTTGAGTGGGCCTTAATTCCAATTAGAGAGATATTGGCTACTACCAGGGGGTATGTGCCACTTTTGCAACCCTTGGGGCTGCTGCAGTTCACAGGTGTCATGGCTAGATAAGGTTATTGGTTGCTTCTCTCCTTTGGAAAATTCCATGTGCCTTCTAATCCTCAGGGAGGAGGCTTTCATGTCAGATCCAGCTCCATCCAGTTCTCTGTCCTGTGTCTGAAAAGCATAGCAGGAGCCTGTAATGTTTTGAGAGTCTCTTGGACAGCCTTGACCAACAACTCAAAAGGAGGCTTCTCGTGCCTGATGTTAGGATCTTTGCTAGATAGTTTTTGGCCTTTGGGAGGAAGTATTTTCTCCTCGGATAGAAAAATTTCAGTGAAACTATATATGTATATTTTACACAGAATTACATCTATTATAGGTTTTTTTAGATAGCTAGTTAATAGTTTGATTCTTTATAATTTTTTCATATACCATACTATTATTTTATTCTTTTTCTCTTTATTTATCACACACATCCCTAACTAAAGGCCCCCCCCTGGAACTAGAAAAGATCATATTGAGAGAGGTAACTCAGACCCCAAAAGATAAACATTTCTTGTTGTATCTTGAGATTCATAGCTCCATATCTTCAGATGTCAGTATATAGCCTGTAGTAACTACAGACCTAGGAAAGTAAAATGTGACCATTACCAGGATAGGAGTTTTGGGGCACTATACAGAGAAGAATAGCAAAGTGTAAGTGATCTTATCAGATAAATGGGAAAAGAAAGAGATCCTTAGGGAGGGAGATTAATACAGAATGGAGGTACAGGAGAGTAAAGGAAAATAGCAAGATATAATTGATCAGATTGGGAAAATGGGAAAAGGGGATACTACTTTGGAAAGGGTGAGGGAAATAAACACAGGAAAAGGGAACTGGGCAAAATAACAATGTATATAGCTGAAAAACCAAGCAGACCATACTACTAACTGTTTACCTAAAGAAAAAGTTATAATGAACATAATTCAGTATATAAATATACATATACATATATATATATTTTAATTTTTATTTTGCAATACAATTAAGTTCTACATATCAGCCACAGATTCCCTTGTTCTCCCCCCTCCCGGCCCCCTCACCTTCCCCCCAGCCCGCCCCCCATTCCAATCTCCTCCAGGGCAAAGCCTTCCCCACAGACTGAGATCAACCTGGTGGACTCAGTCCAGGTAGGTCCAGTCCCCTCCTCCCATGCTGAGCCAAGGGACCCTGCATAGGCCCCAGGTTTCAAACAGCCAACTCATGCAATGAGCACAGGACCCGGTCCCACTGCCTGGATGCCTCCCAAACATATCAGGCCAATCAACTGTCTCACCCACTCAGAGGGCCTGATCCAGTTGGTGACCCCTCAGCCATTGGTTCATATTTCATGTGTTTCCGTTTGTTTGGCTATTTGTCTCTGTGCTTTATCCGACCTTGGTCTCAACAATTCTCTCTCATATAAACCCTCCTCATTCTCGCTAATTGGACTCCCAGAGATCCACCTGGGGCCTAGTCATGGATCTCTGCCTCCAGATCCATCAGTAGTTGGATGAGGTTTCTAGCACGACAATTAGGGTGTTTGGCCATCCCATCACCAGAGTAGGTCAGTTCGGATTGTCTCTCGACCATTGCCAGCAGTCTGTTGTGGGGGTATCTTTGTGGATTTCTGTGGGCCTCTCTAGCACTTTGTTTCTTCCTATTCTCATGTGGTCTTCATTTACCATGGTCTCCTATTCCTTGTTCTCCCTCTCTGTTTTTGATCCAGCTGGGATCTCCCACTCACCCAAGCTCTCTTTCCCTCGACCCTCGCCCTTCACTACCCCCACTCCTGTCCAGGCTGTTCATGTAGATCTCATTCCATTTCTCTGTCATTGGGCGATCCCTGTGTCTTTCTTGGGGTCCTGTTTTCCAGGTAGCCTGCCTGGTGATGTGAGTAGCAGTCCAATCATCCTTGTTCCACATCTAGTATCCTGTTATGAGTGAGTACATACCATGTTTGTCTTTCTGAGTCTGGGATACCTCACTCAGGATGATTTTTTCTAGATCCAACCATTTGTCTGCAAACCTCATGATGTCACTGTTTTTCTCTGCTGAGTAGTATTCCATTGTGTATATGTACCACATTTTGTTTATCCATTCTTCCGTTGAAGGGCATCTAGGTTGTTTCCATGTTCTGGCTATTACAAACAACGCTGATATGAACATAGCTGAACAAGTGCTCTTGTGGTGTGGTTGAGCATTCTTTGGGTATATGCCCAAGAGTGGTATAGCTGGATCTTGGGGGAGATGGATTCCCAATTTTCTAAGAAATCGCCATATTGATTTCCAAAGTGGTTGTACAAGCTTGCATTCCCACCAGCAGTGGAGGAGAGTTCCCCTAGCTCCACATCCTCTCCAGCATAAGGTGTCTTCAGTGTTTTTGATCTTAGCCATTCTGACAGGCATAAGGTGGTATCTCAGAGTTGTTTTGATTTGCAATTCCCTGATGATTAGGGATGTTGAGCAATTCCTTAAATGTCTTTCAGCCATTTGAGTTTCCTCTGTTGAGAATTCTCTGTTTAGTTCTATAGCCCATTTCTTAATTGGACTGTTGGGCATTTTGATGTCTAATTTCTTGAGTTCCTTATATATTCTGGATATCAGTCCTCTGTCAGATGTGGGATTGGTGAAGATCTTTTCCCATTCTGTAGGCTGTCGCTTTGCTTTGTTGACCGTATCCTTTGCCCTACAAAAGCTTCTCAGTTTCAAGAGGTCCCATTGATTGATTGTTTCTCTCAGTGTCTGTGCTACTGGTGTTCAATTTAGAAAGTGGTCTCCTATGCCAATGTGTTCAAGACTACTTCCTACTTTCTCTTCTAGCAGGTTCAGAGTAGCTGGATTTATGTTGAGGTCCTTGATCCACTTGGACTTAAGTTTTGTGCACGGTGATAGATATGGATCTATTTGCAGCCTTCTACATGTTGATATCCAGTTTTGCCAGCACCATTTGTTGAAGATGCTTTCTTTTTTCCATTGTGCACTTTTGGCTTCTTTGTCAAAAATTATTTGTTCATAGGTGTGCGGATTAATATCAGGGTCTTCAATTCGATTCCATTGGTCCACATGTCGGTTTTTATGCCAGTACCAAGCTGTTTTTATTACTGTAGCTCTATAGTACAGCTTGAAGTCAGGGATCGTGATGCCTCCAGAGGTTGTTTTATTGTACAGGATTCTTTTGGCTATCCTGGGTTTTTTGTTTTTCCATATGAAGTTGAGTATTATTCTTTCCAGGTCTGTGAAGAATTGTGTTGATATTTTGATGGGGATTGCATTGAATCTGTAGATTGCTTTTGGTAAGATTGCCATTTTTACTATGTTAGTTCTGCCTATCCATGAGCATGGGAGATCTTTCCATTTTCTGACATCTTCTTCAATTTCTTTTTTCAGGGACTTAAAGTTCTTGTCATATAGGTCCTTCACTTGCTTGGTTAGTATTACCCCAAGGTATTTTATGTCATTTGTGGCTATAGTAAAGGGTGATGTATCTCTGATTTCCTTCTCCGCTTTTTTGTCCATTGTATATATGAGGGCTACTGATTTTTTTGAGTTGATCTTGTATCCTGCTATGTTGCTGAAGGTGTTTATAAGTCATATCAGTTCCTTGGTGGAATCTTTGGGGTTGCTCAAATATACTATCATGTCATCTGCAAATAGGGAAAGCTTGACTTCTTCCTTTCCAATTTGTATCCCCTTAATCTCCTTATGTTGTCTTATTGCTCTGGCTAGAACTTCAAGCACTATATTGAATAAGTATGGGGAGAGCGGACAGCCTTGCCTCATTCCTGATTTTAGTGGAATTGCTTTGAGTTTCTCTCCATTTAATTTGATGTTGGCTGTTGGCTTGCTGTAAATTGCCTTTATTATGTTTAGGTATGTTCCCTGTATTCCTGATTGCTCCAAGACCTTTATCATGAAGGGGTGTTGGATTTTGTCAAATACCTTTTCAGCATCTAGTGAGATGATCATGTGGTTTTTTTCTTTGAGTTTGTTTATATGGTGTATCACATTGACACACTTTCGTATGTTGAACCATCCTTGCATCCCTGGAATGAATCCTACTTGATCATAGTGGATAATTGTTTTGATGTGTTCTTGGAGTCTGTTTGTCAGTATTTTATTGAGTATTTTTGCATCAATGTTCATGAGGGAGATCAGTCTGTAGTTCTCTTTCTTTGTTGTATCCTTGTTTGGTTTGGGAATCAGGGTAATTGTAGCCTCATAGAAGGAATTTGGTAATGTTCCTTCTGTTTCTATTGTATGGAACAATTTAGAGAGTATTGGTATTAACTCTTCTTTGAAGATCTGGTAGAATTCTGCACTGAAACCATCTGGTCCTGGGCTTTTTTTGGTTGGGAGACTTTTAATGACTGTTTCTATTTCGTTAGGGGTTATTGGACTATTTAAATAGTTTATCTGGTCTTGATTTAATTTAGGTATGTGGTACCTATCCAGAAAATTATCCATTTCTTTTAGGTTTTCCAGTTTTGTGGAATAGAGGTTTTTGAAGTATGACCTGATGATTCTCTGGATTTCCTCAATGTCTGTTGTTATGTCCCCCTTTTCATTTCTGATTTTGTTGATTTGGATGCTCTCTCTCTGTCTTTTGGTTAGTTTGGATAAGGGCTTGTCTATCTTGTTGATTTTCTCAAAGTACCAACTCTTTGTTTCATTAATTTTTTGTATTGTTCTCTTTGTTTCTATTTTATTGATTTCAGCTCTCACTTTGATAATTTCCTGGCATCTATTTTTCCTGGGAGACTTTGCTTCTTCCTGTTCTAGAACTTTCAGGTGTGCTGTTAAGTCACTAGTGTGAGATTTCTCCAGCTTATTTATGTGGGCGTTTAGTGCTATGAATTTCCTTCTTAGTACTGCTTTCATAGTGTCCCATAGGTTTGGATATGTGGTGTCTTCATTTTTGTTGATCTCTAGGAAGTCTTTAATTTCTTTCTTTATTTCTTCCTTAACCCATTGGTGATTCAGTTGGGTATTGTTCAGTTTCCATGAGATTGTAGGTTTTCTGTAGTTTTTGTTGTTGTTGAAATCCAACTTTAGACCATGGTGGTCTGATAGAACACAGGAGGTTATTCCAATTGTTTTGTATCTGTTTAGATTTGTTTTGTGACCAAGTATGTGGTCGATTTTAGAGAAGGTTCCATGGGGTGCTGAGAAGAAGGTATATTCTTTTTTGTTAGGATGGAATGTTCTGTAGATGTCGATTAAGTCCATTTGAGTCATGACATCAGTTAAGTCCTTTATTTCTCTGTTAAGTTTCAATTTGGGGTATCTGTCCAGTGGTGAAAGTGGGGTGTTGAGGTCTCCCACTATTAATGTGTGGGGTTTTATATGTGATTGAAGCTTTAATAATGTTTCTTTTACATATGTGGGTGCCCTTGTGTTTGGGGCATAAATGTTCAGAATTGAGACTTCATCTTGGTGGATCTTTCCTGTGATGAGTATGTATTGCCCTTCTTGATCTCTTTTGATAGATTTTAGTTTGAAGTCTATTTTTCTGGATATCAGGATGGCTACACCCGCTTGTTTCTTAAGACCGTTTGATTGGAAAGTCTTTTCCCAGCCTTTTATTTTTAGGTACTGTCTATCTTTGAATTTGAGATGTGTTTCTTGTATGCAGCAGAAAGATGGGTCCTGCTTTCGTATCCATTCTGTAAGCCTATGTCTTTTTATAGGTGAATTAAGTCCATTGATATTGAGGGATATTAATGTCCAGTGATTGTTCATTCCTGTTATTTTTTGGTGGTGATGTGTGTGTACTTTTCTTCGTTGGGGTTTACTGCTGTGGCTTTATCTATTGCCTGTGTTTTCGAGGTTGTATCTGACTTCCTTAGGTTGGAATTTTCCTTCTAGTGCTTTCTGTAGGGCTGGGTTTGTGGATAAGTATTGTTTAAATCTGGCTTTGTCATAGAATGTCTTGTTAACTCCATCTATGATGATTGAAAGTTTTGCTGGGTATATTAGTCTAGGCTGACATCCATGGTCTCTTAGTGTCTGCATTACATCTGTCCAGGACCTTCTGGCTTTCAAAGTCTCCATTGAGAAATCGGGTGTTATTCTGATAGGTTTGCCTTTATGTGTCACTTGGCCTTTTTCCTTTGCTGCTCTTAATATTCTTTCTTTATTCTGTATGTTTAATTGTTTAATTATTATGTGGCGAGGGGAATTTTTTGGGGGGTCTAGTCTGTTTGGTGTTCTATAGGCTTCCTGTATCTTCATAGGCATTTCCTTCTTTAAGTTGGGAAAGTTTTCTTCTATGATCTTGTTGAATATATTTTCTGTGCCCTTGAGTTGGTATTCTTCTCGTTCTTCTACCCCTATTATTCATAGGTTTGGTCTTTTCATGGTGTCCCAAATTTCTTGGACATTTTGGTTCATGACTTTGTTGACTTTAGTGTTTTCTTTGACTGATGAATCTATTTCTTCTATTGTATCTTCAACGCTAGAGATTCTCTCTTCCATCTCTTGCATTCTGTTGATTATACTTGCATCTGAAGTTCCCAATCGTTTTCTCAGATTTTCTATTTCCAGCATTCCCTCTGTTTGTGTCTTCTTCATTTTTTCTATTTCCCTTTTCAGGTCTTGGACTGTTTCCTTCATTTGTTTCATTGATTTTTCTTGATTTTCTTTCAGTATTTTATTGTTCTCTTCCAGAACTTTTTTGATTTCTTCTAATTTGTTTGCCCTTTCCTCTAGTTGTTTACAGCATTCTTCACATTTTTTTGTCTTTTCCTCTACACGAGCTTCTTCATGATGACATTCATAAGACTATTTTCTTCTGCTTCTTCCAATTTCTGATGTTCAGGTCTAGGTGTTGGAGGAGGGCTAGGGCCTGGTGATGGTGTATTGCTATTCATTTTGTTGTATGTGTTTCTGCCTTGACGTCTGCCCATCTCCTTGTGGTTCTTTCTTGGCCTTATCCGCACACTTGGTTCAGACAGAGCTGACAGATTCAGGAAGTCTCTCTCTCTTGTCCAGATGGGAGCTCTCTTGTCCAAATCGGAAGTCCGGGGCAGGATGGGAGCTCCTGTTCAGAAGGGAAGTCCAGGGGAGGATGGGTGCTCTCCTCTCTCTCTCTCTCTCTCTCTCTCTCTCTCTCTCTCTCTCTCTCCTCCAAACGGGAAATCCGGGCAAGATGGGAGCTGGGGGCCAGCCTCTAAGTCTCAAGAAGAGGCTTGGGGCTCAGGCAGATGGGCGTGGGGGCAGGGCGTGGAGACTGCAGGGTCTGCCAGGGGTCTTGGAGAAGGGGATCCTTCCCAGTGGGGCTAGAAGGGAACTTGCCCAGTGACCAGAACCTGAGGCCAAGTTGGACAGGTCTTCCCGGGAGTGGCTGGTGCCCAGGGATGGGGTTGGGGGCAAGTTAGGGGACTCATCTGTGCTTCAGAAGGGAAGTCTGGGGCAAGATGGGAGCTGGGAGCTGGGAGCCGGCCTCTAAGTCTCAGGAAGAGGCTTGGGGCTCAGGCGGATGGGGGTGGGGGCAGGGCGTGGAGACTGCAGGGTCTGCCAGGGGTCTTGGAGAAGGGGATCTTTCCTGGTGGGGCTAGAAGGGAACCTGCCCAGTGGCCAGAACCTGGGGCCAAGTTGGACAGGTCTTCCCCAGAGTGGCTGGTGCCCAGGGATGGGGTCCGGGGCAAGCTAGGGCACTCACCTGTGCTTCAGAAGGAAAGTCCAGGGCAAGATGGGAGCTGGGGGCCGGCCTCTAAATCTCAAGAAGAGGCTTGGTGCTCAGGCAGATGGCGTGGGGGCAGGGCGTGGAAACTGCAGGGTCTGCCAGGGGTCTTGGAGAAGGGGATCCTTCCCAGTGGGGCTAGAAGGGAACTTGCCCAGTGACCAGAACCTGAGGCCAAGTTGGACAGGTCTTCCAGGGAGTGGCTGGTGCCCAGGGATGGGGTCTGGGGCAAGCTAGGGCACTCACCTGTGCTTCAGAAGGGAAGTCCCAGTTTTGAAATCTTGAACTGGTTCCCTCATTTGTTTAATTGCTTTCTCTTGGCTTTCAAGTGATTTACTGATTTCTTCCCATTTTTTGTTCGACTTTTCCTCGACTTCTTTTTTTATTTCCTCTTTTAAGATCTCTAATATCTTCTTAAAGTCATTTTTATGGTAGATATTTTCCGTGTCTTCTGTGTTGGGATGTTCAGGTCTTGCTGATGTAGGTTCAGATGGAACCATAATGGTTTTTACGGTTTTGATTGTATTTTTGCACTGGCATCTACCCATCTCTTTCTCCACTTGGTGCAAGTGGTGTCTGTATCTGAGAGAGCCTCTCTTGGTCTGATTAATACTCTTGATCCAGTGGGAGCTCTTGGTCTAGTCAATGCTGATGAACTTTTTGTCTCACGATCAGCTTAGTCCAACTGGCACTAGTGGGCTCTGTCTCAGGGAGCAGCTGCAGTCTTACCATGTGGTAGATGTGGTAGTGTGACCTGTGTGCAGGATGTCTGCCTGTCTACTGGACTCTTAGCCCAGTTGGGTGCTGGCAGGCTCTATCTCAGAAAACAGTTGCAGTCTCAGAGGGTGGGTGGGTTTGAGGAGCTGGGGCTTTGGTTACAGGGTCTGATGGGGGATGGGAGTAGTCTGACCTGTGTGTAGGAGGTCTGCCTGCCAACTGGCCTGAAACTGGAACTCCAATGGGTGAGGGTGTAGGGGCATAGGGTTGTGCCCCTTGACCCAAAGCCTAAGGGGTGGGACGTGTTTTCGAGTATGAGGATAAAGACTCACCTCTTAGTCCAGCCAGGTGCTGGCAGGCTCTGTCTCAGGGAACAGTTGCAGTCTCAGAGGGTGTGTCCTGACTGTTTTCTTAAGGTGACCCTTTTCCACCCATATTTCCACAACATTGTCAGACCAGACATGTCACTTGAATTGTAGTGTCTACATATGAGAGGTAATAAACTACACCTTGCTCTCTGAGATTCAATGGAATTTCATCAATATTTGATACTTCATGTCTCTGAGATTTAACATTTTCTTACAGAATGTAGAACAAGTCTTCCTTCTGAATCCCAGTTTGTGGAATCAGCATGGTTTTTCTGATATACTTTATGTTACAAAGAAGTTCTTGTGTGATTTGTCCTTAAAAATTTTTACATATGTATTCCTGTAAATGGTCTTATGATTACAAGAACTTATGGAAGAAAAATGTGGCCAGATTAATGAGTTTGATTTTTCACCCTAAAAAGGTCTTTCTGAGATAGCCTTATTGTCCACCTGTATATTTCTTGACAAACATTATTGTTGGTTTGATTACACAGGATTAGGGCATGTGTCCCCACTAGCACTGTGATTTGGATTCTTCTGCCTCAACTGCTTGAACACTGATTCTCTATCTTACTCATAATACACTAACTTGCTATTGCAATTACTCATGTTGTGGGGACAGCCAAACATAAAATTATTTTTGTTGCATCTTCATTATTGTAATTTTGATACTTTGATGAATTGTAATATATAGCTTATTGCAGGATATAGGATGCCTGTGTACGGGCCACTTGGCCTCCAAAGCAGTTGAGACCCACAGGTTGAGAACAAGTGCATTTTAATGTTGGATTACACACATAAGCCACAATGGGCATCAAAAACTGAACCTTTGATTTTACTTGGTGTGTGTGATTTTTTCATTTTGTTGTCTTTAGAAAAGCTCTCATGTAGGCAAGGGTGGCATGGAACACACTATCTACCAAAGAAGGACTGAACTTATAATCCTCCTGACCACATCTCCCAGGTGCTATGATGCAGGAATGCTCCATGCCATCAGGATATCTCATTGTTATTAGCTGAATTCTGTTTTCTGACACTCACATGTACAGGTCTTAACCCCCAAACCTAGGATATGACCTTGTTTAGAAACATATGGAAAACTGTGGTTCTATTCCAAAATTCTCTAATCCCACAAAGGCTACAATCTCTAAAGATAAAAAGGCTAAGAAATCCCCACCATCACAATTCAGGAATCTTCAATACTAAAATCTTGAGAGACTAAATCCCCCCAATGTACAAGTCTCATGAGAAAAATAAAAAGACTGGGGAACATATCATAAGGAAAGGGATCAGAAAGCCAAATGCTGGGGAAAGGATCAGCCACAAGGTATTCCAACAAAAAGAACTTCAAAGTGGCCAGGTGGAGATGGCATACCCCTTTAATCCCAGCACAGTGGGAGGCAGACCAGGCAAATCCCTTTGAGTTTGAGTCCAGCCTGGTCTACAGAGCAAGATCCAGGACAGGCACTAAAACTACATGGAGAAACCCTGTCTTGAAAAAATAAAAACAAAAAAAAGAACTTCAATAACAAAATGTATAAATTGTATTGGTATTCATGTCAGCTCATTCTGTTTTTTAATAAATTGAAGGCTCCTGGTGACTAGCTGTAAGGCTGTACTATGTACATCAGGGGAATATCATGGTTTGCCACAACACGTCTACAGGTTACTTGAACTCAGCTAGGCTTCCACCTGGAAATCACCAACACATACACAGATGCCAACATCTCAGTCAGCCTATGCTTGTCTTCAATGCTGCACAGAATCCTGTTTTACAATATACATATTAGTCCTTTTTCCTTTCTGTAAGGTATTTTTTAGAGTTCATTCGTTGAAAACATTTGCCAATTGCCTTCTATTTGTCATTACTCGTGGTCAGCATCCATACAGCCCCCTCTATTCCATAAGTTTCTAGGGACCTGTTGATAGAACTTTGAAGATTACAGTGGGACTATAATGGAACTGATAAAGATGGCTCGTTTGAGCTACTGTGAGCAACTGAAGGTTTTTTACTCTACATCAGGACCCTGTCCAACCTGTGGGGGCACATTCTTGAACATTAAGCAGTAATCACTCATAGCATGGGAGATGGCTGAGAGGGCAATGCATTTATATTGCAAGCCTGAGACTTGGGATTGAAACTTTAATGGGGTACCAAAGTCAGAGGCAATGGCAGGGCACTGACATGAACCTGTAGAGATAAGGGCTGCAGAGCAGAGAATGTTTGGAATCTGTAGTACCAGACATACTTATGTACAAAGCTCCTAACAAGAAAGACACTGTCTCAAACAAGGCAAAAATAAAGAACTGACAACACAGTCCTCTATTGTCCATTCATGCTGTGGAACTGAGGCCAAAATAAAAGCAGACAAAAACTCACAAAATCACAAGCACAGGCCACACAAAATATACATGAGAGGCAATCGTATTACATTTCCATTCATTTATTTAATATATATCAGGCAAAATTTATAAGCTATTTAAGGCTTTAGAAAAATATTACTTAACATAAAACAGACTCATCTTCTTTGTCCACACAGACAGATGGAAAAATCGAGAAGTTACAAATCATGTCTTTAAAGGATACATACTGTTTAGAAGCTACATGCTTCTTCATCTACAGATGAAACAGTAAGCTGGAGCCCTGCTATCATCTGGTGAGGAAGGTACACATTTCAGTCTGCTTTGTGGCAATTCCTCCGGTGACGGTGGTATGTGGATGACTGACGGAAGCTACGGTTACACAGGGAGCAGGTGTAGGGCTTCTCTCCTGTGTGAATCCTCTCATGAGCTTTCAAATTGGTTTGATTGCTGAAAGACTTTCCACATGTACTACATTCGAAAGGTTTATTTTCCTGGTGTATGACCTTATGTACTCTCAGGTCTGAGCGAGTATAGAAGCCCTTATGACATGTTTTACAGGCAAATGACTTTTGCTTCTTGTGTATTCTCTGGTGGGCCACAAGCCTACTAGGATATTTAAAGGTTCTGGGACATTCCTCACATTTGTATGTCTTTGGGTCTCTGAGGGGTCTCTTTTGGCCACCCCCACGTGTGGAGCTTGCATCAGGATTCTGGCAGTCTTCTATCTGCTCTGGACTGGAGGTCATCTCTGGTTGTACCTCCATAGGGACATCTTCAGAAGAAGTTCCTCTATGAAATTCTTCCTGGTACCTAGAGGTGACTTGACTTGTTCTGCTTAAATCCAGAGGATTTCCATCAGAAACACTTCTGTCTTTAGGTTCATTAAACTCAAAATGTTGGATAAGGGACAGGGAGTCCATCTCTTTTCTAGGACATCTATCCCCATCATTTACATCACTATTAATCCAGCCATTGTTTTGGCTATCTTCCCAGTCTTCATGTCCTGTGGAAATAAGACAGTCTATGAAACTGTGCCCAGGAAAAGATCCCGACAAAACACCTTTCCTCTGTGCAGCTTCCTGACACTTACCTGTTGTCAATAACATGTCTTGGGGGATTGGCAAGGGTATCCTTGCACTCTCTTGTATTGAACTTCTTGCTGATTGCTGCTCTTTCAGAAGGTTTATGGTTTCTTCTAAAGACATGTTCTTAGAAAAGAAGGCTTCCTGCCTCTGCATGGAGGTGAGAACCTATAAACAAAGCCAGAGGACCATTGCCAATGAATCTGTGGATTTGTGCATGAGTGAAAACCTGTCCTCTAACTGATTGCACGGGATCACTGAACTATTAGTTAGGTCATTTGTCTATCTCTCATCTCTTATGGTGTTATTCAGTCATTCACAAGTTATGTTTTCTAAAGTCCTTATTCACAATGTATTTGCAAGTGTTGAGTCAATGTACCAAGGGAAAAGGTAAGATTAGGTTTCTGCAATGTCTAGCCACAACATTTTCTTCACCTGGTCAATGCATTGAACAAGGAAAGGTATTCTTGTTCCAATTCAGAAAATAGAGACTTACTCCATCAAAAAAGGCTTCTCATTTTTTTCCAAGGACTGTCCCCATTCCACCCAATCTAGGGCAACTATAATGAAATAGCTGGTTTACTGAGAAGACACCAAGGCTAGGTAGGACATATCAAGGAGGGAGGTAGTCTGGAGATCGAGAAGACCCAAAGGAGCCTGTAAAAATTCTGACAGAGACTTGCCTGTGGGCCTTGCACCTCTAGGGCCTCCTCTGTTAATTGATGGGTGTTATCTGTTCTAATAATTTTTTTCTGTTTAACAAAGAATTGTATGGCTATTGTTTCTCTGTATCTCCTTAATTTGTAGCTCCTTATTTTTCCTCCTTCTCTTGCACCCAGGATCTATAGTTATTAATCAGTGCCCAGAACCCTTAATATTTCTGTAGTCTTTGTCTGAAAGATGGCTGCTATGCTAGAAGCTCCTTATTCAGCCTTTGATTAGTAATAGTTAGTTTTTTTTATGAAATTCTTAGGATGTTACAGTAACTGTGTAATTGATGTCCTTTTGGTGTCCTGGTATCATATTGGCAATTGTAACTTTCTGCTTTCATGCGTATGACTCTGACATTTTCATTCCCAGATAGCTGAGGATTTCCCATCCCCCACTTATGGCCATTAGTCTGTCAGTGGTCCCTATCTCTTCCACTGTCACTTCACTTTGCTGTGGGAGTGGGTTTTATTTCCAATACCTATATTTTTGGTTGCTAAATTTAAATACTAACTCTAGATAAAAACCCTTGGTTGATGATGCCCCTAGTAGCATAGCTCTATTTCTAAGGGGTGTTGTTTTCTATTATTAAGTCCTTAATACAACTTACATCTGACTGAAACCCTTCTAACACATATATTGTCTCCACCTAAACATGCTGTCTCTGCTGTTAGGAACATGACAGCACTTTATTTGGAATTCAGTTTCAATCATGAAATGATCAGTTTAAAACAAAATCAAAGGAGTGAAATGTGGAATAAAACAAATTGAAATGACAACATGTGCTTAGAGTAAAAACCTGAAATAAACATCAGGGTGTGGTGGTGGACAGCTTTAATCCAGTACTTGAAGTGCTGGGAAAATATAGTTCCTCTGAATCCTACTCAAGCCAGTTGAACAAAAGTCAGTCCCAAATGGGAAAAAAAAACCCTAAAGAAGCAATGAAACAAGCCAACTAATATCCAAATTTAAAGTTTAAGGCAATAAGAAGTTATTTCAACCATGACATTTAGAAATGGATGTATGGAATGATTGAAAAATGTCACCACCTTGACCATTTCGGAGAGTAACTGAGAATTATGCAAACCTAGAAATTTAAAGAAGTTTCAATGTAGTTTCATCCAAATTAAGAATTTCAGTTCTAAAACTTTGAATTGCAGCCCTTTATTATTCATCAGGACTTTTCTTAGGGGTGTGTTGGTGTTGAATGCTCATTTAATAGCCACATTTCAGCATCAGAAATCATATTCTACATTCCTGCACAATGAGTTTTTTACATAGGAACTTAATGGCATGTTATAATGACAATTTAGAAAACCATTAAGTCAATTAGATCCCCAGTTTCCACAGCCCAGGTCCTGGAATAACAGACTAGGTCTGAGAGCCAGAATTTTAAGTGTGTGCTGCAATTCCAACTAAACACTCATAATTACAATATAAAATCACCTACCTAAATTAGCCATCTTCCAATCCCAGCCAGGGTCTCTATTCTAAACCCTTACAAGCTTTGCTCAAATATCATCTCCCAGTCTCCCTATCACCATGTAAAGAATCTAAATATAATTGTATCAGTCAAAAGAGCTAGGAGCTTCTTAAACTTATAATCCCATTAAATTTGTATCACATTTACAGTAGTAAATAATCTCTATTGTAAATAATTGTTGGAGTGGGACAGCCTCACATATAAAATAACTACATCTTCTTACTTTTCCCCAAATATAAATGACTGTCTTGATTGATAACTTAACCATCTCTCAACCAAGGTACTCACCATGATGGGAGGCTTCAAGCACTCATCAGTCAGATCCTCCATGAATCTCCCCAGGTTTCTGCCATTTGATTCCCACTTCTCTTTCAAGACAGACTTGTCCTTGTAGTGCCCAGTTTTGAGAAACTCAGCCAAGACCAGCTGAGAAATCATCTGCTCCTTGCTACGCTTTTCTGGCTTCAACCAGGAGGTAAACCACTTCCACATTGCTTGCAGTTCCTGCTTTGCACAGTAACCATTGTCATTTGTGGGAAAGTTGAGCTGAGCAGTTGAGAAGTTACAGATATCTTCTTCCCACTGTAGAGAAGTATCCTGGCTTGGAAGGAAGTTCCTGTTGTCTAATACAAGGCCACTTTCTGGTGACTGGGGTTTAAAGGAGTTGTTTTGCTGTGAAGCCATTCTGTCGAGACTCCTCAAAAATTCAACTTTCTCAGTCAAGTATCTCTCTTGTGACTTGATGTTCTATTTAAGAAAGTTGTGAATATGTTAAAGCTATAAATTAAACTTGACATAATTAAATAAAAACAACTAAGAGTCTTATCACAGATGGTTTCTATCTTATTGAGGATTTACTATTGTTGTGAAAGACACCATAACCACAGCAACTCTAATAAAGGAAACATTTCATTTTGGTGGCTCACTTACAGTTCAGAGGTTCAGTCACTCATTTTGGGGAGCATGGCCTCAGAAAGTCAGAGGTGGTGCTAGAGCTGAGCCTGATACACAGTACATCAACAGATATACTCTTACCCATTGATTGAAGCTTGAGAAAAAGACCTCAAATCCAACCTCAATAGTGACTCAATTACTCCAGATGGTGTGGTCCACACTAAAGGTGTGCCCTCCACGTCAAGGTCTGGATTAAAGGCATGTTTCATTCAGTCTTCTACAACAAGGCCACACCTATTCATAGTGCCACTCCCTATGAGTTTATGGGTCCCAGATACATTCCAATAACCACAGTTTCATTATTTCTTGACACTAAATACTTCAACAAAGTCCTACACAATTTATTCTAGAGACCAGAACAAAGAGATGTGAGTGTAACAGTCCATGACTCATCAGAGAGGAACAACCTGGGTTGAAGATGGTATGACCTGAAGGAAGAGAATAGCAAGGTGTTCAGTAGCACAGGGCTATCTGTTCCTTCCCTATAAAAGGTGAAGTTGTAGTTGCTGAACCTCAAATACTAAGATTCACCCTTGTCTCCCATTCTAAAGAGCCACAAAGCTAAACATTCATAAGAAAAACTTTGAAACTGAATGACCAACAACCTTTAACTCACAGCACAGCCAAGATAAGTTTATAAAAAAAAAGAATATTGCTATCCTTCAGAATTTTAATGTTTAAATCCTTGATCAGAAAGGTTGAAAGGACCACACTATATCTTTGAGATCTCCCAAAATTGTGAAGCAGCATCTCCCAAACCCCACAAATATTCACAAAACACACATACTCAAGCAACAAAGAAGTCAAATGTTCCTATTCTACAGTTACTTGTCTCTACAGTGAATTTCTCCAGTGATTCCAGCTGGCACTAGGAGCCGATGTGTCTCCAGGTCACAGCTCTTCTTCATCTGAGGTTCTGTTCAAGTTGACTTCCTTTTATAGTGCCTGGCTTCAGTGATTCAATCTGAGATGCCAATCATTTGATAATAAGATTGGACCACACCTCCTGCTTGTGGGTGTGGCAGTCAACACTTTCATCCTAGCATTCAGTAAGTGGACTGAAGGGTCTCCAGTCCCAGAACAGCCTGGTAGTGTAGGAAGACCAGTGAAAAGCCTTACTAGAGCAGAAAAAAACAAGCTAACCAAATGGGAAAGATACTTGCCCCTCTGATTGAATTACACATGGAATCCTCCCTCAGCCCCAGCTCTGCATCTCTATGCAATCCTGGATTATGCCATGGAAGGAGAACACATCCAAAGCAAGCATAGTCAGTCACTGCAGTGAAAGGGGACAGTAACACAATGAAAGGAATTATAAAGATTGTCATTCACCTACTATGACTTCTGACATACAACTCATTCCAAACTGGTTAAAAATTTCTGATATCCAGAGGGTTTGGAATTCAAATGGTGTAGTGAACAAGGTAAAGCCTTGGCAGTAGAATGAGACACACAGAGAGAAGAGCCTAGGAGGTGTCTGAAGCACAACATAGAAAAGCCAGCCTTTCCTGGGCTCATCTCTAGGAACAAAGTGGAGATGTTTGACTTGTTTTACATGATGTACGATAGATATGTGAGGAGGATTGTAGTTTAGGGTGGAATTAAAATGTATATACAAAATGAATATTTTCGTATGGTGATATTTTAATTGTGCTGAAAAGTGATTTTATTTGTATGTTAATAGATAAAGTTTGCATGGAGATCAGAGGTTATAGGGAGCCTGGAACAGAAATCAGGCAGTAGTAGACCAAGCCTTTAATCCAATGACATGGCAGGCAGAGTCTTTGTGTGGTCAAGGACACAGTCAAGCCTGGTGACACAAGCCTTTAATCCCAGTACCAACCATACAGACCTGGATGTCTGTATAGACAGGCAGTGACTAGGAAGACATGTGGCTGGTCTTAGCGTCAACGAGAAGGCAGAACAGGAAAGTAATAAAAGCTCAGGTTAGGCAGGATGAAGCTCTCTGGTGTAGGAAACTACAACTTGATGGTGAACTAAAGGGTAGTCACTGGCTCTTCACTAATTCTCTGATCTGTTCGGCTATTACTCCTATATTTGGCTCTGTGTTTCTTATTTATTAAGACTGTTTAGAAATTTGTCTACATTTTACTGTCTTTTTTTCTTTGCTTTTCTAATTTTTTGGTGTTTGCTTGTTTTTTCAAATGGCTGCCTTGTTAGCCAGGTCTACTCACAAACTCATTAGGTTGTAGACAATGATCTTGCACTACAATTCTATGGCTTCATAGTACTCAGTGCTGGGGGCCCAGAGCTGTCTCACTACTTCAAGAATCCATTTTGGTTTTCTGTCTGTTCTTTACTGTCTTGTTGTTGCTGCTGTTCTGTTTTTTAAAACATTGTCTCACTACGTATCCCTGACTGGACTGTAACTCTTATGTAGTCCAGTTTAATTTCAAACTGGCAAATGCTTGCTCTGGAATTAAAGTGCAGGGATTAAAGGCTTGTGTCATCATGAATGAATTTCTCCATGCATGCTGATTGTTAGGTTGAATTGTTTCCTCTGATATCGACATGTTCGGATCTTATGCCCAAAGACTATGGTCTTATATCAAAATGTGCTGAATCCCAACAAATTGAAAGAACCTCAAATGCTATCATCCCAAAGAAGCCTTAAAGCTCAGTGACTAATATTTCTGAAGTCTGAAAACCATAACACTAAAATTGTGAATGTTTAAACTTCAAGCCGCAGTTCTTCTGGGAGAATGAAAAAATCCACATAATAGGAAAAAATGATCAAAGTTTGCAAATGGATTAACCAAAAGGTGTGAAAATGATTGAAACTTCAGTTTGTTGATAATATTCTGGGTTTTAGGTAATTAAAGCAATGTTGGCCAGAAGAAGCACTCCTATGAAAACATTTGTTCCCAGAGAATCATAAACATACCCCTGTGTTTCACTATTCATGAGAATTGCAGGGGACACAATTCAGCCTTACAATTCCAATGCTTGGAGAAAGTCAGGTTCCTTTAATCCCTACACACACCTTTAGTCCCAGCACTAAATAAACATAAGCAGGTGCATGTCTGAGTTGAGACCATCTCAGACTACGGAGTGAATTCCAGCTGGGGTTTCAGAGACAGAAAGTCTCTCAAACCAGAATTAAAGAGAAAAACAAACAAAAAGGATGCCTGAAGGAGAGAGGCAATCTTCAACCCCACATCCGAGGAGTAGAAGCCACAGAATTGTAGTGAAAGGCCACCCACAATGACTTTGTGAATTTATAAGAAGAATGGACTCAAAGTAAACATATTGTAACAACAAAATTAAAGATAGAGAAGTAAACAAAGGAAAAAAAAAGTAATCAAAGGAAAAATGAAGAGAGACCAAAAATCACCTTGCTCTTTTGGGCCACCCAATTTTAATTCCTCCGCAGATCACAGTCTTCATCTCATGTCTATCAAACCTCATGTTTTCCAAAGAGAAATACATGCCACTCTCTGTCCCAACAAAAATGAACATGCTTCAGCCTGTAGTTTTCCTATGTTGTATCTCAGACTCTCCTGGTTGCCTCCTGCCTTCTGTCTCATTCCAGTGCCAATGGTCCACTAGATTGAAGACTATTGATTTGACCTCTCCTGGCAACAATCAATCATAAATAGCTCCTTGGTTACTGATGGAAATTTAACAACTCTTATCAAAAGTACATTGAAAATGGAAGGAAGAATGAAGGATTAAATAAATAAAAAAGGAAAGAAAGAAGAAATGAAGAGAAGATTAGAAGATTGTACTTTAAGGTGCAAAGGTATTAAGCATTACTTTTGGGATCTGGAGGAAATAATTAGATTTTCATCAAAAAGGATGGATACAGTTCATTCTATGTCTAGTAGTAAATACCCAACAGTTCCTGTTAAAATATTTTTAAACTCAATTCTAGTCACAGCAATATAGTCAATTCACCCTACCCTGGAAAATCTCAAGTTTATCTTTATCTATATGTACATATGAAAGTAATTCTCACCTGCATACTGTGGGATGCCACAGTAGCAATTGCTGAGCTGAACCGCTGAGTCTGTCCTGTGTTGAGATGACACTCTTGCCCCAATTTATTGCTTTCTTATACCCTGGTCCCCTTTCCTACTACAGAAGTGGATTTCAACTCAACTCTCAATCTATAATATCATGTACATAAAGAAATGAAGAAATTTTAAATGACTCTCCACCAATTAGGTGTCAGCTCAAATGTGTACAAATCAAAAGAGCAAATCCAATGAATCAATCAGGAGGACTTCAGGAGAAAACATCTCTGTGAGTCAGCAGTTTCTCAAGGGATACAGAACATGCAAAGAGCCTGTGTTAAGAATATGAAGTTGCTGAATGTAGTGTTGTACCCAGAATCCCCAAAGATCACCAAGAGCCCAAATCTGATAAAAAATAAAAAAGAAAGCAAAGTCTTTTTACTGTTGTTGGGTATACCCTGGTGTCACTGTCTATCTGATGCAGCAGAGCAGGAGAGACCCAGAGTAGCAATGGGGCAGGGTTTTTATAGGGGTAAAGCAAGGGGTTCTTCTGGTCTTCAGACTACACAGGAACAGACTTGGGATTGATTTATGTGAGTGACAGTTATACTAGTAACTTTAGTTGGCTAGGGTTATTTTGGGGTTAGAGTTACCCATTTCTGGGCAGACATGGACCAGTCCCATGTTTTGTCCCTGAGCTGCTGTGGAGACTGGCTGGCCTAGCAAGTGCTGACTGTAGGGACTGGCTCAGTGGCACAGACTTGGTGTGTCCTATCTCCTGGTCCTGCTGGCAGGGGCCTCAGTGATTAACTGTCTTTTTTCATGGCCCTCCCAGAAACTAATAGCTCAGTTCATGAAACTGACATTGAGGCCTGATCTCTGAGAGAAGACTATGGTGGTATTGTGTTCCCCAAAATATTGTGTACCCTAATAAACATATCTGGGTTCAGAGAACAGAAAAGCCACTAGATACTTAGGATAGGCAGTGTTAGCACACACCTTTAATCCTAGCATTCCAGAGACAGAAATCCATGTGTTCAAGGATACAGCCAAGCATGCTGACACATGCCTTTAATCCCAGAAAGTGAACCTTTAATCCCAGGGAGTAATGGCAGAAAGCAGAAAGGTATATAAGGTGTGAGGACCAGAAACTAGAAGCATTGGGCTGGTTAAGCTTTCAGGTTTCAGAGCAGCACAGTTCAACTAAGAGCCATTCAGATATGAGGACTCAGAGGCTTCCAGTCTGAGGAAACAGGATCAGCAAATGAACTGGCAAGAACTTTTAAGTTTCCTGCTACATGTGGTGGCCAATGTTTGTGCTTCAAATTCACAAACACGCCGCTTGTCTGTGGCCTTGTAGGCCCCAGCTCAGACGCGAGCTGTACTTGGCCGGTTGTGGGGGCGCATGCTGGTAAGATTTACTGAAGAAGGCAGAGGGAGGAGGATCCTGAGTGTGAGGCCAACCTAGGAGAAGCTTTGGCTGGGGCCAAGCCACAAACAGTGGTGGGACCATGGAGGCAGTGGCTGCTGCTCCGAGTTGCTGGCTCCTTCTCATCTTATTGGTGACTGTGGTGATGCTTCTACCTGGGACAAAGGGTTTACTGATGCTTGTTCAGAGAATTGCCAGGACCATCGTGTTACAAGAAAACAGCGACAAGGTCAGTTTGGAAAAGATTGGCAAGACAGTTGCTGTGAAGATTTTCTCTTCTTGGGAAGAATGTTCATGGTTCCTGGAAACAGACATTTATGAGACTGTGTTTGCTCCAAACCACAGAGGAGGGACAAAAAAAAATTCTAAGGGGAACCATGACCACACCTAACAGTGACTTTGGAATCTTCAAAGGATGATAGGATCCCACAATGATGATTCCACATGGACTATGGTAAAGCCATTAAGCTGATTAACACCAAGGAAAGATCGGCTTTGGACTACAAACTGATCAGGACAATTTTGAGATGGCTAGCTGAGATGATTCAGCCTGACAGACTACTCAAGCAAGGACTTGAGGCAAGCCCTGAACTTTCCCATTATGCAGGGACTGGACAAATGATACAGGACTTGACAATTAACCCCAAAAATTTTCTTTTCAGGATTCCCTACAGATATCTTCACACCTAGAAAGCAGGAAGTAATTGTGCTGCTGGGGCTGGTTGTGATTGCCTGAAAGCAGCTGAGGAGACACGTGGTGCACAGGGAAACACCTTGTGATACTAGATTAAAGTACACAACAAGTTTACATATAAAGTCATCCAGGAAAGATTTCAAACCAAATTCTGACACTGTTTGTGGAATCCTTCTTGAGATAATAACCAAAAAGTTAGCAAAGATTAGGTGTTTTATAATCAGGTCCTTCAGCATCGAACACTTTTCAGTAAATATCTTAATGAAATAATGAAGCAGAAGTGATCAGTTGCCCAGGATTCCTATGGCTGTCTGGGAGAAGAGGATCCCTCCCCAATGCTACATTCTCAGGAGTCATTCTTTCTCTATCGAGAAAAAGAAAAAAGATATGGATAAATTACTGATATTAAAGAATCAAGGGGAGGAAACTTGATACCTTATGTTAAGGAATATTTTCTGTGGAGATAAATAATATAAATTTTAAACACTGAAGGCTTGAAACTATCCTGCATTCTCAACTTTGGAAACTGCTATTTATCAATCAAAAGCCTTTCCTTGTGTAGGCCAAATATTCCTCTTTGTGTTGGTATTGCTCAGTCTCCTTTTTCATTTTCTAATCTTTTAAAAAATATTTAAATTTATTTATGTGTATGTGTGTGAGCATGTGTGTATGTAACCATGTTTTTTAGTTCCTACAGAGATCAGAAGTGCCAGGCATTACAGGCTGTTGTGAGCCATCTGACACAGATGTTGTGACCCAATAGAAGTCTTCTACAAAACCAGCCAGTTATGAACTGCTGAGCCATCACTTCAGTTCCCTAGCACCTGGTATCTCCCTAGCCACATGATATCTCTTTCTATCATGATATCTCTTTCGTTGTTCTCCCACTCTGTCCCTGTTCCAGCTTGACCATCCCATTCCCTTATGTTCTCATCCCCCATCACTTACCCTCCATTGTCCCCCATCCCCATTTTACTCATGGAGGTCTCATCTATTTCCCCTTCCTGTGGCGATCCATGTGTCCAGCTTAGAGTCCTCCTTGTTACCTAGCTTCTTTGGAGCTGTGGGTTGTAGTCTGGTTTTACTTTGCCTTACATTTGGTATCCACTTATGAATGAGTACATACCATGTTTATATGTACTTCTGAGTCTGGGTTACCTCATTCAGGATAATATTTTCTAGTTCCATCCATTTGCCTGCAAATTTTATGATGTCACTGTTGTTACTGCTGAGTAGTACTCCATTGTGTATATGTACTACATTATCTTTATCCATTCTTCAGTTGAGGGATATCAAGGTGGCTTTCAGGTTCTGACTATTACAAATAATGCTGCTATGAACATGATTGAGCATGTGTCCTTGTGGTAAGATTGAGCATTCCTTGGGTATATGCCCAAGAGTGGCATAGTTGGGTCTTGCGGTAGATTGATTCCCAATTTTCTGAGAAACTGCCATACTGATTCCCAATTGGCTATACAAATTTACACTTGCACCAACAGTGGAGGAGTGTTCCCCTTGCTCCATATCCTCTCCAACATAAACTGTCTGCAGTGCTTTTCATTAGCCATTCTGACAGGTATAAGATGGTATCTCAGGGTGGTTTTGATTTGCATCTCCTAGATGACTAAAGATCCTGAGCAATTCTTTAAATGTCTTTCAGCCATTTGAAATTTGTCCTTTAAGAATTCTCTGTTTAGCTCTATAGATCATTTTTTAATTGGACTGTTCATTATCTTGATGTCTAGTTTCTTGAGTTCTTTACATATTTTGGAGATCAGCCCTCTGTCAGATGTGGGGTTGGTGAAGATCTTTTCCCATTCTGTAGGCTGTCATTTGGTCTTATTGACGGTGTACTTTGCTCTACAAAAGCTTCTCAGTTTCAGGAGGTCCCATTCATTAACTGTTGCTCTCAGTGTCTGTGCTACTGGTGTTATATTTAGGAAGTGTCTCCTGTACCAGTGTGTTCAAGGATACTTCGTAGTTTCTCTTGTATCAGGTTCAGTGTACCTGTTTTTTTTTCTATAAAATTTAAACCATTTATCTTTTTTTTATTTTGCAATACATTTCACTTCTACATATCAGCCACAGATTCCCTTCTTCTCCCCCCTCTAACCCCCTCAACTTCCCCCCAGCCCACCCCCCATTCCCACCTCTTCCAAGGCAAAGCCTCCCCCACGGACTGAGATCAACCTGGTAGACTCAGTGCAGGCAGGTCCAGTCCCCTCCTCCCAGGCCGAGACAAGCAACCCTGCATAGGCCCCAGGTTTCAAACAGCCAACTCAAGCAATGAGCACAGGACCCGGTCCCACTGCCTGGATGCCTCGCAAACAGATCAAGCCAATCAACTGTCTCACCCATTCAGAGGGCCTGATCCAGTTGGGGACCCCTCAGCCATTGGTTTTATATTGAGGTCTTGGATCGCCTGAAACTTGAGTTTTTTATTATTTTTTTAAAAATTTTTTTATTTAATTTTTTAAATTTTTATTTTGCAATACAATTCAGTTCTACATATCAGCCACTGATTCCCATGTTCTCCCCCCTCCGGCCCCCCTCACCTTCCCCACAACCCTCCCCCCATTCCCACCTCCTCCAGGGCAAAGCCTTCCCCACGGACTGAGATCAACCTGGTAGACTCAGTCCAGGCAGGTCCAGTCCCCTCCTCCCAGGCCGAGCCAAGCGATCCTGCATAGGCCCCAGGTTTCAAACAGCCAACTCATGCAATGAGCACAGGACCAGGTCCCACTGCCTGGATGCCTCCCAAACAGATCAAGCCAATCAACTGTCTCACCCATTCAGAGGGCCTGATCCAGTTGGAGACCCCTCAGCCATTGGTTCATAGTTCATGTGTTTCCATTCATTTGGCTATTTGTCCCTGTGCTTTATTCATCCTTGGTCTCAACAATTCTCGCTCATATAAACCCTCCTCATTCTCGCTAATTGGACTCCCAGAGATCCACCCGGGGCCTAGCCATGGATCTCTGCATCCAGATCCCTCAGCAGTTGGATGAGGTTTCTAGCACAACAATTAGGGTGTTTGGACATCCCATCACCAGAGTAGGTCAGTTCGGGCTATATCTCGACCATTGCCAGCAGTCTGTTGTGGGGGTATCTTTGTGGATTTCTGTGGGCCTCTCTAGCACTTTGCTTCTTCCTATTCTCATGTGGTCTTCATTTACCATGGTCTCCTATTCCTTGTTCTCCCTCTCAAAATGCAGTACATATACACAATGGAATACTACTCAACAGAGAAAAACAATGACATCATGAGGTTTGCAGACAAATGGATGGATCTAGAAAAAATCATCCTGAGTGAGGTAACCCAGACTCAGAAAGACAAACTTGGTATTTACTCACCCATAGGAGGATACTAGATGTGGAACAAGGATGACTGGACTGCTACTCACCAGGGAGGCTACCTGGAAAACAGGACCCCAAGAAAGACACGGGGATCGCCCAATGACAGAGAAATGGAATGAGATCTACATGAACAGCCTGGATAGGAGTGGGGATAGTGAAGGGCAAGGTGGAGGGAAAGAGAGCTTGGGGGAGCGAAAAATCCCAGCTGGATCAACAACAGAGAGGGGGACTTGAGTTTTGTGCATGGTGATAGATATTGATCTATTTGCAATCTTCTGCAAGTTGACATTCAGTTATGCCAGCACCATTTGTTGAAGATGCTTTCTTTTTTCCATTGTACAGTTTTGGCTTCTTTGTCAAAAATGAGATAGATGTGCATACATGTGTGGATTAATATCAGAGTCTTTATTTCTATTTCATTGGTCCATATGTCTGTTTCTATGTCAATACCAAGCTGTTTTCATTACTATAGCTCTATAGTAGAGCTTGATGTCAGAGATGGTAATGCCTCCAGAGGTGGTTTTGTTGTATAGTATTGTTTTAGCTATCCTGTGTTTCTTGTTTTTACAAATGAAGTTGAGTATTGTTCTTTCCAGGTCTGTGAAGAATTGTGTTGGGATTTTGATGGGGATTGCATTGAGTCTGTAGATTGCTTTTGGTATGACTGCCATTTTTACTATGTTGGTTTTACTATGACCATGGGAGATCTTTCCATTTTCTGATGTCTTCTTCAGTTTCTTTCTTCAGAACCTTAAAGTTCTTGTCATACAGGTCCTTCACTTGCTTAGTTAGGATTACCCCAAGGTATTTTATATTATTCGTAGCTATTGTAAAGGGTAGTGTTTCTCTGATTTCTTTCTCAACCTGGTAATCATTTTTATACAGGAGAGCTACTGATTTTTTTGAGTTAATCTTGAATCTTGCCACATTACTGAATGTGTTTGTCAGCTGTAGGAATTCTCTTGTAGAATTTTTGGGGTCACTTATGCATACTATCATATCTTCTGCAAGTAGAAAAATTTTGACTTCTTCTTTTCCAATTTGTATAACCTTGATCACTTTTTGTTGTCTTATTGCTCCTGAAAGAACTTTGAGTACTATTTTGAATAGATATTGGTAGAGTGGACAGCCTTGTCTTGTTCCTGATTTTAGTGGAATCACTTTGAGTTTCTCTCCATTTAATTTTATAGTGGCTGTCTGAATGCTGTAAATTGCCTTTATTATGTTTAGGTATGTTCCTTGTATTCCTGATGTCACCAAGATTTTTATCATGAAGGAGTATTGGATTTTGTCAAAGACTTTTTCAGCATCTAATGAGATGATCATGTGTTTTTTCTTTCAGTTTGTTTACATGGTGTGTTATATTGACAGATTTTCATATGTTGAATCATCCTTGCATCTCTGGGATGAAGCTGACTTGGTCATGGTGGATAATTTTTTGATGTGTTCTTGGATTTAGTTTGCCAGTATTTAATTCAGTATTTTTGCTTCAATGTTTATGAGGGAGAAGATTGGTCTCTAATTCTCTTTCTTTGTTGCATCTTTGTGTGGTATGGGTATCAGTGTAACTGTAGACTCATAAAAAAGAGTTTGGTAATGTTCCTTCTGTTTCTATTGTGTTGAATAATTTGAGGAGTATTGGTATTAGTTCTTCTTTGAAATTCTGGCAGAATTCTGCACTGAAACCATCTGGCCCTGGACTTGTTTTGACTGGGTGTCTTTTAATGACTGTTTCTATTTCCTTAGGGTTTGTAGGTCTATTTAAATTGTTTATCTGATCTTGATTTAATTTTGGTATGTAGCACCTATCCAGAAACATGACCATTTCTTTTAGATTTTCAATTTTGTGGAGTACAGGTTTTGAAGCATGACATGATGATTCTCTGGATATCCTCATTGTCTGTTGTTATTTTTGCTTGGTTTCTTTATTATTAGAAACATGGTTTTACTGTGTAACCTTGAGTGGCCAGAAACACAGGGAAATTATACATCCTCTGCTTCCAAAATGCTCAATTAATGATGCTGACAACTACAGAGTACTATTTATTTGAGTTTCTTAATCTGTACTCAAGTTCTCATTTCACAATTTTTTTATTCCACAATTACACTCTTTTGAGCTTTGTTTTAAATTGAGAATTTCATGACTGAAACCAATTCCAAGTACACTGCTGCCATAATGGCCAGTCATGTTCCTAAGAGCAGAGGTAGTGTGCATCCCTGGAGAAATTGTATGTGAGAGAGGATCAGATGAAGTTAGGCCCATGTGGTAAACAAAGGCTGGTCCCTTAAAGAAAGGCTGATTCTCTTTTAATGGCTTGAAGACTGGAAGACAACATTGTGGCCAGAGTTCATAAGAAACTAACATTTTTTTCTCTAGCAACAGTGACTCAACATTGGAAACACTGTAAATAATGACTTTAGAGAAAATAACCTGGGAATGCCAGGATGACATCACTAGAGATAAGGGATAGAGAGATGAACCAACCTTTAGTCTTGGTACCCTGTGCAAGTAGGTTGAAGGCAGGTTATCTGTCTTCTGAAGATTCATTGATAATGGTCATTTGATCTTCTCTAGAGGTCCATTTCTCCAACAGGGACAGGAAGCCTGTAATTGTTTTTTCTTTACTTTTTGGGGAACCAGCACCCACCTCCCATATAAATACACAGAGAATCATTGTTACTTATGATTGCTCAGCCTTAGTGTGGCTTATTTCAAGACAGGTTTTCTAACTGAAATTATCCCATTTCTTTTTAACTACATTTTTGATTCTGGGCTTTTTACTTTCCTTTATTCAATATATATTTCTTTTCTTCTTACACCCTGGCTGTCTGTGTAGCTGGCCTCTGGATTTCACCTCTCCATCTCCTTTTCTTGCTCCTCCTTCTTCTATAGAGCCTAGAAATCTCCTCCTATTTATTCTCTCTGCCTGGCAGCCATGCCTATCCCTCTTTACTGCTTAGCTGCCTTCCATTCAGCTCTTTATTAAAACAATCAGGTATTTTAGACAGGTCAAGCAACACAGCTTCACAGAGTAAAACAAATGCAGCATAAAAGAATGCAACACATCTTTGCATCAATAAACAGATATTTCACAGCATAAACAAATGGAACATATCTTAAACTAACGTTCCACAACAAAAGCCCTCTACTCTCAGAACATGTCCTCAAACAAGTCAAGAGGCCTTTGAAAAAAAGGAAATCAGCAACGACTCTAGCACAAGAGAATGCAAGGATACTTTTGCAGATCCCACAAGATACATTCTTGGCAACATTCAGTAGGGAAGCTGGACAGCAGAGGGGTGTCTTGTGGGGTTCCCTTCCCAAGCACAGTTTCATAGGCTCTCTTATTTCCACAGGGCATGAAAACAGCTCCCATCTTGCCCCGGATTTCCCATCTGGAGGAGAGAGAGAGAGAGAGAGAGAGAGAGAGAGAGAGAGAGAGAGAGAGAGAGCACCCATCCTCCCCCGGACTTCCCTTCTGAACAAGAGCTCCCATCCTGCCCCGGACATGGAACACACTATATAGCAGAGAAGAACTGAACTTAGGATCCTCCTGACCACATCTCCTAGGTGCTATGATGCAGGAATGCTCCATGCCATCAGGATATCTCATTGTTATCAGCTGAATTCTGTTTTCTGACACTCACGTGTACAGGTCTTAACCCCCAAACCTAGGATATGACCTCATTTAGAAACATATGGAATACTGTGTTTCTATTCCAAAATTCTCTAATCCCACAAAGGCTACAATCTCTAAAGGTGAAAAGGCTAAGAAATCCCCACCATCACCATCCAGGAATCTTTAATACCGAAATCCTGAGAGACTAAATCTCGCCAATCTACAAGTCTCATGAGGAAAAAAAAAAAAAAAAGACCGGAGAACATATCACAAGGAAAGGGATCAGAAAGCCAAACGCTGGGGAAAGGATCAGCCACAAGGTATGCCAACAATAAGAACTTCAAAGTGGCCAGGTGGAGATGGCATACCCCTTTAATGCCAGCACAGCGGGAGGCAGAGCCAGGCAAATCCCTTTGAGTTTGAGTCCAGCCTGGTCTACAGAGCAAGATCCAGGACAGGCACTAAAACTACATGGAGAAAACCTGTCTTGAAAAAACAAAAACAAAAAAAAAGAACTTCAATAACAAAATGTATAAATTGTATTGGTATTCATGTCAGCTCATTCTGTATTTTAATAAATTGAAGGCTCCTGGGGGCTAGCTGTAAGGCTGTACTACGTACATCAGGGGGATATCATGGTTTGCCACAACTTGTATACAGGTTACTTGAACTCAGCTAGGCTTCAACCTGGAAATCACCAACACATACACAGATGCCAACATCTCAATCAGCCTATGCTTGGCTTCAACTCTGCACAGAATCCTGTTTTGCAATATACATATTAGTCCTTTTTCCTTTCTGTAAGATACTTTTTAGAGTTCATTTGTAGAAAACATTTGCCAATTGCCTTCTATTTGTCATTACGTGAGGTCAGCATCCACACAGCCCCCTCTGTTCCATAAGTTTCTAGGGACCTGTGGATAGAGCTATGAAGATTACAGTGGGATTATAATGGAACTGATAAAGTTGGCTTGTTTGAGCCACTGTGAGAAAATGAAGCTTTTTACTCTACATCAGGACCCTGTCCAACCTGTGGGGTCACATTCTTGAATGTTAAGCAGTAGTCACTCATAGCATGGGAGATGGCTGAGAGGGCAATGCATTTACATTGCAAGCCTGAGACTTGGGATTGAAACTTTAATGGGGTACCAAAAGTCAGAGGGAATGGCAGGGCACTGACATGAACCTGTAAAGATAAGGGCTGCAGAGCAGAGAATGTTTGGAATCTGTAGTACCAGACATACTTATGTACAAAGCTCCTAACAAGAAAGACACTGTCTCAAACAAGGCAAAAATAAAAAAAAACTGACAACACAGTCCTCTAATGTTCACTCATGTTGTGGAACTAAGGCCAAAAAAAAAAAAACAGCAGACAAAAACTCACAAAATCACAAGCACAGGCCACACAAAATACACATGAGAGGCAATTGTATTACAGTTCCATTCATTTATTTAATATATATCAGGCAGAAATTATAAGCTATTTAAGCCTTTAGAAAAATATTACTTAACATAAAACAGACTCATCTTCTTTATCCACACAGACAGATGGAACAATCCAGAAGTTACAAATCATGTCTTCAATGGTTACTTGCTGTTTAGAAGCTACATGCTTCCTCATCTACAGATGAAAAAGTAAGCTGGAGCCCTGCTATTATCGGGTGAGGAAGGTACACAGTTCAGTCTGTTTTGTGGCAATTCCTCCGGTGACGGTGGTATGTGGATGACTGGCGGAAGCTACGGTTACACAGGGAGCAGGTGTAGGGCTTCTCTCCTGTGTGAATCCTCTCATGAGCCTTCAGATTTGTTTGATTGCTGAAAGACTTTCCACAAGTACTACATTCGAAAGGTTTATTTTCCTGGTGTATGACCTTATGTACTCTCAGGTCTGAGCGAGTATAGAAGCCCTTATGACATGTTTTACAGACAAATAACTTTTGCTTCTTGTGTATTCTCTGGTGGGCGGCAAGTCTACTGGGATATTTAAAGGTTCTGTGGCATTCCTCACATTTGTATGTCTTTGGGTCTCTGAGGGGTCTCTTTTGGCAACCCCCACGTGTGGAGCTTGCATCAGTATTCTGGCAGTCTTCTATCTGCTCTGGACTGGAGGTAATCTCTGGTTGTACCTCCATAGGGACATCTTCAGAAGAAGTTCCTCTATGAAATTCTTCCTGGTACCTAGAGGTGACTTGACTTATTCTGCTTAAATCCAGAGGATTTCCATCAGAAATACTTCTGTCTTTAGGTTCATTAAACTGGCCTTGTTGGATAAGGGAAAAGGAGTCCATCTCATTTCCAGGACGGCTATCCCTATCATTTACATCATTAGGGCTCCAGTCATTGTTTTGGCCATCTTCCCAGTCTTCCTGTCCTGTGGAAATAAGACAGTCCCTATGAAACTGTGCCCAGAAAAGATCCCGACACAACACCCTTCCTCTGTGCAGCTTCCTGACACTTACCTGTTGTCAATAACATGTCTTGGGGGATTGGCAAGGGTGTCCTTGCACTCTCTTGTATTGAACTTCTTGCTGATTGCTGGTCTTTCAGAATGTTGAAGGTTTCTTCTAAGGACATGTTCTTAGAAAAGAGGGCTTCCTGCCCCTGCATGGAGACGTGAACCTGTAAACAAAGCCAAAGGACCATTGCCAATGAATCTGTGAATTTGTGGATGAGTGAAAACCTGTCCTCTAACTGATTTCATGGGATCACTGAACTATTAGTTAGGTCATTTGTCTATCTCTCATCTCTAATGGTGTTATTTTGTCATTCACAAGTTATGTTTTCTAAAGTCCTTATTCACAATGTATTTGCAAGTGTTGAGTCACTGTACCAAGGGAAAAGGTAAGGTTAGGTTTCTGCAATGTCTAGCCACAACATTTTCTTCACCTGGTCAATGCATTGAACAAGGAAAGGTATTCTTGTTCCAATTCAGAAAATAGAGACTTACTCCATCAAAAAGGCTTCAAATTTTTTCCCAAGGACTGTCCCCATTCCACCCAATCTAGGGCAACTATAATGAAACAGGTGGTTTACTGAGAAGACACCAAGGCTAGGTAGTTCATATCAAGGAGGGAGGTAGTCTGGAGATCGAGAAGACCCAAAGGAGCCTGTAAAAATTCTGACATAGACTTGCCTGTGGGCCTTACACCTCTGAAGCCTCTTCTGTTAATTGATGGGTGTTATCTGTTCTAATAATTTTTTTTCTGTTTAACAAAGAGTTGTATGGCTAGTTTTTCTCTGTATCTCCTTAATTTGTAGCTCCTTATTTTCCTCCTTCTCTTGCACCCAGGATCTATAGTTATTACTTAGTGCCCAGCAACCTTAATATTTCTATATTCTTTGTCTGACAGATGGCTGCTATGCTAGAAGCTCCTTATTCACCCTTTGATTAGTAATAGTTAGTTTTTTTCTGAAATTCTTAGGATGTCTACAGTAACTGTGTAATTGATGTCCTTTTGGTGTCCTGGTGTCATATTGGCAATTGTAACTTTATGTTTTCATGCGCATGACTCTGATATTTTCATTCCCAGATAGCTGAGGATTTCCCATCCCCCACTTCCGGCCATTAGTCTGTCAGTGGACCCTATCTCTTCCACGGTCAATTCACTTTGCTGTGGGAGTGGGTTGTATTTCCAATACCTATATTTTTGGTTGCTAAATTTAAATACTAACTCTAGATAAAAACCCTTGGTTGATGATGCCCCTAGCATCATAGCTCTATTTCTAAGGGATGTTGTTTTCTATTATTAAGTCCTTAGTACAACTCACATCTGACTGAAACACTTCTAACACCTATATTGTCTCCACCTAAACATGCTGTCTCTGCTGTTAGGAACATGACAGCATTTTATTTGGAATTCAGTTTCAATCATGAAATGATTAGTTTAAAACAAAATCAAAGGAGTGAAATGTGGGATAAAACAAATTAAAATGACAATGTGTGCATAGAGTAAAAACCTGAAATAAACATCAGGGTGTGGTGGTGGACAGCTTTAATCCAGTACTTGAAGTGCTAGGAAAGTATAATTCCTCTGAATCCTACTCAAGCCAGTTGAACAAAAGTCAGTCCCAAATGGGAAAAAAAAAACCCTAACCAAGCAACCAAACAAACCAACTAATATCCAAATTTAAAAGTTTAAGGCAATAAGAAGTTATTTCAACCATGACATTTAGAAATGGATGTATGGGGTGTTTGAAAAATGTCACCACCTTGACCATTTCTGAGAGTAACTGAGAATTATGCAAACCTAGACATTTAAAGAAGTTTCAATGTAATTACATCCAAATTAAGAATTTCAGTTCTAAAACTTTGAATTGCAGCCCTTTATTATTCATCAGGACTTTTCTTAGGGGTGTGTTGGTGTTGAATGCTCATTTAATAGCACATTTCAGCATCAGAAATCATATTCTACATTCCTGCACATTGATTTTTATACATAGGAACTTAATGACATGTAGTAGACAATTTAGAAAACCATTAAGTCAATTAGATCTCCAGTTTCCGCAGCCCAGGTCCTGGAATAACAGACTAGGTCTGAGAGCAAGAATTTTAAGTGTGTGCTGCAGTTCCAACTAAATACTCATAATTACAATATAAAATCACCTACCTAAATGAGCCATCTTCCAATCCCAGCCAGGGTCTCTATTCTAAACCCTTACAAGCTTTGCTCAAATATCATCTCCCAGTCTCCCTATCACCATGTAAAGAATTTAAATATAATTGTATCAGTCAAAAGAGCCATGCCTTCTTGCACTTTTAAGCCCATTAAATTTATATAACATTTATAGTAGTAGATAATCTCTATTGTAAATATTTTGATGGAGTGGGACAGCCTCACATATAAAATAACTACATCTTCTTACTTTTCCCCAAATATAAATGACTGTCTTGATTGATAACTTAACCATCTCTCAACCAAGGTACTCACCATGATGGGAGGCTTCAAGCACTCATCAGTCAGACTCTCCATGAATCTCCCCATGTTTCTACCATTTGATTCCCACTTCTCTTTCAAGACAGACTTGTCCTTGTAGTGCCCAGTTTTGAGAAACTGAGCCAAAACCAGCTGAGAAATCATCTTCTCCTTGCTATGCTTTTCTGGCTTCAACCAGGAGGTAAATGACTTCAAGATTGCTTGCAGCTCATGCTTTGCACAGGAACCATTGTTATTTGTGGGAAAGTTGAGCTGAGCAATTGAGGAGTTACAGATATCTTCTTCCCACTGTAGAGAAGTATCCTGGCTTGGAATAAAGTTCATGTTGTCTAATACAAGGCCACTTTCTGGTGACTGGGGTTTAAAGGAGTTGTTGTGCTGTGAATCCATTCTGTTGAGACTCCTCAAAAAATTCAACTTTCTCAGTCAAGTATCTCTCTTGTGACTTGAAGATCTATTTAAGAAATTTATGAATATGTTAAAGCTATAAATTAAAATGGACATAATGAAATAATAACAACTAAGAGTCTTATCACAGATGGTTTCTAATGTATTGAGGATTTACTATTGCTGTGAAAGTCACCATAATCACAGCAATTTTAATAAAGGAAACATTTCATTTTGGTGGCTCACTTACAGTTCAGAGGTTCAGTCCCTCATTTTGGGGAGCATGGCCTCAGAAAGGCATAGGTGGTGCTAGAGCTGAGACTGATACATGGTACATCAACAGACATAATCTTACACATTGATTGAAGCTTGAGAAAAAGACCTCAAATTCCACCCCAATAGTGAGTCAATTACTGGAGTTGGTGTGGCCCACACTAAAAGTGTGCCCTCCACATCAAGGTCTGGATTAAAGGTATGTTTCATTCAGTCTTCTTCAACAAGGCCACACCTCCTAAGAGTGCCACTCCCTATGAGTTTATGGATCCCAGATACATTTCAATAAACAGGTTCCATTTTCTCTTGACACTAAATAATTCAACAGAGTCCTACACAATTTATTCTAGAGACCAGAACAAAGAGATGTGAGTGTAACAGTACATGACTCATCAGAGAGAAACATCCTAGGTTGAGGATGTGAAGACCTGAAGGAAGAGAACAGCAAGGTGTTCAGTAGCACAGGACCATCTGTTCCTTCCCTATAAAAGGTGAAGTTGTAGATGCTGATCCTCAAATATTAAGATTCACCCTTGTCTCCCATTCTAAAGAGCCACAAAGCTAAACTTTCATAAGAAAAACTTTGAAACTGAATGACCAACAACCTTTAACTCACAGCACAGCCAAGATAAGTTTATAAAAAAAGAATATTGCTATCCTTCAGAATTTTAATGTTTAAATTCTTGATCAGAAAGGTTGAAAGGACCACACTACATCTTTGAGATCTCCAAAAATTGTGAAGCAGCATCTCCCAAACCCCACAAATATTCACAAAACACACATACTCAAGCAACAAAGAAGTCAAATGTTCCTATTCTACAGTTACTTGTCTCTACAGTGAATTTCTCCAGTGATTCCAGCTGGCACTAGGAGCCTATGTGTCTCCAGGTCACTGTTCTTCTTCATCTGAGGTTCTGTTCAAGTTGACTTCCTTTTATAGTGCCTGGCTTCAGTGATTCAATCTGAGATGCCAATCACTTGATAATAACATTGGACCACACCTCCTGAGTGTGGGTGTGGCAGTGAACACTTTCATCCTATCAATCATTAAGTAGACTAGAGGGTCTCCAGTCCCAGAACAGCCTTGTAGTGTAGGAAGACCAGTGAAAAGCCTCACTAGAGCAGAAAAAAAACAAGCTAACCAAACGGGAAAGATACTTGCCCCTCTGATTGAATTCCACATGAAATCCTCCCTCAGCCCCCAGCTCTGCATCTCTATGCAATCCTGGATTATGCCATGGAAGGAGAACACATCCAAAGCAAGCATAGTCAGTCACTGCAGTGAAAGGGGACAGTAACATGCTGAAAGGAATATAAAGATTGTCATTCACCTACTATGACTTCTGACGTGTAGCTCATTCCAAACTGGTTAAAAATTTCTGATATCCAGAGGGTTTGGAATTCAAATGCTGCAGTGAACAAGGTAAAGCCTTGGCAGTGGAATGAAACACAGAGAGAGAAGAGTCCAGGAGGTGTCTGAAGCACAACATAGAAAAGACAGCCTTTCCTGGGCTCATCTCTAGGGACAAAGTGAAGATGTTTGACTTGTTTTACATGATGTATGATAGATATGTGAGGAGGATTGTAGTTTAGGGTGGAATTAAAATGTATATACAACGTGTGGATTTCCCTGAGGTGATATTTTAATTGTGCTGGAAAGTGATTTTATTTGTAGGTTAATAGATAAAGTTTCCATGGAGATCAGAGGTCATAGAGAGCCTAGAACAGAAATCAGGCAGTAGTAGTCCAAGCCTTTAATCCAATGACCTCTCAGGCAGAGTCTTTGTGTAATCAAGGACACAGTCAAGCCTGGTGACACAAGCCTTTAATACCAGTACCAACCATAGAGATCTGGATGTCTGTATAGACAGGCAGTGACTAGGAAGACATTAATCTGGTCTTAGAGTCAATGAGAAGGCAGAACAGGAAAGTAATAAAAGCTCAGGTTAGGCAGGATGAAGGTCTCTGGTGTAGGAAACTACAACTTGATGGTGAACTAAAGGGTAGTCAGTGGCTCTTCACTAATTCTCTGATCTCTTCGGCTATTACCCCTATATTTGTCTCTGTGTTTCTTATTTATTAAGACTGTTTAGAAATTTGTCTACATTTTCCTGTCTTTTATTCTTTGCTTTTCTAATTTTTTGGTGTTTGCTTGTTTTTACAAATGATTGCCTTGTTAGCCAGGTCTACTCACAAACTCATTAGGTTGTAGACAATGATCTTGCACTACAATTCTATGGCTTCATAGTACTCAGTGCTGGGAGCCCAGAGCTGTCTCACTACTTCAAGAATCCATTTTGGTTTTCTGTCTGTTCTTTACTGTCTTGTTGTTGCTGCTGTTCTGTTTTTTAAAACATTGTCTCACTATGTATCCCTGGCTGCACTGTAACTATTATGTAGTCCAGTTTAATTTCAAACTCACAAATGCTTACTCTGGGATTAAAGTGCAGGGATTAAAGGCTTGTGTCATTATGAATGAATTTCTCCAAGCATGCTGATTGTTAGGTTGAATTGTTTTCCCTGATAGCCACATGTTGAGGTCTTATGCCCAAAGACTGTGGTTTTATCAAAATGTGCTGAATCCCAACAAATTGACAGAACCCCAAATGCAATCATCCCAAAGAAGCCTTAAAGCTCAGTGACTAATATTTCTTAAGTCTGAAGTCCTTTAAAACCATAATACTATAATTTTAAATTTTGATACCTCAAGCCTCAGTTCTTCTGGGAGAATAAAAAAATCCACATAATAGGAAAAATGATCAAAGTTTGCAAATGGATTAACAAGAAGTTGTGAATATGATTGAATCTTCAGTTTGTTGATGATATTCTGGGTTTTAAGTAATTAAAGCAATGTTGTCCAGAAGAAACATTCCTATGAAAACTCTTGTTCACAGAGAATCATAAACATACCCCTGTGTTTCACTATTCACTTTCTTCATGAGAATTTCAGGGGACACAATTCAGCCTTACAATTCCAATGCTTGGAGAAAGTCAGGTGCCTTTAATCCCTACACACACCTTTAATCCCAGCACTAAATAAACACAAGCAAGAGCATATCTGAGTTGAGGCCATCCCACACTACAGAGTGAATTCCAGCTGGGGTTTCAGAGATAGAAATTCTCCCAAACCAGAATTAAAGAGAAAAACAAACAAAAAGAATGCCTGAAGGAGGGAGGCAATCTTCAACCCCAGGTCCGAGGAGTAGAAGCCACAGAATTGTAGTGCATGGCCATCCACAATGACTTTGTGAATTTATAAGAAGAATGGACTGAAAGTAAACACATTGCAACAACAAAATCAAAGATAGAAAAGAAAACAAAGGAAAGAAAAAAGTAATCAAATGAAAAATGAAGAGAGACCGAAAATCACCTTGCTCTTTTGGGCCACCCAATTTTAATTCCTCCGCAGATCACAGTCTTCATCTCTTGTCTATCAAACCTCATGTTTTCCAAAGAGAAAATACATGCCACTCTCTCTGCCAACAGAAATGAACCTGCTTCAGCCTCTGGTTTTTCTATGTTGTGTCTCAGACTCTCCTGGTTGCCTCTGGCCCTCTGTCCCATTCCAGTGCCAATTGTCCATTAGACTGAAGACAATTGATTTGACCTCTCCTGGCAACAATCACTCACAAATAGCTCCTTGGTTACTGATGGAAATTTAACAACTCTTATCAAAATATATTGAAAACGGAAGGAAGAATGAAGGATTAAATAAATAAAAAGGAAACAAAGAAGAAATGAAGAGAAGATTAGAAGATTGTACTTTAAGGTGCAAAGGTATTAAAGATTACTTTTGGGATCTGGTGGAAATAATTAGATTTTCACCAGAAGGGATGAATACATTTCATTCTACACCTAGTAGTAAATATCTGAGTGTTCTTAAAATATTTAAACTCAATTCTAGTCACAGCAATATAGTCAATTCACCCTTCCCTGGAAAATCTCAAGTATATCTTTATCTATATGTACATATTAAAGTAATTCTCACCTGCATACTGTGGTATGCCACAGTAGCAATTGCTGTGCTGAACCGGTGAGTCTGTCCTGTGTTGAGATGACACTCTTGCCCCGATTTATTGCTTTCTTATTCCCTGGTCCCCTTTCCTACTACAGATGTGGATTTCAACTCAACTCTCAATCCATAATATCATTTACATAAAGAAATGAGGAAATTTTAAATGACTCTCCACCAATTAGGTGTCAGTTCAAATGTGTACAAATCAAAAGAGCAAATCCAGGGAAGCAATTAGGAGGACTTCAGGAGAAAACATCTCTGTGAGTCAGCAGTTTCTCAAGGGATGCAGAACATGCAAAGAGCCTATGTGAAGAATATGAAGTTGCTGAATGTAGTGTTGTAACCAGAATCCCCAAAGACCACCAAGAGACCAAATCTGATTAAAAAAAAATTAAAAAAGCAAAATCTTTTTACTGTTGTTGGGTATACCCTGGCCTCTATGTCTATCTGATGCAGCAGAGCAGGAGAGACCCAGAGTAGCAATGGGGCAGGGTTTTCATAGGGGTAAACAAGGGGTTCTTCTGGTCTTCAGACTACATAGGAACAGACTTGGGATTGATTTATGTTAGTGACAGTTATGCTAGTAACTTTAATTGGCTAGGGTTAGTTTGGGGTTACAGTTACACATTTCTTGGCAGGCATGGACCAGTCTCATGTTTTGTCCCTGAGCTGCTGTGGAGACTGGCTGGCCTATCAAGTGCTGACTGTAGGGGCTGGCTCAGTGGCACAGACTTGGTGTGTCCTATCTCCTGGTCCTGCTGGCAGGGGCATCAGTGATTAACTGTCTTTTTTCATGGCCCTCCCAGAAACTAATAGCTCAGTTCATGAAACTGACATTGAGGCCTGATCTCTGAGAGAAGACTATGGTGGTATTGTGTTCCCCCAAATATTGTGTACCCTAATAAACATATCTGGGATCAGAGAACAGAAAAGCCACTAGATACTTAGGATAGCACACACCTTCAATCCTAGCATTCCAGACACAGAAATCCATGTGTTCAAGGATACAACCAAGCTTGTTGACACACGCCTTTAATCCCAGGGAGTAATGGCAGAAAGCAGAGAGGTATATAAGGTGTGAGGACCAGAAACTAGAAGCATTTGGCTGGTTAAGCTTTCAGGTTTTGGAGCAGGACAGTTCAACTGAGAGCCATTCGGATATGAGGACTCAGAGTCTTCCAGTCTGAGGAAACAGGATCAGCAAAGGAACTGGCAAAAACTTTTAAGATTCCTGCTACATCTGGCGGCCAACGTTTGTGCTACGAATTCACAAAAATGCCGCTTGCCTGTGGCCTTGTGGGCCCCAGCTCAGACCCGAGCTATACTCGGCCAGTTGTGGTAGCAGATGCAGGTAAGATTTACTGAAGAAGGCAGAGGGAGGAGAATCCTGAGTTTGAGGCCAACCTAGGAGAAGCTTTGGCTGGGGCTGAGCCACAAACAGTGGTGGGACCATGGAGGCAGTGGCCGCTGCTCCGAGTTGCCTGCTCCTTCTCATCTTATTGGTGATGACCGTGATGCCTCTACCTGGCATGAAGGGTTTACTGATGCTTGTTCAGAGAACATCCAGGACCATGGCGTTACAAAAAAACATCGAAAAAGGTCAGTTTGGGAGAGTTTGACAAGACAATTGCTGTGAAGATTTTCTCTTCTTGGGAAGAACGTTCACGGTTCCCGGAAACAGACATTTATGAGACTTGTGTTTGCTCCAAACCACAGAGGAGGGTCAAAAAAAAAATTCTAAAGGGAACCATGACCACACCTAACAGCGACTTTGGAATCTTCAAAGGATGATAGGATCCCACAATGATGATTCCACATGGACTATGGTAAAGCCATTAAGCTGATTAACACCAAGGAAAGATCGACTTTGGACTACAAACTGCTCAGGACAATTTTGAGATGGCTAGCTGAGATGATTCAGCCTGACAGAATACTCAAGCAAGGAGTTGAGACAAGCCCTGAACTTTCCCACTATGCGGTGACTGGACAAATGACACAAGACTTGACAATTAACCCAAAAATTTTCTTTTCAGAATTCCCTACAGATATCTTCACCCCTAGAAAGCAGGAAGTAATTTTAAGAAAACAACGCTCTCATTCCCAAGCGGTGGAATGGGAGGTTTTTGATTCTTTATGAGTTATGAATATTGTCATTGTTTATGATGGTTGGTTACAAGTTGTTGATTGTTAATGGTCAGGAAAAAAGCTGATCATGGAGTTTAGATTCAGAGGTTTTGTTTAAAAAAAAGGAAAAATAAAGAAGAGAATATAGATATGAGGTAGATCACTGAATCTACCCTGAGAAAAACAGATAAAGAAGTAATAAGATAAGTGGGTAGATAATTGAATGCACTCTAAAAAGAGAAAGGGAATATATAAAAATGACAAAAGGTAGAATCTATTATGAAAAGAAAAATACTTTTAAAAAGGAACTACTTGTTTTACATAGGATAAATAATAAAAATTTTTTTCTGAGTTTATCAAATATTACTGGACTGGACATTGTTAATATATATAATGGAGTTTTTACTGTATATATTGTATATACTTATTAGATAGTTATTCTTGTATTAGTTATAAGCTTTTTTAATTTTAGACAAAAAGAAAAGAAATGTGGTAGAATTGTGTTCCCCACAATACTGTGTACCCTGATAAACTTCTCTGGGGTCAGAGAACAGAAAAGCCACTAGATGCTTAAAATAGGCAGTGGTAGGTAGCTCATGCCTTTAATCCTAGCATTCCAGAGGCAGAAATCCATGTCTTCAAGGATACAGCCAAGCATGATGACTCACGCCTTTAATCCCAGAAAGCAAGCTTTTAATCCCTGGGAGTGATGGCAGAAAGCAGAAAGGTATATAGGGCGTGAGGACCAGAAACTAGAAGCATTTGGCTGGTTAAGCTTTCAGGCTTTGGAGCATCAGTTCAGCTTAGAGCCATTCAGATATGAGGACTAGATACTTAGGATAGGCAGTGGTAGCACATGCCTTTAATCCTAGCGTTCCAGGGACAGAAATCCATCTGTTCAAGGTTATAGGCAGGCATGATGACACACACCTTTAATCCCAAGAAGTGAGCCTTTAATCCCAGGGAGTGATGGCAGATAGCAGAAAGGTATATAAGGTGTGAAGACCAGGAACTGGAAGCATTTGGCTGGTTAATCTTTTAGGTTTTGAGCAGCACAGTTCAGCTGAGAGCCATTCGGATATGAGGACAAAGAGGCTTCCAGTCTGAGGAAACAGGACCAGCTGAGGAACTGGCGAGGTGAGGTGGCTGTGGCTTGTTCTGTCTCTCTGATCTTCCAGTGTTTACCACAATACTTGACTCCAGGTCTCTTTTATTAAATAAGACCATTTAAGATTTTTGCTACAGCACTCTTTTATGTTGCATTGGTTTAACTCTGTAAAGCTGTTTTGCTTTGCCTGTCTAAAACACTCACTTAGTCTAATAAGGAGCTGAACAGAAGGTAGCTAAGTGGGAGAGGGGTAAGCACAGCTGCCAGGCAGAGAGAATAAATAGGAGGGGAAATATAGACTGGATAGAAGAGAAGAATGAGGAGCAAGAAAAGGAAATGGAGAAGAGGATTCCAGGGGTCAGCCACACAGTCACACAGCCAGCCAGGTAGTAAGAAGAAAAGCAAGATATATAGAATAAAGAAAAGTAAAATTCCCAGAAGCAAAACGTTTTGGGTCACATGCTACTGCCTCAAGCCATATTTTAAGTGTGTGCTGAGGTTCCACCTCAGACCTCAAGATTACATTGTAAGCACCTCCCTGACTCCCTGACTGAGCCATCTCTAATACCGGGGTGTCACCTCTAAAGCCTAAATTTCCCAAAGATTAATTCCCCAATCTCTCTGTCACCATGTAAATAAATTACATTCAATTGTGTCCCTCAAACCACCAATGGGTTTATTTTGCTTTATTCATGCTAATTTAGGGCACTGGATATCCTCCCTGGTAACAGTTTTGTTGGGGGTAGTACATTCTCATTAATATAAAAAAAACTACAACACCTTCTCAGTACTTCTTCTCAAAATGCCTGTCTTCCTGAGTTAGCCATCTTTCACCCCAGCAACTCACCTTGACTTGACAGGAAGCTCTAACACTCATCAAAGAGACCTTCCTTGAAACTCCCAGGGTTCCTGCTTCTTGATCACCCAGCAATGGTTAAATGGATGAGATCTACATGAGCAAACTGGGGGTAAGGAGGGTAATGGAAGGCAAGAGTTGGGAAAATAGATCTTAGGGGAGCAGGAGGTCATAGCTGGATCAGGAACACAGTGGGAGAACAATGAAAGAGATACCATGATAAATGAAGACACCATGGGAATAGGAAGAAGCAGAGTGCTAGAGTGGTCCCCAGGAATCCACAAAAATGACTCCACTATAAACTACTGGTAATGTTTGAGAGGTTGCCTGAGCTGACCTACACTGGTGATCCAATGGCAGAACACCCTAACTGTCATCAAAGAACCCTCATCCAGTGACCGAAGGAAGCAGATGCAGAGATCCATGGCCAGGTCCCAGGTGTAGCTCCAGGAGTACAGTCGATGGGGGAGAGGAGGGATTCTGTGAGCAAGAGATACGGAGACCATGATTGGAAAAAGTACAGCAACAACTAGCCAAACTAGTGGGAACACAGGAACTGTGGACCAGTTGCTGAGTAGCCCCCATGGAACTGGACTAGGTCCTCTGGATAAGTGAGACAATTGTTTAGATTCAACTGTTTATGGGGTTCCCAGGGAGTGGGACCAGGACCTGTACCTAGCTGCTGAGCCAGGTTTTTGGAACATAGTGCCTATGGTGAAACACTTTGTGCAGCCTTGGGCCAAGAATGAGGGGCTTGGACCTGACTCAACTGAATTACCAGGCTCTGCTGACTCCCCACGGGAGACCTTGCCTCGAAGGAAGTGGGAATGGGTGGGTAGATTCGGGGAAAATTTTGGGGGGTGTGAGGAGAGAGGACAGGGGAATCTGTGGTTGATTTGTAAAATGAGTAGAAAATCTCTTAATTTAAAAAAGGAGGAAAAAAAGAAATCCCTCCACAAGTCTAAGATAAAGTTTTCAGTGAAAATGAGAAGCACAATAAAATCAAATGCTTGTCTTTTCTCAGACCATCTAAAAAAAAAGTCATGGTTTAATCATAGTGATCTCTATATTTTTTAGTTTGTAATAGTTCTCTGAGATTTTGGTATAAGCTGTTTTAACATATTCACTCCTCCCCCAACTCTTCCCAAAGCCACTCTCTCTCCCCTACCCACTAACTTTCTGTGTTTTAATAACAGACCTATCAAGCAAGACCAATGGGTGCTGCCCAAATATTCTAGCATGCATGATCTTCCACTGGAGTATAGTCTGATTACCAGGAACTAGGCTAATAGAGAAAACAGTGTCTTTTCTTATCTCAATAGCTGACAATTGCCATTAGCCCCCAGCTAGGGAAGAATTTACTGCCAATTCCATTTTGTATGATGGGATTTGGTATGGCTTGCACTTGTACAGGTCTTGTGCATGCTGTCACAACCATTGTGAATTCACATGTGCAGTGCCCTGCTGTGATAAGAAGATATTGTTTCTGTATAGTCATCAACCACCTGCAGCTTTTACAGTCTTTCCATGTTCTTTTCTGCAATGATTCTTGAGTCTTTTGAGGAGAGGATGTGATAGAGACATCCTGTTTAGGGATAAGCACTGTCATACAGTCTCTTATTCTCTGCACCTAGACAGTTATGCATTTCTAAGTTAATCATTATCTACTGCAAATAGGAACTTACCTGATGAGGACTGAGGGATGTAGTAATCTATGGGTCTGACAAGTCATTAGGAGTCACTCTAATACTATGTTCATTTAGAAGATTAGAAGCAATAGGTTCTCTCCTAGAGCCTATGACCTGTCTAGCCATGGATTCTTGGTCCAATAATGGTGCCAGGCATGGTTTTCAGCTTGTGGAGCAGGACTGATGTTTGTGTCACTATTACACCAGTGAGCATGTCTTTCAAAGTTATTCATTGTCATGGTGCACAGTGTCAAAGCTGGGTATAATTGATGATAAGTTTTCAACTCCAGCAATGTAATAGAAATCCCCGGCACTTTGAAGATTACTCAGAAGCAATGCAGTTTCTAGGTCTATACCAGACTGCTTTCTCTGTCACTTTCTGGGGGGTAAATAAGAGCAATGGCCATACTAAGTCCTATTTTTTTAAACTAAGGCAACTTTTAGTTCTCAGTCTTCAAATGTTTTTGGTGGTGGTGCTGGTAGTGGTGATAGTGTTTTTTTAAAGTTTTGATTTGAATTGCTTGGGTCTCAAAAGGTAGGGTGGGCTAGCCTCAGACTTTCTATCTTGTTTAAACTCACCTCAGATTCATAACCATCCTCCTGTCTCAGCCTACAGAGTGGTAGAATTATTGTACTAAAACACTATGACAGACAGTACACATGTTTTCAACAGATTATCTTTAAATGATATTCACCTTATATAGATGTCTACTATCTTGGAAATCATGGAACTGAATAATCTCTTATAACCTATGCCATTTTTCATATAGTCCAACTATTCAGATAAAAACACAGGCTTCAATACCCCCACCCTAGAAATATAAATTAGTAAAAAGAAGTGGATGAAGGAAAAAGTGTTTTAACAGAATTAGATAATATTAGATTAGAAATACATAAATCTTAAAAATCATGATAGGAAAACTTCCAGTTTTATAATGAATAAAATTATGTATTTTTTATTTGTTAGCATTGATTGAAATGAACTTGGTCCTTGTTTAAATTCTTATTCCTGTTATTTCATAGGAAGAGGAAAAAATAGTTGTTGTCTTCTCTAGGGTATGTATTTTTTTCTCTTGTATATACAAAGCTGAAATTCTAAGCATGTTCTAATCAGATAAGTTGGAAAAATATAGACCTCATTCTACATAATGTTGTAAGCCTGGAGGATCAACTTGAGTTGACAGCCTCCCAAAAGTTGCAGTATTTGCTATCTTCTGCCAGCAGGCATTGAGATGTCCATTTTACAGCAATGTGAAAAGTAAAAAAAAAAGCCTCAGAATTTAACTCCATTTAAATATGCTGTATCCACCACAATGACTCATAAGATTTTATCAGTACAATTTAGAATGCTATTGAGTTATTTAGTTAATTTTCTCAATGTTTTGACTAAAAAAATGACAAAAACAATTTAAAGTAGAAATGGTTTATTTCAGCTTGCAGTTTGAGTACACAGTCCATCATGGGAAGGAATCATGTTATCAGGAGGTTGACACAGCTGAACACATGGTATCTGTAGACAGATAGCAAAGAGAGATGCATGCCAGTTCTCAACTTGTTTTCCCCAGTTTATTCAGTCCAGGAATCTAACCAAAGAATCAATGGCTGTGCCGAATTAGACTGGGTCCTCTACCTCCATTAACCCAGCTTTAAACTCCCTGAAAGATGTATCGAGATTTTGTTTGCTGGTGATTCTAGATCCTATCAAGTGGACTATCAATATTAACCATCATGTTACCTAATGTTAGACTTGCACAAATAATAAAGAACACATGTATATATTCATGAACAGAAATCAACAACTTGTGACAAATTGAGAGATGAGAAAAATATTATCTTTTCCCATGGCAGGGAAAAGTGAGTATGGAGACTAAGTTGGGAACACTGATGAATACAGTAGGACAACGTATGGAGAATGCTTGTAGAAATGTAGAGGTTAACCTCCACAGCCTTGGATTGTCACAGACTGTCAAACAGAATGTCAGGGTGCTAGCAACTGAGTAGGAGGAAACAACGGCTCACAGCAGAATTGGGATGACTAGGAAAGTCTCTGTCTTCCCAGGGAAGTCTGAGGAAACAATGGGCACAGCAAATAGACAGCATTTGTCATTTCTTCCCATAGAGGAACCTGGAAGTGGAGCCGCAAACCCACATCATAAGATCAGATGCAGAACATCGGTGAAGTCAAAACGTGAATGAATAAAATGGAATTGATCACATAAACATGTTATTCTCACGTGCCAAAGATTCTGGATTTTTCTTTGCTCTTTTTTTCTATAGTTCAGTTGCAGCAGTGGGACCAGAGTCCAGGCTGTGCTTGAAGAGAAACACATACCTCAACAGCTGATTAGATATCTTTAAGCATATAATATTCTTTTTTTTCTTTTTTTAAAATTTTATATAAGCAATTTCCTAATCATTTTACATATCAGCCAATGATTCCCCTGTCCTCCCTTCTTCCACCCTCCAGCCTTCTCCCGCAATCTACCCCCGATTCCCACCTCCTCCAAGGCAAGGTCTCCCCTGGGGAGTCAGCCCAGCCTGGTACATTCAGTTGAGGCAGGTCCAATCCCCTCCTCCCTGCACCAAGACTGAGCAAAGTGTCTCAGCATAGGCCGGGGGTTCCAAAAAGTTGGCTCATGCACCAAGGACAGGTCCCAGTCCCACTGCCTGGGGGCGTCCTAAACAGTTCAAGCTAATCAACTGTCTCACTTATCCAGAGGGCCTAGCCCAGTTCCATGGGGGCTCCTCAGCTATTGGTTCACAGTTCATGAGTTTCTGCTAGTTTGGCACTTTGTTCCTGTGCTTTTCCAAATCATGGTCTCGATATCTCTTGCTCATATCACACTTCCTCTCTCTCATCGATTGGACTCCTGGAGCTCCACCTAGTACATGATGATCTGTAGCTAGAGTTTTCCTGCCTGGCCCACGGTCAGGGCAAATCTCTCTCAGGCTGGAGAATTTCTCTCCAGCTCCCGCCACCAAGTCCGGCCAGTCCCAGAGCCCACTTATAAAATAAACACACAGACTCTTACATTATTTAAACTGCTTGGCCATTAGCTCAGGCCTGTTATTGTCTAGCTCTTACTCTTATATTTAGCCCATTTCTATTAATCTTTACTTTGCCACATGGCTCATGGCTTACTGGTACCTTACATCTTCCTTGTCCTGATGGCGGCTCGCAGTGTCTCTCCCTCGGCCTTCCACTTCCCAGAATTCTTTTCCTTGTCCCGCCTATACTTCCTGCCTAGCCAATGGCCAATCAGTGATTTATTTACTGACCAATCAGCAACACACTTGACATACAGACCATCCCACAGCACTTCCCCTTTTCTTTTCTTAAAAAGGAAGGTTTTAACTTTAACATAGTAAAATTACATATAACAAAACAATTATCAAGCAAGAATTACAGTTACAATATTAAAGAAGAGATCCTATCTATCTTCTATTTGTAAGTTTAAGGTTTTATATCTAACTTATCTTTTATTATAACTAAGGAAAATTGTAAGTATCTAGTCTTTAACCACATCAAAGACCTCAGAAGGATATACTACTACCTGAGAAATGGAGAAGGATATAAGCAACTTTTAGGAGTCTTGTAGGGTAGACAGAGACAGCTGGCAGCCTGGACAGTCATTCAAAGTTCTCTTGTAAAGTTGGGGCATCTGTCTTCAGCCCACAGGCCTAGAGTCTCTTATTCACTTTTCTCTGTGTCCTGTAGAATGTCTGGCAGTTTTCTCTGCAAAGCAGGAACCTGAAGGACCATTTTGTCAAGCAAAGTTCAGTGGTCACCTTTCTATGGGTCCTGCATGTCCAGTTGATCAGGCAGTCCAGGCAAGAACAGTTTCTTGCCCAAATGGCTATTTTTGTCAAGGTGAAGATAAACTCCGTATGGAGTGTCTTCGATGCCCATCCTCCTCTCTGAAGTAAATCGGTGCTGTCAGGAGCAGACATGTCTCACTGTCCAGAAAGTCTAAATTTTTAAAACATTTTAAATGCCATATTCTGTAGGTCTTTGAAGTGTTTGAAGACTACCTATCTATCTGAAATATAACTATGTATACCTAGAAGACTTAACTAACATGGCTACAAATATGATTATCATAGATGACTAAGTATTAATCTATTTTTTAATTATCCATTATAATTTTAAATGAGTTACATAAACATAATACCTCAAACAAGAATAGAAATATATATACAGTATAACAAAATTAAGTTTAAACTTATATCAATAAACTAAAATCTATAGCGATGTAAAACATTTTAAACAAGTTGTTACTCTTTAAAAGTAGGTTCATTAATCTACCCTTTCATCCTATCATATCTGAACTATCCCCTTTTTTTCTTTAGAAAGACATTGTATTTATAATCAACCTGCTTTAAATAAAAATATTGGTTTTTCTCTGTCCCACACCAGAGGGCTCTTCTGATTTGGGACACAAGAATCTCTTAACCATTTTTTTTTTGAGCAATATGTCTGGGTTTAGAGGGGGAGTGAGCCAATTCCATCTCTAAAGCCAGCTTGGTATATTTGGGAATTTGGGCGTAGCTTCTCTTACTACTTCCTGCTGGAGGGGGGCGCTGTATCTTATGGGGACACAAAGAAAATTTTAGGATCATGGAGTAGTCCGTGAGGCTGTATCGTCTGAGCCAGTTGCCTTGAAACCATTCTGAATGTTGAATCATCTGGGCCATGGTTTCACTGGAGACCTTTTAGGGGGTCTGGGCTGGTCAAACCTGATGTATCTTAATCTGGAACAAATCCATAGTCTCTGGCTTTCTGTGGAAACAAAAGCAGAGACTCTTTTCCAAAGCAACATATCCTTATATCCAAATTTTGAAGTCAAGGTACCTTTAAAATATACATTTTGGCATAACTCAACAGCTTTTACAATCAAATGTTTTTCTGCAGTTACGAATATCAAAGAGAACATAATCCAGATTCTCTGTGTGGTAGCCATCTTTATGTGGCTTATTTTTTTATATTAGCTTGAGCCTATTCCTTTTAAAATGCAGCCTTCTAAGCCTGAAACCAGCGCAGTGGCTGCTGGCTCCGCCCACTTCAGCTTCCCAACATGGCGGTGGTCTGCTTTCCGCCAGCTCTGGGAGCCATAACTCTCAGAAATGGGTCTACACTTTTACCAAAGTAGCGTGTAGCCCAGAAACCCCTTTTTTTGTTTTGTACTAGCAAAGGCTAAATCCACCACACAGCTTAACGTGCCACTTGCAGAGGCCTCATTCCCACCATACTATAGGTCGAGCATGCACGCCAGGAACCCGCCATAGTAGCTCAAACATGCAGGCTGCCGCTAGCTTGAAAGAGACAACTAGGAGCTGTTTTTAGCTTTGTTTTAGAATCTTTTTACTCAGGTTTTAGGTGGAAACTCTTGCCAACACGTTGGACGCCATTTGTAGCTAGAGTTTTCCTGCCTGGCCCACGGTCAGGGCAAATCTCTCTCAGGCTGGAGAATTTCTCTCCAGCTCCCGCCACCAAGTCCCGCCAGTCCCAGAGCCCACTTATAAAATAAACACACAGACTCTTACATTATTTAAACTGCTTGGCCATTAGCTCAGGCCTGTTATTGTCTAGCTCTTACTCTTATATTTAGCCCATTTCTATTAATCTTTACTTTGCCACATGGCTCATGGCTTACTGGTACCTTACATCTTCCTTGTCCTGATGGCGGCTCCCAGTGTCTCTCCCTCAGCCTTCCACTTCCCAGAATTCTTTTCCTTGTCCCGCCTATACTTCCTGCCTAGCCAATGGCCAATCAGTGATTTATTTACTGACCAATCAGCAACACACTTGACATACAGACCATCCCACAGTAATGATCCCCAATCTCTTAGCTTTTAGAACAAAAACAAAGGGATATCTTCATGTCATGGAACTCCTTAGGCAGCATTATGACTGCAGTAACAACTGGCAATGGGTGAGTCTAATGATCAGTAATAGATGAAAGAATATTTAAATTTGTCATAACACACAAATCACCATGTTAAATTACCTTCTCCTACAGCAGGGAAAATGATTCTTGGGAACAGATTTGTTATTAAGGATGAGGGTGAAGGGGCAAAATGTGGGGAAGCATGTGTCTAGGAATGTAAATATGTTGATTATCAACAGACTTGGATAGTCAAATGCCACAGTATAGATAACTAATATGAAGGACATTGAATAGGAGAGGACAAAGGTACAGACAAGGGTCAAGATGGTTTTTGTGGCTCTGTCCTCAGGAGAGACTCTGGGGGTGTGTTGTGCACTGTGGATGTGCTGTAACTGACTCTTGTGCCTACAGAGGATGCTCACCATGAAGACACTGGCCCAGATCATGAGACCCAAACAGAGACCATCAGTGAAACAAAGCAATGACAGGTTTAGTAAAGTTACAGTATTGTCAAAAACAAATGCTGAGCAGTACCCTAACTTGATTTTCTTGGTGAAGTTTTTGCTAGTATCAGGTCCCATCACATCTATAGCTGTTTTGCTGTTTAGAAGCAGATGCACAAGCCAGCTGAGTGAGCAGGACCGACCCATGTATTTGGAGACTCTGTGTTTATGCTTCATCCACCTGGAGTTGCTGGGGCTGATTGTGATTGCTTGGAAGCTACTCAAGAGGCAGGTGCAGTGAAGGGAAATAGCCCGGGCCACTCTATTACTGTAGAGAGTGAGTTTACATAAAAGGTCACCCAGGAGATATCGCAAGCCCAGTTGTACCATTATGTGAGGAATTACTCTTGAGATAATAACCAAGGAATTGGCTAAAGTCAGATGCCTTAAAATCTGGTCTTTGGGCATCAGACTTTTTCCAGTGAATACAGACATGATATAAGGAAGAAGAACTGACCAATTGCCAAGAATTCCAACAGCTGTTTGAGAAAAGAAAAGAATCCCCATTGGCAAGTTCTCAGGAACCATATTCTTTTCACCTGAGATAAATAAATTTAATCACATCAGTACAACCAGGAAGAAGACATTTAAATGTGTATTAATTTTTAGGAGCTCAAATTGTTTTATTGTCTCATCAGGCCAATAGTCTGTCTTAGCTCAAGTTACCCAATAAATAGGATACAATGCTATGATCAAACACATTGTGGGTTATCAAATGTGCGAGTAAAAAAAAGATGGAAATTGGACTCACAGTTTTCATAATTCCTCTAATGCTTCACAGTCTTCTCAGTTCCACTGATGCCTTTTTTTCTAAATTAATATCCATTATATACTTCTAACATCCTGAAAGAATTGAGTGTATTAATGTCAACATTAGACTTCATTGCTTCCTGTAATGCATCTCTAATAGACAAAAGTGGAAATTTCACACTATTCCCAGAGACACAGAAACAGGTGAGAAGAAGAGTGAAAAGGGTAAATACACGTCAACACACAGGCTGAGAGAAACCAGAAAAAAATGGTAAGAAATTCTGAAAATTTGAATCTGGTGAAAATTATTACTAGCATTGTTTTATTTTAAAAAATACAACCATTTATGTTCATATATCCCTAATTTAAAAGAGAGAGAAAAGGTTTTCTTCCTATGGGTCTCTGATTTTATTTTCAAAACACAAAGAATATGAAGTTTATAAGTAATTCGAGAATACCCAACTAGAAAACATTAACCATCCCTCTATAGGCAGAGTTATTAGCATGACTCTGTTACATATATTAAAATTTCAGTGCCTCAGCAATGTGAAGAAACAACATTAAATGTTATCAAGACAGATCTAACAGTCAGTTAAACAGACTGAGTCAGAAATTGTACTACAAATGTTAGCGTTCAAAACTATCAATGCTTGCACAGCACACTAGCGTGAAATTAGACAAGGAAAAGGGATAAGACAAAATACATTGGTTCACCGGGTAAAAACAGTCAGGCTATTAAACAGTGTTGGAAAATCAGGCAATGTAAGAGATACTGTGTTCAAACAAGACAGCTCCAATGAGTCAGATTTTGTGATACATGCCATATTTGGGTTAGTCATTTCATCAGTCTATAATGAACAATAAGCAGTTCATCCATAATAATAGGAAGTAGAAGACGTAAAGAGATAATGGAACATCTAGAAAGGAAAGACTTTGTAGATAGATAGCTCAATATGAAATTTCTTCAGCAATATGGAAGAAAAGCAATACAAGGTCCAAACAAGAAAGTGACTGCTAGTCATCTCTCTGTTGTAATTCCAAGGAGAATTCTCCATAAATTCATTTGAAAAAGCCAGAAATGTACCTTTCAGCCTGGGAATCAAGGGAGTTGGAGAAGCTGTGTCTGAAATCATAGAGAATTCACATACAGAGGGAAGCACTCAGAAGCAACAGTTCCCAGAATGCCCCCTTGCCCTGCTCCCCTTGCACTGTTCTTTTCTTGAGTCTGGCCCTGTCCAGCCCGTGATGCTCTTTGTGTGATTCTGGAAGTCAAAGGACTCTCCATTACCTTTTAACTTGAACCCTGGGCTCTTGTCATAAATGTCTCCTGAGTTTCTGACTGCATCAGGAACAGTCAAAAACACACCAGTCAACAGTTAGCTTTCCCCTTTGGGTTTTCAATCAAGAAAAGTTCTAACAGTTCTAATCATGAGATGCTGAGGATAATAGTAACTGTGTATTCTGTACATCCTTTAAACTTTTGCAGAAAGGTATGTATTGTCCTAAAATTTTGTAAAACTAACTGAAAGAATTCTCTGTTGAAACACAGGAATTCTGATAGAGTCTGCAAAGAGAAGGGAAGGGCCAGTCACACTGCGTGTGCGATGATGCTCAATATTCACACTGTCCATTTAGTCACAGAAAAGCTGTGGTTTAAAGTAACTATTTCTTTAAGAAAATAAACTATCTTTTAGTTACTTAAAAGATTTTAGGAAGTCATTAATAGATTACACACCTGTGATTTTAAGATTGGTAACATTGGGGGCTGGAGAGATGGATTAGCATTTAAGAGCACTTGCTATTCTTTCAAAGAATCTGGGTTCTGTTTGCAGCACCCACACAGAGTGCCTCACCACTGCCTGCAACTCCGGCTGCAGGAAGAATCTGATACCTCTGGGCTCTACTGGCTCTTGCACACGTGTATGCACATACCCACAAACAGATAGAAACACAAATACCTGTATCTAAAATAATAGAAATAAATCTTAAAAGGAACATTTCTCTGAAAGGAGAGAAGAACAAGAGCAAAATTCAACTCTTAAAATGGGCTGAATAGATGGGGTAACAGGTAAGAACATTTGCTGCAAGTTTTAGGACCTGAGATAAGATCACACTGCCTATAACATATTGCTGAGGGTTGTTGGCTGCCAGCTTAGAAGAAAACAACACACAAGCTCCAGATTCAGCCAGAGATCTTGTTAAAATAAATAAGGCACAGAGGAATATGGAAGGATATCCAACCATTCCTCTGGCAGCCATACACATGTACTACATTCTCTATCATATATCTACCTATCTATCTCTCTGGATCTATCTCTCTATATGTATCTATCTACCTACCTATCCATCAACTGTCTGTCTGTCTATCTATCTATTTACCTGTTTATTATCTATCATCTATCTATCCCTATCTATCTGTCTGTCTGTCTATCTGGATATTTTCATTTGCATGTATGTTCATATTACATACAGGAGTGAGTGGTGTCAATGTATTACAAGACAGGAAGGGACCCTTTGGAGCTTGTGGAAGTCACAGAGAGGGAAAGACAGGAGACTGTCCATTCTTTGCCAGCAGGAAATAGCTTCCATTTCATGTGAAATCCTTTTCATCAGCTTACTTCAATATTTAGCAATAGTAATTTCTCCATATTCCCTCTACTCATAGATTGTCCAGTCACCTGTGACTTGCTATAAAGAGAAAATGTACTTACAGTGTGTTCTGTGAAACACAGAAGTTGTTGTAGTGAGTGTTGTACTGGGCGATTGAGTCTGTTTTGTTGAGATGAGACTCTGGTCCCTCCCTTAGCTTATAATTCCCTGGTCTTTTCCCTCACAGGACCTGTGATTTTCAACTCTAGATCCATAACCACATCTACATGGGGAATTAAGAATACCTTTTCAACAGCCTTGCTCCACTTACCTGTAAATGAAAAAGTCCAGATTAAGACAGCAAATCCACAGAAGCAATTATAAAGAGTTGGGAAAAACTTTTCTGTGAGTCCTTAGAGTTCTCGGGGTGTCACAAGGAGAGCCACACAAGTCCCATGCCTAGGGCAGGGGAGAGGGCACAAGGGAAATACGTGGCTCGGTCTGGATTTGAGCAGACCTGCCAGCTTTAACTCACCACCTAATGATGTCAGAAGTTAATAACCAGCACTAAGGGGCATTAAAACTGGAGATCCAGGAATCTTTTACATCTCACTTCTTTAAAGCTGCATTTTCTAAGAGCTTATTGTTTGATTGCTGTGCTGCTGGAGTACATTCATTTTCATGTCTGAGGAAACTCTAGTGCATGTATTTACAGTTATGTATTTGAACAGTTGATGTGTGGATTCCAATTTTGAGCTTGCCTAAATGAGGATTCTCTGAACTTCCTAGCAAAGGGATTCTATTTGCAATGTGCATGTATTTTGATGGCATATATTTAAGAAAGAATCATCAGTTTGGGGGGGCGTCTATGTTTATTTTAAACTACTTTTATGATTTTAAAACTTCATATATATGTAAGTTTTTACACACACACACACACACACACACACACACACACACACACACACACAGTGTAGCCTGGTCATACGTATTCCCCCACTTCTTTTCCAATATATCCTCTCCAGAATATCTCACTCTCAACTTCACAGCCTTTCTACTTTTGTTTCTCTTTTTTCATGTGACCCACCAAGGCCAATTAGTACTTCTGATAGCTCATGGGTGTGGGTAATCACTGTTGTTTGGACAACTTAGTTCTCAAACACCCAAGGAAAAGTCACTCTCCTGCTCTTAGAACCGATCACTTGCCAATGGTGCCATATATAGGATTGGGGCCTTAGTAACCCTTCCTCCATCCATGCTGGAATCTTCACTGGCTGAACATTGTGTAGATCTCATGCCCGTAACCACACTGGCTGTGAGTTCATATGGGAAGTGGGCATGTCATATATGGAAGACAGAATTTCATACCTCTCCTCTGTATCTTCTAGTTTGTAATTTTCTTCCTGTTTCTTCTTATATGCCGTGTCCCCTGCACCTGGAGTAATGGATGTCTGTGGCTGAGTACTCACAACTCATTCTCAGCACTTGACTAGTTATGAGTTCACGCATTAACTGCTACAAAAAAGAAGCTTCTCTGACCAAGGTTTAGTGCAACACAAATCTATGAGTACAAACATAAATATTTAAAAGGCAGCAGTTGGACAATATGACTACTTAACAAAACAGCTGTTGTAGGTTGCCCTGTAGGGTCTAAGATCTCCCATGATTTGGAGATTTGACCAGATTTGCAGGAATAGGCATGATTTCCTCTTGAGACATTGGCCCCAGATAAAATCAGAAAGCAACTGGTTATCTGAGTAACAACCATGGCACTAATGTACTATTTGCACATCTTGCTTGGGTAGGTCATTATTGTAGCCTGCAGGGTCCAGTGCTGAATAAGACCATTAATGTCTCTTCTCTCCCACAAGCTGATGTAGCACCTCCAGTACTATGCCACATAGCCATCAGGAAACGAGTTTTCTGGTCAGTTCAAGACTGATTTTTCTATGTTTTGCAACTAATCTGTATGGTGTACTCAGCAGGAGAGTCTTACTATCCAGTTCAAGTAAGCAACCAAGAACAATAGCCATACCTCAATGGTTTGGGAGTCTCAGGAGTGTAGCACACTTTCTTGTTGGACTATCTTTGTACCCCCAGCCCACAAATAATGACCCAGAGATTTATTATTAATTATGAAGCTTCCCCTTAGCTTATGCTTTTTCACAACCAGCTCTTTTAACTTAATTAACCTATGTATTTTCTAATCTATATTTTTCCATGTGGCTCTGTTAGCCCCTCTTAGTTGGGCACATCTGACTTGTTCTGAGTCTGCTGGCAAAATCCCAGTTTCCTGCTTCCTCTGCCTGGAAGTCCTGCCTACTCTCTACAGTCTAGCTATTGTCCATTTAGCTCTATATTAAACCAATCAGAGAAACACATCTTTATGCAGTGTACCAATATTCTGCAACACAGGAGTCTCTCCAAATAATAAATAAAGAAATATGTATCTCATCTAGAAACAGGATTTTTGTTTGAAAACCTATTGCTTCTGGTAAATCATGCTGAATATCTCTGTTAAAATTCCTTTTTAAATTGTATTTTCCAATCAGATTATACACTGGTAAATTATTACATGAGTTTCCCAAACATCATTACTTTTGGTTGAGTCACATCTCTCCCAAATAGCTCCCCTTGTTCTTCTACCACCTCACTGGCACAAATGATTTAGAAGTACGACTTTACAACGTTGGGTTTAGGGTTCACCTAGGCTACTATTTCCAGGAGTTATTGCTTCTGCTCTATTCTATTCAGTTCAGTTTCTCAACATGAGTTGATCTTCAGCCCATCTCAGCACATCCCTCAAACCCCAAATGCTCTATTTCCCAGCAACAACCCTTCATATAAACCCCAAATCTACTGATAAGACTCTCACCAACCTTCTGCACTTAGAGGAATACAATAAAATACTCACTTCAAGATTAAAACAGACAGCCAGGGAACTCTGAATGAACATTCAGGAGAGGTTAGTCCATCTGATATATTTTCTCAGGGTCACCATTACTTCACCAAAAAGTAATAAAAAATTTTCAAGTTATGTATAATTTGTACATATATGTATTAAATGCTGGGCACTGCCTAACACTGCACACATTTCACAGAGAATTAAGAGTGGTGAATGCTGTCACAGGATAGATTATCAATGTGTTTATATAGCCAGGAGCCAGTTCTATCAAGATGCTATTTCAAATGACTGAAATTCCTAGATACTTTGCAGTGTCTCCTACTTTCAAGAGTAGTTATATATAGTCCCCATAGGAAGCTCAATATAAGAAAGGAAAAAAAAAGAAAGGAATGAAGGTATCCTTGTTTTCTTTCTGTTGCTGTAGTAAAACACTGACTGTAGGCAGAAGTTTCTCTGTCTGGCCAGCAACTCCCAAATACCTGGCAGCTACTTCCCAAATAATTGACTTGGAGGCTTAAAACTGCTTATGAATGCTTTGCTGGTAGCTCAGGCTTATTACTGACTAGTTCTTACACTTAAATTAACCCATAATATTCATCAATGTTTAGCCATGTGGCTCTTTTCTAAGTATGATATTCTCTTCTTGCTTCCTCTGCATCTCACTGGTGACTCTGACACCACCTTTCCTCTTCCCAGCCTTCTGCGAGTCTGATCACCCCACCTCCACTACCTCCCTGGCTACTGACCAATCAGCATTTTATTAAACCAATAGGAGTGAAAAATCTTTACAGTGTACAAGAGCATTATCCCACAACATTTCCCCCATTTTCTTTCTTTTTCTTTTTATTATTGAAAATTTTTCTATTAATTTTACATACCAACCACAGATTCCCCTTCTCCTTCCTCCTCCTGCCTCCAGCCTTTCTCCCCAACCAACTCCCAATTCCCACCTCCTCCAAGGCAAGGTCTCCCATGGGGAGTCAGCAGGGCCTGGTACATACAGTTGAGGCATGGATAATGGTCAATAGTAAAGCTAAACAAAGGACATTAGATTCAGGGTTTTTATTTTAAAAAGAAAAAGACTTAAGCCATTATCCATAACAATTTGTAACCAACATTCTAAACAAAGAAAAACATCCATAATCCATTTTTTTGGGGGGGTGGAATGTAGGTGTAGTTTTCTAGGCTATTTCCTGCTGATTGTGGGTCCTGTTACTCTTATGGGGGCCCTGAGAAAATTTAGGATTATGGTCAAGTACTGACTGGAGTAGTCTGTGTAGATATAATTCTAAATGGTCTTCTTAAATAAGAAACAAAGAGCCAAATAAAGAGTTAAAAGCCCAGAGGTCGAGCAGTAGCCAAGAGCTAAGATCACCTTATCTTACCAGTCCTTCCCCTGAGAGAGAGACCTTCTTCTTGTGTCTTGTCTTTTTATTGCCTTTCTGTTCTGACTACTCATTGGCTGTAACCCAACCACATGACTTCCTCGTCACTGCCTGTCTACACAGACCTCCAGGTCTCATTGGTTGGTACTGAGATTAAAGGTTTGGTCACCGCTTGGCTGTGTCCTTGAACACACAGAGACTCTGCCTAACATGTGATCAGATTAAGGGCATGTGCTACCACTACCAGACTTCTGCTTAATGGCTTGCTCTTAGCGCTGATCCCCAGGCAACTTTATTAACATACAAATAATATCACATTTCAGCACAAATGATATATCACCATAAGTCTGTTGGCTGCATTATCTCAGCCAGCATCCTTGAATCCTTTCTGGATGCAGAACTCAAAGGAAACAACAGAGGTTTCCTGAAACATTAGATCATCTAGGCCATCTGTTCCCATCAGAGATTTTTCAGGGGGTCTTCCTCTATCAAATTTAATCTTTATAAACCAATGGTAGCGACACATATTCACAGTGGACAGAAAGAGCATCCCACAGCACACTGACCAAACAAACATGGGAAGAAAGGGTTTATATGGCTTACAGAGTCCAGTCTATCATCTGGGAAAAAAAAGAAAGAACTCAAGGCAGGAGCTTGAAACATAAGCCACATAAGAGTGCTGCTTACTAGCTTTGTTATTTATATAGCCCTGACCCACATGCATAATGATGCCGCTGCCCATAGTGGGCTTGGCCCTCTTATATCAATTAGAAGAGTCAAGAAAATGCCCCATAGTCACGCCCAAAGGCCAACTTTATGGAGGTGATTCTTCAATTGATATTCCATTTTCCTAGGTGTGTCATACAGACATCCAAATTTAGTCATCACAGAAGGGGGCATATTCATAATTCAAAAAGTCAGGTTCATGTCCCAGGATGTCAAAAAGTCAGGCTGATGTCTGAGGAAGTTTTAGTGATAAGTTCTCCAAAATCTAGCTAGAGTTGTCCTAAATGGTACAGTACATTTTATTCACAACAAAAGGGAAAATAATTGTCAGTGAATTATATTTTTATTTTTATTTTTGTAATCAGGAGGCTGCCAGATGCAAATGGGATCCTAAGACTGAGTTCTGTAAGATGTTTGTCTAGGTGTACTTCTCTGATAGGAACTACGCACTGGTACAAAGTCAACAGTTGAAGATAGGAACTCAGAGGAGACACATTAAACTCAGTACCAAACAACCCCCTTACAACCACACAATAAAATAATTCCAAATTCATTTATAATATGTCTTGTAACATTTTAATAAGGTAACTGGAGACCTTTAGAAATAATTAACAACCAACCAGCTGTGAATACCTAATAACTATTCATCACAACTTGCTACAGCAAGGGAGACAATCAGGACCATTTGCATTTCAGGAATTCCTTAAAAGCAGACAGAAGAAGTAGGAAAGCTGGTTAGTGTTAGGAAAAAGGGGAAGGTTTAGACATTCTCTCACTGGGTTTCTGCTGGTAGGCTGGCTACATGTAGAACAATGTATGTGATTGGTTAGGTTACATATTTGGTCTTTTGGGACGGGTGATAGGATCAAAATTAGTACAGCATCTTGGAAGCTGTGCATTATTAGTGGTGTCCAGGACACTGGGGATCATTTAAAAAAATTACTGCATGTCTTCCCAGGTTTTAATTATATACAGTAGTCTTTTACACTTTCTTCTTGATATGTTTGTCTGTCTCGTTTGTTAATGGCTTTGTATAGATAGTGAATAGATTTTGTTATATGTTATTTTGTTTATATTCTGATAAATAACGCTTGCTTGGAAATCAGAGAAGCAGAGCAGCAGCCAATAGATATTTCTTACCTCTACAAAATCTCAGATTGATTCGGGGATGAGATCCTATCTCCACCTCCTAGTGCGGTCATTAAAACTACCCAGCTCTGTTCTGTTTTAGACTGGTTCAATCTACTGTAGCTCAGGGTGGCCTTGAACTCCTGATCTTCCTGCTTTCTCCCCACAAATGCTGTAATTAAAGGCGTGTGCTACCACTGCCTGGCCTCTATGGTTAACTAGTGGCTAGCTCTGCCTTCTGATCTCCAGGCAAGCTTTATTTGTCAGAACACAAACAAAACAACACACAACAAGATTTGCTTGTGTGAATTGTATAGATTATTGTTCAGATTCCTCTTAATATATAGCTTATCAATTTATGTTCATACATATGTTTTTTAATCTATCTTTTGGTTGTTCGTTGGTTCACAGAGAGAGAACAATCAAGAATAATCTTGCTATTTTTATCCTCACCATTCATCCATTGCCTGCTTCTTGTACAATCACAATAAGTTTAATTCAAATGAATTAATTACAGGGTTTTGACTTTGCTCATTTTTTTTTAAATTAAAATTTAGTTTTGCACTAAATTTTCATAAACTCTCTAGAACTCTGGAAATAACCAATAGTCAAATGAAATCACCTCATATATATTCATAAGAACCATCATTTACATGTGGCAAAGCCTCAAAGCAGGCAGAGCATAGGAAAGCTTGACAGCATAGGAAAAAGTCAAGACTTCAAGGATACTCCTTTAGAAGTTGTAAATAGGTGAAACTGAATTGAAACACTGCATTTGACCAGGAGTGTGTGCTGGGCTGTCTCTCAGAGGTTCTAAAATGGACATGAGGCAGACAATTAGGTGCCACCGGTGCCTGTCCCTGTGATATCCTGTGCACTCTGAGGGACCACAAAAAAGTTCTCGGAATCTTGCTAATCACTTCTTTGGATTTGCTCATGTAAACTGGGTTTGTTTTACCTGAAAGGTAATTGGAATAGAGTGTTTAAAACTTATTATCAATCCCTAATGAAATTGTTGTCATGGATCTAGAGTTGAGCTAAAAATTAGTGGTCATGAGGGGAAAGGGATCAGGGAATAAAAAACTGTAAGTCACTGACCAGAGTCCAATCAGAAGACAGACTCAGCATCTCACTCTAACACGCACAACACAGGTGAGTCAATTTTTCTTTCAACCCAAGACAGAGGTGACCAGAGAATCTAGATGTAGCTGAAAGAGAAGGGAAAATAGCCTTGTTGCTATCTTTGGAAGTGAGACTCTGAAAGGGGCTTCATGGGAAACTGGACCTCTCCTCTGTGAGGCGTATGGACTGTCTTGGGTCTTCCTTACTTTGCACGAAGCAGGTTCCTCTTTCAGATGCAGAAATTCTTTATGTCACCCATTTTGAGGGGGGAATTTCTCTTCTTTTCATTCTCTCTTCTCTTTTGTTAATTTCAACTTATTAATTTGAAAATGACACAATATATGAATATTACATAACTACTCAAAATAATTTTAATTAATTGTACAAGCTAAAATTCAAAGAAAGGGATACGTCTGCAATGAAAGCTTTTATATAACTAAATGGAAAATATGTATATTTTGCTACCACCTAATGATTGTGATTGGGAGTTCTGTCTTTTTGAAGTCTGCACTAGAGTTCCATTGTAAAAATAATGTTGCAATGGAGAGATTTCTCAGTTAGTTTTGCAATAAGCTTCCAGAGAATAAATATCTCCGTTGACCAACAGTTTCTCTTAACCCTAAAACCTCAGTAAACTGAAATACAGATTGAAGTCCAAGTTGAGAAAAAGATGTGTTGACTAATGCTGACTTCTAGTGAAGGCTAGAACGAACAAAAGAGGTTTTTTTTGGGAAGTGTCTCTACGTGGAAAAGGAGTAAGGGTCTTGTCTTGTTTAGATGCACAGAGCAAGCCCTGGCATATATTCTGTCCAGCAGCATACTCTCCTAGATTCCTAAGGGTGGGAGCCATGAGAGAGGAAGGACCAGGCTTGGAGCATGGAGCATGACACGGCCTGGCACTGAGTGGGGACAACTCCCAAGGTGCCCTGGAACTGCAGCTTCAGAGGGTGTTTCCCTCTCTCTGTGAATTCCCTCCCATTTATGAGACTCTCTGCACTGTGGCCAAGCAACACCCTAGCCTTTTCTAGCTTCATGAAGTGAACTTTTATGAAAATCATTTTACAGTGGCTCTACTTTGAATGTCACCTCGTTCCAATTATGTCAAATACATTCCTCATGTTCAATTTCTATCCTTGAATTTCGTCACTTTTCTTCCATATTGTCATAGACTTTTCATAGTGAATTGATTGTCTAAAAATGTTGTCCTTTGGTTTCAGATTCTTAGTTTCTCTTTAAAGCATCTGTCCCCCATTCTTTTAGGTGAACTGTTTCCCAGACTATTTATTGAGGAAAAATTGACTTAAGTTTTGTTTCTGTAATGAGATTGTACTACTTATGCTTTTCCATATTTGAACACCACACCTATAACATTGCCATCTCATTTGCCAACACTGTGCCAAGGACTGATAATTTTTACCTCGGAACCATCGTTCACATTTGGTCTTTCTCTCTGTCTCACTTCACGATGGTATGCTCTGTTAGTCTGTCCTGACTTACAATATCTACTTGTTCATTATCTCCCTAGCTCACAATAATGTTTAACCATATACTGCCTAGTAAATGAGTGTGTGACTTTGTAGTCAATTTTCAGGAATGGGAGGAGAGTAGAAAAAGGAGCTATCAGGGGTACCTTCCTATACTTGAAGCATCAGAAATCTCTTCCTCTACAAAAATCTTGTTTATGTGGATGTATACATGGCAAGATGATGAGATAATGTTCCTCAGTTAATTCAGAAGCTCCTGGATAGATCCTCTATCTGCAAAGACATTCACATTGCACAGGTGGATCCTCACATTCTTTCTCTCATCATACTTCTCTCTCCCCTTTTCTATGTTTCTATGTCATGCTATATAGCTGAATTCTCAAGAATAGAGATGTGCAAAACTTGATAAAATTTTGAAACCTAACCTTCACAGTATAACTATTGAGTCTCTCAAACTGGCTGATTTATCTTGTTAACATTTCATGTAGTTTCTTCACATTGTAGAGACGTACATTATAATGCAAACTAGATTGCACAGGTAACAACACTGTATGTGGGAGGCTCTGCATTCAGATGAACACTTGAAGTTGGATTGCATGGTGTGGGTTATAATTAATGTTCCTCTAGTGAGTTCATCTGATTATTCCCATAAACTTCACATTATGTCTCTACTGAAAAAATAATTTAGCTGAACATGTTGGTGCATTCGTTTAATCCATGCAGTTTAAAGGTGGAGGCAGGCAGATTTCTGCAAGTTCCAGGCCAGTCTGATCTGCAGAGTGAGTATCAGGCTGGAAAGAATAACACAATGAGACACCGTCTCAAGATGGTAAATGAATGATGTGCATTAGCTCCTACCATTTTGTGGTTTCTTAGACCTTGTTTTTTTTTTTTTTGTTTTTTGTTTTTTCGAGACAGGGTTTCTCTGTGTAGCTTTGCGCCTTTCCTGGAACTCGCTTTGGAGACCAGGCTGGCCTCGAACTCACAGAGATCCGCCTGGCTCTGCCTCCCGAGTGCTGGGATTAAAGGCATGCGCCACCACCGCCCGGCTAGACCTTGTTTTGATAACTGTCCTGGTATTGTTTCTTTTACCCCTCTGGCCACTTCATGTCATTTTCCTTTAATGGGGAGCATTCCTTCTAGGATCCTCTGAATAGCTGACTTGGTAATCACAATTTTTAAAAATGTAGTTTTACCATGGAAAGTTTTATTTTTTTTTTAATTCTGTTGCATAGTTTTGCTGGCATAATAGTTTTATTCAGAAAATTCTTACCTGAGCCTATATCCTCAAATATACTACTCCCTACTCTTTCTTCTAGTATCTCCAGAGTTTAGGCCTAACAATGTTTGATCTGTTTGGAATTTATCTGTGTACCGGTTCAGATGTAAGGATCAATTTCATTCTTCCATAAGTAGACATCCAGTTTCCCCGAAGACATTTGTTAAAGATGCTCTCTTTTCTCCAAAATACGTTTTTGGGAACTTTGAAAAAAAAAATCAAGTGGTTGTGTGTCATCTTATATATGGGATCTCAGTGTATTTCACTGAATAATGTGTCTGTTTTTGTGCCAGCACCATACTGTTTTATCATTATCTCTTTGTAGTATAACTTGAAATCTGATGTGGTGATTCTTCAGGCAGAGTTTTTATTATTCAGGATTGTTTTTGGCTATTTTGAGTCTTTTGTGTTAACATATAAAATTTTAAATTGCTTTTTCAACTTGTGTGAAGAATTATGTTGGACTTTTGATGGGGATTGTGTGGAATCTGTATATTGTTTTTGGTGGGATAGTCATTTTTACAATATTAATTCTACGAATCCATGAGAACAGGAGGTCTTTAAGTCTTTCACTTCCTTAGTGATATTTATTCCCAGTTATTTTTGGAGCTATTATGAATGATCTTGTTTTCTTTCTTGGTGTGTCTATTGTTTGTTGGGAGGCCATTGGTTTTCAGTGTTAAATTTGTATCTTGCTTCTTGTTCAATGTGTTTATCAGCTATAGGAGTTTGCTAGAAGATTGTCTTTAGGTCTTTTATGTATAGAATGATATCACCTGCAAATAAGATACTTTCCTATTTATATCCCCTTCATCTCCTTCTCTTGTCTTCACTTAGATCTAGTTAAGACTTCAAGCATCATGTTGAACAGGAGTGGGGACAGTGGATATGCTTATCTTATTCTTTATTTTCTTGGGCATACTTCAAGCCTTTCTTAGCATGAAAATGGCTTGCTGTATAGTGACTTTGTTATGTTGATGTGTGTGGTGGTATTGTGTTCCCCAAAATTTTGCGCCCACCCCCCCCATTCCCACCTCCTCCAGGGCAAAGCCTCCCCCGAGGACTGAGATCAACCTGGTAGACTCAGTCCAGGCAGGTACAGTCCCCTCCTACCACACCGAGCCGAGCGACCCTGGATAGGCCCCAGGTTTCAAACAGGCAACTCATGCAATAAGCGCAGGACCTGGTCCCACTGCCTGGATGCCTCCCAAACAGATGAAGCCAATCAACTGTCTCACCCATTCAGAGGGCCTGATCCAGTTGGGGGCCACTGCAGGCATTGGTTCATAGTTCGTGTGTTTCCATTTGTTTGGCTATTTGTCCCTGTGCTTTATCCAAACAAGGTCTCAACAATTCTCGCTCATATAAACCCTCCTCTTTCTCGCTAATTGGACTCCTAGAGCTCCACCCAGGGCCTAGCCATGGATCTCTGCATCCAGATCCCTCAGCCTTTGGATGGGGTTTCTAGCAAGACAATTAGGGTGTTTGGCCATCCCACCACCAGAATAGGTCAGTTTGGGCTGTCTCTCGACCATTGCCAGCAGTCTGTTTTGGGGGTATCTTTGTGGATTTCTGTGGGCCTCTCTAGCACTTTGCTTCTTCCTATTCTCATGTGTTCTTCATTTACCATGGTCTCCTATTCTTTGTTCTCCCTCTCTGTTCTTGATCCAGCTGGGATCTCCCGCTCCCCCAAGCTCTCTTTCCCTCGCCCCTTGCCCTTCATTACCCCACTCATGTCCAGGCTGATCATGTAGATCTCTTCCATTTCTCCCTCATTGGGCGATCCCCGTGTCTTTCTTTTCGTCCTGTTTTCCAGGTATCCTCCCTGGTGATGTGAGTAGCAGTCCAGTCATCCTTGTTCCCCATCTAGTATCCTCCTATGAGTGAGTACATACCATGTTTGTCTTTCTGAGTCTGGGTTACCTCACTCGGGATGATTTTTTTCTAGATCCATCCATTTGCCTGCAAACCTCATGATGTCATTGTTTTCTCTGCTGAGTAGTATTCCATTGTGTATATGTACCACATTTTGTTTATCCATTCTTCAGTTGAAGGGCATCTAGGTTGAAGGACCTTAACATAAATCCAGCTACTCTGAACCTGCTAGAGAGAAATTAGGAAGTAGTCTTGTTTAATCTCTTTTGATTTATATATTTCCCACTGTCTTCCTTACCAATAGTCACACCTGATCACAGAACAGGTATTAAAGAGACAACTGACCCTGTGTTAAATTTTTAGGCAGAGAAAAATAGGAAGCTGTGAAGCCATTTAGGTATTATTCCTAGTCTTTATTCATTTTCACATGGATTTATCAGGCTAAGATGATTAAAATGTTCCTTTGTTGAATTCAGTAGAATATCTGTATTCAAGCATTCTTTCACCAACCTCTTGTATTTCTCTCCCTCTCCCTCTCCCTCTTTACCTCTCCCCACATACTGGCTCTTCAATAATGGAGTTTCACAAGCTTTAATATAGCTTGAAATCTGAATTCTCATGATGCCACTACTGACTCTTCTGTCTTCCTTTCCAGGTTCACATGCCTTATAACTGTTTCATGTTCTCTGTTCACATTACAGAAACCATAGTGTGATCCAGTGCATGATTCAAGTAATTCAGTGTATCAGAGATGCTCCTTACAGATGGGTTCTGTAACTTTCAAGACAATATGTAGAATGTGGTTTGTGTTTCTCTAACTCAGTTACCACCACACAAAATCAATGGCATTTAGTACAGGGACAACAGATACCTTTTCTCTTCAAGGAAAAAGAGTTTTAGGACACCCTACTCCCTCTGCACAGACTGAGGATGAGAATAAAAGAGATTTTATCCGTTTAAAATGTTGAGATTTCCTATCGTGATTTTTCTACATGCTGAAGATTTAATTTATCTCATGTGAAGTCTCTTAACATGCTTTTACTGTTTTTCACTATGTAGCCATAGCTGGCCTGGAACATGTATGCAGATCAGGCTAGCCTAGAACATAGTATAGAGACTTGCTTGTTTCTGCCTCCAGAGTAGCAGGATTAAAGCCGATGCTGGGCCTCCAGTTTACAAGATTATGAGCTATTGGAGGCTCTTTTAGTTTCTCATTTTGTGTTTGTTTGAGTGGTTTGATTACAGGAAGTACTTACATTGATGATTGCCATTAGGGCCTCAAATTGCATGTATCAATGTAGAAATTAATACATTGGAAGGAAACTTGATGACACTGAGTACTGCATTGTGCAATATTAGGTCAGACAGGCCTTTGATCTCATATTTCTGTTTTAAATCTGTTTGATTATTATTGTACACAATTTAATGTGTGAAAGGAAAGACTCATAGGTATCAACAGTGGTGTACAAATTTTTCTCTTGAAGTTTCTAAAACAAATAAAACCAACCAAAACCCAAATTTGTAAATTTCTTGGGTTTTCTCTACTCCTAATGTCTTGGCTTTGAGCAATGATTCTCAACCCTCCTAATGCTGTGCCCCTTTCACACCGTTCCTTGTGTTGTGGTGACATCCTACTATAAAATGATTTATGTCGCTACTTCACAACTGTAATTTTGCTACTGTTAGGAATAGTGATGAGTATATCTATGTATTCCAATGGTCTTAGGTGACCCTTGTGAAAGGGTCTTTCAGCTCTCAAAAAGGTCATGAACCAAAGGTTGAGAACCACTGATTTAGATCCTTGATAGTTAGGACAGTGCAACAGCAGGCAATGCTGTCACTAAATGAATCTTAAAACATAAACATTCCACATTTTCCTCTGGTCTAATATCTTTATGTCTTTTTTTTTGTCTTGCAGATAGAATCCAAGTTCATCATCAGGACTCTTCCCTTTTTACCACTAATTTGTGTACCCAAGCAAAGGCCGTTTCTAAGTAGCAATCATTCTTCATCTCTATACCAACACAACAAAGCAGAAACCCATCATTTCTTGTCCAAATATCTTTTTTTTATTAAAAATACTTTTATTTAGTTCTTTGAAGATTCCATGCATATTCACAATGGCTCTTGTTCATCTCCAAACTAATTTTCTCCTCCCATTCCTCTTGGATCTCCTACCTAACATGTCCCTCTGCCACTATTTTGTTCTATTTTTCCTTTGTAGTTTTTGAAAAACACACACAGCAGACCATTTATCATGGCATTCATTTTAGTTGTACCGATCAACAATTTGAGGAACAATCTGATTGCTCTTTGGCAAACCACCTGAAGCTTTCCATTGCAAACTGGGAAACTTTACTTATTTAAAGAAAAAAAAACCCAAAACAAAAACAAAACAAAAAACCCATTAGCTTCATCAATGTAGTTTCTGTTGAGGGCCTGAGTACCTATGTTGAATGATACAGTATTTATAGCTGCTTTTATGCACTTGAAGACTTATTTACACAGGAAAAGAATATCTACTTTATGGCTGGATACTATTCCATTTTGTTACTCCACCATATTATGTCCATGCACTCTTTTTTGGTGAACATGAAAGCAACTTTCCCCTGCTGGATGTTTTGGAAGATACCACTACAGAAATGTATTTAGAGGCATTTTTGGTACTCTATTTTCTTTTTTTCCTTTTTATTGAAAATGGTGTATTGTTCCTCCCCTTTCTCTACTTCTCTCAGTTCCCCATTCCCTCCCCTCCCATTTGGATACACTCCCTTCCCATAAAATGAAGTATAAGATTAAAACAAAAAGCAACACACTGAAGTTGGACAACACAAACAGAAGGAAACGAGCCCATAAGAAGACACAAGATGACCTATCTACTCATCCACATACTCAGGAATCTCATAAAAACACTAAACTGGAAGCCAAAATATATACACAGAGGATCTGGTGCAGATGTGTGGAGAACCTGAGCATGCTACTTCATTTAATTTGAGCTTTGATATTTTCTTGGTGCCTTCCATCCCTCTTGGCTCTTACACTCTTCCCGCACCCTCTTCTGAGGCCTTCTCTGAGACCTGAGAGAGGGGGAATTTGATAAAGACATCCAGTTTATGGTTGAGTGTTCCAAGGTCTCTCACTCTCTGTGTAATATCCTCTGTATTTGTTCCTGTCTCCTAAAGAAGTAAGATTTTCTGATAATGACAGAGCAAGGCACTGATATATGAGTATAGCAGAATGCCATTAGGAGTTATTTTATTACCACATTTTTTTTGTATTTGGAGAACTTAGGTCCCTGGGGTATCTAGTCTCATGTTTTTGGTCTGCCAGTGCTGGTAATGGGTTCTGTTACGTGGAGTGGACTTCAAGTAAAATCAGATATTTGTTGGTTACCTTCACAAGCTTTGTGCCACTTTGGCAAAACACCTTTGTAGATAAAACATTTGGAGATAGGGGGATGATTATGTTTCTATTTTGGTGGGATACAGAGTACATTCTTGTACCAAAGACATTAGATCATAGAGCTGGTAAAGGCTCTATCTATGTAGGCATCAGCTGACTTCTTCACCTTCAATAAGTTATGTAGGTGTTGTCTTCAGCAATAGAGCCTTGCTGGCAGTTTGAGGGGAGTAGCCTATAAACTTGGAAACAGCCTGGGTTGTTTGGGGATTCCCATAGGACACCTTTGCCCACTTATTAATTGTTGATTTTAGTGTTTTTTTATTACTATAGCTATGTAGTACAAATGGAAATTTGGGATAGTGGAACCTCCCACAGTTCATTTATTATTCAGTATTTTCCTACCTTGGATTTTTCTGTGTTTCTATATAAAACTGAATATTGTTTTTTAAAGATCTGTAAAGAAATGTGTTGGCAATTTTTCACGGACCTGGAAAAAACAATACTCAACTTCATATGGGAAAACAAAAACACAGGATAGCTAAAACAATCATAAAGCCACCTCTGGAGGCATCATCATGCCTGACCTCAAGCTTTATTTTAGAACTATAGTAATAAAACAGCTTGGTATTGGCATACAAACCAACATGTGGACCAATGTAATCAAACTGAATTCCCTGACATGAATCCACACACACATGAACATCTGATTTTTGACAAAGAAGCCAAAACTGTACCATGGAAAAAAGAAAGTATCTTCAACAAATGGTGTTGGCATAATTGGATGTCAACAGGTAGAAAATTGCAACTAGATCCATATCTATTGCCATGTACAAAACTCAAGTCCAAGTGGATCAAAGATCTCAACATGAAACCAGTTACACTGAACCTGATTGAAGAGAAAATAGAAAGTAGTCTTGAATGCATTGGCACAGGAGATCACTTCCTAAATATATCACTAGTAGCACAGGCACTGAGAGAAACAATAAATGGTACCTCCTGAAATTGAGAAGCTTCTGTAAGGCAAAGGACACAGTAAATAAAGCAAAATGGCAGCCTACAGAATGGAAAAAGATCTTCACCAACCCCACATCTGACAGAGGGCTGATCTCCAAAATATATAAAGATTCAAGAAAATAGACATCAAAACTCTGCCCATGATCTTCTAGAGTGTCCCTGCATTTGACCCTGGCTACTGAGGACTCTGGCCCTGGGTGACAGATCTACTCCAGCCACTGGGGCACAAAGCCTCTACCACTGCTTGAATGCCTTCTCTTGCCCTGCT